>NC_023173.2:0-1200000 GCF_000231095.2 Oryza brachyantha
CCTAAACCCTAACCCTAAACCCTAAACCCTAACCCTAACCCTAAACCTAAACCCTAAACCCTAAACCCTAAACCCTAAACCCTAAACCCTAAACCCTAAACCCTAAACCCTAACCCTAAACCCTAAACCCTAAACCCTAAACCCTAAACCCTAAACCCTAAACCCTAACCCTAACCCTAAACCTAACCCTAAACCCTAAACCCTAAAAACCCTAAACCCTAACCCTAAACCCTAAACCCTAAACCCTAAACCCTAAACCCAAACCCTAAACCCTAAACCCTAAACCCTAACCCTAAACCCTAAGCCATAAGCCCTAAAACCCTAAAGGAATTCTGTGATTATGTATTGGAGATCTATTGTGGATATATAAATTTATAATATCCATATATTGTTATTTTATTTTCTATCTTCCTTTGTTTTGAAGCTTGGACTCTAGCTCTTTAAGGATCGTGCTTGCATATAGTTTAGCCAATTTGATAGCTGTATTGCTAGTACTTTGTGCGTTGAGTCATCTTTTCTTTCTATTTTTGTTCCTTTTCTTAGATATTGATACAAGTGTTGATGCTGTTGATTAGATTGAGGCTGATCAGGATGTAGAGGAAGATTCAAACCGAGGGGTTTGCCCTTACACGGTGGCATGTGAGGTTTCTGCTAGGCCATGCTTCCAAAGGACTGAATTACAACATAAACTTTAATTGTTATGTATATGTACTTACTAGTTGTATTTTTAAGTTGAACACCCTTGTGTTTTGATATTTCTTGCTAAGATGAACATGAATTGTTAGAATCTCCTGGGCTTCCATTTGTAAGTATGACTGGTGTATAAATAAGATGAACCAAATACGTTTTAGTTTAAGTCGTTGGGGGTACATATTGTCCTACATCCCCCAATGTTTAACTTTCATATGATGACCATTATGTTTGTGTCTGGCTCATTTATACTCCTCTCAGTGGCCTTGTAGCTATGTTGAAAGGTATCATTTCTAAGTAGGGCAATATAGGTTGGCAGGTGACTATTGTGTGCGTATGGACCCTATCTTGCTAAACCTGTAATGGGTGATTGCTTGATTGTTTCATAAAAAGTCAAAAGACATATTTATAAATAAAAAATAATTTGTGAATAAAAATTTTATAAATAATTTGTGAATAAAAAAATCTTAGAATCATCTCTAAATTTAAGGTTGAAAAATTTAAATTTTAGCTTATAAGCATAAGTATAAGCCAAAATATAGTACTTACAAGGGACATTTTAGTAATATAGCTCTGAGTGGCCCACAAAAAATATCCTAAGAGTTGTAGCCATCGACCACTGTTTATATGAGCGTTCGACCAACATCTATGGGTATTATCCTTTGTAAGAATAGAACTTATATTTTTCTATGGTCAAAATTTCTCAGCTTTTAACGTTGGAATTCTTTCCATCAACATTCACGAATACGAGAGAAAAATTATAAGTTTTAGCCATAGTACTATATTTTCGGTAATTAACTTCGACCAAAATTGATGACTAAAAAATAGCAGATGTTTCTCCTGCCCAAATTTCATACTCCCTTCATCTCATAATATAAAGCATAACTATTTTTTATTTGTCCTATAATATAAGGCGTGCATGTAACCGTGCATTAACTAGCACATGTCTTTTCTCTAAATTTGATTTATCTTAAGTTCTTCACCATCCAAACATCCAGCCACATTACATGTATGCATACATGCACCTAGGTAATCTAAACGAAAAGGTAGTTACACCTAGATAATCTAAACGAAAAGGTTGTTATAACTCTTTGTGTTGGTGTTAGTTACATCTTATATTATTCAATGGAGGGAGTAAGTTGTAGCGCTGGGATCGTTGGATTATAAGTTAATGAAAGAGAAAAATAATTCAAAAATTTTAGCCATCGGCCACTATTTCCATGAGTTCTAGCATTCGATCAATATTTATAAGCATTATCGCTTGCAAGAATGGAACTAATAGTTTTCAACTTTTACCATTGGAATAGATGCCATCAACATTCGCGAATGCTTACCTTGAGAGAAAACAATTCATAATTTCATTTATGAGACTAAAAAATATATATTATTTTCTTTCTTATTCATGTTTGTTAGTTATGAGACATGGAATATAAGTATTTACGTAATCATGACTGTTTATATCTAATTACACTATAGAGTCTTGATTTTATGCGTGGTAAGAAAAGAAATATCATATTTCCGCTTATGTTTATCCTTATAAATTGAATCTTGAGTTTTCAGTTTTAAATTTAGAGTTGATTTTAAATCTTTTTATCGTAGTTTTTTTAACATTTTTTTAGATCTCTAAGAGTATATATATGTCTTATTTATAAACTATTTTTAATTTATAAATATGATATTTACATATTTTTTATTTTTACTATGACCGGCTGTCGCAGTCAGAAGAGCAAGGCGTGGCTCCGAGAACAACAACAGTGAGCACGGCATGCAAGTAAATCGGTTGGTGGAGGAATGGGCGGTCTCCCAAGGATAAGGAAAAATCGGCGGTCTCTGTCTGGTGTGCATCATCGGTCATCACTACAGCTGCACGCCCATCTCCACTCTTCTTTTAATTTTATTTACGGCAGTTTCCAAAAAGTTTTTTTAAAAAAATTTAAATATTGATAAAAGTAAAAAACTAATGACATAGTTAGAGGAGAAATCGAGATAAATCTTTTGAGCCTAATTAATCTATAATTAACTATAAGTGGTACAATAACCTACATGTGCTAATCTTGTGGTTTTTACGCGAGCTATGAATTTTTTTATTCATGTCCAAAAATACCTTTTGATATTTTTCTAATTTTTTTAAAGACTAAACAAACCCTTATTATTATTATTATTGATTTTTTTGTTTTCCCTCTTGGTAGCAGCAAGGGGAGCTAGCTGATTTCAGAAGCAAGTCACATACTCACATCAGCACATGTATAAATAAATAAATAAGGAAGACAGAGGCGGGGGAGCAGAGGCAGGGAAAGGAGAGAAGTGAAGCAAGCAATCAAGCAACTAGGGAGGTGAAGCCGTGAAGGTATCCAGGCTCCAACATATTTTGCTCTCCAGACTCCAGGTTAGGATCTCTTACCACTCCAACTCCTCCTCACCTCCTCCGATCCGCCAAGCACATCTCTTAATTAGGAGTAGCTTGTTGATTTTTGCAAAGTCGCAGGACGGGAGAGCGCAGCCTACTGAAGAGGGATCTCGCATTCACACCACAGGCAATCAGCTAGCTTACCTGAGAATCGAACAACATGACCACGCCTCTGCAGCATCAACTGTTGTTGCTTATCATCCTCGTATTCACCTGTGCTTCTGCCCCCCAGGTCCCCCTTTTTATTCCCCCTCATCACCTGCACTTCTTTCTTAATTTCTGCTCTAGTCATCTGATTACATCGATCCATTTCGACCAGCAACACCTTACAAAACCAGTAGATAACATTAAGATCCAATCAAGTATCTTTAATTCTTTACGGGTAGAATCCAATCGAAATTTCTTCTGGCTTTTTCTCCCACAGATCTGTTCCATCCATTAATTCATTTTTACCTGTGCTAGTTCCGCCAGGCACATAGCCAGTAATAAGTTTTGCTGTTAGAAAAAAAGGTTAATTAGATGCATGCTATTATAAATTTGTTAGTTTTGAAATATAGCATTATAATTCGACTAATTGGAAAGATGCCATTATAATTTCATAATTATTAGAAATACCCTTTCGGTGTATTTCTTTTAAAAAATTGGACCATATTGTCCATCTGTTATTTACTGTGCCCTTGGCATGTGCGAGGGCAATTTGATCCAAAAATAACATATCTGAAATGGTTCTAAAATTATAGTGGCATCTTTACAATTAGTCGAATTGTAATGACATATTTTAAAACTGGCAAATTTATAATGGCATGGATCTAATTAACCCTAGAAAAGAATATTGAGTGACGGGACAAGTCCCCAACTCCTCTAAAAAGATAACATATCAATTAAAAGCTAAGGAATTCTAGCAATTAATTCTACAGGCACCACACCATCCAAACATGAATAAAATAACGTTGGCTACCAATTCCAGGAGCAGCACTACACATAATATCCTTCGCCTCCAGTGATAGCATCAAAAAGCAAGAGTGGAGCTAGCTGGTAGACATGAACATAACCTGCATAATATTAGCCAATTTTTGTCATAAAAGTTTATCATTGACCAACATAGTTCACTATTCCCAGATAAAATCAATTTTGTGGAGCTTCCATAAGCCAATTTTCCAAAACTTGTGTACATTGAAGACATTTCTACAGCCCTATAGTGGACGGTCCTTCCTCTGATTGTTGAATGGACTGTAGTGGTGTTCTAAATTTCCTGCTATGGAGGCAGATATAGATCTGAGTTAGCATACTTGGTCGGGGAAAGAAAGGTTCTGGTTACTGCAACTAAGTCACTAAAAAAAAATTATCATCCATAGAATGACAGAATAGGAAGGTAGGAGGAAGCCCCTTCAGGCTTCCAGTCTAATGATTATTCTATCCTCAAATTGCTATGTCCAAGGAAATGTCTCTTGATTAATGAATCTCCCCTTTTCTGGCGATTTTTTTAATGAATTTCTTTTTCCCCTGCAAAAACGAAAGAATAGAAACACCTACAGGCCTCCTGTTTCCTCTACACCGAAAGGAAACAGGGAAGGAATTGTTCCTTGAGTTATGTTGTGAGCTGAGTCACATTTGTACATACATATGCACAGGCAACCAAAGCTGCAAAGTCAATCCCAGATCCCCAGCTCACAATTGAGGAGGGTGACAGTTCGAGAATCATCCAGGTGATGCCTCCCTTTCAATGTCGTCATTCTCACCTTATCTTTACCCATGGTATATTATTGAATGATATTTTGTTGTCACAGGACGACATCATAAAGACAATAAACAAGCATCCCAATGCTGGCTGGACTGCTGCACAGAATCCATACTTTGCAAACTACACTGTAAATAACAACACCCTCCTGTTGTTAGTATTTCAGCATCAAAACATTCATCTCCTGTTCATTCAGCGGCAGAGAATAATCCTCCTGTACAGGTTGCGCAATTTAAACATATCCTTGGAGTGAAGGCAACACCTCATAGCGTGTTAAGCAATGTTCTTGCCAAAACTTATTCAAGATCACTGATGCTTCCAAAGGAGTTTGATGCCAGGTCTGCATGGTCACACTGTAGCACAATTGGGACAATTCTTGGTAAACTCAATAAGAATCTCATTATTCAACTGTAGTTGGTTCTAGTTACTCAATGAGTCCACTCACCATGCTTTATTTCCTCAATAAATTCCCACCCAACCATGGGAAATGCTGATTTTCGTGAGCAGATCAGGTAAACTATGCACATCACCTTAAATTGTTAATTCCATGATGATTCTAAAAGTTATAATGTCTTGGTTGATCATGGCAGGGTCACTGTGGCTCGTGTTGGGCGTTTGGTGCTGTGGAGTGTCTCCAGGATCGTTTCTGCATTCATTTCAACATGGTCAGTGAATATGAATGTCAAGTCTGTTCTTATTGTGAAGGTTTCTAAATTCTAACAGGTCTTGTTGGTCCTTATCTTACATAGCCAAGCTACTGTTTTGTTCCTTGTAGAACATTTCGCTTTCTGTCAATGACCTACTGTCATGCTGTGGTTTTATGTGTGGTGATGGTTGTGATGGAGGCTACCCTATCATGGCATGGCGCTACTTTGTTCAAAATGGTGTTGTTACCGATGAGGTATTGTCCTTTTTCTACATGCTACCACATGAATGTTTCTGCATGATCCAGCAGCAGTTCCTATTATTGTGAATTATTTACCTGGGCTCTTACAACAATAGTTCAGCTTGATATACTTAGAGAATGCTAAATATTTCCATTGTTTTGCAGTGTGATCCGTACTTTGATCAGGTTGGTTGCAAACACCCAGGATGTGAACCTGCTTATGCTACGCCTGTGTGTGAGAAGAAATGCAAGGTGCAGAACCAAGTTTGGCTGGAAAAGAAGCATTTCAGTGTCAATGCATACAGGGTAAACTCTGATCCACATGACATCATGGCAGAGATCTTCCAAAATGGCCCTGTAGAAGTTGCTTTCACCGTTTATGAGGTACCATTGACTTTATTTTTTTTCCATGCTATTTTTGCAACGAATTTTAAATTGAAGGTTAACAGAAGTTATACATGACTGTAGGCTGCTCAATTACTGCTATGTTAGCTTTAAATAAAATATGACATGCAGAGGTTTAGGAAGGACAAAGTCGAAGGAGGAAAAAAATGAAAAACAACCCAAACAGAAAACCGTGCACCCTACTTATAGGATTGTTTTAACGTACCCTCGAATGAGTGTCAGCCGTTGGTTGCTTTAGATCCAATGGATTTGATTTATTATGCTACACCGGTAGTGGAAATTTTATAGGGGGTAAAATTAGAACTAAAATATATCACATTGCGATAAATTTGTGTCATATATCATATTAAAATAGATGAATTGGTATATATATATATATATATACTGCTAAAGTTTCAAATAAAATGTTTAATATATACTTATTAAAAATACATAGTTAGATTTTAATTTACTACACTACTACAGTGTAAGGTACCGCAATGTTGCCCTGGTTATAATATTTTATGAAACCTGGAACATTTATCTGAGCATTTTTTTGGTGCACTGGATGGGAACTTGTGCGTATTTTAGTAATATTTCAAACATTGATTGATCCAATCGGACATTTAATTTACAGCTCGTACGTTTTGAGACTTCATTTATAGCCTTCTGTGGTCTATTACCTGAGCAAAAAAAGAGTATGTTTTCTATCTTGGATGCATATTATACTGCTGATTTAATACTGCAACATTGTCAAGGATTTCGCACACTACAAATCAGGAGTATACAAGCACATCACAGGTGGCGTGATGGGTGGTCATGCTGTCAAGTTGATTGGATGGGGAACTACTGATGCTGGCGAGGATTACTGGGTATCTTGTTTCTTTTCCATACTACGTTATTTTTGAACATTTAAGCCTTAATTTGTTTTGGTTTTTGACCCAGAAAACAGTCCTAATTTGCTTTATTTCGTCTTTTTGTTTGTTGCAGCTGCTTGCAAACCAGTGGAACAGAGGATGGGGAGATGTAAGTTTGTGGCAAATACCGTGTTTTTTTATAAGTTCAATAGTGAGCTGTAGCATAGTTTGTATTTGCAGCTATTATTAATCTTTGGTCGGTGATACTCGTAGGATGGGTACTTCAAGATCATAAGGGGCAAAAACGAATGTGGCATCGAAGAAGATGTTGTTGCTGGTATGCCCTCGACGAAGAACATGGTCAGGAACTATGGTAGCGCCTTCGGAACGGCCATAGTTTGATCGATGTTTTTGGCCTCAGATACGGTTGGAAACATGTAAATTGTCCTGGGTGGTTTGTGGCTTTTGCACATGGGCAGGCCTCTCGAGACTGATAGAAGTTAGGTTACTTGTCCAGAAACATATTGGACTAATATCTGAATAAAAATTTTATGCTGGCTAGGAACACACGGTGATCTCAATGTAATCGAAAAACGTGGGGGATGTTTACACACTGTAATCCTTGTCTTTTGGCCTTTGTTTATGTCTATAAGCCAAAATTTAAAGTTTTAATCTTAAATTTAGAGTTGATTTTGAGGTTTTTATCGTAGCTTATTTTTTAGTTTTGACTTTTAGATTGCTATAAGCATATATATAAAAGTTTTATTCACTAAATTATTTTCTGTTTGAAAATATGTCGTTGGACTTTTTTTTCCTAAAAGATGACCCCTTTTCTAGTATCCTCAAGCATTTTGTTCAGTCAACTGCAGCAGCAAGCAACTAGATACATCTGGTTCAAATTACTGGAAAACACTGCAGAAATTACGCAAAAAAAAAAATACCCATCTTAGTTCAATGGAAACCGAGTATTCAGACAATGGCTGCATTAATCGATTTACTGGAATGACTAAAAACAGATGTACAATCGATCAATACATTTTGCTTCCCATTCAATGTACAGAATGCAGATAGAGTAAATTGAAACGATGGCCGGTCAATCAATAACATGCATATGGTCAGAATACAAGTACAACAATCGTTACATTGCGTCATGCAATGTCATTCGGTTTCGGCAACATAATATTTTCTCTTAGCATCGCAGAAGCACACTGCTTTTCCTGTTAGCAAGCGCTAGCTTCGCGACACAGGAACGCAGCCGCCATGCCCGTCTCCATGGCATTCCTGTCGACGTTGTTGAGAAGCAGGCGCAGGATCTCGCGACCAGTGCTCCACTAGCCTTTCAACAGGGACTTTGATGACATCGCGCCGAACACCAATATCTGACACATATCGCCCCACAGAGTACATGCCGCTTGTCACAATCGCCAGTCCACCAGCACTAGTTGTCAGGAACCGGAGCGGCGATGAGGCCACTGCGCTGAACGCAGCCGTCAGGGAGGCCAGCTGCCCACTGCGCCCAACACTGAAAGAAGTCTCCACAAGCAGCCCTGTCTTGCGGTATATAGCAAAGTCCTCGCAATTGTTCTTGAACAGACTATACATGCCAAACCCATTATTCAGGAGGTGCTGGACACGGTGGATCACAACATCAGCAGGGTCCGATGCAGCCAGGGTGCATGTTCCCCCACGTGCTTTTGCAAGGAAGAAAGCAGCGGACACCGCATAGTCGAACATGTACAGATTGCCCCCATATAGGAAGCAATCAAGGCATGATGTTATGACTCCCTGCTGCTTATTAATCAAGTGACCACATTTCTGGCAGGGAGGACCCTCCGTTGCTAGAGATGAGCTGAAAAGGAACCTGTCCAACAACGTCCCAGTTCCAATTTCATGTCCAGCTGCTTTTGTAAAATGAATAACCATGGCATCACCGATGTATATCCCTGACAATATGGCCACAGGTCAGAAACTTGAGTATCCTTACTCCTCAGCAAACACGTCAAGAGGAAAGCATGAACTGACTGGCGATTGAACCAACTCCAGATGTTACTAGCATTTTGCATACAACAACAACAGGAATGAGGTACATGCGGTTCACTGGAGCATTGAAAATCAGAAGCAATAGAGGGATGATGAGTGAGAAGAATAACCGTGGTGGGCATAGAGGTAGGTGGTTCTCCAAGAGTAGATGTGATCCCCGGCGGCGATGTCCATCCGATCCACCTGGTTGGAGAGCACGCCCACCATTGTCCTATCAATTGAATCGATCCCCTTCCCCTTCCTTGGTGAATGAATCTGATGAGGGTCACCTCACCTCACCTAGGCAAGGGATTCTCATTGCCATCGACTAGATGGCTTGGCTGGGTAAAGAAACCTACTCCACTCTGCTTCACTTGCTTAGCCTCGAAGGAGACGGACGGAGACGCCTCGGCCTCTCCTCGTCCCAACGACAAGGCTGGATGCGGATGGTTTGGGCCTTATTCTTAACCGGCCCAAGCCCAACATGTCATATTCTGTGCACTGCCAGTGTTTCTTTGCTCCTTTTTGTCCCTTTTTTAATGTTTGGTTTGGTGTATGCATGTCTTTCTACATCTTTGCCTTCATGCACTATATTCTTGCATTTTGCATTTTAGAAACATCAAGTTTGCGTCCTTCTAGCTATATTTATGCCCTATTCATTTTAGACTTCATTATATGAAACAAGTGGCAAATGGCCTTCCATAGTTCAAATGTTCAATCATCCCAAATCTGAACTCTTCATACTGGCAGTTCTTTTAGGCTTGTCAACAAGCAAGCTACACAGCAGGTAGGGGTTGATGCAGAAGATAATGATTCACTAGTAACTATCTTGCTATCATAAAGCATCGAACAACTCTCCGGTGCATTTTACTTATATTATACTACTAGTAAAAAATGATATTTTTATACTTTATTAATTACTTGATTACCAGTATTTTGTAATTTTATTTTTTTGCAATAAAAATCAAAATAAAAGGACAATATTGCCCCTTTAAATTTCTACTACACCTAATATTATTGGTAGTATAATTTAATTACAGATGTCCGATAAAAATAGATCAACCGTATGGATTAAATTCTATTACCAACAAAATACACCGGAGTTAGCCCCTAAAGCATTTTATTCTATTCTACATTTCTAAATTATTTTTAACTTATTAAGAAGTTTGCTAAAATCAAAATTGTCCCATAGACACTTGTACATTTACATGAAGCATTTCGTTTTTGACAAAAAAAAGGGTTTACATTAAAACTGAAATCCCTTCCCACTCTGCCTCACTGACGCCTTTTGAGGTGGAATCGAGTTCAAAACAAAGCAGTGGATCATTTTGTTGAATGCCGGTCGAATATACAAGTCTTAATTGATTGTATGTAGACTTAAAGTTAACTGTGGTACAATGCAGAATTATTGTCAAACTCTATAACCTATACCTGTTTTACATGATAATGGCAATATACAGTAGGTACAAAAGTGGACAACATTTGGACCATATTTGACAATCCACCTACCGTTGCATCCCGTCAGCAATTTTTTGGTGTTCGTAAATGATTTACAAGATTTGGCACGCTCTAATACTCAGGGAGAAGAGGGGACTGACTCAGCCCGATGTGTCAGATCTTCAAAAAGATGCATAGCTTCGCAATCAAGTCCACCAGCAAACTACAGAAATGCAGACAAGAAGTGCAGGCAAGCAAATTAGCACACCAAACGCCATGATCATCCATTAGCTTGGTGTGGTTTTTGATGAGTACTACCTGGTGAGCCCTGTAGGCGAAGCGCACACTTTGAGCAAGCAGAGCCTCACCCCCTGTTTCCCTGTCCAGTTCCTTGAGGGCTCTCATCATGTACACCTTTGCAAGCTTGAGTGAGGCCAACCTCATCTGCAGACCCCAACTTATTTAGTTGGTAGTTGATGTTTGCCTCAACAATGATAATAAACAAAACAGAATAATAACATGACTTGTACCTTGGAAGCAATCCCTGAATCAAGCATCCAGTCAGTGGGTATCCTCAACTCTTTGTAGGATGGTATCACCGAGCTCCTCAGATTCACCAATCTGCTCATGCTCTTCTCCAACCTGACAGCAATTTAACAAGCATGTCAATTATATTTGAGGAAGAAGCATCATATAATCATATATTAGAGCTTTTGAGTTATATATACTTGTGTTGCAAGGCTGATATCTTGGTGAGAGCAGCCTCACAGGAAGCAAGGGTGGTGTCACTGGAGGAGTTAGAGATCTGTGTGAGAAGAGAGTTGAGATGGCGGTATTCGGAGGCTGCCTCTCGCAGTGCATCGGCTTTTCTCTCCGGCCAGCTGAAGTGCTTCAGGACAGCTGCCTCGTCAGTCTGAAATCGATCAGAAGCAAGCGATGAGGAAGCAACGAAGGAAGGGCATTCATAAGGAAGAAAGAAATGCAGTCCACTTATATGCTATACCAGGGTTGATAGGTGTTGGTCCAGCCAATCCACAAAGGCGACCACTTGATCCACATCGGCGAATGTAGTTTGGTGGACTTTTGCGATGAGATGGTTGATCAACACTGCTTTTCCTTCCACGTCTGCTTTGATCTGCATGCACCAGCACCACCCATCGGAAACAAGTAACGGAGATCACAGAGAATCAACCAATGGTGATAGGCAGACTGACCGCTAGCAAGTGCGTGGAGCGGTTCTGCAGCTCGCCAACAATGCCAGAGGCAGCAGCATTTGGTGTCTTGGTGGTGAGGGATTTGTACATGTCGACCAGCGCCGTGGCATGGGAAGATCCTTGCAGCCTTGGAGGTGGTCGGGTAATTCGGCTAGGAGGAGGCGGCGCTGGAGGAATACATGTGGGAGGCGCTGAGGAATTCTCGTCTGCTGCTACCTGCTGCCGGAGCTGAGCGACAGTGCGGTGCGCGAGGGCGAGCTGCTGCTCCAGCTCGTCGTTGCGCCGCCGCAGCCTCTCCACCTCCCGCCCGAGGGACTCCGATTCTGATTGCATGTCATCCTTGCTGTTGCCGTTCGCCCTCGCAGACGCTGTGGCTGCTGCTCTGGAGGCCCTCGTTGGCACAGAGGCGTCCCCGTCGCTGAGCACTTGATGCTTCATCTTCTGCATCACATCAATTGCACTTGGTGGTTTGGTTGGCGATGCATGGAAGACAGTAGAAAGTCTGCTGAAAATCATTACTCTAGCTATCACCGGATGCTAAATCCCAATATCTAATTAGTAAAGAAGAACTGTAAGCAAGCCATTGGCTTATTAGATTTTAGACAGGCGTTTGACAAACAGGCTGGAGTATATATACTCTTCTAGACCACGTTACCAACTGAATTTAGTATGGAGTATACTGGACGAGCAATTTTACCATCTTTGATAAGATACTTCTTGGTACCTTCTCAAGGATTGGAAAAAAGCTCATATTGGATGCTTGGAGGCAAGGAAATATTGAAAATGTAATGAAGGGGAAAGTAACCAAAGTTTTAGTTTCTAAAGCAGTTACGAGAACACACAAAAGAACAAGGTTCGTAGTGAACATTTTGATCACTGTCAGTTGGAACATAATTTGAACTGTACAGGTCAACATACCAAAGCAAAGTTGTAATTATTTCTTGCTAAAGATACTGCCCAGTATTTTTGTTGGTGGCCTTGAATGCCATCTCTGTGCTCTTCCTTGATTACTGACTGAACAATCTTGTCAGTTTTGTATTTTAAGCAATTGCACAATCATGAAGTATATTGTTCAGCTTCATTGCATTAAAAAGATCGGAAGAGAAGAATGGGGGAATATACATTCAATAAAGATCACAATCAACGCATCATCAAGACAAAAATCAGAGTGGGGAAATGCAAGAAAAAGGGGAAATACTTGCAAGAGATCATATAGTAGTATTCTCAAGAACAAGAACAAAAGGAAGCACCTGAATTTTGTAAGATGCAAGTTGAGCATCTCCAATGGAAATTGGTGAGACCAGAACAGTGGCGAGATGCTGCTACTTATAGCTAATGAGAACAAATTTGCTTGTGGCTGGAGCTGGAGAGTGGGAAAGCAGGTAGCAATACAGCAATCTCGGATCATGAAAAATAATGCTAAGCTAGTTAGATAGTTACGGGTGGAATGTCCCAATATAAACCTCCCTTCCACATCACTTGCAACCAACCCAACCGAATCTTCTGAAAGGACCAAAATGCAGAGCATTCTTAAGTGCCAGTCCTGATTATTCAACTAGTAATCAACTTGTTGGTAATCTGAGGATTTTTGATGTGGAGAGTCCATTTCCTTTGGAAGTTTAGCAAGAGCAATAGAAAGAAACACAGAAAAACAAAAGGGAAGGTTGGCCAGTCAGTACGTACGATGAGTGGAGCAAGCAAGCAAGCACTCCTTGCAAGCAAATACAAGACGGGTGGTATATGCTGATTTGGTGTTGAAAGTTTGCTTAATTTTCAATCATCTGGATTCTGGAACACGTGTGACTTCAATTTCACTCTTTTTCACGCACAGCTCCGTACGTATTGCTCTTGTGGCTTAGATGCTCATGCTTTTCTTGCCATTCAACTTTGGCCTTGTTTAGTTTCAAAAAAATTTTTCAAAGACATCACATCGAATTTTTGGACACTTAAATAAAGCATTAAACATAGATGAAACAAAAAATTAATTGCATAGTTATGGAAGAAATCTTGAGACAATTTTTTGAGCTTAATTAGTCCATTATTAGCCATAAGTACTACAGTAACCAACATGTGCTAATGACGGATTAATTAGACTCGAAAAATTCATCTCGCGGTTCCTAGGCTAGCCATGAAATTCGTTTTTTCATTCGTGTCCGAAAACCCTTTCCGATATCCGGTCAAACATTTGACGTGACATTTTTTCCAAAAATTTTCTCAATCTAAACACCCCAATGTACTGAATTGGGAGGGTTTTCCATGATTGCTCCCGGACCTTATCGCCCAATTACTTCCAGCAACAGGATCAACACTTAAAAGTCAAAAAAGAGAATTATTTTTTCTTTCTTTCTTCACTACAACAGCTACCGACCAGGCTATCAAAAGCAAATTAACCCTAGTTGCTACTAATTCCTATAGTTCCTACTATCTGCCATACAACTTGGATGAGTGAATTCCCTAGCCTTTACATCAGCTGTAACTACTCTGTTTCCAAAACTATTCCTTTGATGTATGCAAATGCAATCACTGAGAACGAAGCAGCCAATGACCACCAATTGGGAGAGATTGTGCGCCAACAGTTGCTAGTGTCTGCAATATCTGACCCAAACCCAGAACTGGAAGAACCTGAGCCACCCGGGTTTAGAACTGATGAACCTGAACCAGACAGCGTAGTAGGAGTGGTAGGACTAGTGGATGATGTAGTAGGAGTCGTCAAAGCAGGATTATACCCAGCTACGGAGCTGCAAACATGAAAGCTGTAAGCACAATATTTCATTGTTTTTGAACTGAAGGACCTCATCCCAACTCCCAAGTTCCCTTAAAAGATATAAATTGAAGGGCATGGTCAAGCACTAGTTTGTCAAGCTTGCACAGTTGAACTAATTTTTACCTTGATGGTAACAACATTGATGATGCCAAAACACAGCTTTCTGAGCCTGCAAAGGGAAAGATACACACATTACAGATCTTTACAACATCAACCTGAAAATACATGAACAGGTGTATAATGAGAGGATACTCATTCTTACTAGGATTAACATTGACAAGCAACGCTGCCCCCCCAAAGTCACAGCTGGAGGGTGCAGGGCTCCTCCGGTAATAGCTGTTGAAAGCATAAGATGCATGCGCATCCAAGGTATTTGGATAATAACAACTGCCTGATGGTTGTATTGCTGAGCAATCTGCTCCTCCAATACCACATGCATAGTCCAGTGCATTCTGAAGTGCAGGTTGTGCTGAGCCAGCCTTGGCCACACACCATACTTGCTGCCCTGAAACAACTGGAACTGTAGTCGGACCGGGAGGTGACATGCTGAAAGCAGGCACAATCGGGTTTGTTGTTGGGTTGGTCGCTGGTGGGGAAGTAGGAACTGTTGAAGGGGAGGTGACAGGAATGATGATTGATGCAGTTGGCGCGGAGGTTGAAGGAGTTGGCAGTGGGTATGTCACAGGCGCAGGTGAGATGGAAGGATTCACCATTGAGGGGGCAGTGATGGGTGTAGGCAGAGGGTTCAAGGAAGGAATTGTGATGGTAGGATTTGTGGAAGGAACACTGATGATTATTGGTGTTGAGTTTGTAGAGGGGACTGTGATTGGCATCACTGGTTGAGCTGGATTCAAGTCGTCATGGACGGTTTGTTTGCCTGCAGTTTAAACAAATAGGAGTAATTAATTAGTCATCCAGTGTCACCATCAGCAAACCAAGGCAAGGTTTCTCAAACTTTTATGTCCTGACAAAGCTGCAATAGCATGCACATATCATTCAAGATAAAACCTAATAAATAAAGAGTAGTACATTTTTAGTCTTTTCGTAGTCTTTTGTGTGATGTAAGATGGGATTAGCAAAAGTGTTTGTGAGGAGTGGGTTCTGTCTGGATGTACTCCCAGGGCAGTTGTTTTTGTTTATGGAAAAATATTTTCATCACTCCGTTGAATATCCACTCTTTCTTGCATTGTTACCTCAACCTAGACTAAAATTGGTGCAGGAATAAAAAGATTAAAGGAAGGGTGATTAGGAGAAAGAAAAGTCTTACTCATGTGCCAGCCAAATGGAAGAACGAATCAAGTGAATTAGTTAGTGGAGAGGAAAATAGGAAGGCATCGGAACATACAGATGCCGAGACCAAAGATCTGGCTTATGGAGGGCAGCAGCTAAACATTACTAACATACAAACTGAATTGAAGGGCAGAGAAGAACAGACCTGAGCAGCAGGGAAGCGCACAAGAGAGGAGGACAACGAGGAGGAAAGGAGCCCATCTTCTGGCCATCCTTGTGCTGCTGGGAAGCTCAAGAAATAGATTTGGGAGCGAGAGGTGGAGCGCCGGAGCGGGGATGAGAGCGTCCGTGTGCTCGCCTCGCCTGCCCTCTTGGCAGCCGCCCAGAGAACACGGTAAAAAGGAAACTTGACCGGGCGTCGACCTCGTCTGTGGACAGATTGAACGGTCGGTTTTCTATTTATTAATACTGAATATAATTGTATATTTTTAATATAGAACTATTAAACTATGAGACTTTAACTTTTTGCCACTCTTACGGATTTTCATAACAGATTTAGCACTAGACCCACCTGTCATAGACTCCCACCTGTCATACACAGCGAGTGGTAAATCTGTTTTGGCCGCTCGTAAGAGTGGCAAAAAGTTAAATTTCTCTTAAACTATTACATGGCTATCGGCCTATCGCAATCAAAAATAAATGGTGACATAATATATTCGTAATGCCATGCTATTATAGGGTAAATTTAAAAATGTATTTATTAATTATACAAAACTACCATTGGTTTCCTATTTTTTTAAAAGAAAAACCTGGTTCACCCAATTTTTTACCACTTTGATTATAAGGACAAATTTTGAGTAGAAATGAGTTGTGTCGGTTCTAGTTTCTTATGTATAAACCACTCGTTCGATCCAATTTATCATACTATGACATGCTAAAGGAAACAACTTACTGTTGTTTCTATTTTTCCCCTTCCAATTTCTTCCTTTTTATTCTTTTCAAGCATAGGGACGGAACGGAGAAGGTTTTTACTGTGCCACCAAGGGTCGAAAAGCCTAACAAATCAATGCCCACACATCTGCTAACCTGCGTGAACAAAACTTCCTGTATATAAACTTTACTTCGTGTGTGTCTATATATATATATATATATATATTGTGTGTGTGCGTGTGCGTGTGTGTAATATTTATAGATACATCTTTTGTAAGGCAATATTTTAAATGTAGAAATTCTTATACGCCAATTTTAAAACTTAGTATAAAGACATATGTAAACTTTCTAAGCAGCAGAACCATTCGCGAGTTAATAGGCGCGGGAGCGTTCGCTATTAGACCGACCTGCCAAGGGCTAGTTTACCTGGTGTTAACTATAAAACTATAAAATTTAATTTATGAAAATCCAATTACTCTTTAAGTTTAATTGAATTTGATAGATATATCTTATAGTTTTCGTTTCGTATTTTGGCTTTACAGCGGTAACGTGTGATCGACGGTGCTGTTGATCCTAGACTGAACTCCAACTGATCGGAATTAGGTCATGGAAAATTGATTTGAAAGAGGTAACAATATATCGCCTTTATTATTTATATAATTAAATAAATATAACAAAAATTAGAAAATATAGTATTTTCCATCTTTCAGCACGCTTCAAAACAGCCATGTCGAATGTGTCGGCATTGGCGTGAGTGTGATGGAATATTATCGAGTCATATTTGGTTAGCATATTTGCGTTAAGATTAATTCCATGTATATAGGAGTCAGTACTTGGTGTTTAGATATTTTCCTAAATAGTTTGTAACCTTCGAACAATTCAATCTATACTCATTTTTTATGTTTATTTACTTTTATGTATTAGTTTTTATCCTAGTCTATCTTTGTCGTTTTGCAATAAAAAAGAGGTCGATGCTTCTCCCTGAAAGTAAGAAGGTTATCGTTTGCTAGTTTGCTAAAAAACTAGTTGTTCATCCTAACAGAAGTACAATTGCAATTTTGCTTGTAAATTAGTCGTTTGATTCCGCGAAAGTGAATTTATTTACAAATCTGCTTCGCTAGCCGTTTTTGATATTTCTGGAGGCATAACCATTCTTGTTTATTTTATGGGGTGAACTATGAGATCTTTGCTTTATACTTGAATCTCACCATACTATGATGAATCATTGTACTCATATTGTAAGCCAAGTAACAAATAAAAAAACTTGAACTACGCCTGGGTGTAAACGTCTTTATTTAACCCTTTCAGTCTTAAGAACGTACTTCTTGGTATACCCTTTTATTAGCCTATATCTGAATTGTGTTGCTCCCTTTACTCCATAATTGTATCCAAAGTTTCATGAAATAATTTCTAAGCTAGCATTGTGACTTGTACATATTGTGCGGTTAGCATCGTTATAAATTATATCTATATATACATGAGTTCTTATCTTGATATTAATTTTTAATTTTTAATTCAAATTTCAGATTTTACTAAATTGTATTTCTACATGGAACCTTATTTTAATTTTATTTATTTTTCAATTCCCAATTTGTATTTATACTCGTATTCTAAACTTGTACTCGTATGTAAACTCTTTTCTGCATAATATTTGTTTTTTGATCCACTTTTTAGATACTTCTTAATTGTATTTATACATCCACCATTTCTCTTAATATTATCTATTTTTAACCTAAATTTTAGATGTTTTCAAATTGTATTTATAGATGGACTCTTTACACAATATTAATTATTTTTCAATTCTTAACCTGAATTTGGATTTTTCTAAATTGTATTAACACCCAAGCTATTTTTTTAGTTTTATTTATTGTTAATTCCAAAATTTTACTTCTAATCAAATTCTAATTTTTATTTTTAATAATATGGGATTTTGTTGTCCATGAAGGCGAACATGGTTCATGTTCCAATTAGTTTATATGTATAATAGGTTTCAGTATGTCTAACTATATATGTATACATATATGTGAAAAGTAAAGAATAGATGACATTTTTGTGTCATCTATCACTTTTGGAAGTTCAGTTTGGAGATGCTGAGACTAAAAAGGATGGCGAAAAGAGTAGGGAACATGGCCAACATAATGGCCGATAGTGGTAGTAGGTCACGATGGAAACTAAAGTAGTCACTGAGGAAGGTTGCAACAGTTTTGGTCTGTCCAAATACGAAAATCTCCTGATCCTCATCTCCGAATTGTGTGGTGAAAAAAACGTTGAGCGTCCATGACAAGGGGGAAGCGTAGTACAACCATATCCACCATCTTGGTATTTGCTGCCATATCAGTCAATAATATATTTATGCATTATGTAATGACATGCCTATGATATAAGCAATGACTAATTTATGTGAGATGGAGAGTTTGCTTACTGGTGCAGGCACAATGAAGCCAGACATGAGGTTTTGCAAGGTGTAGAACATGGATGCCATTATTGACGCCACTTGGATATTAGGGGTGAGTGACACTATCATCATTCCTAGGTAAAGGAAGTATAGCAGTGTGCAAACCATGGTGTATATAAACCAAAAGAACTTGGTTGGTGTCCATGCATACCCTATCATCGGGTAAGATATGGACATAAATAATACTATCTGCACCATCACATAGGGGATCTCCATGGCAACCTACTCCAGTCACCCAAAGATGAAACATGAACAAAATAAATACAAAAGCATGTTGAACCTAAATATTAATGCAATTAAGTCCTTTACATATATGTTTGATGATTTGTGATACCTGTGCTAAGGAGTATGCCCAAGGGGAGTACATTCCAGCAAACATCTCCCTATATACAACAGAACGCTCAATGGAGATGAAGGGCATCACCAATTGACAATTATTGATGCCAGCAAAGACAGTGGTTGCATACATACACCCCATTATAGTGAATATACCTTGTTGGTTATTTCTGCCACAACAATGAAGAAAAATGAATGGAGAAACATGATCAACAGAAATCAATTTATCCATATGTATACGTATATATTTTCTCTACATCTATTTTTGCGAGGTTGGACAATAATGGATCACAATACATACATGTTGTTGATGTCACCCTTCTGCCAAAACAATGCACCAAAGATGATGCAGGACACTGCCATGAATATAATCCGCACCAAGTTGTAGGAAGGGCTCCTCCAATAAGATAAACATTGCTTCCAAAGACAAGCTTTTAGTTGCTCCCCAAATTTTTGTGGAAACCGTGTTGGGAAATGGATATCAGTCATGCCTGGAGTTGGTTTGCTCAACCACTTCACTAGGGTATCCTTGTCCCTTCAATCACCAAGTATTTATTGTTATTATAAACATCACACAATATTTTCTTAAAATTGTTAAGAGTACCATCAACTACAAGTTTACAATATTTCACGGTGACACATACTTATTTTTTATTTTAGTTATTGATGCAGTTGACATCCATGCATGATTTTATTCTTCTTTAGTATTGTAAAAACATACCACCTTGCATTATATATGCACGTTATTTTGGGCTTATAAATGACAATAAAACTACATGTAATGACTTTTTAGAACTTACTTGCACATGGATGACTCCTTATAAACTTTTGAGAAATCTACTCCTAGTCGAGCTTCCATAGATGCACAAGTAACTTCTAGCATCCAAGTTGATGGATTGTAGTTATCCTTGATCTTGGGTACCCCGGGTATTGCCTGGAAAAATGAAGAGAAAATCAAATACTTGGTGAATATATTTTCTAGTTAGGGCTATAATTCTAATTTGAATATTATTTGCTAAAAAGTATAAATGATTACTCCCTCCGTCCCAAAATAAACCAATTTTTCACTTTTTACCTACAATTTTTGACTATTTGTCTTATTCATTTTTTTTTTGCGATTGATATTTTTGTTTTTATTAGATGATAAATCATGAATAGTACTTTACGTGTGACTAATTTTTTTCTAATTTCCTAAAAACTTTTTAAATAAGACGGATGACCAAACGTTGGACATGAAAGCCGGAGAATTGGTTTTTTTTTTTGGACAGAGGGAGTATGTTGGTTGCTCCAAAGTGCAATGTGTGGAGAATGGATCTATTAAGAACAATTTTATGTACAACTATACTAACCTCTTTGCACATGAGCATACATTTGTATTTGCTAGTCAATTGCCCCCATTTAATCATTAAAGAATCATTCATTGGATTTCAATTTAGGCTTATAGCATATTAAATGGAGACCAATGGTAGCCGATGGACATGATACTTACCATAGAGAATGGAGTAAATTCCTTACGTGCCCCTAAAATTTTGTATGGCCACTTTTACGCATATGAGATTTGCTTGATCCCTCGTGTAACCTTAAGTTTTTATTTGGATTTATTACAAACCCATTCAATTAGCTTACCATTTGTTTTTGATGAAATGACCATATTGCCCTTTGCATATTGTAGAAAGTTAGAAATGTTGAGTGTATGCATTATTTGGGTTGTGAACAACAATAAGGGATAAGTTTTTAAATATTTGTTTTGAATTTTAAAATCCCCTAAACCCTCAAGGGTACTTAGGGAATTTACTCTATAGAATAATAAACGGGAAATGTACAAACCAAAGTATTATTAGTATATGCCTTCTAAAAAACAAGGAAAATCATGTTTTGTTTAGCTATGACCTTTATATAAAGAGCATAAAGATGAACAAGTTTAGGTTGTCAATTACCTGGAAATATTGGATTAAATTACATGAATGGTGCCCAAGTGGCCCAGCATAGATCAACTCTCCGCCCCTTTTCATTAGCATCAACTACATACAGGCATTATAAGATAATTAGTTATATATATGTGTGTATGTGTGTGTGTGTGTATATATATATATATATATATATATATATATATATATATATATATATATGAAGCCTCTATTCTACTACCAGATGTAGCTACTCCCTTCACGCCTAAGGTGCAGAAACACTTTCATACATATTTCTGCTCTCTTCCAACAGAAAATACAATCTCTATACGTGTATAGTTGTATCATTCATATAAGATTTGATAGTGTCCATAACTTCTGTTGGATGGGAGCAGAAACAGTTATGAAAATGTTTCTGAACCTTAGATGTAAAGGGAGTAGCTACACCTGATAGTAGGATCTAATTTTCATATATATATATATCATCAATCATTCTTCTAAACAAAGAATCTTGCACCATTAATTTCTTTGGCATCGTGAACACTAGAAAAATTGTTGTATGCTTTGAGTAGCCACTAACAAGGTTGGATATTTTCTTGTGCACCAAATTAAGCCACAAAGTTCTACTTGAGCTAGCATACGGTCTTTTTCTGCTTTTGATAGTCAATCCTCATAAACCTTATGCTATTAAAGCCAAAAAAAGGCCCATGTTACTTTTGGCTTGAAGTTGATGAAGATTTATGAAATAACTCTAGGTGTTATAATAAATTTCCATGTATTGTTAATGCAGTAGGTTTATCTACAATTTCTATCATTGTGTTAGCATCATATTTCTACAGTAATAGTTTAATTGTTTTAGCATCAATTTCCTTTAATCTTCCCCAAAGAAATAATGTAAGATATGAGCAATTTATACCACAATTTTTATGCCTTAAGAACTATAATTTAGATGTGCTTAATACTTGGAGTATGTATTATAGTAACTTGTAAGATACCTCATCGAAGGCCTCAAATATTTCTATACTTGGTTGGTGAATAGTACAGACAACTGTTCGGCCTGTTTGTGCGACATTCTTCACAGCACGCATGACAATAGCAGCTGCTCGTGCATCCAAGCCTGATGTCGGCTCATCCATGAATATTATTGAAGGGTTGGACACAAGTTCAACTGCAATAGTGAGTCTTTTCCTTTGCTCTGTAGATAGTCCACTTACTCCTGGTAATCCTACTAAAGCATCTCTAATTTCATCTAACTCAATTGTGTGAAGAACCTCGTTGACAAATTCCTATGATGGAAAAGAATGTGTTAGGCCACATTTTTATCTCAACTGTTCCTAGCAACTATGAGCCTAAAATGCAAAATAGTAAATTCAACACAATACAATTTTTTTATATATTGAAAATAAACCCCCTTAGGTCAGAAATATTTGATACCATATAGCATCGGTGGCTATTACACAATGGAAAATATTACCGACTGAAGGGAGTTTTTTTTAGTTGATTTTTTATTTCAACGGCAAAATAACTCACTTTCCTTGTTTTTGAATCAATTTCTGTTGGAAGGCGCAACCAAGCAGAATATGCAACAGACTCCCCCACTGTGATTTGCGGAGAATGGATATCAGTTTGTTCACAATAGCCTGATATCCTAGCAAAAGTTTGCTGAATTTTAGGATAACCTCCTACTCTTATATCTCCATCAATAAAGCCACCTGTTTTCCTTCCAGCAAGAACATCAAGGAGGGTTGTTTTTCCTGCTCCAGTAACTCCCATAAGTGCTGATAGAATCCCTGGCTGGAAGGCTCCTGTGATGTTATGGAGTAATTGTAGCTTTCGCTCCATGTAACCTTGCTCCCTCATTTCCTGCATTAAAAATTATTCCATCAATGATTTTTCATATGCTATGCTCTTAAGAATGTGGTGATAGAACAAGTTGAATATTGCTCTCTTTGACTTCACTGGAATCCATAAGAATGTCAACCCATGTGTTTCTCAACCAAGCATAACATCTAAAGATGCCTTGACTATTAGTTGTTAAGAATTACCGCAGGGGTGTCTACATAGTAGTTCACGTTTTGAAATGATATCGTCAATGGTGTGAAAGGTAAAACCATCCTCCCTACACAAGATTGCATAGTTACTTTTTTAACACTAATTATGTGTAATGGTGAAATATATAAATTAAACTAACCAGTCTGGTTAGGTGCTAAAGTATTTCCTGCTTGTAATTTAGGCATCCTCTTGTCCATGTCCTTAGACATATCTTTGCGACTTTCATTAATTGTGGCAAGCTTATCACGGGATATAATTGCTCGAGAAGTTCCTGCAGCTGAGAGATCGATATATGAGATTAAAATAATTCTCGAGTGAATACAAGTGTTTAAGAAGTGAAGCTCCCCAAATGTTTGATTCAACAATACTTCATATATATTATACTTACCTTTTTTAACGGTCAAGCCGATGGTGAAACCTACATTAAACAACAAAACAAACCCAATCAATGCTCCAACCGATATCCAGTAGAAATAGCTTGAGAAGTCAAGCCCTCGGTCCATTAGTATCCTCCTTCCAAGTGTTACATTGTTCACCGAGTTCTACAAACATGTGAAAAATTAATCTTTTCATGTTGGAATCTAAGCATAAAATACTCAACATGTTTCGAAAGATAGGTTAAGGATCAATTTGTACCCTTAACCACCTTGGTGCTAAAAACTCATTTCCAGTTAAGCCAATCTCAGCATATGACAACGGAGAGATCCAAAACCCCCATTTTAGCCAGGTTGGCATATATGCTATAAAAGTGGCACATAAAAAAGTGTTAGCATGTCTCCTTAACATTATATAAAGTATGACATACTTAGTCGAAGTTGCAACTTCTCTCTTATTGACATGGTAGAATTTATGGAAACAAAGGTAATGGCTTACACCGAGGAATTATAAAGCCCCCAAATAGAAGGATGACTAGAAATGACATCGTACCACCGACTGTACCAGCCACCATCGTTTGGAAGTATGATGCAACACATCGGAACAATGATAATGCTCCAGTGTGGACGAGGAATAGGATAAAGAGTTGTCGGAAAAACCTAAACATAAGAATTGAGGGTGTGAATAACAGAATAATATTCAATTTATCTTAATTACATATGCCAAACAAATAAGCACAGAAAGGAAAATTAAGATAGTGTTATACAACAGAATCCTAAAACTGATTTTGGTACACAAAATCACTACAAAACTACTATTAACAAATAAAACTATGCATGTTTGGGTTAGAAAAAAATGTTTGACTATAGGCCAGGATCCATCAGTGAGCTCTCGGGCATGAAACATATAAGAAAGAGTTGATAATAAAAGATTGTGTGCAATTTTACCTGGATGCTTCTGGAGTATAGCCAATGAGGTAGTACGATATTGATGTCCAAGCTATTGATTCAACTAAAGAAATTGGAATCTTTAGGATAAAAGCTGGTATTGCATATGCCCATGCAGGATAGAAATAGTAGCCTCTTTGTTTGTAAAAGACTGGAAGTCTACTAACTGCCATGGCCAATTCAGGGAAACCGTTCACTAAAATGAGGAGGAGTGCATAGAAAATAGAACCCATGTAATAGTCCGCATGTGCTCTATCGACCCCCATATGTGTGCGTAGAAATACTGTTCCGGTAATAATGGCAAGTAGTCCAAGCTGTAATGAAAATATGTTGTATGTTGATTTGTTGAGAAAATGCAAAATAAATTCAACCTCTGGTTTATATAAATTCAAGTTCCACCAATTATTAGTAAATTATGTAAGACATACTCTTTCAGCAAAAATACAGCTTGGTATGAGTACAATTACGAACCTATGTAATTCATGAGCTTCCAAGTATTTAAATTGCACATTGTTATGAACTGAGATAGAATAAAGATTGTGAAATCTCTCGGTTTGCTAACTTTTCTCTACTAAGAACTCAACGGAGAGTTAGATACGGCCAAGTAATCATTCCTAACACAATCAACAAGAGGTCGTAAATGGCTGTCAACACTTAATCTATACAGATACTTTTGCATCTAGCAGACTAGCAGACCTATATCTACGCACTACTTTTATATTACTCTAACATGATATTAAAGCAGAATTTTTTTTAACATTCTTAAAAAAGTACCTTGAGGTATCATATTCTTTAGTGTAAAATTTTGGTACCCTGAGATACTATAATTTTACACTAAAATTTTTGGTACCTTAAGTTACTTTTACAGGATGGTAAAAAATACTAAAAGCTAAAGTTCAAAGTAATTGAAGTGAAATTAAAATATTGTAGGAGTTTAAATTTTCTTGATTTAATGGAAATGCCTGATTACAACTGTCATGTTTGGGCACCAAGCTATGTAACACTAACTGTAGCATTGCAAATTTAGGTGTCAAGGCTGTCTTATGTTGTATCATAGAGTCTATTTATCGATACTCAATGCATGATTTTTATAATTACATTTTCTTCAAAGGTAAATTAATTTTCACTTGCTTACCTGAACACTTTTTGTTATGTAGATGAAGGCATTCCGTCTCATCAGAAGGATTTCTCTTGCAAAACATGCCTTGAGTAGATCCCACTTCGAAAGCGAGTATACATTGAAGGATAAATCATTCTTGCGTCCCTCTGATGTGTCATGAGGCTTTGAAATCTCTGTAGCAAGATTTTGAGCATCCTGAGATGCTCTAAACTTCTCACAGAAGTGGTCAACTGTAACAAAGTTGTATGTGTCCTCACTACGATTCCAGTATTGTCGTTGGTCTTTCTTAGACAAAACCTATACATAAATTTGAAAGAGCAATATTAACCAGCAAGTTTTTTCAAAGAACAATACTAGCGGACCACACAACATACTAACCTATATTCTTAATACTAAAAAAAATCATTTTGAACCTGTACCAAAATTATAGGTACACTAGACAAATGCTAAAACTCAAAAAACATTTCTGTATAGAAGAATGGCTGGTAGAAATACCATAGAACATAATTTGCCTGATTTAGTTTATCCATACCACATCAGTTGATATACTTAAGTACAAGAAACAAATTGACATGGGAGATTCTATTAGAACTATCAGATCTCAAATATCCACGTCAGTTGAAGTGGTCTTCGAGTAATTGTATCACCTTGATGTGATCATCTGAGATCAATAAAAGCTTGTTTTATCTTAAAAAAACAGCAGGCCAGCAAAACCATTTAGACAAAATAGAGGACCCACGTATATTTACTCTTTTTATTTCTCCAAAATCTTATGAAACAGTAGCATTAGATTATGTTAGTAGTTCAGGATCCACACACACCAACACCAATGCACAAGTTAACTCAAACCCGACTCAAGATTAATTTCTGACAAATCTTTGATGCTTCTAGAACTTGTCTTCAGACAACCACTTCAGCAATTAGTCAAACTATTTTCAATTAGCAAGTTTCAATACCTCCTGAAGAAAATCAGCAGCTCCTTTTCTTTGTGGGCACTTGAACCCACATGATTCAAAAAAATTCATAATACAATTCTTTGATCCATGGTATACAATTTTTCCTTCAGCCATCAAGATAATATCATCAAAAAGTTCGTAAGTTTCTGGTGCTGGTTGAAGAAGTGAGACCAGTATGGTAGACTCAGAGATATGACATAGCTGCTGGAGGCAAGAAACAATTTGGAAGGTAGTAGAGCTGTCCAGCCCAGTTGATATTTCATCCATGAAAAGCGCTCTTGAAGGTCCAACTATCATCTCCCCTGATTATAATTAAGATAAACTTTCAATATTCATTTAATCATTTCTAGATTATATCATGAAGGTTGTAGTGTTTTAACGTAATTTCTAGCTTACAATTGGAATATGACAACATCCTAAAAGTATATTATATATAAATGTGGTTAAATAACCTGTGGTTAGCCTCTTCTTCTCACCACCTGAAATGCCTCTTCTCATGACATCTCCCACTATAATGTCAGCGCAAATGTCAAGCCCCATAATCTATAAGGGATGAAGTTGATTATGCACAAGGTTAAAAGTTAATGTGCTATATCCTGAAAATTCTTCATTGGATCAATTACCTTCATGATATAATCTGTCTGCATGCTCCTTTCTAAGCCTTCCACAGATATTGCCTACAAAGATACATGAATGAATTGTAACAATTATACATGAACGATAAGTGCTAAAAATGAACTGGGCATTTTTCTAGAATTGAAAGGAGAGACCATCGATGATGAATTGTACTAGGAAAAGGGACAAGTGTTCACTCTTGTTGATGTGTGACCAGAAAAATATTTATATAAATGAATGTATAGTCGACACACGTGGAAAGTAAAATACATGAAAGAGGATTAGTAAACCTTCATGTATGTATCTATGTCAGGGTCGGGGGTAATCCCAGCCTCCTTCTCCCTCTTAATGACCTCCTTCATGATTTCTAATTTGCAGAAGAACGAAAAATAACGGCACTGGTTAAGTAGAGGGAATATTAAGTAACAAATAAATATAGGCAATTTAGCTATTACTACCTGCTCTGGTGCCAACGCCTTGAAACCTCGCGGAGAAGTCGAGCGTCTCTCTAACGGTCATCTCGGGGATATGAAGATCATATTGTGAAATGTAAGCCGATGTCTTATCTGGAACAAAGGTGTTGAGGTTCACACCATTGTACTCAACTTCGCCGGTTACCTGTAATGCAATACGTGCAGTTAATAGTAAAACAATACGATGTGTAGCGGGCGGATTAACGACGATCAATATATTCCATTCCATATGGCTAGCTAGTACGGAAGTAGGCTAGCTGCTGGTGGATGAATCAGAATTAACTATAGTATTAACCTTGAGATTTTTGTTGAGCTTTCCTGCGAGTGCGAGCAAGAGGGTGGTTTTGCCGCAGCCGGGGGGCCCAAGGAGGAGGGTCAGCCTGCAAGCAGCTAATGAATAAGCATGCTTAGCTGGTGCCTGGAGGAAGGAAGAAATGAATGAATAGGTGATCGACCTGGAAGGCTTGAGGATGCCGGTGACGTCGTTGAGAATGGGGATCCTTGCTGCGTGGCGGCGGCTGAATCCCAGCGCGGTGGTGAGCAGCTGCTGCACGGAGAGCACGGTGTTGAGGAGCGTGGGGAGCGGCTTGCCTGAAACCACGTGGCAGTCCGCCTCCACGCGCACGTTGCGCCACCGCACCTCCACCGTCGGCTGCCGCACGCCCACCCTCTCCATCCTCCGCCGCTGCTTCCGGAGCAGCCGGAGGTTGTCCCGCTGGATGTCCGCGATCAGTCTCTCCACCAGCACCCTCCGCTCCGCCGCCCCCAGCCGCCGCACGTCCACCGCCTCCGACGACTGCACCGACGTCCACAGCCTGTCGAAGGTGGGCAGCCTCTCGATGGCCGCCCATCTCAGCTCAGCTTCCTCCTCTCCGGCACCGTCGTCCCCGCCACCGTCCCAGCGCAACGAAGACGACAGGCTCCTGGTTGCCGCAGCCCGAAACGATGATGACAGCGCACGCACTGACGCCGCCTTCTCCGCTACTATTACTGCTTCTGCTTCTTCTTCTTCTTCTTCTTCAAATTCTTGAAGCTGGTGCTGCTTCTCCTCCATCTCCACCTCTTGGTTCATCATATCTAGCTGCTGCTCTGCTTTGCTTGTTGCTCCAGATTAATAACTTTTCCTCTTGTTGACATAACCCCAATTAACAACATGCATATTGCCATATTAATTGTGTGGTGTGGACTACGTACAGAAGTGGACAGAACCACTCGTACTAGTTCGAATATTGATGGGTACAACCTATACAGGTCAACCAAGTTATATGCCGTCATGGCACTCCGCACAATCAAACCATCTTCATCTCAATATGTATGTTCCTGGCTTTTCTAATCCAAGCTAAGCTAAGCAATGACGCCACTCGCACATGCACGATTTCTATTTATATTCAAGGCCTGCCTAGCCTAGATCCACCTAAAAATCTAATCATCACAACTATCACATACAAAGTCTTAGTTATGGAGTATGTATGTATTTATTATCCAGTATCTATCTTCAATCCTATTCCTATTTTCCTAGCTAGCTACAGTTCAACTAGACAAAAATATATAGGATCTGCTTATTGATCAATAGCAAAACTGACACATATATATGCTTGTATCTTAATTACATCCATCCCTTGCCTGAAAGTTAAACAAAACTAATGAGATCATTGGACTGTTCAAACTTCAATAACTAGATCTATTTGTATACACATTCATTGAGACATGGAGGTCATTTCCCAAGTTGAGATCAAACCCTGGATCCACTGTTTGCAGGTATTGGTGCCTTCTACAATAGCTATGTCAGACGCAACTAGGTGATGGGAAAAACACTCTGCTTTGCAAAGATGATTGGACTGAAGGGTCTCTTTTGGCTTTGCTTTTCCATAGGATTGCAATTTGACTTTCGTTAAGCATGTCCTAGCCTTACATGTGAAACTAAAGTGGTTAGAAGAGAGTAAGCTCTGGGTGCTCTTTACAGAGTCCCCTGACTTCGGATGTTAAACTCTAGACAACACTTACAGTTAAAACTTTGCATCTTCTCTTTGAAAAATGAGTCATGTTCGTTTGCCTTGCAAATTTATCTGGAAGATGGAAATTCGTTTGAAGATCAAGATTTTTCTATGAACATGTTCTAAAGGGTAGCATCCTTGCTAGGAAGAGTGGCTGGCATAGTTCTGGCAACTACTGCCTTCTGATTATGTGTTGGTAAAAGGATCTAATTGTTTATCTCATCATCATGCACAGCATACTGTTGGTGGAAACTGAGGGGAATATTGTTGTGACCCTGTCTCTCTCTCTCTCTCTTCTTCAGAACAGAAACGATCTGTATTTCATTTATTTCAATCAATGTACAGTATAACACTTCATTGCATTTTCTAATGATACTAGTATATGCACATGCATCTTGATGATCGAGCCACACATACAGATGCAAGAAATTAAGCAGATTTCCACGGAGTTGGTCAGCCGAATGTCTTCTCGCTGCTGTAGCACATCTAGAGGAAACCATCGCCCTCATCTTTGAAGGACTCGTACACGCTGCCCATCAGCTCAGCTGTAGCCACAATAAAATTACATATCGGAAGCTTCAGTAGGGCATCAAGCAGGACCCAAAAATACAGCCCAATATGCAAAGCTTACCAGTCTGGGGCAACGTGTTGCTGACAAACACAAGCAATGCTGTTCCTGGAGACAAATGCAACCTTGAACGAAGTACGAAAATAAATTGTCCAATTGGCATGCCACATGGAATTAGGTAACTGCAATCACTGCAGCCTTTCAGGCTTCCAAATTTAACAATCTTCTAAAAACATAAAATTAGCTAACTTACTTTGTTTCATATTATAAGATGTTTTGACCTTTTTCAAAGTCAAACTACTCTAAGTTTAATCAAAATTATACAAAAATATAGTGGCATTTTTGACATAAAACAAACATGCTCTCACAATATATCCAATGTTCTATCTAATGAAACAAATTTAATGTTGTATATATTGCCATATTTTTCTATAATTTTGCTCAAACTTTAAGATGTTTGACTTTAGAAAAAAATTAAAACATCTTCCAATATGAGATGTAGGGACTAGGAAGTGTATTCACTTGCGCTTCTCTAATTCTGGAAGACTACTTGAAAACCTCTCAACAATAACCTGCGAACATAGATACTTGAATTTTTGCATAATGTTTAGGTAACACATACGCAAACTAAATGTGACCTTCAATTGAGGCAAAAAAAATGCAGAAATGAAAGTAATCAGCTTTGATTCGTTCCCTTTGGATTCAATGATCCAGATGACTTAGGTTAGGTACAAATTCTGTTTTTGGTTATGTTTTCAGGATTTCTGTCCATAAGGTCCATCCAGTACTTGTTAAACCGATTCACAACACACAGTTGACTGAAGCAAAAATCTTGTGCTAAAAAAGGGTAGCTGTACAATTTAAACTATTTCTATGTAGGAATACCCCCAAGAATGCTCCATATGAGTTTGACCCCGATTACGTGCAAAAAAAAAAAAGAGTTTGACCCTGAGACCTGGATGACTGATTCAATCTGCGATATAAAACAGGCTATGAAATACAAATGGCCAACAACTTGCAAATAACAGATGCCCCCTACCTACCCTTTTTTGCTTTGCTCAATGGTATGAAAACGGAAAATGTGTGATTACGGTCAACTTGCTACATGAATTAAAATGGAATATGTAATTCAGGCAGCAGTTCCATCTTCTTATTAAGTGCTTGAAAATAAAAAATGTGTTGTCGTGGTTAAGTTCTGGCCAGGTTTCTCAGCACCATGATGCTGAATTTACCAAACTTCCTTCCAACATTAATAAAATTAGGCCTATGACCTTTCGCCGTCTCACCCAAAAAAAAACAGCTTGAAGTATTGACCAAACAATGGATTGACTATTTCCCTTGACATGAAGCTGCCGCATGCAAATGGGCAGTTCTGTTGGAAATAAGTAACAAACGCAATGGATAACTAATATAATAGAAAGTACAGGCAGCATTTGTTTTTTCCAATCATCAGTATAGGTAGAGCTCTCCTACCGTCCTAACCTTAGAGTTGTTCCATAGCTCAAGAGATACTTGAATGATCTTTTTAGGCAGAAGGCATTACACCCTGCTTTTAGTAGAAATCAAATAGTGTCTATATGGGGATTTCAGCGTACATACAAGCATCCAGCAAAAACATAAAGCGATTAAAGCAGCGGAAATCACTCCTTCCAATATTGTAAGACAAACAAACTAGACAGAAATGTCAGTTCAGATATACCACTAGTATTATTGTGACACGTGTGGTATGTTTATTGAGTGCATCTGTGCATGTGAAGTAAAAACATAATAATGGTAAGTTTCCCTGCAAAGTTTGGTGGCATCCAATAGGCAACAACAATAAATGAATGAGATGCTGACCTAGCAGTCCCTAGAGATGAAAGAAATCGTGATGGCATCACGTACGGGGATCCTTTCGGGGTAGGAGGCGATCATGGCGGCCGATTCTTTGGCCCTCTCGTTTGGACATAAAGAAATTGATTTAACTTGAAAATCAATCAGTCGGTTACTACGGATAGATTTAGAAGAAAAGGAGTATGAATCAATTAAGTAACCCAAGGGGAACTCTTTCTTGAAGGGCTTCATCGCTCTGTCCTTTCTTCCTCGATGCGAAAGAATCAATCAGCTATTAAGGCAGTTTCGTTTCTACTAATCTCTGTATAATGAATCCTGGCCTGATTCTCAGGAAGCCAGCCGCGCCACGTGGCACAATATACTCCTAGCGTTCGCCTTGGCACACGATCGTTCGATCGCGGATCGACGGGTATGATCGTTGCGGTATACCTGGCTGTAAATATAGGAAGTTTAAGGGGATTTTTATAAATTGCTAAACCTTCGTCCCGTTGAGCGCGCCGACCTCCGGCCTCTCCACCGCCGCCGCCGGGTCGCCCCGCCGTCGCCCGCCGCCCTCCGCGCCACGGCCGCCACCCTTCGCGCCACGGCCGCCACCCGCCTCGCCGTATCCTCTGCCCACATCTCCGCCGCCACTGCCGTCAGGTCTCCGCGCCACCGCCCCACCACCTCCGCCGCCCGCAGAGCCGCCTCGCCGCGCCGCGGCCACCGCCTGCTGCCGGGTCGCAGCCGCTCCTCCGCGCCGTGAGGGGCTCGGCAAAGCTTGTAAGTTATTTTAGTTTAGTGGAAAGCTCTATAATGGTAGACCAATGGTTTTGATGCTCATTATTAATTATCTAATTATCGTATTATTCTGTACTGTAGGTTAATGATACTGACGTCATGAAAGAGGCAAAACCAAGTTTATATGTAAAAAAGATACTACCCATTTTACTGAAGAATAGAGTTGTCCATTTTGTAGGATTTGATACTACCCAATACCTTTTACTACCCAATACCTTTTGACCTTCAGGTATTATCTTTTTGATTGCAATCGTTTTACTTGCAAGGACACCTGAATGTCAAATTCCGTTAGTTCTCTTTGATGTTTTTCACTCTAGGTTTCACAAAACTTGTACACAGCAGCAGAGTTCTATAATACATATAGTGGACCTTTTTCATAGCTTGTTTAGAAGACAAAAAAGAATCTAGTATATATTTGCTAATTTGCAATCCGCAAATTTTCTATTGTTAACATATGAAGTTAGCAGCATCATTGAAGTACACATGCAAGAATACGACTTTGAAACTTAAAAGTTAATTGCATGCTCTGAGTGTATATGTTCATCTACTTTTCTACAGAGACTGCGTTGCAGATGCAATTTTCATGCTCTTCGCTTCGTACACAAAATACAACAAGCTGGTGCATTACTTGTAGAGAGGTTGCATGGTCATAGACCCTATCCGTCGCCTTTAGAGGATAATCTTTTGGGTCATTTTACTAGAAAATCTGTTCTCAAGGGGTACAAGAATGATGCAATGAAATATCTAGCTGTTCATCTCAGGTTTGAGATTGACATGGTTGCATATTCTATGTGTTACTTTGGTGGTGGAAAAGAAGAGGAAGAGGAACTAGAGATCTATCGCCAAATTCACTTTCCAGCCCTGACAGAACTAAGGAAGACAACAAAGTACGTATGTTGTTTGATACTGATATTTTTCTGCCTTGCATATAGATGAATATAAATTATCATCTTGCTGTCCAACTTTGAAAAATCTTCCATGCTAAACCAGAAGCTTCTAAAACTTCCATTCTTAACTAGAAGGCTACTTTTATTAAATGCCAAAAAAAAAAATCTTACCTGCGATTAAATCTTGCTTCCCTTTTGCCACTTCAATTTTTCTTTCATGCACATGGTTATCTCACTGACATGTGGCTGCCGAACCTATCGTGTGATAAAAAAGTACATGATGTTTAAGTCCAGTTTATTAATCTATTGCCTGCCCTTTCAAATGGTGCCTATCTCTGAAAGTCCCACTATCATGTTAGGTTGCCATCTGCTGCTTCCTTGCGATCTGAAGGAAAATGCCCCCTTGCACCTTAAGAGGCTGTGCTTATCCTAGCAGCTATTGGTTTCATTCCGTTTTATTATTGGATTCATTATGTCATGAATGCAGGCGATAAACATTAACCACTTAATCCTGTGCACAGTTTCAAATCTGAAGAATACCTACAATAAACATTTATTAAACCCTAACATGCAGCTTACATTCTCTTCGAATAATGAGTATCAATTAACAAATATTTAAGCTTAACTAGCCTATAATATTTCATCGAATATCATTGGCAAACAAATAATCATAATAAACCTTTATACTCCCTCTTATTTTTTTAATTGACGTTGTTGACTTTTGATTTATGTTTGACTATTCGTCTTATTCAAAAAAAATTATATAATTATCGATTATTTTGTTATGATTTTATTTAATACTAAATTAACTTTAAGTATGTTTTATAATTTTGCATATTTGGCAAAAAAAGTTAAAAAACAAAGGGTCAAACATAAATCTAAAAATTAATTACGTTATTTAAAAATATCAGAGAGTATTTAGGTGTGCGAATGCCTCGCGTTGTTTCTAGTATGGTGTCTAGGGTTGGGTTGGTTCTCGTTGGGTAGCTAGTACCTGGAGGAAGAAGAAAAAGGCACCACGGCACGGAAACGACGAGGAGAAGAAGGAAGAAGAGAAAAGCGGAGGCCCAAAGGAAAAAGAAGAGGCCCATTCAAGTCTAGTCCAGCCCAACCCCAATCACTCACAGACAAGTCAGACCACTGTACAACCAACCCAATCCAAACCGAACGATAGAAGAAGATGGCGACATGTCGCTCGATGACCTCATCACCAGCAACAAGCGCTGCCACTGTCCCTCTGCCCGCCGCTGCCGCTCCCTATCACGCCGGCACCTTCCAAGTGCCTTTTCTCTACCCGTTCCCCATCTCCTCTATCTCTCCATCCATCCACGCTCTCCGACTTCGACTTGTTAGTTAGGGTATAGGGTTTGTTTCTGCCTAGGCTACGGCACCGCCCATGCCCAACATCGATACGGCCACCAAATTCTACATCTCCAACCTCAACTACGCCGTCTCCAACGAGGACATCAAGGTACCACCACCCACCCCTTTTCTCCAAATTTATAATCTTTCTTTTACCTCCCCTTACCCTCACCTATTTTCAATTTCATATGTTTCTATAAAATCACATCTTTCGATGAATTTACCCTATGATTTGACACCTCTACACTCACAACTTAACCCTTTTGCTTATGGAATGCAAATTCCCACACTTTTTCTTCCTTTATTATACTCTACATCGCCATAATATGCAGCTACCCACCTAGACGCTTCATATCGTATGTTTCAGACCTTTAGAGCATTCTTAACTTTTATTTAGAGTTTATTGTCCCATTCTCCCAAAATTGCTCTACAACGTACTTCTACTTTGCTCAGAAACTCTTTTCCGAGGTTGGCGATATGAAGCGTTACTCTATTAACTATGACAGGAGTCGAAGATCGAAGGTTCCAAACCCCACCTTTTTGTCCCTATTATACTATACTATACTACATACTATCACGTATGCATCCCTCCCTCCTTTGTGTTGAAATGCTCATTATTCAAACCCCTGTTTCTCCAGGGAACTGCAGAGGTTGTTTTTTCCAGAAGATCTGATGCCCTAACTGCTGTTAGGAGGTACAACAATGTGCGCTTGATGGCAAACCTATGAAAAATGAGCTCATTGGAACAAATATTGAGCTACCACCACCACTTGCTATTTTTGGCTTCGCTGCACTAGCTGGATACTTCAATTTTCCTTCCAAAAGGTTAGTAATTTCTGTATACATCGCTGTTTTTCTCTCCTTGAAATATCACTTGTAAGACGTTGCACTCTAAGAATTAACTGTTAAGATAAACCTGCTCTGTTGACATAGTCTCTAGTACTTATTTAGTTTGATTGGCATCTCTACAGATAAGTAGCAGCTAATACTGACTGTCAATCAAAGGTTCTCCAACTCTCCACTAAGTTTTGTACAGTGTTAAAGAGTCAGTGTTTGAAGATTTTCTTGGTCTTTTTTTTTTTACATTGGGCTCTGAGAAGACTGAAGTTTGCTTATATCAGTTCTGGAAAATATCATTATGATTTTTCAGACAAAATTTGAGTTTTTGGCAATATCTGATGGAGATATAGAAAATTAAAAACAAAATAGGTTCTCCTGGGATTTGAATTTGTGAGCTCACACTCAGCACGATGAAATATACCACCAATCTGCGTTAGATCTTGCAATGTAGTTGTTTGTTAAATTGCTTCAACTATACCTAGAAATCTTGAAAAAATCAACCAAGACTTCTTCTAGGTGGTCTTTGAGATAACCTTTTTTTTCTTTCTGAAATCTGGGTGAAATTGTGAGCCCTGATGAGAGTGCCACTGAACTGCCTTGAAAGTCCAAGGAGGGCAAGGATCACCTGATACATGTATCCCTTGTATTTATGAAGAATCATGTGAAAACTTGTTTGTTGCTCAATGTTACCTGTAGATAGTGTGACGAGTGCTATTAGAGTGTCTAGCAAATGTGGTGTGAGACTGAACTTCAGATTACTGAATACCATTTAAAATTGCTTGAATATGCACTCTGGTTTTTTAAGCTTGGTTTCTCAGGAAGATTTTGAGTAACATTTCCAGTGCTGAAATTTTCAGTGGACCTGGGAGGGGTGGATTTGGCAGTCATGGTCAGGGGCATGGTGGGGGTCATGGATAAATTTATGAACTAAAAAACACAATCTTAGTATTACAAAAGGAGTGATTGTTTCGCATTTTTATGGAAAAAACCAAATGACATATTTGCAAACAAAAGAAAATTTGTTAACTGGAATTGACATATAAATTGTATTTATATGTTAATTATTTATCTTAAGCTTATAAATGGGCCCTTCAGTCAATATTAATTAATTAAAAAAATTAATCCCAGTTTTGGATCTTTTTAAATTGTAGTTACTCATTGACTTTTTTTTAATTTTTATTTCTGGAATTATATTTCTAATCAGATTCTATTTTGTTTTTCGGTTAGAGTGGATTTTTCTAGCCTTAGGGTTAAGGTTTAGGAAAGATGATTTAATTGATTATGTGTTGTTGTACACAAACAAACATATATGGTAGAGAGATCCTAATGAATTATAGTGATATGCCGAGGAAGAGAGGAACAGAGAGTGAGGTCGAGCATGTCAGCCTCCATCTGCAGGGCATCCTTGGCCATTTCGCCCATGCAGAACCCAATCGAAGCCATGGCTGATGCTCCTTGCTGCTGTTGTGGCTGCTGCAACAAGGCGTGGCCGAGGAACGACTGCACCAACGTCTCCGGTGCCTCCTCGTCGTCGCAGCAACAGCTGCTGAGCCGGATGCCGGCCTCCAGGTCCTTGGGCTGCTTCTCATCGTCGCTGGGCCGGTGGAGAAGGGCGCTGGTGTGCTCGAGGGAGGCGGAGACGAGGCCATGGAAGCGGTGGATTGCTTCCGCCGCCTCATCTGCTGGTGGTGTCACCGCGAGCGCCCTCGTGTAGAGGGAGAGCAGCTGGGCCATCCTGTCCAGCCTCCCTGCTACCTTGTCGTAGCAGCTCGCGGGGAATGGCACCGACCACAGGAAATGGGGCTCGCCGGCAGCCTCTGCCACATATCTCTTGAGCAGGGCCACCTGCTCCTGCACCGCTTTTACCTTCGTCGACGTCTGTCCACCACAAGAGTCGTCGTCGTTGAAGCAGCATGCCAGGGTGGCGAGGCAGCGCACCAGCTGCTTCGTGGCCTTGGCGGATGGCCTGACGGCGGGCTGGAAGACGAGGTCGGCCACGACAGTGCAGGCGAGGCCTATGAAGGTCTCCACCAGGCGCGACACGGTGAACGCCATGGGTGGCTCGTCGTAGCGGCGACCCACGATGATGATGCCTGACACCGCTGCCGCAACGCCCCCAGCAGGGCCGTACGCGCGGCTGCGCTTTAGGAAGCCGGCGGTGAGGATGAGCCAGGGGAGGAGGGCAAGGAAGCGCAGCTCCATGAGGCGACGCTGGTCGATGAGGAGGCAGGCCAGGGCGCCGTAGACGGAGCCGAGGGCAGTGCCGTGGGCACGCGCAATGGCGAGAGCCCAGGTCCACTCGCGTTCTGTCGCCATTGTGGTGGCCACGATGAGCCCCGCCCAGAAGCCGTGGTCGCTACTGAAGAGCAGGCCGAGCAGGACGGCGAGGCCCAGCGAAAAGGCGCACTTGGCCGCCACCACCAGCCTTGTCGTCCTTGCTTCCTTGTGCCAAGGCCACGGGTGGTGTTTCCTCTGCTCGCGCTGCTCTTCATCGCATTTGGTGTTTCCATCGCATTGGGAGGCTGCGTCTGCAGGCGGCAGCAGCTGCAGCTTAGGAGGTGATGATGATGATCCGTGGAGGAGGAGATCCATGCAGAAGAGGAAGGCCAAAGGGGGCAGCTGCTCCGGCACCACAACTCCATACCCATACTCATGTTTGGCCATCTCCATGCCGCTGCAACTGCGTCTTGTGAGCAGGGTGACGCGTACTTGGTCCGTGGCCTGCTGCAGCCATGTTAGTGTTGGTGTTGGGCAGATGCTGCTGCTGCTGTTGGGTGCACGCTTTTGCATCTGCATCTGGATGCAGGCCATCTCCATCCCTCGCAGAGGCATCTCGATCAAGTCGTGCACCTGTTGATCCTCTTCATCGTCATCCCAGCCGCCCCTGCACCACCGTTTCAGCAGCGCCGGCATTCGCTCCCACTGCAAATCACCCTGTAATGCACGTATATAGTAATTAATTACTTATAGTTAAAAGTACGAGCATTTTTACTGTCATTACGATGATATCATGATATAATTACCTCCTGGTTCTACTCATCTAGTATATATATATGAATCAAGGGTAATTTAAACGTTCTTAATTAGAAAAGAATACTTCTATGTTTCAAAATTTATACTCAAAAGTACTTTGAGATACAAAATCTTTGCAGTGATACCTCCTAATATGTTCTTAAGCACAATAAAATTGCTCATAAATCAAATTATACCATTTTCCTACAAGCTAGTATAAACTTTTGACGAGGATTCCTTGGTATCGATAACTAGATTTCTAGTGCGTGCTAGCTTGTACAACTACTATGTACTTGAGACTAATTAGTGCAGCTCGCAGGGCCACTCATTAGCTAAGCTAGTGTGTTTGTCGATCGCATCTCTTTTCGGCAGGGGGCAAGATTTGTTCATCATATATATTATATATGTCACGCATGCATGCATCCACTAGCTACGACGGACGACGTTGTTAATTAGTTACTCCATATCTAAATATTAATCATTATTACGTATGAAAGGCAGAATTTAGCACTAGATTCTGACGGCTCTTCCGGACCATATATGTGTTGTATACTACTGTATATATTATATATAGTATGGTATAGTATAGTATATATACTTGGGCGGAGGTTATGCGGCGGCGGAGGAGGGCGGCTGCGGAGGCCGCGCGGTCGGCCTGCGAGATGATGCAGGCGGCCACCCACTGCCTCCGGCGTCCGCAGCAATAGGTCGACGACGATGACCCTGCAGCAGCGTCGAGCTGCATTAAACGGAAGGCGTGGGCCAGCAGCCTGACCCTCTCCGCCGCGATCTCCAAGTAGGCGGCCTTGTTGGCCCTGACCTCCTGCGTGGCCAGCCGCGGGCAGGGAAGCAACACAGCCAGCAGCGCAGCCACGACCCCGAGCGCCGTACACGCCACCACGTTCGCCGGGTGCAGCAGCACCGCCCCATCTCCATCTGACCGCCGCATGCTCTCCTGCCTGAACCTCGCCACGTATATGATGATTATCTGCCCCAGCGCTATCCGCTTCGCCACCGCCCCCGACCCCGGCAGCGCCACTGCAAACGTGCTCAGCGCCACCACCACCGTCGTCGCCACCACCGACTCCCCGGCGCCGGTGCGGTGCGCCAGCCACAGCGGCAGGACGGACGGCACGGCGCCCATGGCGGTGGCCTGGACTGCGCTGAGGGCGGCGCGCACGGCGCTGCCGAGGGTGGCGTCGACGACTATGATCACGGTGACGACGTAGGAGAAGGCCGGGAAGGTGAGGTGGCAGCGGATGGCGGGCGGGGCGTAGATGGAGGCCACGCCGACGATGGTGCAGGCCAGGGCGGCGCGAAAGCCCGAGGCTAGTGAGGAGCGCCAGCGGCGGCGAGGCTGCAACTGAGCCATGATTGCTATATCGTCGGTGGCCGGCGATGATGGCATATTCTGATGATTACGTACGTTACGCTAGTACGTACTCACCTATATATCTATGAAACGTATATGCATCGATCGATCATCCGCAGCTTATGATCGATGCATCGCTCGCGTGCATGCGCCATATATATATTGGAGTTGGAGCTCCATCAGCTCGATCGCTAGCAACCGCGCGCTGTCCTGTTAGGTCTGCAATTGCATATTTTTTTAAAGTAAAATAAAGTAGAGGAGTAAAGTAGGAGCTTGTTTCTTTCAACCATAAATATTTTTAGTGGCCACTCTTGCTGCTCCACTGCTTTTGGAGCAAACTAACTTAATTAGCTAGCTGACCTCACTATCCATGCATCCATCCAACCATCGATGTTGATATCGATTGATCATCCGTAACGAACTAGTGTAATTTTGCAATGGAATTGAAATTCTTTACCATGCATCGATGATCTAACGTACACATAAATTGGGTGTCTTCCACCTGGATACGCACGGAAACAACGTACGTGTGTGGATGCTAGCAGCTGCTATATCCATTAATGCACAGTGCATATATACATGGGATGCGGCGAATAGATCAGCGATCAATTAATGCAAATTACAGGACCATCCGAACATTTCAAAAGACCAGCTGTGGAGAATGGATCGATCGGTGGATGGCTGCAGAGAGCATGAAAGGTTGAAATGGCATATATGCGCGCATATGCAGCTAGCTCACAGTCATACTGCACCAAGCATTCATTAATTCATATATCCTTCACGGTTAATTGAAGAGATTTGGAGCTATACCAACTTGACATCACGTACTCTTAGGGCATTCTCAAACCATAACACTAGATGTAGTTTCCATAAATTCTACGTCATCGAAGAAATTAGTACTAGACACTACTCTTCTAATACAAACATCACTATTCTATACTTCAATTTAATACTACTTATCTCACAGGATATCTTGAATGTTGTGTAGAAACCATGTCTCATATAAGACATGGTTTCATTCTCTTTTCTCATTTATTCACTTGTCACATCATTTTTTATCCTAGATGATAACTTAATTAATGTTGGAAATACTCAAATTAATATCATCCTTGCTAGCCTCTAGTCTATTATGTGGCAGAATAAAATTTCTAGCTACCACCTACGACAATACTAATCAATGTTAGAGAAATTTCAGAAATTATGATGTCACCGAATAGATACGCAGGCATGTTAGTAGCCTAATTTGATGTTTTGTTGAAGGATCATTCAGTTATATGTATCCCTATCTCGCGATGCCTGTCAACATCAACCTCCTGCCGGCCTGTATATAATTAAGGTGTTCGGTATCTTCCAAATTCAAACCTTGCATGACCAACAAACTACGTATTGTAATTAATTAAACCGTTTGAGATAGCATACTAGCTAGTTGTTTGAGGGTATTAATAAATGAATTAACTTTTAACAAATTTAAAGCTTTCGTAAGAGTATTTAAAAAATTATTAGATAGTGTTTTTTTTCGGAATTCATGGAACAGATCATTTGCAACCTGGTGAAGCATGGAATTTTTTTTTAAAAAAAATATCCAAATCCAAGAATCAGAAAAGAACATGCATGCATGACCTTAATTATTAGTATGTTTTCAATTAATTAGCTATTATACATAAGCACAAAATTAAGTGCCGCTAATTGCTTGTTTTGAGATATACGATGTCTTCAGTTCAGTTAGGATGTAATTAATTATTAAGCTTTTCTCAGTACAAGGTTTTGTTACGCGGTTTTCTGTAGTGTCATGTCATCAAAAATGTGCACGAATCAAATAAACTCTCAGTGTGACTAACATATTACTACATATGTTTCATAATATAAGACTATATAATATTAACTAAATTTATATATATGTATACTAATAAATCTAGATATAGTTAAAATGTTTTATAATATGAAACAATGGAAGTTGATTTAAATATGTGGAGAGATAAAACAAATTTCTCGGATGTTTCAATCTAGTTTCATAGTCTAGTTAAATGTGTACCCTAAGTTTTATCCCTACAAAACCCAACTTCACTCCCTCGTCATATAAATTCCATGTTATACTATTATCTTTATCTATGTGGTATGATATTGATAAGATTAAAATCTTTAGAAAACTTGTATTGAGAATTGCCTTATAGAATTGCAGCTCGCGGTGATGATGCCCTTTCATCTAGCCACCTAATGATATCTGCAAATACAACGTCAATATTTTCCGTGGGTTCACCGGACGTGAGAGCATGACACATCCCCGGGTACAGCTTCATCATCTTGTCTTTGCTCTCCGCTAACGTGTAAAGTGCCTCGCTCACTGACGGATCCGTCACAGCATCGTCACCACCATGGACTATGATGAATGGCAGCGTAACCTGCAATTATTTTGTATAATATAGATATGACTTTCACTCACAAGTATATAATAAAAAATCATCTTCAAAGGTCTATTAATTAGGAGATGGATTTTCATCGCTTAGGTGGATATCCACTTATTTCTTGCATGTTATGCAAATAGTCATAAAAATGATAAGATGGATAAATATAACATATAAATATCATTGCATAAATATGTAAGTTCAAATTCGACTTCTATGAGTCGTAGAAATAACAAATTAAACCAAAACTAGTATAAACTCATTCACAGTTAAATTTATTATTTTTGTTACAACTTGTAGAAGTCGAATATGAATTTGTATGTTTGTGGACTAATGTATCTTATATTAATATATATTTTTCATTTTTTTCAATAATTATTTAGGTCACATGCAAGAAAGCAGTGGATATCTAACCAAGTGATGAAAATATTTTACCTATTTATAATTACCAGTTGTCTTGAGAAATGCTATTTTTTTTACAATTATATATCTCAAACAAGCAAAATAGAAAAGTATGGATGTACCACGACCAAAGCTATTTTTGTAATAAACAATACATCAGTGACTAAACTATAATATGTCATCCATAAAGTTCAACTCATTATGATATTATTAATTCAACGTCGAATATTGCCTTTACCTTGTCAAGGTTGCTTTCGATATCCAAACTTGCCATAAAAAGTTCATAGCCTGTCTTTAGCCTTGGCCTTCCCTTGTAGCAATAAGGATTGTTTCTTACCTAATTATAAATATAAATTTAAATTATTGACAGTTTGATGAGACTAAAACGAAGTGATGTAAGCATAGATCGCTGGAGGTTTTTAAGGGCATGAAGTCAAGCAATCTTCTAGGAGTATGGCCATGGTGGCAGCTAGGAGAGAAAGATGCATAGGCTAGTTTAAGTCCAAGCTGCCCAAAGGCATATGCTAAAGTGAGTGGCTTAATTCAAATTCAAATTCTTGAATGATCAAGCCTTTGGACAACACATGCTCCAAAAGAGAAATCAGGGAATTTGGAGCGGGTAAATTCATGCATGCCAGGTATAGCTTAATACCCAGTCTTTCATGTAGTTGGAGCTACATGCATACATGGAATTGGTAATACGAGATATGTTTTCCTACTTAATTTGCATGAGAAATTAGGAATGAGGGTTGCATGATGTTTGGTGGCCTATTTTGAGTTTCGTTGGGATTGGGATTGAGCAAAGGGTTTGTTACATCCACAAGATTTCATTTTTATTCACATCTTGTACTCCAAAACATCAATCATGCATATGCTAGAATTTAATCTCTATTCTCTAATGGTCTCAACAAATTTAACAATAGTTCGATAGATCAACTACATGATCCCTCGCCCCTTCTACGCTTTCATGTTAATTCAATGCGGTTCATATCTTTTTTCTTTCCCATACCTCTGCACGCCATTCCTCGTTTTTAATTGCCCTGTCAATCACATCTCCGCTGGGAATAATTTGCCAAGTAGGAATCACATTGCTTAGCTTGCTTAATATTGTTATCACAATTGGACGAGGCTTCATATCTTCAACAATCTGAATCACAGGTGTCGTCATGGTCAACTCAATGAAATTTATGAACATATATTACCACAAGATGTCTCATGTGCATCCTTGCAACCCTATAGTGCTTTCCTACTTACTCCCTCTATATGTAAATGTATGACGTTGGTTAACTCAATTTTAAAGTAACCAACGTCAAACAAATAAAATTGGGGGAGGGGGGTATTTTATCAAAACTTGGTGGAAAAGGAGAAACTGTAAACTTGCCGCGTGGCATGTGTAAAAAAAGAAAAGCACCAGTCGACGGTACTTTTCTCCTTCTTTATTTTATTATTCTAATTAGCATAATGTCTCTTTTTAATTTTTCTGCATGCATGTCCCCATGTGATTTAAAAAAAATGTGGTCTGGCAAATTGATTAATTTTTACCTATCCAATAAAATTATTTGATATTTTCTAGGCCTATTTACACTCAACTAGCAGAAAGCAAGTACCTTGAGGCTACAAAGCACATAAATATTGATATACTGCCAAATTGGTGTTGGAAGTACATATGTCGTCAAATATTGAAACAATTTTTTGAGAGGATAATGCACATTTATTAGAGAACACTGAAGTAAGCAACCTTGCACATGGGGGCAACCAAAATGGCGCCATCCCAATATGTGGGTTCCTTCCTGTGAAGCATCAGAACAACTGCTCCCCCCATTGACTCGCCAAGCAAGAATCTCTGTTTTCTCCTGTGCTCTGCTTTCTCTAGTACAAAGGAGAAATATGATATATTTCTCAATCTAAATTTTATAATCAATCCCCACTCGTATCAATCTTCTTATATATACATGTAATACTTGTTAGGAAAGTGTGTGGATTTCTAGTGCTCTGTAGTTCTACATGTATCATTTTCTCAAAAGAGAAATAAAATACTTTCAAAAGAGAATCTTCGTTTGTGGAGATAATATAATTTTATTTGAAACTCACATCTAATCTAAGTAAATTACCGATATAATTATATTTTTCTTAACTAAAATCTTGTCCAATGTATGGCTTACTAGCTCCATAAACTATGGAGATGGAGAGGCGTAGTTAGACAAGGTTATTTAATATTGAAATTAGTTATATGGTTCCCTATGTACTTAATGACATATATCATATCTGAATTTTGTGATAGTATTTTAACAAACATGGATATCAATAATGTGCGGTTTCATGATTTTAGAACTAGAATTTGCAACATACCTCCTTTGCTCATAATACATAGTTTTAAATTAAGCATATAAGACATAAAAAATACATACTATTTCATTATAACACTATCACTTGCACTAAATGGCATTTATTTTTATAGGAGGCTAACTTTGCAACAAAGATGGGATGAATATCCAAAATAATACTCCCTCCATGCATGAATGTATGACGTTGGTTCAATTTTGAACTAACCAACGTCCTACAAATAAAATGGGAGGGAGTATGAGTCAGGCCAATTAACTTATGTTCAACATACCGCAAATAGTTGTAAAATAACTGGAGCAATCAGACACAACATCGTTGAAGCTGTTAATATAGCCTTGAAGACCATCGGACTTTCCATGGCCCTCATAATCCAACCCATGCACCACAAATCCAGCCTCTGCCAAGCGCCTGCCTGTGCCTGAGTGATCAATAATCCATCAACTTACTCCTAGTTCAATGTTTTTTTTGTTATGCCTTAATATTAATATATAATTAAAATAAAACTACACAAGCAAAAAAGAGAAAGATATCATATTATTGTTTAACATGTCACATATATTTACACTTGTGTAATGTTCATTTGGAATCAACAAATGTGCTTTTTATAATCCTTATATAGGAACTGTAAGATACAAAAAAATTAGTGCTAAGTTTTTCAGATCAAGATCAAGATCAAGATACTAAGTTATACCATAAATTTACACTATAGATTATAATACTTGATGGTAGCTCCTAAAGGGCCATAAAATATCTCTCAGCACTTTATTCAAGCTATTTTAATTTATATAATTACATTGAAGGAACAACAACAGTTATATTACTTACCTCTCATTGAAATACTGCACTCCATTGCATATCCTAAAACATTCGAGCAAATAGAATGATAGTAAGAGGGTATAACAACAAATTATCCCATGTGTTTAGCTACCACTGCACTTAAAATTTCAGAGTAGCATATTATTAGTAGCTTGGATTACCATGGCATAGGAAGACTAGAGCTTTTGATTCATTATTTAAAGGGCTCCATTGGCATGCAAAGAGTTTCATTCCACGCATATTTGAAACATATTCCTGCATGCAACCAGTGTAAAATTTACACAAAATCTTCCAATCACATATTAGAAATAAAACCTTGAAAAGCATGAAAAATAATGAAACATTTGATGGTTGTGCTTCAATTTCTTACACTAAAAGGACGATCACTATTATTCATATACAGTTAAATCATATCCTCGAAATAAGGTTTGATACAAGGAAATCAACGAACCTCTTCATATTTGATAGTATCCTCTGCCATTTCCAATTTGAAGGATGCCATGTGGCCATGTCTAGAAACTTACATTTAAGCAATCCGTATTAGACAATGGTCAAAGAGCTATTTCTGTAAGGAATGGCCTAAGGGCATCGATCAGTTATTCAAAGTGTGAGGATAGTTTTAAAAATGTGTCTTTTGTGTGTGGTGTTATTTGCATGCATGCATGGAACTATAAATGGAATCTGGTTAAGGATGCAATATACCTAAGTTTAGTTTACAAAGTTTGTCATAATTAGCTTATCCTAAATTTGAGACACAACATTTTTGGCCGTACCCACGACAATGCCATACATTTATTAACAAGAGGAATTTACATTAAGTGAGAAGCCAAGTATTTGAGGGTCAGCCACATGGATGCCTAAACTCATGCGTGCAAAAAATCGTTAATAGAACATATAACAGTTGATGCCTAGAGATCTCGATCACACCGAGTAGTTACTACGATCGTAGCTAATATATTACAGTGGATAGAGATGATGCCATGTAGCTAATATATTAAGTATAAAATTACAACCTTTTAAGTTGTATACAACGTTGATGTGTTTGTGTATGTTTCGGTGCTCAAATTGATCTACCCAAGTGCTAACATGAGTGAAAACCAAGTTTTGATGTATCCTTTTTGAGTGCTTTTAGAGCTTAGCTTAGGTTTGGTTGGATAGCCATCTGAGTGAGCTTTTCATAATGTCTAATATAATAAAAAAATGAGCTCCAAGCAAAGAGCCTTGCCCAATTTACCTCTCTAACATCCGAAGTTCCATTAAGGATGGAAATTCAATTAATTCCTGATGAAAGTTCCGTTTGGAGTTGATTCGATTTTGTTGCATCTATTAAGAAAAATAACATAATATTCATTAGGTTTTAATGTAATTTTCATATGTGCAAAATCCTATATTGAGATATTGGAATACATTGGAAGTTTAGTTTGAAATAATGAAATTCTATTATGTGTATAGTGGCTAGTTTAGAGGGCTCGGATATTTAAATTCCTCCATCACTCCATCCCGTGGGGCTATGATTTCGAAGAGAAACACCTATCTAAAGCCAAATAGCTCATCCTCATTCTCTACCTCGGTGGTATCTCTTTGTGATAGTGATTTTGGAAGGAGGTTTGTTTCAATCCAACAAAAAGTAACAAAAAGCAACAAAAAAACACCTCGAGGTACCAGTACCTCGTGGTACCAAATCATTTCTAATTATTAGATCTAACAGTGCACATCCTACTCAGCCAGATCTAATGATGGGAAACGATTTGGTACCTCGAGATACCTTTTGTTGGACCGAAGCAAATCTCTGATTTTCAACACTAGCTAGCTATACGTCCAATAGGAAACCACTAGCTAGATCCGATTTCATATTTATTATGTACTGCTCCTTAGTACGGAAGCTGGTTTTTATCGCTATCAGTTTAGGAGAGACCTTCGTCTTCAAGAGTAGCAAACACAATCAAAGATCTTTTAATATGAACTCAAGTGCTCAATGGATACAGTGAAGCTCACTGGCTCTCTACTTTCCGTTCTCTCAATCCAACTCTCTCCTCTTTCTAAAGAGATTTGCTCCGATCCAATAAAAAATACCCGATTAAACGTATAGCTAGCTAGTGTTGAAAATCATGGTCGATCAGGATGAGAGGCGGCATTAAACAGAGCGCCGATCATGGCGTTCACGTCCCCCGGCGTCAGCCGCAGCGCCGCACCGTGGCGCCGGTAGAACATCCTGTACTTGGGCACCACTGCAGCAGTAGCCGCGGCCCTCAGCGCGTCGCCCATCGACTGGTCTGCAGTGACCCAGTTGTCCTGCATCGCCACGGTCTCCATCAAAGCCGCCTCCACGCCGTCCGCTGCGGCGATTGCCTTGAGCACCTTCTCCCACACCGCGCGAACGTACGCCTCCACGTGACGCCGCGTCGCCCTCGCCAACTCCTCATCATCCCCATCCCCGAGAACCTGCTGCAGCTTGTTGCAGCCGCGCACTTTCCTTCCGACGTAGTGCGTGTTGTTGGCGAGGAAGAGGTGCCTGAGCGCCACCTCTCGGCAGCTCCCGCCCTTGGCCTCGATTTTCCGCATCAGCACCCGCAGCAGCCAACCGATGGACGGCTGTTGGTTTATGCGATCAAGGGCGCCCTCGTAGTCGGCCAGGAACACCAGGTAGTTCATCACGTAGCGCGTCAGCGGGTGCACTGCGCCGCCTGCCGCCGTGGCTTTGGACGGCTCCTTCTCGATGGCCGCCTCCAAGCTGCCCAGTGCTCCCTGTGCCGCCTCACCGGCTTTAAACAGAACAGAGCGGGCGCGCTTCGCGACCTCTGACCTGTCCCCGAACACGGACATGATTGCCGGCAGGACCTCGGTGAGTGCGTCGTGCACGTCGAGCACACGGAACAACCGCTCCGGCGCGCGGCGCGCTCGCGCCACGGCGGCCTCAGCGACGGCGACGAGGTTTGTGGCCTGGTGGCTGGCAACGTCTTCGAACACCGCGTCGCCGACAGACGCGTCACCGGCGAAGACGGTGTCGCAAAGCTCCTTCTCCGCAGGGAAGACGGACGAGAAGGCAACGCGTGCCGCGGCGAGCCAGGACTGTATGTTGTCGTCGACCTGGTCCCAGGTGAGCTTGTGGAGCTGCACGACGATATGTAGGCGGCGCAGGGTGGCGGCCATCGCTGCGCGGCGACGCTCCTTGAAGGTGGAGATGCACTCCTTGCCATAGCCGGCAGTCATCATGGCCTGGGCGAGCGCGTGGAGAGTGCGGGCATGGTGTTCCCCGCGGGCTGGTGGTGAGAGGAGGAGGCGGAGCTCGAGCTGAAGCCTCCGCATGGCCGTGTCGAGGAGGTGATGGGCCTGGGCGAGGCCGTTGCCGTTGTGGGCGTTGGTTGGGTCGGAGGCGAAGAAGAGCATAGCGCGGTGGAGGTCGAGGGCGGCGTGCAGGAAGTGGTCAGCCTCCGAGGCGGAGGCGTGGAGGAAGAGCGAGGCGCCGTCGTCATCTGGATGCCACTTGCCGACGAGCGTGGCCGCAGCAGCGACGGTTTCGTCGACGACGGTGGCGGAGAGCGTGCGGCGATGGCGCAACGGCATACTCATCGTATCGTCCTCGATCGTTGGGCTTGCGCATCACTCGCTCTGTACGTATCGTCTATCCTGTAGTATTATAGACAACAATGAGAAGGAGTAGGCAGCAGCATCCGTCCGTCGCCAATCCAATTTTAATTAGTTTCTTGCAACTACGTACCCGTAATTGTTGTTTGATCGAGTCAAGCATAAGAATTGTATATACGATCGACTATAGTGCGTGGCCGGCAGTGGTAACAAAAATCCAACAATTAGCTAGGGAGCTTCTGCTTCTGATTAACAATTTGTTTTTTCTCCCTTAATTAATTACGCTACATTTTTTTTAATAACTTGTCCTTTAAGACAAGTATAATAAACGAACAAAGTTGTTTGGCAAACACAAGGAACGAACACAGTTTTGGTCGCCCTAATTAAATTTCGTGACAAACCAGAGAAGGTAACCCTGCATTGTTCATACGATTTATCTCGTGTTACAGATAAAATGAGCTCTACCGAATATACTTATACCTATTCTAATATAACTCTCTTCCCTAGCAAGGGTGAGATTGAGAGAGATTGATATATCCATAAGAAAAGAAATAAAAATTAGGAAAATTTGCAAACGTGCCATTATAATTTTGCAAAGTTGGAGATATTTCATTGGTATCACATGACATGTGGAACCCGCATGAGTCAATGACATGTGGGTCATGATGACATATCTCCAATTTTGTAGAATTATAATGGCATCCTTGAAATTTTCCCTAAAAATTATTTCTCTCCCTACGTTTGTGTGTGTTGTTCATCTACTGTTTTTATGTGCGTATAATAGATCAATAAAAATGTCTTCTCCAGATCGATGCAAATAGGTCACTAATTTTTCAAATCGTTATCAACACGAGTTAGCCCGTTGCATTGATTTGGGTGAGAGTTCTAATTGATCGATTTATTTTTAACTAACTCTATTTTACGATGTAAGATTTTCTAGTATTATCTAGATCTAACATTATACAAATAATGTATATTGATCAACAAATTAATACAATCAGAGCTTAAAAAACTTACATTATAGAACGGAAGGAGTACTTATATATATATATATATATATATATATATATATATATATATATATATATATATATATATATATATATATATTGATGTACCACGTCCACGCGTGCTTGCATGTATGGTCGTCGGTCGAGGTGTCCAACCACTACTAGATTAGCCACCGTGCACGAGGCAGTAGTCGGGCCACCTGTGTACTGAACAGGTGACTGCATAGCGCACGCATGTTGAACCACCAAGCTAGAGGCAGCATTGCCATGCGTGCACATGACACGCGTAGTTGCATGTGAAACGATGTTACCAATATGTGTTGCTGCTTAATTCTCATGCAAACATTGCTCTGATTCAGAATCCGGTTCAAAATTGTCAGTGCGTTAATCAGTGTTTTATATTTTCAATTTATTCATGTACACCGTCTTCCTATACATATCTACATGTTACACGTATGATATGGTTTTGTTACTTATGTATTAAATATCATGGTTTATTTATGAAATAAAATAATGTGCAACGGCTAGAATAACTTGCAGTGACTTGTGTGTATCTACAACCAGCTGTATACTTCACAGCATACACCTGTCATGCCAAATAGGACAGCCAGCTGGCCGCTCATACAATGTGGCATGCATATATGTATGGTGGACTGGCAACAAACGAATTCCTTGGCTAAAAAGCAAACGTGATTAAAGCTTATTAACTCAGTGACAGACAATTGAACTAGCCAGCTACATGATTCTTCACGAGAGAGACATAGGGATAAGAAATTTTAAGTAGTTTCTAGTTTTAATTTCAGCACGAATTACAGGATTATAAAAGCGTGCCATAGCCAACACATAAACAACAAATGTAACCAGAGGGGAGCACCATGCACCACAAGAGCCGCTCTTCCTCTTATTCTTCTTTGGATGTCATCAATGGTCGCTCGATCTTATCTCCGCCATTGCAAGAGCGTGAACTGCTACAGTTAGCGGGGGGGGGGGGGGGGGGGGGGGGGGGGTACAGCGCAGAGGAGCGGTAGGAGCGCATCGAAAAGTACCGAAGCAAGCGCAAGCACCGAAACTTTGGCAACAGAATCACCGTGAGTATTTCTACTTATTACCAGTACCTATATTTCACATTGTAAGATCTTCTATTTTTTCCTCGATTTTATATGGGTGTTAATAAATCTAAACATACATATATATATAATATTAATTGATCTACGAAAGAATATGGGTAGTACCAAAACATCTTATTATATAAAATGGATGGAATACTCCAATAGTATGCTATATTGCATTGCAAGCTGATGCATGTGAATATACTCCTATTCGATATTGATTGATCAGTATGCTTGTCGGAAGAGGCTTGCACAAGGGAGGGCGAGAGTGAAGGGGCGCTTCGTCACCAACTCATCTGGTAACGATGCACTTGCACATGAGCCACCAATTAATGGTGCTTATGCTGCAATCCAAAGCATTGTGCCGGAATGGTGGCCGGAAATGCAGGCTTCTCTGGCTGGGGATGAGACATGCGGTGGCGCGAGCGTGAACCTCCACATGTGTGATGCTAACGAAATGGAGCAGCTCGCTACCTACATAGGCGTCTCCTCCATCGACCTCTACACCTACCTGCACTGCTCATCACCGCCTAGCTAGCTAGCTACATTGATTGATTTTTTTTCATAGATTATTTCCTTAATTTAGACTTGCAAAACAGGTCTGTATTCACTCAAACATCATCTGCATCGAAAAGTTTTGAGGAAACAATAGGGCAAGCATTGCTGCATTGGTTCGTTCATTCTCATTCATTTTTGTCTTATTAATGTACTATTTTATTTGTCCGATAGGAAGTCTACTGCATTCATGCATGGTTGTGTTCACAGTTTAGGTACAAATATAGTTCATGTTCAAGTTGATATTGGTAGGTGGAGATGCCATGTTTACATGTAGCAAGTAGAGACTTATCAAATTATCTTACGATAAAACCGGGTGGCCTTTACATTGACTTACGGACAAGGCAAATTCATGAAGGGAGGAATATCATGGATGATGGACCTTTAGGTGGGCTGGCCCTAGACCCGGCCACTCAGCTAGGATGCTAGCACAAATGGCAATATACACGGAATAATCATCGATGAACAAGGAACCGAGAAATATGCCTCTTTTTCCTATTACTGTCTCTTGTGCCTCCCGTTGCTCTCCTAAACTCTACTTCTCTAGTCCTATTCACATGCCTATTCTTAGTCTTAGTCTAGTTACCAGGCAATTTGTTATTAGTGATAATAGTATGTGGTCATCGAAGTATATGATCTAGTACCTAGAACTACGAGCCCATGGATCAGAAAAAATCACCATGCTAAAAAATTTGTGGGCCAAAACTATATGGCTGTGACACACTCTTGGCTTCATACTGGCTAACAACATATATATAACACTTTTTTAGGGACGCTGAATTCATACGCAGAGATATTGATGAATTAAAAACCATTGGATACTACGATTGTTACATACCATATGGGAAAGAGGGGAGTAATTTTACCGTCCTTGATAAGTTACTAAGAGGCACCACTTTTTTCATGTAAATTTTGATATCTTCATATACCTGTATCTCTCGGTAACTACTTAAAAATTGTAAAATTGCTTGAAAGAGGACAACTATGCTACTCATGCAGCGGGAGGACTATACGGTAGGACGAATGATTGTACTTTTGAGTAGTTTAGATAGTCTTTAATTAATAAACATATGTTTTATCATTACTTACTCTACCGATATATTGATAATGAATTTAAATGTAACAGTACAAAAATATTTTATGGCAATGTAGCAGTATAATTTACACATATCAATTTCTAATTTTTCTTTCAAATTATTGATGATTTAAAGTTTTGCGGTTTGTTAGATGGCTAGCGATACATTGTTTCATTGTCATTATGACACGCTATTGTGCTATAGCCTATACATCGAAACGTGATACAAGTATTGACACCTAAATTTGATACAAATCAAAATTATTGATAAATTTAAGAAGGGAACGGAGCATCTGTGCAAAAACCAGTGAAACAACTATTCATTATATAATGGTTTGACTGGGCATCTTGTAGCGTGACTATCGTTAAAATTTTCTAAAAATAAAAATTCTACGATCATATTATAAACAAAAACCAACTAAATTGGGTGGAATAAATAAATGTTTGGGGAGACTATATCATAATTTTTTCCATAATACTAACTTCCTATTTTCTATAATTTTTAAACATTTTAGGAGACCACCGGTGTGCATAGCATGTTCTCGTGGATACTTGTAAGTTGTAATCCTCCACACACACACATACATATATATATATATATCTATGTATATATATATATGTATATATATATATATATGAATTTTGCTACGGTGGGTGGCTGTGAGTCACGATCCATAAACATAACAAAACATCTCCAAATATTGATTTATTTGGCTCAATAAATTATTCATATCAAAAATTTATTAGCATGCAATAAATTATTAGGTCTTAGGGCCATTCATATAAATACTCTCTCTTATTAATACAATTAAATCGTAGGGGCTTCCCTCACTGTCTTTTGATAAAAAAATATTTTCGGAGATATTTAAGTATTTGTTCTATATTTTTTAAAATGATAAAAAACATTGATTATTTTATTAATATCGTATAGTCACTTCTAAAAAATCTCAAGTAAACACTTAAAAGTTTTCAAAAATGGAAAGAAAAATTGCATTGTATAAGATTTTGATATAAACAATTTATTATACCATATGTATCAAAATTTGTATGTAATTTGATATGTTTTTGGATAATGACTCACGGAGCAGTACGTGAGTCATGATTCACCGTAGCACGTCTCTATGTGTGCGTATATGTATATAAAGTGAATTTTTAGAACGTATGTTCATGTACACGTGCAATCTTAGCATGTCATATATTCTTAAGATGTGTGCACCATATTAGATGAAGAGAATCTTCTATTATATATTTTTTATAAACATAAATATATGTATGTATGTATATGTGTGTGTGTATATATATATATGTGTGTGTATATCATGTATAATACTTGGTTGTATCAGGCCCTATCTAGTTTCCTAAAAGTTTTCCCAAAAATATCACATCGAATCTTTAGAGATCTAAATAAAGCATTAAATATACATGAACATTAAAACTATTTACATAGTTACGGGTGAAATCGTGAGACGAATCTTTTGAGCCTAAGTAGTACATGATTAGCCATAAGTGCTACAGTAACTAACACGTGCTAATGACGGATTAATTAGACTCAAAAGATTCGTCTCATGGTTTCCAGGTGAAATTTGAAATTTGTTTTGTAATTCGACTACGTCTAATACTTTAAATATGTGATCCTACGCATCGATGTGACATCTCTCCTAAAAATTTTTGGAGCTGAACGCACCCTGCACCCTCATTGACGGTTCTATCACGGGATAGTATAATATTTGCATAATAGACACTATAAAATTTGTGTTAATTATATTGTATTATGGTACGTGCATAAAATTTAAATTTAAATTATATTGTATAATTATTGGTGAATTGGAATTTTTTTTTGAATAGCAATTAGAAAAGGTCATGCCAATTTTTTTTCTATTGCCAACTAATATGTAATACATGCATCAAATATATCATAGTATTTATTTCCTACTTCTTTATATTTATTAAATATTTTTTAGGATTTTCTTCCTCGGAGCAAACATGCTACGGTTTTGAGCACGAACCACACAATCTCTATTACTGAATTCGGTGCACATTCTTGAGTGGAGAGAGCATCCACCTGTCAGCATGTAGCTCCGGCTTGGCACTCATGTCCTACTCTGGCGTATTCTAGTTAGAGCAAGGCTAATAACATAGCCAACAAGCTGGCTATAAGGGTCTTTGTAGTCTTCTATTAGTCCATTTTTATAGTAGTTAGATCTTTATCATTAATGCAGGACCCACATGTCTCTTCCACGTAGTTCCTTGGTTTTTGTGTCCAAACTGTCTATAAGACTGCAGTCCACTTCTTCTCTCTCCTCCACATAAGCATTTAGTCAGCTTACAACCTGCTATTATATTTGCTCTTAAGGGTAGCTCTCACCCTGACAAATAAATAATAACTGAATTTGTATCTCCTCACAAAATAAAAATAATACAAAATTTACAAAGCTTTTCAAATATATTTATTGAAATAATCCATTAAAAAATTTCAATAATAATACATATGCCTATGCCATATTAATTCTAATTCTTAAAAAAGTGCCATGCCAACATCAATGTCAAAGTAATATTTTTCTACTTTTTGTATACCTATGTCAATTAAATATTTTAAATAAGGGGCAATTTCGTTATTGCCCCTGTTTAGATCTCTAATATTAATTTTACCCTACTTTTTTTAGGGTTTTCATTTTTTCCTTTTTTTTGAACTCAATCCACAGACTGTCCCTCTTTTGAATGGAGTATACCAATGGTGTTAAGTTAGTCGTTAAAGTATTATTTTATCCTTTGTCGGAAATTTTATTTTTATCATTGTATTCTTAATAGTGCTTCTATTAATGTATATATACTAGTGTGATTTAGAATGGAGGGCGAAACCGCAAATGATAAAAATACAAGAATAAAATGAAATTTCTAACAAAGGGTAAAATAGTACTTTACAGCTGACTTAACACCGGTAGTACCCTTCGTTCAAAAGAGGGGCAGACTTTTGATTGAGTTAAAAAAAACAACATAAAAATAAAAACCCTAAAAATAAGGGGTAAAATCAAAATTAGATATCAAAATAGGGGTAAGAACAAAATTGTCCTTTTAAAAAAATATAGGAAAACTTTACTGATTCCAAAAAAACATCCACATATTAAAAAGTTACATTATATATTGATAAGATCGCAAAATGTATTTCGAACAAGTTAGGAAGTCATTCACAAGTACTCTTTGCAAGCTCTAAAATCTTGCATTTTGATCCTTAAACATGCAAATCTTGCATTTAGGTCCTCTGGTCTCTTCCAAATTGAACTATATACTCTCAAGCTATCTTTATTCTTCAAAACTTCTGTTAATATTTGAAATATGCCCTTTCATATTTACATCCCAAGTATGGCGAAAAAAATAATACAAAAATTCTAGATTTTTTACTTCAAGGATGAAGAGGAAGTGTTTTGGCTATAAAAAATTAGATAAATAATAATTATTAAAACAAGGAGAAGAAATGTATGTCCTCACGAAACAAAAAATATGTTTCATCATTAGTTGACAGGCTAATCACTCCCTCTAGTATGATTATTTTTATCATTTTGGATAATGTTAAAGACAAACTTTTAAAATACTTTCATAAAAATAAAAAATTATTTATTTATTATATATTACAATAGAAAATCTTAATCAAAGATGAATTTTGGAGACCGTACGTGTTCTTGTTGAAAACGACAAGTATTATAAAATTAACTGGAGGGAATACAATTTAAGATATGCAAATACTACCAAAGTGCTTGGGCTAGAAAAACACTTAAATTTTATAAACATGCAAATATACTCTCTTCGGTCAAAAATAATTATCGTTTAGGTCAAGATTTGATAAAACTTCTAAAATTCCTACCATCGATTATTTCTTAAATTATTAGTTTAAATACATAATAATTATTTCTTAAATATAGATTCTTCTTGAAAAGTATTATCATAATATCATAAAATTATTAGGTTATAAATTTATTTTAATATAAACCTGCTTGTCGAAATTTTAGAAATTTGACCTGTTCTAAAATAACAAATATTTTTGACCGAAGAGAGCATATTGTAAACATGGATATTAAAAAGTAAAAATTAAGTACATTAAATTCTCTTTATATAATGAGGTATCAAAGTAATTAAGTTGAGCCAACCCTACATTATATGGAATATCATATGCTAATAAATAGGCCCAAAACGTATGCAGGTACGCTAAAACCGATAGGGTTTGGTGCATAAAACCATGGAGACTGCGGAGTTTGAATTCAATTTTTCTTTTTTGAAAATGATTTTGTTGCGGTTTTTGTGGTAACTGTGCTACCGATGTGTAGCGGTAACGGCTCCGATAACGGTTTTCGTAAACCTTGTATAGAGAGCTATATGCAAATTTAATTAAGATGAAACGTGATGGGAGTATGGTGCCGTTCCTGCAGCCACAGTGTCCATGCTGTACGGTTGGTTTCACTTATAACAAATTGACGGCTGGCTAGCTGGCTGATCCTGTGGATATACGCCCACTCCATATACATGTGCCGGTCTTGTCTGGTATATATGTCGTCCTAGTGTGTGTATATGATCGAGCAGTGAAGTGAAATAACGAGTTCCATTCCCGAATCGGATGTACTGAATTAAACACAGAAAAGAAAGATCGATACCGGCAGCTACTGGGTGGCGGCTATATCCATAGAGGAAGAGGCATCAGAAGCTACAGGGGCCAACAAATCAAGAAAGCAGCAGCTATATAACTAGCTAGCGAGTTCAGAAGAGGGGGCCGCACTCTCTGAAGGGGAGGATCTAGGGAAGAAGGAGGCATGGCCTGGCCTGAAGACTAATTACCTTCAATTCATTTTACGCCAGCTAGCAGAGATCGATCCCTCCGTCCATGGCTTCCAAAGGTATCATCTAGTATCTATGTATGCTATTTAATTCCTAGCTGAATATATCTATCGGATAGACAGAGACGATTAATTACTTTAGGAAAGAGCTAGCTTAATTAATAGGTAGCTATATCGGGGTGTTTCAATTTGCTAGATCGTTCCTGCAGTTCTGTTCTTTCTTTCATTAGGATTTAGGCAAGCAAATGGAGCTAGCCTGCAGGGTACATGTAAAGCTAGCTAGCTCTAGGCTGCAGAGAGCTAATCTCCATCAATCTGTACGCACTGTGGCTAGCTAGCTAGTTATTTAACTAATTAAACTATATATGGCAAGTATCATGTTAATAAACTTATTTAGCTAGAGATGGTTTGCTTGCTGCAGTGATAACAGTGCAATTAGGTAGCTAGAATAACTAGAAAGCAGAGAGAGGGAGAGATGGATGGATGGATGGATGGAGTGGCCTCAGGGTGAGGGGAAAGTCTGTACGTAAGATCCGGCCTTATCCAGTCCAATCCTATTTTCGCCCTCATTATTGGTTGGATCATATATATGGATGCATCACCATCCATCTCATCAACTGGAGTTACTGCTACTTGCTTCTTGCTGCTACTGTATTCTGCCCACCAAATTGCAATACTGATATGAATAGCTATAGGTAGCCCACGAGACGACGACGTTCCTGTCCCTGCTTTAGCTTCGTCTTCACTTGATCCATCGATCTATATGTCGGTTTCTATCATGTATGTCAACTTAATTTTAACACCCTTCTTCTTAATTTTCCGGATTAATTACCTCAGACTGATGCCTTCGATCTCGATCGAGTCCTCTGTATTATTAATTTTTAGATAACGGAATTCATTTATTAATTTCAACCTTTGATTTGTAAAAGCTATAGCGTGTGCTAATGGTAGCATGACACTTATGTCACGGCGAAAAGTAAAATTGATATATCGATTGAAATCAACCAGCATGGGCATCTGAATCCATCACATTCATGCATGTATAGTATATCTATCTGTATATCCCCGGAAGCATCTGCATTATACATATGATCCTTGAATATAGCCACTGGCTAGCTAGAGAATCCAATTCCCTGCCTATGTATATCCTCTTTTTATTTCCTACTATATACTACATTTACCTTCCACTACGTTTTCTCTCTTTTTCGTCGAGAAACTTTTTATATATACTTTTCACACTATTTTTTAAAACGCTTATATCGACTTTTTAATTATAAATATCAGTCCTTAATTTACTACGGGTGTATGTTCAGAGTTGTTAAGAAAGCTTAGCATTTTAGTCTGAGGGAAAAATAACTACAATTAGGCACATGTAGTCTGAAGGAGAACCCTTAGACAGGCATGCACCGGTGCCTAGCTTGGGGAGAATAGGCAAGCAAGTGTTTTGCTCTTGTCTGCTATTCGGTGGCATGAATGCTAGGAACAAGGACTCAACAATTAACTTATCAAGGTCCCAAATATATCTTAGCAACCGTCGATCCCTTGGTAAGTGAACGATCGATCCATGACTCCATGTGCTGAAAATCATTGATAGCACCAAACTTTTTACGGTTTTAACTACTAATATCCATCGATATCAGCTAAGTGTCCCCTATATATTTATCTGTCTCATAAATAGAAAAAAATTACATTTCTCCTCTCAAATTTTTACTTGGTTAAAATAGGCCACCTTCACTGTACCTTATATATGGTGGTAACATGACAGCACAATTCAAATCTAAAGATGTTTATGGGTATTTAAAACATGTTACTCAAAATTTGCTAAGTTTCCTTTACCTGTTCATATTTTCAACAAGATATATCATATGCGGATTTACCCTATATAGTTATATGTTTCACTCCAGTCTTTCCACTCTTTCTTAAGTTTTACTGCCATACATGCATATATGATGTAATATAATAAAATCGGATTTATCAGATCTAAAGGAATAGATGATGAATAATCATTTGAAGATAAAATACAAATATAAAAATATGTGGGTAAAAGCTCATTGGGGTTTATGAGCTCGAGCGGTGGCCACGGTGGTATCACTAAGGTTGAACTACATATCATGAAATATTCCAATGGAATGACGGTGGGAAATAGATTTAAATATCTTATATATAAGAGATGGTGCCAACTATAACCTCAACTACATAAAAATCAAACTATACATATGATGGAAAATGAATGGATAAAAGGCCAATGAGTTTGATAAGCTCGAGCAGTGGCCATGGAGGTATCACCAAGGAAGAACGATATGGCTTGAAGAATCCAATGGAACGGAGGTGGGAAATTGATCTGAAGATGCTATATCACTAGTACAAATCCTCACATCCGTCATGGGCAGTGTTTGCCTTGTCAGTCGACTATGCTGACTAGTCGATACTCAACGGCAAACCAACTCGATCACGACGTAAATGTTGAATTAGTCGATGTGACTGATTAGTCAGTCAAAGATGGTATAGCTGGTTCAATTCAGTAAGTATTAGTTTGTGACTAGCCAGCTAAACGGGCTAACTAGGATATAGAAAAGTGGTACAAGATAAAATTTTGGGCCAACATGTGTGCTAAGGGGCTGAAACGTATGCTATGGTTAGGACCTCGCTATTATTCCCATCCTTCATGCTCTCTCTTGCCTCTCACAATAAATTTAGTGACGACAAATAGTTGGATATGCAATACCTTCAAGATAATTTATGCTTATTAAATCTTAGTCTTTTACTCCTTTGTGGTTTTTCAATAACTAATGTTCAACACCCACTAGTATGAAAAAGTGCTCCAAAACATGCCAAAATAGGTATGCTTGTGTGCAAAATGTATTTTGGGAATATTGGAGCCACTGAGTACGACTAGTCTGTACAATAGCTAGTTGGTGGGTAGCCGATAAACTACCAACCGATGTCTAGGTAAACATTAGAAATGAGTCATCTGTGATGGGTCAAATAGAGTCATTACGTATGACCCTAGTTGTGACACGCAGACTTGGTAGTTGTTAGAGACTTTCAAAGTGAAAATGAGTCATTACTAAGCAACTCATTTACAACGGCTCGTTTGAAGAATTGTTACACATGCCCTTATTTGTAACAGCTCCATATTAAGAACTATTATAGATGACATATACACATCTATTATGGGTCTCTTATTTTTAAATGTTATAGATGACTATACCAAACAGGCCCAAATATTTGATCCTCTTCATCTTCGCTACTCTTGTTCCTCCGCCCTTCCTACGCTACTGTCGCATATCCCTCCCCTCTTTCTCCACTACTCCCGGCCAACATCAACCTTCTTATGCCTCAGGACTGACTTGTTGCGCCTCTTCCTCCAATCCTGCCACCACCACGCCCCAACGCTAACCCGCCTTTCTCTTCCTCTACCCATACCACCATTGTGCCCCTAACGTAGGCCCGTCGCTCTTCTTCCTCCACCCAACCACCATCACGCCACTTAGTTCGATTACCTGCCTAAGCTTGGGGAGACTAGATCCAGTGGTCCTTGAGCTCAAGGCAGTCGTATCTGGCAGATCTCTCCACCCCGCGCTAGGATCTAGTGGCCCTCAAGCTTGAGGTGCTTGGATCCAAGGACCAGCTTTACTCCATGCCAAGATCAGGTAACGACTTGTCTAGTAATGGCCTTCCCCCAACAGCTCAACATCAACATCCTCAACACCAGCACCCCTCGTCGACTCTAGTAGCGTGTCCCTGTTAGGTTATATTCCATCTCCGTGTTAGCCTCCACCATCCCTGGTACCTCGTCTATGTTGGCATCTATAGCCTAGCTTTGGCTGCCTCCTTCACCCTGGTGCCCCTCTAGGAATAACCCTGACAACCTGTCCTTATCTACGTCGACCTCCCACATCTCCAGTACCTCATCTGCATCTACATTTGCAACCCAACGCAGACAACTTCCTCAACCATGCCGCAACTTCCATGGAGGCCTCCACTCTACTGCACCTTCACCTAGCTCCCCTTCTCCCCCTTCTCTCTAAATTTTGACTTGAATGCAAATTTTGATGTATTATCATCTATATGCCCTGGGATTTTGAATGTAAATTTTGATGTGTTATCATCTATATGCCCTTGGATTTTGAATGCAAATTTTGGTGTGTGAAGTAAAAGTCTATGCAATGTAATTTTCATGTATTTTGATGAATATACATTGGATTTGTATTTGCTGTCATTTTGTGAAATGCATTGAATTCGAGATATATGTGTTCTTGCACCTTATCATTTTTGCGAAATATCATCATTTGTAATGGCTCCTAAGTCCTAACATGTCTGAGATGTCATAGATAAGCATATGAAGCTATTAGATATATAGCGCCTCAAAATATGAAGTCGTTATAGATGACTATCCACATCTTTGACTATTGGATAGTAATGGGTTGTTAAGCTAATACATATGATTGTTTTCAATCGTTATAGATGGAAGGTTTTGTAGTAGTGGTAGTCATAAATAATTTAAGCAAATAAAAAAATTATCATATACTATTTAATATTATATCATATACTCTTGTATACGCAGGCGTAGGAGTAGGAGGAGGAGGAGGTGTGGAGAGGGGGAGGGGGAGGGGTTACCAGCAGCAGCTGCCACGCGACTCCCGGGGATCCCTGGAGGTCTTCAACCCCTCCTTCCTCCCCACTCCCACCTACACTCTGCGCAAGGACGACGACAATGCAGCGCAGCGTGCGGTGGAGTGGGGCCTTGTCCTCCACACCGACCACCACACGGGCCGCCCACAGGGTGTCTCCGCCCGCCCCTCCTCTGGCTCCGGCTCCGGCTCTGCCCGCACCAGCTCCGAGGAGACACAGTCCCATTCCCAGAGCGTCGCCGCCATCCCCCGCGTCTCGGAGGAGCTGCGCGCCGCGCTGTCCGCGTTCCAGCAGACGTTCGTGGTCTCTGACGCCACCCGCCCCGACCACCCCATCATGTACGCCAGCGCCGGATTCTTCAACATGACCGGCTACACCGCTAAGGAGGTCGTCGGGAGGAACTGGTCCGTCCGTCCTCCCTCCAATTCGATTCTACAATCCAATTCCTTCCATTAATCACATCACTGCACTGCAGCCGCTTCCTTCAAGGCTCTGCCACCGACCCTCATGAGATTCAAAACATCAGACAAGCCCTCGCCGCTGGCTCCAACTACTGCGGCCGCATCCTCAACTACAAGAAGGATGGCACGCCCTTCTGGAACCTCTTAACCATCTCCCCCATCAAGGATGAGGATGGCAGGCTCCTCAAGTTCATCGGGTCAGTCGCCTATTTTCTCATCCCGTCCCGTCCTTAAGATGGTCGTATTTTATTATACCCAAATGTGTTAATTGTCTCAGTTTTTATTTTAATTCACTCATTGGATTGCCATTCCAGGATGCAAGTTGAGGTCAGTAAATACACCGAAGGGAATAAGGATGCGGTCGTTCGTCCAAATGGACTGCCAGAATCACTCATCAAATATGATGGTACCACTAAATGTTCATCTTGTGCTTTGAAATTATTTTAACCTTCAACTCTTGGAACTTTACAAATTCTGGTTTACAACTTAAAGGAATCAAAAATGTTTACAGCTAGACAGAAGGATCTTGCCCGTAGCTCAGTCTCTGAGCTTGTGTTGGCACTCAAGAATCCACGCTCATTGTCAGAATCAAGCAATAGCACCTTAAAGAGAATATCACAAGAATCAATAGAAATGTCGATGAACCAAGTGCCTGGCAAGAGAAGCTCTGAAAGTGGTTCTCGCCGGAATTCTCGTAGCGGAACAAGGAGCTCGCTTCAGAAGATCAGTGAAGTACCTGAACAAGGGAATAAAACCAGAAAATCTGGTCTGCACTCATTTATGGGGTATGCATACAAGTCAAATTATATGACATGTTCCTTGAATTTATCTTATGTCTAACTCAAGTTGCACATGCAGTTTTCTTGGTATGGGCCATGGAAGTGTAGAGAAGAACATGCTGAAACCAAGAGATGACGATCCGCTGATTGATAGTGATGATGAAAGACCTGAGAGCTTTGAAGACGAGTTTAGGAGGAAAGAAATGAGGAGGGGTATAGACTTGGCTACTACACTTGAACGTATCGAGAAGAATTTTGTCATCACTGATCCAAGATTGCCTGATAATCCCATTGTATGATCCATCCCCTCTTGTTCCTCTTATGCCCCCACCTGTTCTTTATATTAATATGGATACTAAATTTCATGTGTTAAGTTTGATGTGTTTTTTGGTTGATATTTCAGATATTTGCATCTGATAGCTTTCTACAATTGACAGAATACAGTCGTGAAGAAATATTAGGAAGAAACTGCAGGTCAATGATGATCCTATTTTGTGCCGTTTTATTGCATTCTACTGGAAGGCTTTTAATTTTTCTAGCAAATCTTAAGCTTTTGTAAATTAGCTATTTTTAAAACTTTAACAGTATAGGTTAGCTTTCACGTAAAAGACTAGCAACATTGCTTACCTGATGCTTTCTTCTCTGTTGTGCAGGTTTCTCCAAGGTCCTGAAACTGACCGTGTGACAGTTGGGAAAATAAGAGATGCCATTGATAACCATGCAGAGGTCACGGTTCAGTTGATAAATTATACAAAGAGTGGTATGCTACTGATCACATTGCCAGCATGTTCTTGATTTTTAAATCTTTCACAGTAATGAAAACAAGCCAAATTTACCTGTTAATCTTCATCACATGGACAGGTAAAAAGTTTTGGAATCTCTTTCACTTACAACCAATGCGTGATCAAAAGGTACTGTAGTAATGTACATGGGAAAAATTTGCTAAGTTATTCGATATATTGATCTGCAATTTCTTTGCATGTAATTTGAGATGCATCCAATTTGCGTGTGGATCAGGGTGACGTTCAATACTTTATTGGGGTTCAGTTGGATGGAACTGAGCGTGTTCGGGATGATGCTGCAAAAGAGGGAACCATGCTGGTTTGTATCTTTTTTTTTAATAGCTGTGCAACTAACAAAAGCAACAAAAATTGATATTGTTGGTCTTCGTAACTGTTTTATCAATGCCATGCTTTTGTAGTCTGATAATTCTGGAAATTTATGAATGATCTAACTGAAATTAAAAAAACATTTTCTATACCTAGAAGAGTAGCATTCTCTTCTGACAATTATTTGCAGCTTTCTCTCATCATTTTCATTTTCATTTTCAATTTTCTAATTTCATTTTTCTGCGTAATTTACCCCTTTATGTCTCCATGTATAGAGCGATTTATGATTAAAAAAATATTGCATTAGATTATTGTGTCAATGCTACCGAACTGTTTGTAAATGTTTGTGGCTAATTGTACTGAATTTGGACAATGCAAGCGCAGAACACCGTATGAATTGTTGCATTGTTCTGGATTAACTGAACTGTTCAGTCTTTACTAAACTTTGCCATGGACCTTAAATTTTCTGAAAGCATAAATGCCAGTTTGATGAAAAATGACCTGAAATATTTATGTCTCAGATTAAGAAAACTGCAGATAATATTGATGAGGCTGCAAAAGAACTCCCAGATGCTAATTTGGTAAGACTAAAGCTTCATTCCTTGGTTCGTCAGATAATTATATGCTTGCAGTTCTGACAGTAATCCATGGTCACATTCAGAGACCAGAAGATCTATGGGCTAACCACTCAAAAGTAGTCCTGCCAAAGCCACATATGAAGGATACTGCATCATGGAGAGCCATCCAAAAAGTATGATGTGCATGTAGTTTACCAATCTTGTATGCACACATCAGTTTGAGGTTATTGCATAAAAGTATTATCTGGACAAACTTGGTAGAGTATTTTACCATTCTGCATTTCTGCTATAGCATTCAATAGCCTTTACAAAACACTGGTTATTTGACTATTATATTATATATCATCACAACAGGGGATTTATTCTGCTGTACAAATGTAGAATATAACCACCTCTACGGAGCACTAATATTTGATATTTCTATTGTAGGTTCTTGAGAGTGGTGAAAGTATTGATTTAAAACATTTTAGGCCAGTAAAACCTTTAGGATCTGGTGACACTGGAAGGTAAATCCTTTCATGGTTTGGTTTGAACCAAAAGGTCAAAGTACATTAAATTACTATCATTTTGCAATTTGCATTAGCGATTTCAACACAAAATCATGTGTATTATTATTGGAATTGTAGTGTGCACTTGGTAGAGTTGCTAAATACAGGCAAATACTTTGCCATGAAAGCTATGGATAAAAGCATCATGCTTAATCGCAATAAGGTTTTATTCTTGTTTCATCTTTCACTCTACATTTTTTATGAATACATGACAATGTTTACACCTCCAGTTATTTCCATCGCATTCTATCTCTGAATGAATTCTAATGCCTCTAGGTCCACAGAGCTACTGCTGAACGCCAAATCCTTGATCTGCTGGACCACCCATTCCTTCCAACATTATATGCATCATTTCAGGTTTGCTCTATTAATAAGCTAGCTAAGATATCCTGTTTCTAAAGGTCAAAAAAAAGATATCCTGTTTTTGTGTAAGCATGTTCATTGTACTCTGCTTATGTGGATTCTATCCCTATTCTTAAGCCCTAACTCCCCAACATAGCCACAGAAATCTTTTTGCAATACATCAGTTTTATGTGGTACTTTCTGATGAGTTTTACCCCAAAATATGGCAGACAAAGACACATATATGCCTCATTACTGACTACTGCCCAGGTGGTGAGCTCTTTGTGCTTCTAGACAGGCAACCTCTGAAGGTTCTACACGAAGATGCAGTCAGGTCATAATTTAAAGTGCTTCTTTTGCTTAGATCTGGTGGGATGATGTGTATGGCTTTGATTGAATGTGCATGGACCAGATATGTGCTCAATCGATTGCAGCACACACTTGCTACTTCTATCTGTTGTGATTTATTTTGTTCAATCCAGTTGCTTTTATGAGAAGACAAAGAAGTGTGTGTATAATACTATCGCATCATCCACAGGTTCTATGCTGCTGAAGTGGTCGTTGCGCTAGAATACCTGCACTGCCAAGGTACATATACATTACGGTAACTTGCATGCATAAAAATTCTCTCTCCTGTTGATGATTATCAATATATAGGTTTGCTTGTCATCGTTACTTAATGTTCATGCTTATGGCCATTCATATTACACTAACTAGGGGATTGCCCCTGCACAGTTTTGCACAAAGCTAGCTAATTCACAAAGAGTTAGATTTAATATACAACTCTGAAATTTTATTTATATAGATACCACTACGTAGAAGTGTATTTGAATTTCATATATAACTCTTAGCTTCTATTTCTCTAAGGTTTGGATTTCATATACAACTCTTAGATTCTATTTATATAGGTTTGGATTTCATATACAACTCTTAGCTTCTATTTCTTTATGGTTTGGATTTCATATACAACTCTTAGCTTCTATTCCATAAGGTTTGGATTTCATTTACAACTCCTATATTCTATTTCTATAGGTTTGGATTGGATTTCATATACAACTCTTAGATTCTATTTCTATAATATAATTATATTTTGTATACAACTATGTTGATCAATCTATACCATTATAATCTGGACCTAACATGATCTAACTGTTGGTTCTCAAAAAAAAAAGATATAACTGTTAAGATTTCTTTTTCTTTGATTAATATGGTAATTTCTATCATCTAGAGCAAACATGATGACTTCTTTCAAGTTGTCTTTATAATATAATAGAATAATAGATGGATAGAAAGATAGATCGATCCTATAAAAAGTATTTGTCTGCTGTGCATGCATGCCATACATAAATATTGAACCATACTAGCACTTCTCAAATCCCAATACAGTTGTAGCCATACAAGATATTCGTGCAGTTACTCTGGGAAATAGATGCCCGTTTTGTTTTGATAATTTATCACATTTAGCTGGAAAACAGTTACACTACTTCTAAATGTGCGTGGTTGCCTTCTTTGTCTTCAGGTATAATATACCGAGACTTAAAACCAGAGAATATCTTACTTCATCGAGACGGGCACATCTCCCTCACAGACTTTGATCTGTCTTGCCTGACATCTTGCAGACCGCAGGTAATAATTTGACAAATCTCTTCTCACAAAAGTAATACTAATTTATTAACCTCTTTCTCTTTGAAATAAATGATAAGATGCCACCGTTTTTATGGTAATGAAAACAGAAGTCAGCTTTGTTTGAATATGCTTTGCTCATCGTACTGCTACATAATTTTGGCAAGTTGTTCTAAAGAGTAGTTCTGATCTTTCTGGTAAGTGTTTTTATTGGTGACAGTGCTAACCAATTATCAAGTGATAGCACATATCATCATATTAGTAATACAATATTATTTTCAATTTGTTGTGCATTTTGTCACGTATATCAATAACTTCATTATCATCCCAAGCTTCAACATTTTTTTTCTGTTTTATTTGGTAGATGTTTCTTCCAGAAGATGCTGATGAGAAAAAGAGGAGGAAAGGCAGGGGTTACCCCATATTTTTTGCTGAACCTATGCGAGCATCCAATTCATTTGTTGGCACGGAGGAGTACATTGCGCCTGTATGTGTTTGGGAAAGTTTGATTCATTCCCTATACTTTGCTCTTTGGTTCGAGTTACCGCATCCTTGTCTTTTTCAGGAGATCATTACAGGAGCTAGCCATACTAGCGCTGTTGATTGGTGGGCTCTAGGTAATTCTTTCTCTAACAAGGCAGTCCTTATAGCTTGTTCAGTTGTTATGAATAGTTTTGGGAAGCTACTACTATATCAGACATGGGTACGAGGTTGTGTTGATGAAGGTGTTTATTGCTTCAGGAATTCTTCTGTATGAAATGTTGTATGGTTACACACCTTTTAGAGGGAAAACGAGACAGAGAACGTTTGCGAATATCCTGCACAAGGATATAAGATTTCCTGCGAGTATAACGGTAAGCTAGAAGCATGAATTTAGATTAAAAGTAGGAGGAAAGAAAAGCTAAGTGAATGCGTGCAGGTGAGCCTGGCGGGGAGGCAGCTGATATACAGACTACTGCATAGGGACCCTACCAACAGGCTGGGGTCCTACGAAGGAGCCAACGAGATTAAAGGGCATCCCTTCTTCCGCGCCATCAACTGGCCTCTTATCCGAGCCACGGTAATTTAAATACGCCTCTCTCTCTATAGCTTTAATACGGTGGTCTCGTCATCTCATCTGATTATGAATTGAACTCAAAGTACTATACCTTGCATTGCATGCAGCCTCCTCCAAAACTGGAGGCCCCACTCTTCTGGGACGACTCCATGTCCATGGAGGAGAAGAAGGGACTAGCCACTGATAACCACACTGATATGTTCTAAACACTGTCAATGGTGATCTCATCTTCCACCGAAGAAGAGAGCTTATTGCTTTTGTGTAGGCCAAGATGTCCTGCAAATCTATCTTACTCTATCGTATCGTACACGGATCATCATCTTAATAAGCCGGCCCCAACGCAATGTATGGATACTAGGTTTTTCTTTGAGTAATTTGCATGTTTGGATTATCTTCTTCATAGGTATAGTGGAGTAGAGTAGAGAGAATAAATAGTACTGTATGTATGTACTCCAGTCCAAATAAAATGAAAGATTGTGTTGGTGGGCCTCTGCAATTGGGCTTGATCAGTATCCATACATTTTTTTATTAAAAGTAACAAAAATAGATTTTTTTTGTTTGAAAAAAAAGCTAAAGTAGATCTCTATGTAATTTCAAATAAAATACACCTATATTCTTTGTTAATTTTTTAATAAAAAAGTATATAGATAAAAAAGTCTTTCTACCTAGACCAAGAGAGAAGAGAGACTAGTAGAGTGTAGAGAGGGAAGGGAGACCTCTCCTCGTGTGCGGCGCTACGGCGGAGGGAAGGATGGCTTGGCTGCCGACGGTGGCGAAGCGGCTGTTGGGGGTCTCACCGTCGAGGGTGAGATACCTCTCTATCTTGACGTCCCCGCCCACCAGGGCCGTCCTCTACGATCACCATGGGCCACCGGAGCAAGTCGTTAGGGTGGCGGCAGCGGAGATCGGCGACCGCGATGTGTGCGTGCGGATGCTGGCGCCCCCATTAACCCGTCCGCCCTCCCCTCGTGGCAGCCATGCAGGCTACGAGGGGGTTCACTAGGTCCACACCCTCGACCCCGTCGTCGATTCCCTCTCCCCCGGCGACTTGGTCTGCAGCACAGATTTCTGGAATGCTGATTGGTTACTAGGGGTAGTATGAGGAGAGCTCACCCCCTTAATGTATGGACAACTCTCTGATGCATTTTACTGATAGTATTATGCTACCAGTAGAAAAAAGGGTATTTTTTACTTTGTTAATTACTTGATTAGCAGTATTTTGTAATTTTGTTTTTTTTGCAATAAAGACCACATTAAAAAGGACGATATTACTCCTTTAAATTTCTACTACATCTAATATTGTTAGTAGTACAATTTAATCATAGTTATCCGATAAAAATATATCAACGGTATGGATTAAATTATACTACCAGTAAAATGCACTAGAGTCAACCGCTTAATCTATACACGTGTGGAAAGGCCAGGACTCATGGTAGCCCAGGAGCTGCACCGGAATCGATGGGTCAAAGACATCGAGGGTGCTCCATCCAATGTCGCTCCGGGAGTACTTGCAAATCTGGGACAAATTGCAGGGGGTGCAAGTGACACAAGGCACGAAGGATCAGACAATATGGAAACTATCAAAGGATGGTGCTTTCACAATGAAATCAACCTACAAGTCCTTCATGGTGAAAACGGCCGCCTGCTGTGGCAAGCGGATATGAGCATCGGGACATGGCATACACTTGGTTAGACTCATAAAACCAAAAGATGGCAATGGACGCCATTGAGGTAAACCATCATTGGATGGTAGAAAGAACCTTCGTGGCTACTTAATTACACCCATAGTATAAAACCCGCTGCTAGAAATAGGTTTTGAGTAAACTACTTGAGAAAGATGCTTTTATGCAAAAGAACCCTATAGCCTTCCTTATTACAATCTTGCATGTGCATATTTCCGTGATGGTTGTTGAGTACCTTGTACTCACTCTTGCTAAATCCAAAACTTCAGTGCTCGAAGAGAATTTGGCTGTAGAACCTTTCGGGTGCTTTGAAGTAATCCCAGCTAGAGCGGTCGTCTAGCGGTTCTTGCCTTACAATCGCCGCTTGTGTCGTGTCAGCTATCCCCTCCTTGCATGTGCATATTTCCATGATGGTTGTTGAGTACCTTGTACTTACTCTTGCTAAATCCAAAACTTCAATGCTTGAAGAGAATCTGGCTGTAGAACCTTTCTGGTGCTTTGAAGTAATCCCAGCTACAGCGGTCGTCTAGCGGTTCTTGCCCTACAATCGCTGCTTTTGTCATGTCAGTTGTGCCCTCCTGTTTCTTGTCTTTTGCTGCTTCTCTGTAAAGGCTTTGGTTTAACCAAAAGTTTTGTAAGTACCATTTTAAACTTACTTTTATTTGTGATATGTTGTGATCCAACTATGTAAGTGTGTACCAACTACTGATCCAGGGATTGGTATGGATAAACACAAAAGGTTACCGATTAACAAAATCGGGGGCCTACAAGCGCCTGCTCCGCTAGCAGGGTGTGGCGAGGAGAAAGGAGTAGAGAGTTAGGAAGGAGGAAGAATGAGTATGACATGTGAGTCCCACATGGGCCCTTTTTAAATTATTTTTTAGTGTAACTGACACGTGGACCCCATGGTTTTTATTTTTTTCCAATCAAATTGCCAGGTAAGCGCCACGTCATGCCACGTGGGACGAAGACCTAGTCAAAAGAACCACGCTAGCCAAAACCGGGGACAATACCACCGAGGGACCTCGTTTGCACTGGTTTTGTAAGTTGGAGGTAGGGATGACAGTTGGGCACAATGGGCATGGGTAGTGACTACCCATACCCGTGCCCGCGAGGTATTTCATGCTCGTGGGCATACCCATTACTACATGACGGGCAAGGAACACTACCCATGTTCGTTGTCCGTGGGCATGCCTGTTTACCTGTCACAAACTCACATTTCAACATTTCAACCACAAATCTCCACAAGTAGAGAGACATTATCACAATTTAAAGAAAGGGTATAGTTGTAACAAGTTCAACAATACAAGCATACTAGATGGTGGCATTTATACTAATTTGACCGAGGGATCACATGTCAGTTGGTTTTTGCATGTAAACGGGCGAAGCGGGCATGGGCATGCCCATGCCCATTGGGTATATGTTTTGACCCAATAAAAAACGGGTTAATTAGATTCATGCTATTATAAAATTGCTAGTTTTGAAATATATCATTACTATTCGACTAATTATAAGAATGCCATTATAATAATTTCAAAACTATTTGACATATGCCACTTCATACCCCTTCGGTGTATTTTTTTTTAAAAAAATTGGACTATATTGCCCCTATATTGTTCACTGCGTCCTTGATATGTGCAAAGGGTAATTTGGTCCAAAAATAGTATATATGAAATAGTTCTAAAATCATAATGACAACCTTACAATTAGTCAAATGATATAGTTCAAAACTAACAAATTTATGATGACATGAATATAATTAACCCATAAAAACCCATGGGTACTAAATGAAGAACAAACCCAACTCTTATTAGGTTCTTACCCACAGGTAAACAGGCAAATGGGTTAAATTCTCATCCGTGTTGCAGGATGTGTTGTATCCGGTTTTTGTAAATCGATGACAAGACTAGGGACCTTACAGTTCAGGGTACCTTTTCTAGTCCGGGTGGTCCTCCCCCGCGACGGCCCAAAACGAAAAAAGCCCACCAGAGGCGGTGGGTTACGGCAGAGGAGACAGAAGCGCGCAACGCCGCTCCAATCCTCCCCCAAATCGCGTCGGTTCTGTCCGTCTCCGGCTGTCCGCCTCTCCCTTCGGTCTCGCCGCTCCTCTCGTTCTGCGGCTGCGCCAGCCGTCGCCCATCGGCCGCCCGGCAGCCGGCAGCTCGACGGCGCTCAGGCGCCGGGTCCCTCTCCGTCTCTCCCTCCTGCTGCTGGCTGCTGCCCCTCCGGCTCCGTGACTGACCACCCAACGATTCGTTCCTGGATCCGCCACGGCGGCGCTAGGTGTTTGCTCGACGCCCACGATTCACCTCCTCCTGCACCCGCATCCCCACCCCACCCCCCGATGTACCGCCTCTGCTCCGCCTCTCGACTTCTCTCCTCCATGGCATCTGCTCCGCCTCGCTGGTGGCCTGCAGGTCTTCCACCACAAGCAGTTTATCCACTGACGGCAGCATTGTCCTCTCCCGATCCCGATCGATTTGTCCATCCTATCCGCAGGTATGTGTTTTCTCCTGGAGAATATAAAAATAGATTTCCAGCCTGGAGAATAGTATTGCAATTACGATTTAATCGTGATGGATGGATGCTTAGACGAGCTCTTTTTATGCCCTTTGATGATAGATTTGTTTTTGGACCTCAGAAGATGGGCATTAGCAGTCATCATGGTCGTTATGGTGTTGATCGTCGCACAGATGGTGAAAATAATGATGGGGCAACTAAAGATCATTTTGGTGATGGTAAAGAAAATGTAAGGACCACAAAAGATAGCGAAGAACATCAAAAGACTATAGAATATACTGAGATGGCAACCAGCAGCGATGAAGATGCATCAGATAGTGAAGAAGAGGCAGGGATGATGTCAACTGATAGCGAAGATGACTCCTGTTGCAATCCCCCTAAAATTCAAACTGCGTGTATATTGGAAGATAGCAGTCACCGTGATGGTTCTATATACAAGGGCAACAACTGGTGGAAAAGGACTTATCGTATTTCTGATCTTGACGAGAGTAAGTGATCCACATATCCTTACTTTTTTTTAAAAAAAATCTATTTTGATCTTAGAAATTTTATCAAGCTATAGATCAATCATTATATTTGCTATTAAATCCCAAAAGTTTGAGTATTTTCTGCATTGTTTGTTTCATTTTATATTTGCTATTGTAAATACCTACTAGTTTGGGCACAAGTTGCAGTATTCTGAAATCCCTAGCTAAAATTGCAAGTAACTGGTAATTTTGACAAAAATATTTGTAGTTTTTTTTAGAATTACTCAAAAAAGATAAGGCGGTTTGACCCATGATTTTCTGCAACCCAATTGATGTGCAAAAGTATAGTTTTCTTTCTTTGTACTAATTAAGTATTTGCTAACCGTATTAATTGTTGGTTGTAATATGACATGTGATCATTGGGGCAAGCTCCGTTGGAGGCGATGATGTTATCAAGTCCTAAATACTGCGTTATGAATGGTGAAGAATGTTTAACGCATGGACCATGTCCCATGCTGCACTTTGTCTCACTAAAACTGGCTGAAATTGCTGACACCGGTGGCCCAGTAGAGCTGTATGGATACTTAGCAGCACGGGACCTTTTGGATCCATTGCGTAACTATATATTCCATACTAGCAGGGAGGATCCCATCATCGTGGAGAAGGTGCACATCCCTACTCTGCATTTTTTTTAAATTACTTTGTTTTATTTCATAATATGAAGTCTTCATCACATGCATATAACAGAAGGAGATGATTTTGATGGTATACTAAAAGCAAGTTAATTTGTTCTACATCATCCAATCAATGGAAATGTTGTCATAATTGTGCTCTTGATGTTTAGACATAGGTTCAATTTGCACTCGCTCTTTTCTTACTTTTAACACATGATTAGTTTACGTTACTGTGACATTTATAAAGTTATCCCCTATTTCATGACTATATTTTTCTACTTATTTAAATGTCTATGGCCTCATTACAGTTAAAAGTAATACATATATATCCTGACATCGCTAGAAACAAATGCTTAGATATTTACATTTTGTGAATATTTCTATTATAGTAATGTTTCAATGTTATGGCTGGAAAAACATGCTTCAAAGTGGTCGGCATACCCAAAAGTAGCAGAATAGAAACAATTGATTGTTTAAGCCATTACGATGCTAACCAAGATTTTGGTTATGGTAATTATACTATAAAATAAACCTATATAATTAAATTAAGTATGGCGTTTTATGTGTTACAAACAAAATCAAACATAATAGTTTGGACCTTTAGTAGCTATCTGATAATACTTTTTTTTTATTAATTTGTAGGAATAGAAGATACACAATACAAACTATCATTTTTTTCCACTCATAATAAGTCCACAAACATCCATAATTTAATATTTGACAACTCTAGATAAAATTGAATTATTCCATCAAATAGTTTTGCTATCTCTGTTAATCTTATACACTTGGCAGCCATTCAATGTTTAATGTGTTTAATATACTAGGTTCTTTATTTGCGTAGTTTTACTCTACTTTATAAAGCTACTGAAGCTAAGCATTTTGACTTAGCTGTAAAGCCCCTGTTCTTTTCTCCAACAAAAATTGGATATTTTTTTGATAAAAGCTGCACGTTTTTTTCAAACCGCTAACGTGCGTTTCGTGTGAAAACTTTTTATATGAAAGTTGTTCTAAAATATAAGATTAATCCATTTTCAAGTTTGTAATAATTAAAACTCAAATAATCACACATTATTATCACATTGTTTTGCATGAAATATTTAATCTTTCTCTTTATCTTCGTCCTTAAGAGATTCAAAAACCACCTAAATGTGTCCCTCGAAGTTGTAAAAGATGTAAATCATCCGATTGGTGCTGACAGTCATCGGGGTAGGGCATTAGTAATGTCTTGAGTACTTCCTCTGTCGTAAAATAAGTCAATCTTATACTTCAATGTGACACATAAGATAAATCTGGATCGTACTAGGATGTGTCACGTTGAAGTATGAGGTTGGTTATTTTGGGGTGAAAGGAGTACTAGTTAGTACTTCCAGATATATATAGTCAATAACAAAATAACATATCGACCCATTTCATTGTTATATTTTCTATGGTGAGTTAATAAATAATAATGTTTTTGTAGGGTTCTCTTATTGAAATATCTGGCCCTAAACGAGGGATTGAAATATTAAGTGATGTCCTAATCGAGTTTGATATGAGGATAAAGACAGGAGTAGGAGAAGATGATCTACAGCTGATTGATGGTGTATTAGTCATTGGTTGTGAGACACAAACAGATGTAACATTAAGAAGACACATATATGGCGATTGTGGTGCGGTCGAGATAAAATTTTCACATCTACATCATGCAGTGGAGGCGACAGTACAGGTTGCCATATTGGAAGTGCAGAGTCATTTCAATCTGTCTATCGATTGTTATGTGGGTCCGTTATCTGATGAAATGCAGCTATTTTGTGGCCACATAGCCAAGCCATGTGGATTAAGGAAATTTGTGCTTGCTGCAATGATGCGTAATTTGTTGCGATTGAAGTTGAAGGTAAGCCAAGAAGAGGGGGGGTCTTACGTCGAACATTTTTGCTCGTTCGAACCAAATGATCACGGACATTCATGTCAACAGCTAAATACTAAGTTTGCATCTTTTATGGTGAAGGTTACTTGGTCGACTTTGGATTTTAATAATCTAGAAAATTATATGTAATTCACGACCGATGCTACAATAATAATTTAGTGTATTTAATTATTTTTCTTATTTACTTAATTAATATAGGCCTATGTGACTACTGTGATTAATATCATTATTTTTTAATTCTTCTTAAACTTGAGTCATGTGTTAGCCTGGAAAAAGTCTAATATAACGCTATGTTTCACATGTCTAATACACTTTCAATTAGCTGTCGATCATCATCTTGTTCTGCTCCTATCTTTATCCTCATATCAAACTCGATTAGGACATCATTTATATTTTTTGATGAGGGAACCTTACAAAAACATCATTATTTATTCACTCACCATAGAAAATTTGACAACAAAAAGTGCCAATATGTTATTTTGCTATTGACTATACTAATAATATGTTTGTGCTAACTCTGCGGTGTCATAATATGTTCGATAATCGTGTTTAAGGTATTATTTTTAAATATAGAAGTGTTCAATTATGAAATATAATTTAGCATGAATAACTCGTAAAGCAGTACACGAGTAACTTTTAGTAAGAGTAACACGAATAACTATCCAAGTGTGATAAAAAAATATGATAGCTATAGTATTATTTAACACTAAACAATATATGTCATGAGATGACAGAATTATTTATAATATACTATAATCATTAGATTTATAACAAATGTCAATCACTTATTTATAACATATTATAATCATTAAATTTATAACAAATATAACATAAGTGACCACATGTTTCACATAACTATACCTTTTCTAAATATTAAGTAAATTTAATATTAAAAATAATGTTATGCATATGGAAGAATTAAGACAACAAATTGTATTAATAAATTAATAATTAAAAACTTAATTGACACTATATAGGATAAAATTTCTTAATGTAAACATGTGCTCAATATACATAGGGGCATGGTTTTGTGAAGTCTTATGACCATAATAACGGGGATTATGTGAGTGACACAGGACATAATACATGTGGTTTTCTCGTATTTACTTTATTATTTAAGAAAATGGTCAAACATTATATTATCACTTTTATGTTACACTATATTTTATATATTTATATTGTAATTTTAAAATATCTAAGTACGATAACTTCGTCTAAAATGGGTTGTTTTTTATTTCGAAGAAAAAAATGATAGTCTAGACCTAACAAATAAGTAAAAAAAATTATCATTTTCGGTTAAATGTATTTACCTGATCAAACTCCTCTTTGCACCCTTGGCTACGGTGTCATTTAGTCAATTCAAAGGAATAACCAAAAGACGATACATGATACAATGACGAAACATATAATAAGGCCAGTTTAAATGCATACAAATTTTGACCCTAGGAATTATCCTAGTCTTGCAGCCGAGCAGTAGCAGACACTATAGAGTCACCGACCGACATCTTGGCGAGGAAAGCAGAGAGACATGCACTAACGAATAACGGAGCTTTAGAATAAGGCCTGAAGAGTAGCAACACGGTAATTTTGAAATTAAAAGCACTAACAAATAACGGAGCTTTAGAATAAGGCCTGAAGAGTAGCAACACGGTAATTTTGAAATTAAAAGCCCGCTCTGAACCAGGGTGCTTAATTGTATATTCAGTTTGTTTCTCGTAGAACCATTGAGTTGCAACAAACCTGAGTAATGAACTGTGGACAAATCATCATTAGCCTTATAAACAATCCATGAATTGATTGTCAACCAATCTGCACCAACACAATTAAACCACTCATAACCCAAACAATCGTTCAAGTTTCATCAAGTTTGAAGCTCCAAAACAAACGAAGCAACACATGAAATAGGTGCATAAATTAAAAAGTTAACGTCCAAGAGAGATTCACATATTTATGAATAGTACAGTTAAGCAAATTCAGACCAACTGAATACACCAAAAGAGAATTAAAAGAGTTGCCAGGTAAAGTACAATTGAAGTGGGTATTTGACTGATTATAATCCGTCCAACATTTTGATTCATACTGCTTAGTTTTTTTTTATGGCGGATGTTTATTAACTTGAAGTTGGTTCAATGATGAACAACTAGAATCTATATTTATTTATTTATATCCTCAAATTGGGTAAGTACTTAATAGGCAATATAAGACGTATCCGTGAATCAGAGAGACAGAAGTATGCTGTCAGCTTATTTAAACCTTTTCAGGTAGATCTATTGTGTAACAATTATAACTGCACAAAGTAGCTTAACGCTGTATGCTTTACTATCTTAATAAAGACGACATCTCTGGTTGATTTGAATAGGATTGAAGCAAAGGATGGAGTTAATGTTGGGGGCCATAAGTCCAACAGCTATTAGGCTGGACAAATTTATTGCATCCTTTCGCAACATAGAAGTTCCTTGACTAGCTAATGTGGTACCTGAAAAATTATCGAGCACATATTAGTGGAAAATTTTGGGTGTTCATCTTATCGCTAAATCTAGACGCTAGAATTATGCATAGCCAACACACTGCAAGTCAGAGCATAGAAGAATGACTCAGAAATAAGGTTACTGCACTGGCTGAAGACATAAGTTTACAAAGCTTTTGGTTGTTGCAAGAAAAATCTGTGTGTGGATTAGAACAGTAGCAGCAATTATACAAGCTTTTAAAAATTATTGATGGATAAGGCTCCTACTGCCTACTTAATGAAATGAGATCATCAAACAATACAAAGAAAAGATAATCAGTTCTATAAAAATCACTCTGGCTAGAGAAAGAAGACAAGCATTCAGTTTTAAGCTCCATAACTCTAAAGCCAAATTCATCATTCATGTCAATATCACTCTTTTTCTTTCTCTGAGGTAACCAAACATAAAAGTACAAGATGATAATCTATCGAAGGTCCAAGTTGTCCGCACTCGCTGAAGCAAGTAAATTAGTTTACCACATGTAAACATTAAGCCGGTTCTAATCTTATCAACTTTAGATGCTTATCTACTGCTTCCTCAAGCAAATAAACACAATGTTGATTACCTCATTGTGCTAAAAAAATACTCATTTGCAAATTTATATGCTTACCTGTTTGCGCTCAACAAATAAATACTCGGTTGCAAATTTAGATGTTTATTTATTTGTGCTCAACAAATAAATACTCAGTTGCAGATAAAGCAGATGCGAGTCGGTAAATACTTTTGTATTGTCAGTTGCATGAATATGAAACATTTTCTATACTGAGTCGGTACCAATACTTCTATTTCTCATCGAAGAGGGGCTGCTGACAACACGTAGCATCCCCTCGTTGAAGTCCCTGGCCTCATCGACGCCGACGCCGAGCTGGCCGGGGTTGGCATGCGTGGGCCAGGCGGGTTTCCCGGTGACATCGGGACATCGCCGTAGCCGAGGTACTTCATGGCGGTGTGGTTAGGGCGGAAGAACGCGTAGTTGAGTGTCTGGTTGTTGTAGCTGAAGTAGAGGTAGGGGTTGACCATGAAGGGCGAGCCGGTGTCGTGGTGGAACTGGAGCATCGGCGGCAAGAGCTTGGTGTCTTAGCCGGCGCGGTGGAGGGGTGGCGGTGGCGGGCATAGTAATAGGTGTTAAATCTTACATATTCCATAAATGTTGGTATTTATTTGATGCAGGTAATAAACCCAGAAGTTGGGAGGAAAATCAAACTAAAGTGAGGGAGAAACATGTATCCATACAAGGGGGGTTGTTGTGAACTTCATCAAAATACCAGAGAATCAGCCCAAAACTTCGAGAAATGGATAAGGAAAAAGTCCACTAGAGATCCCTAAACTTTAAGGTGAATTTATTTTTTTGTCCCTTAGCCGTAATACCAGAAATGTGTACCCCTAAACTTACAAATTCGTTCAGAAAAAGTCCCTCAATAGTATTGACCTATTTTTTTTGACCGTTTTTACTAAGGTGGCGTCCGGTGAGTCCCACATGTCATACTTTTTACTCTCTCTTCTCCCTTCCTCTCCCCTGTCTCTCTCTTCTTCCTCTCCAGTGCTGCCGGCGGGGGTGGGGGCGGTGGCAGGCGGACCGACCCGGGCGGCGATGACGTGCTGTGGCCGGCGCGGGCGAGCGGCAACCATGGCTGCCACGAGCTGGTCCGACCTGCCGTCGGAGCTCCTCGCGAAGATCGCTGGTGGCCTCGTTGAGCTTGGCGACATCGCGCGCTTCCGGTCGGTATGATCCTCATGGCGCTCGGCATCGACTGTTAGCAAATTTGATCGTAGCTGGATGGTTTATGCGGGCTGTAGCTAATACGGCAAGACACACAAGATTAAACAAGCAAAAGAGATTTTGGTGCTGCGAAGCTGCAGCTTTTCTGAATGTTTCTTTGAACTATAAATTACGAAACAAACAACTAACTTCGTAGTGGATCCCCACTTGTGCGCGCGCACGTCTGTTTGCCACATCGTGCCATCCCACGATCCGTGACACAACGCACACGACCCATCTCCATGCGAACATAGCGCACGTCAAGCTTACTGCACGAACTGAAACATGTCGTGCTGACTCATGCAAAACAAAAAGAATGCAGAAAATCAGGAAAAACCTAACGAACTAGAGCAGCTAGACTTATCTAACTACGAGCTCCCCGCCGAAGCGCGCATCGCGGTGGTCGGCGACGAGCTCTTCCTTCTCGTCAGGTCCAAGTGGACCCGACCGGCGACGAGCTCTTCCTTCTAGCGGTGGCCGGCGGCAGCGTTGACCCGACCTGACACTGGTTGGCCGCCGGCACGAGGCACTGTGGGTGCATATCCACCCGGCATGTTGCCGCGGCGCCGCCGTACGACTTGAGATGTCTTCGGCTTCATCGTCAGCTATGCATCTATTGATATGCTTCTGACCAGCTTACCACAAGTGCTACATAGTGGATTCTGTTTCTAGTTAATCAAATTCTTAATCCTCGGATCCCACGCACAATCAGTTGACCAACTGAGCAAAATGAGTACTAGCATCAACTGAGCAATTGCTAGTACAGTTCAACAACTGATCGATCGGAGAGCTGAAGCACACCACACGTAAAGCGTCCATGACGATGGACAGACGCACGTCACGGCAACAACCAAGAACTTTATTGCTCGACGCCTTTCCTCTATATGCGCGCGCCTACCACCGGCCGCGTCACACACCTCGCAAAGCCGCGCGCATCAAAACTTCTGCTCCTATCTTGCCCAAATGGACGGCGCCGGCAACGATGGCGCCAAGCTCCCCTTTGGTAATGGCAAGGGCACCGCGCGCTACAGCCATGGAGGTTGTGTCGTCGTCTTCTTCTTCTCCGGCGCCGGCGCCCTCGATGCTATCAAGTCGGTGCTGCTCTCCTACGCGTATGTGAGCGTCTGGATCACACTGAGCTTCTCGGTGATCGTGTACAACAAGTACACCCTCGACCCCAAGATGTGCAACTGGCCCTTCCCTGTCTACATCACCATGATCCACATGGCCTTCTGCGCCTTCCTCGCCGTCGTGCTTGTCCGTGTCCTTCGCGTCGTCGCCGTACCGGCGTTGCCGCCCATGACGCCCAGCCTCTACGCCGCCCCCGTCGTGCCTATCGTTGCGCTCTCGCTCTGGTTCTCCAACTCCACGTACATCTACCTCTCCGTCTCCTTCATCCAGATGCTCAAGGCGCTCATGCCCGTCGCCGTATGCACCCTCTTCGTCGCCTTCCGCACTGACTCTTTCCGCCCTGTGCGCCCTAGCTTGTCGGCCACCCACCACCCGTCGACTGCAGCAGCCACCCGCGCCTGCACAGGAGAGGAGAGAGAAAGAAAAAGAGAGAAGAGGAAGGGAGAGAATAGCTTGTAGTTGATATGTGACTTACACGCGGGTCTCATATTTTTTTTTTAATTTTCTTCTTGCTGTCTACGATGACACGTCAGCGAAATCATTTATGGATACTGTTCTTGGACCTAATCCGCATGGTTTTGAACATTTGAAGGGCTAAGATTTCTGGCATTGCGGTTTATGGATGTGTCGCAGACTCGACGTAAAGTTAAGGGATAATATCTAAACTTTAAGTTCACCTGTCGTCCCTCAACGTCAAGATTGTGAGACATCGCTAAGCCCTAATAACAGAAATTTTAGCCCTTTAAGTGTTCAAAACCGTTCAGATTAGATTCAAAGTCAGTATACATGGATGGACGTGGCATCCTCAAAACTAAAAAAATGTGGGACCACATGTCAGCTGCATGCTCTTCTCTCTCTTCCTCTTCTCTCTTCTTCCTCATCTCTCCTCTCCCGGGAAGGTAGCTCACGGCGCAGGCGGCTGTGACGGTCGGCAGGCTGCGGGCAAGGGGGGGGGGGGGGGGCCGGCGAGCTAGGGCGCTCATGCAGGGCGGAAGGAGTCGGTACGGAAGGCGACGACGAGGGAGTATACGGCGACGGGCATGAGCGCCTTGAGCATCTGGATGAAGGAGACGGAGAGGTAGATGTAGGCGGAGTTGGAGAACCAGAACGAGAGCATGCACATCACGCCGATGGGCACGACCGCACGACGGAGGCGGCGTAGAGGGGTTGGGCGTCGTGGGCGGACGAGCACGACGGCAAGGGAGGCGCAGAAGAGCAGCACCGACGGCGCTGGCGCCGGAGAAGAAGAAGACGACGACACAACCTCTCCATGGCTGGCGCCGGATGGGAGCTTGGCACCCCATCGTTGTCCGCGCCGCCCATTTGGGCGAGATAGGAGCGGAAGCTTTGATGCGCGCGGCTTTGCGAGGTGTCTGACGCCGCAGGTTGGTGGGTACTAAGAAAGTTCTTGGTTGTTGCCGTGACGTGCGTCTATCCATCGTCATGGACGATTTACGTGTGGTGTGCTTTAGCTCTCCGATTGATTGTTAGATTTAAGCTTGACATGTGCATGTGTGTGTACATCGTGTTTGCGTGTGTCGTCGAATCCGGCGCGAGCAGCAAAAGGGCTGCGGCCATGGCGGACTGACGTGGGGGTGTCGAGCTCGTGCATGCAGGAAGGCTGCGATGGATTCGGCTAGTGTTAGTTAGTGCTTCGTGGAGGAGGTGAGCTGCGTGAGCCGCACGTTGAGGAGCACGTGCTGCAGACGAGAGTGAAGCTCCGGCATGCATGGCGTGGTCCGGGTCGAGCGGATCGGCGCGAGGAGACCGAGCGTTGGAGGAGAGCTCCATAGTGTCGCTGTGGTCTATAAAATGGCGCTGTAATCTTCCATCTTGTAGTGTGAGTCAAGTAATAAAAGCCAAGAAGAGAGCGAGGTAGTCGCCGGCGGCGTTCGTCGCTGAAATCTTGTGTTATAGCTACTGTTCATCTTCTTCCTTGGGTTGCAGCTACTGTTCATCCTTTTCCTTGGGTTGCTGTGGCGAGTGAGAGAGAGAGCAAACGTTCCTGGTGCCAACATTGATCAGTTGCTGAACTGTACTAGCAATTGCTCAGTTGATGCTACATGCTAGTACTCATTTTGGGGAAAATATTCTGATCTCTTGAGGAAATATTCTCTCGTCTCTTATATGCTATCTAAATAGTCATCAAAAAATTTAAAAAAAATTATGAAGATAGATTAACATAAGATATATCACTACATAACCATGCAAGTTCAAATATGACTTCTACAATCCATATCAAAAATAACAAATTGAACTCTGGATAGCATACGTATAATCACAGTCATATTTGTTATTTTTAGTATGGATCGTAGAAGTCATATTTAACTTGCATGTTTGTATAGTGATATATTTTATATTAATCTATCTTCACAATTTTTTTTAAAATTTTTTGATGACTATTTGAATAGCATGCAATAAACGAGTGGCTCGATGGTTTAAAATCCACTACCATCATTTTGGTCAGTTGGTCACTGATTGTGCGTGGGATCCGAGGATTAAAAATTTGATTAACTAGAAACAAAATCAACTACGTAACACTTGTGGTAAGCTGGCCAGAAGCATATCAATAGATGCACAGGTGACGATGAAGCCGAACATCTCAAGTCGTACGGCGGCGCCGCGGCGACGTGCGCGGCGTGCGGGACGTGCCTGGTGGACATGCACACGCAGTGCCTCGTCCCGGCGGCCGACCAGTGCCGGGGCGGCGGCGACGCACCGGCGGCCACGACCTCTTCCAAGTGAAAGAGAATGCTTTGGAAGAAAAGACGAGAGATAAGATGGAGGAAGAGAAGAGCTTGCAGCATACCTATGACTTACGTGTGGGTCCCATATTTTTTTATTTTCTCCTCCTTGCTGACTAGGATGTCATATCAGTGAATCTACACAGTTTTGAACACTTGAAAGGCTAAGATTTCTAGTATTATAGTTTAGAGATTTCTCATAGACGATGTAAAGTTGAGAGACGGCAAATGAATTTATTTCATAGGTCTTATAGTATAATGCTATAAAGGCCGATAGAGGGAGGAGGGACATGAAAATTGTATTGAAACTTCATCTGAAAGCATTTCTCGTTCTATCTATTCTTCCTGTGTTCTATTATATGTGATCTTTGCTGTTCGGGTGAATACTTGCATTTCGTTGGATTTGTGGCGGTGTCGTTACATAGCCTACTTCCGTACTAGCTAGCCATATGGAATGGAATATATTGATCATCATTAATCCGCTACACATTGTATTATTTTGCTATTAACTGCACGCATTGCATTAATTACAGGTAACTGGCAAAGTTGAGTATAACGGTGTGAACCTCAATACCTTTGTTCCAGATAAGACATCGGCTTATATTTCAAAATATGATCTTCATATCCCTGAGATGACCGTTAGAGAGACGCTCGACTTCTCTGCGAGGTTTCAGGGCGTTGGCACCAGAGCAAGTAGTAATAGTTAAATTGCCTATATTTATTTGTTACTTAATATTCCCTCTACTTAACCAGTGCCGTTATTTTTCTTCTGCAAATTAGAAATCATGAAGGAGGTCATTAAGAGGGAGAAGGAGGCTGGGATTACCCCCGACCCTGATATAGATACATACATGAAGGTTTACTAACCCTCTTTCATGTATTTTACTTTTCACGTGTGTCGACTATACATTCATTTCTATAAACATTTTTCTGATCACATCAACAAGAGTGAACACTTGTCCCTTTTCCTAGTACAATTCATCATCGACGACAGTCTCTCTTTTCAATTCAAGAAAAATGCCCAGTTCATTTTTAGCACTTATCGTTCATGTATAATTGTTACAATTCATTCATGTATCTTTGTAGGAAATATATGTGGAAGGCTTATAAAGGAGGAGCATGCAGACAGATTATATCATGAAGGTAATTGATCCAATTAATGAAGAATTTTCAGGATATCGCACATTAACTTTTAATCTTGTGCATAATCAACTTCATCCCTTATAGATTATGGGGCTTGACATTTGCGCTGACATTATAGTGGGAGATGTCATGAGAAGAGGCATTTCAGGTGGTGAGAAAAAGAGGCTAACCACAGGTTATTTAACCACATTTATATATAATATACTTTTAGGTCATATTCCAATTATACGCTAGAAATGATTACGTTAAAACACTACAACCTTTATGATATAATATAGAAATGATTAAATGAATATTGAAAGTTTATCTTAATTATAATGAGGGGAGATGATAGTTGGACCTTCAAGAGCGCTTTTCATGGATGAAATATCAACTGGGCTGGACAGCTCTACTACCTTCCAAATTGTTTCTTGCCTCCAGCAGCTATGTCATATCTCTGAGTCTACCATACTGGTCTCACTTCTTCAACCAGCACCAGAAACTTACGAACTTTTTGATGATATTATCTTGATGGCTGAAGGAAAAATTGTATACCATGGATCAAAGAATTGTACTATGAATTTTTTTGAATCATGTGGGTTCAAGTGCCCACAAAGAAAAGGAGCTGCTGGTTTTCTTCAGGAGGTATTGAAACTTGATAATTGAAAATAGTTTGACTAATTGCTGAAGTGGTTGTCTGAAGACAAGTTCTAGAAGCATCAAAGATTTGTCGGAAATTAATCTTGAGTCGGGTTTGAGTTAACTTGTTCATTGGTGTTGGTGTACATGTGTAGATCCTGAACTACTAACATAATCTAATGCTACTATTTCATAAGATTTTGGAGAAATAAAAAGAATAAAGATACTTGGGTCCTCTTTTTTTGTCTAAATGGTTTTGCTGGTCTGCTATTTTTTAGATAAAGAAAGCTTTTATTGATCTCAGATGATTACGTCAAGGTGATACAATCACTCGAAGACCACTTCAACTGATGTGGATATTTGAGAACTGATAATTCTAATAGAATCTCCCATGTCAATTTGTTTTTTACTTAAGCATATCAACTGATGTGGTATGGATAAACTAAATCAGGAAAATTATGTTCTATGGTATTTCTACCAGCCATTCTTCTATACAGAAATGTTTTTTTGAGTTTTAGCATTTGTGTAGTGTATCTATAATTTTGGTACAGGTTCAAAATGATTTTTTTAGTATTAAGAATATAGGTTAGTATGTTGTGTGGTCCGCTAGTATTGTTCTTTGAAAAAACTTGCTGGTTAATATTGCTCTTTTAAATTTATGTATAGGTTTTTTCTAAGAAAGACCAACGACAATACTGAAATCGTAGTGAGGACACATACAACTTTGTTACAGTTGACCACTTCTGTGAGAAGTTTAGAGCATCTCAAGATGCTCAAAATCTTGCTACAGAGATTTCAAAGCCTCATGATACATCAGAGGGACGCAAGAATGATTTATCCTTCAATGTATACTCGCTTTCGAAGTGGGATCTACTCAAGGCATGTTTTGCAAGAGAAATCCTTCTGATGAGACGAAATGCCTTCATCTACATAACAAAAAGTGTTCAGGTAAGCAAGTGAAAATTAATTTACCTTTGAAGATAATGTAATTATAAAAATCATGCACTGAGTATCGATAAGTAGACTATGATACTACACACGACAGCCTTGACACCTAAATTTGCAATGCTAGCTTGGTGCCCAAACATGACGGTTGTAATCAGGCATTTTCATTAAATCAAGATAATTTAAACTCCTACTATATTTTAATTTCACTTCAATTACTTTGAACTTTAGCTTTTAGGGTTTTTTACCATCCTTTAAAAGTACCTTAAGGTACCAAAAAATTTAGTGTAAAATTATGTTATCTCAAGGTACCAAAATTTTATCCTGAATAATATGGTACCTCAAGATACTTTTTCAAGGATCTTAAAAAAATTCTTAGCTTTAATATCATGTTAGGGCAATATAAAAGCAGTGCGTGGATATATGTGTGCTAGTCTGCTAGATGCAAAAGTGTATGTATAGATTAAGTGTTGACAGCCATTTGTGACCTCTTGTTGATTGTGTTAGGAATGAATTCTTGCCGTATCTAACTCTCCATTGAGTTCTTAGTAGAGAAAAGTTAGCAGACCGAGAGATTTCCCAATCCTTATTCTATTTCAGTTCATAACAATGTTCAAGTTAAATACTTGGAAGCTCACGAATTACATAGGTTCGTAATTGTACTCATACCAAGGTGTATTTTTGCTGAAAGAGTATGTCTTACATAATTTACTTATAATTGGTGGAACTTGAATTTATAAAAACCAGAAGTTAAATTTATTTTGTATTTTCTCAACAAATCAACATACAACATATTTTCATTAAAGCTTGGACTACTTGCCATTATTACCGAAACAGTATTTCTATGCACACATATGGGGGTCGATAGAGCTCATGCAGACTATTATATGGGTTCCATTTTCTATGCACTCCTCCTCATTTTAGTGAACGGTTTCCTTGAATTGGCCATGCCAGTTAGTAGACTCCCGGTCTTTTACAAACAAAGAGGCTACTATTTCTATCCTGCATGGGCATATGCAATACCAGCTTTTATCTTAAAGATTCCAGTTTCTTTAGTTGAATCAATAGCTTGGACATCAATATCGTACTACCTCATTGGCTATACTCCAGAAGCATCCAGGTAAAATTGCACACAAATTACTCATTCGGTTACACTAGAATCTTTTATTATCAATTTCATACCGGAGAGCTCACTGATGCATCCTGGCCTATAGTCAAACATTTTTTTTCTAGCCTAGAGATGCGTAGTTTTATTTGTTAACAAGTAGTTTTGCAGTGATTTTGTGTACCAAAGTCGGTTTTAGGATTATGTTGTATAACACTATCTTGATTTTCTTTTCAGTGCTTATTTGTTTGGCATATGTAATTAAGATAAATTGAATATTATTCTTATGTTTAGGTTTTTTTGACAACTCTTTATCCTATTCCTCGTCCACACTGGAGCATTATCATTGTTCTGATGTGTTGCATCATACTTCCAAACGATGGTGGCTGGTACACTCGGTGGTACAATGTCATTCCTAGTCATCCTTCTATTTTGGGGCTTTATAATTCCTCATTGTAAACCATTACCTTTGTTTCCATAAATTCTACCATACCAATAAGAGAGAAGTTGCAACTTCGACTAAGTATGCCATACTTTATAATGTTAAGAAGTCACGCTAACACTTTTTTATGTGCCACTTTTATAGCATATATGCCAATCTGGCTAAAATGGGGGTTTTGGATTATTAGCTTAGAGTTTGTTAGGATTAGATTACAAGTTAGTTTAGTTAATTTTCCATTAATATCCAGAGTTTGTTAGCAATACGTAGAGATGTAAGCCTATTTAAAGGGGCACAGATTAGACAATAAAGCAGCGACGAATTTATCTCTATTTCTCTCATCTCGTTCTCTGTTCTCTCGTCTTCTTCACATCATCAGCCACAGGACGGGCAGCCAACCCGGTTGCCAAGGCCAAGGCTGCCGATCACCCATCGTTACCTTATCCGTTCTTACGCCGGAGCTCGTGACAACTTGATATATATTCCATGCTAAAATGATCAAAGCAGTGAAGCATCCACCCAGGAACACTAACCTGAACGAATCTAGTAGAACTTGAATGTACTGAGCCATGTTTTTCTCGATAGTTTTCAGCACTTATTCTCAGTACCAATTCTTCCACCAGATGTTGCAATGTTAAGAAGAAAACCACTATTGATGGATGCCGATGTTGATGGCATGTTTGGAGAACTTTGCACTGCAACAAAGGGAAATGCTAAAATATCGACGACCGAGTTTATCAGCTCCCGAACTCCCTTTTTCCCACCAAGACCAGTCCAAGCTGCCAATGCCTTAAGGTGTATATCACACAGTAAGTCAGTTAAAAGCTATACATGCTTCCTTCTATACAAAATTTCACACAAAACACCACCAGGTAGACAGTGAGATAAAGTCAAGAGAGTCCAGACAACTCCCAATGGTGATAATCCACTACGGTGTATCGAGCTTTCTTTCTAATCAGATGGTTCCTTTGAGAATCCATCAGTAAGCAACCGAATTAGGAGCTGTGGGATGCCAACAGAGCAGGCTAGTTCAATGACCAACGGCCCACCACATTTCAGTCTTGTTTCCAACAGCCCAACACAACCATCATGAAGGCCGAACAGATTTAGTTGACCAGCATTATATCAACAGAGTGCTTCACTACCATCAGATAGCCAAAGCTTCAGCAATGTATGTATTGTTGTTATACGAGGAAACAATGCAAGGGCAGTTTCACACAGAAGATCTGCTTTGCCCTCCATTTTCCAGTGAAAGGGACGATAGTGCAAGCATTGCAGATGCACAGTGTGGCTGGAGGCAACTCTTGACTGTATCATCAACTGAAGAGAGATGCGCAAGAACAGAAAGTCGTGAACGCTGTTTCTTCTGGGAACTTGTTAAGATAATTGGTGCTGAAGAATTTCCCTCTGACTTCAAGCATGTAGCTATTGTTGCCAGTGCAAGGCAACAGTGCACTACTAGGTCACAAGGATTGAATAGTCTGCATTTCTGATTACTGTTTTGCTTGGACTCCTTATTCAAATATGATCCACAATGAGAGCATGTCAGATACAATTGTCCAATCTCCACCATGTTCTACTTCATTGACATTGGTCATAAATCATAGCACAGAAAAGAAACATCGAGTAGACAAGCTCTTGAGATTAGCTGGAAGGCAATATTTCAGCACATAAAGAATTACAACAACAGATATAATTTCAGGTGCAACTAAAGACATGCTGAATTCCAAAGTAAAAGTGGCGCAACCGGACGAGGCGCAGCCGTCGTCGACGGAGACGTAGCGGCGGCTGGGGTGGCAGCGTACTGGCGGCCGGGGGTGTGGCGTAGCGGCAGAGGCTATGCGCGGCTGCGCGCATGCGCCTACGGCCTACGCGCCAGCGTGGTGCGGCATTGTGGCGCTGCGTGCGGCATGGCTGCGGCCTGCGTGCGTCTATGCTAGGGTTAGCTCTTAAGTTGGGCCAAACCGATTAGTTGTTGGGCTGTAAAATATGGTCTGGTTGGACTGGAGCACTATCCGGATATTCGCAAAATATTCGGATATTATCCGACCGTTATCTGATTCCGACGAATATCACTAATATCATATTCATTTCCGTATGCAAAAAATAATAATCTGAATTCATTTTCGTATCCGAAATTATCCGACCGAATCAGTCCGTATCCGAAAATTGTTCCGGTCGGACAGAAAATATCGGTGAAGGCTGCAGCTTGAACTAGAGTTGAAAGTGATTCGGATAATTTCCGTCCGACCGGATTGTTTTTCGGATTCGGATAGCTTCGATTAGATAATTCCGGAAATTTTTGGATTCGGAATCAAATTCGGATTATTTTTTCGGATACGGAAACAAATACGATACAGGTGATATCTATCGGATACTATACGGATTTGTTTCCGATATCCGAACCTATACATTAACCACTCAATCAAATCAGCTCGACATAAAGAAGTACATCAGTGTTAGCCTTAGCTGGTTCTAACTAACTGGCTTACAGCAATCTAGGCGTCCACGACCACACAACCGCCACAGATATTTCTTTTAATGGTATTAGTAATCACTTATATTTAAAAATATTAATAAGTTATAGACTTATATTAAAAAAATAACAAGTTATATTTCTTCAATAATATGTGAAGCTTAGTTTAAGAATTCAGTGGAGTAACCACTCAGAAGAAGAAGCGACATGGGAAAGAGAAGATGAGCTGAAGGCCGCCCATCCGCACCTCTTCGCTAGCACCTCCGAATCTCGGGGTCGAGATTCCGTTTAAGGGGTAGGTTTGTCACACCCGAAGTTTAATCCTAAGCCTGAATTCGTAGAAAAAATTCATAAATAATAATTGGCTTAAATAACTCAGGAAAAATCCCTCTAAAGGAATTAATTTAATTAAATCATGGTTCGCAAATCGATTAACTGGATTTAAACTCAAATTGCAGAAATATAAAACTCTGTCCAAAAATTTAATTTAAAATTCGGCAAAAGTGGAGCCTTTCCATTTTCCCTCCATTTTCTTTCTTTTTCCCTTCCTTCTCAAATTGGGCCGAAGTCCAATTTTACTCCCTCTGTTATTTTTCCTTTTCCTTCTCCCTTTTCTTTTTCCTGCCCTCCTCCTCCCAGGCCAGCCCAGCCGAACCGGCCCAGCCTCCCTCCTCCAGGCCGGCCTAGCCGAGCCGGCCTCTCCCCGCCCCCCCCCCCCCCCCCCGCCTGGGCCACGAGCTGCCTCGGCCCGGCTCTCCGCCTCCGCCAAGGCCCGCGCTCGCGCCGAAGTCCACTCTCCCTCCCCCGCCCCGGCCGAGCCGGACTCCGCACCGCCGCCGCAACCGCCGCCGCCGAGACCGCGTCGTGGCCGACCCGATCTCCCCAACGGCCACCCGCCCTAGCCAGCGCTCCTCCCCTATAAATCCCCCTCACTCCTGCGCCGCCGCCGCCCCTTTATGCACGTCCCGACCCGCTGCCGTGCCCTTCGCCTCGTCGTCGCCGCCCGAACTCGCGCCTCGCCACCAGCCAACGCCGTGGAACCGCGTCACCATCTCCAACTCGTCCTTGCCGATCTTCTGTCGCCGTCGGTGAGCACCTCTCCTTCCCTCTTTTCCCTCCCGGATGCCGCCGCCACGCGCTTGCGTCGCCTGTTGCCATCGACGCACCCTCGCCGGCATGGTCCCCTTCGCCTCGCCATCACCGACGTGCCCGCGACACCCATGCCTCCCTTCGCCGCCCGCGCGATCGCCGTCGGCCGTCGCCACTCGCATCACCCGCGTCACTCGGCCGTGCGCCATCTCCAGCCGCCGCCGTCGGCCGTTGTTGTTCCCACTACCGGCCATCGCCATGCGCCGTTAACCCCTTTGCCGCCGCCGGTTGCCAATCGTCGCCGACGTCCATCGCCCCGCGGTGCGCTGCCGCTCCTCCCGGCCGAACGCCGCATCCCCTCTCCCTTCACCTCTGTTTTCTTTCACCGAACGACGGGTCCCACCCGTCAGCCACTGGTTGCCCCCTCTCCTCTCTCCTCCCCGTGGGGCCCACTCGTCAGCCATCCGCCCATTTCCTCTTTCTCCTCCCCTCGGGCCCGCGTGTCGGCCTCTCACCCTCCCTTCTCCCACCGATAGGTGGCCCCCACCTATCGGCGCCACCCCTCCTCTCTCCTTGCTGACGTCATCGCCTCATTTAATTGCGTAATAAATCTATTTAGAACTTTTCTGATTAGTTAAAAAACCAGAAAACTTCTAAATTTCATAACTAATTCTTTCGGTCTCCGTTTAAGTCCATTCAAATTTCATTAAATTCATAAAATTGTCAAGAATCCACTAAAAATACTTTATTTTACTGTTTTAGTAGAGTATGTGCTTTTTTTTTGCTTTGTCGCTTAGATTCGGACCCCGCCGAAGCGCCGGTTTATTTCGAGATCGTCGCCGAAGTACCCCAGGGACCAGAGCAAGGCAAGTGGCACTCATCTTTGATCATATTGGACCTATTATTACAAATTCTCCGTTTTATTTGTTCAAATATGTATTGTTTTAATTAAAGTATTTACTATATTTATTTTTCGGGTAATCCTTATTATTATGCCGTTGTTTATCTAACTTTATTCATGCTAGACCAGGAGTAATTTGATTAGATTAGGGCTAGGTTAATGTTTTGCCGTGCTTAGAACAAGTAGCTCATGAGATCTTACTGTAATCATGACGCGGGTTAATGCTAACTAAAATATTGATAATGGTGGGCTGTGGGTGCATGGTTCATGACGCGGGTTAATGCCAACTAAAATATTGATAATGGTGGGCTGTGGGTGCATGGTTTTAAGAGTCGTACCCATGGCAGTTAAGGACCGGTTCACAGGAAACCCTGGAAGGCTTCGAACTATTTGACGTACCAAGGCAAGGGTAGGCGTGATGGAGTATGGACGGGCAATCGTGGTGTAACGAAAGCCTCTGCTTGTCACGCCTCAACCCTAGGAACCCCCTAGGTTGGGCCTGTGCTCTAGGACATCAAGACTTCCCTCACACAACCAACACACGTCTTTTCTGCGCACCCAAGAAATGACTTCCCGGTCGGTCACCCTCCAGGCCAAGCACACTTAACCTTGGAGTTCTCTCGAGATAAGCTTCCGGAAAAGAAGTTGCAACTTGTTGGTATGAGTATCTATCAAATCCTATTAAGCCTTGGGCTGGGATGTTACACTGCTGCTTCCGGATCTACCAAGGCACAAGAGGGGACTGCCCGACTTGGTGTAAAAGAGGGGGAGAAACCTGAAGTGCGGTACGATTGAATAGGGAGGGTTATGTGACGGGTCCTATCACGGTCTCCTTTTCGGTATACCATGGTGGTATGTTGGCGCACGTTCAAGTGCAGTGGAGTCGTGTCTTGTGGGCACAGTAGTACACCTCTGATCAGAGTATAATCTATTTGAATAGTCGTGCCCACGGTTACGATCGGACTCCTAGCTTCACTGTGATTAGTTGAACCTTTAATGACCTGGGTAAACTAGCTTTCACTTGGGACTACTGCAACATGGAGTAATGTTGAGTAGTGGTTGGGCTTGTCGTAACATGGTGTAATGTTGGACAGTGTTGTGGTATTTTTGCAACTGTTATTTATTTATCTACTCTTTTATTTACTTAATTACCTTTATTCTATTTAATCTCTGTTATTTATTAAATGCTGCCCTATTGTAACTAACCGTAGCCTGTCCTTGATGATCCTATGCATCATTTGTTACTCTCTCTTTTCCGTGTTGCTTGTTGAGTACGGTGGTTTGTACTCAGTCTTGCTAAATTTCCCCTTCAGAGTTAGAGGTTGAATCCGATGGAGTTGACTCTCAGGAGTAAGCTGATTCGCCGTCGAAGCGTTGCTTGTGGACTGAAGCCGTACCCGCTGGAGGTAGTCTATGTTATCTTTCCGCCGCATTTTCTTAGAATAAGTGTTATTTTCAGTTGTTTCCAAGAACGATGGTTATGTAATCAACATTGTCTTTTTTGTACCCTGGCCGGTCTTGGACAGGGATTTTAATACACAATTAATTTCAGAAATTCATGTGAGGAATTTCTGGACGTGACATTTGGTGAGGATTTGTCACGTTATGAGTTTTACTCTAACCGAAAATAAATTAAATAATGTATTAAAAATAATTTGTTTAATTAAGTTTAGGAGAAATCAGTGTAAATTAATTGAATTTAATTGGAAGCTCTTCGTAATATTTTAAAATGTCCTGAAAGCATTTGAAATAATAACAAGATTTAAATTCGAATTTCAGAGAATAAAATTTGCCTAAATCAATCTAATAAAAATCGGTAAAATTGGAGGCAAAATTTTTTTCTTTTTCCCTCATTCCTTTTTTTCCTTCCATTTTCTTTGCTCCTTTTCCTTTCCTTTTTCCTTTTTCTTTCTTTCTTCCTTCTTCTCTCGTCCTTTCTCTATTTCTTCTTTCCCAGCCGAGTGGGCCGGCAGCCTCCCTCGGCCCACCTCCTTTTTCCTTTCCTCCCCCGCTGGGCCAGCCTAGAGGCCACAGCCCGCTGTGCGCCCGAAGTCCAGTCCTACCCCTCCTCCTTCTCGGCCGCTGACACGTGGGGCCCACCTGTCGGGGTCATCCCCTACCTCCAACTGGAGCCCATGCCCACGCGCGCCTCACCACGCTACGGTCGTCGCCCCGCCTCGGATGCCACGCCCTCCGCTCGCTGCCACACCCACGCCGCGCGCCCACACCTCGCGTCCAAGTCGTTCTGCAACGACTACCCTTTGCTCGCGCACCGCCGTGTGCAACGGCGGCCGCCGAATTCGCCAGCGCCACATCGGGCCGCCGCCGCTCTCCCTCGCGGTCACCTTGCTGTCGCGGTCGTGCGCCATTGCTGCCCTCCTCTCGAAATCCGCTTGCGCTTGCCCATCCCGGCCGCCTCACCCACGCATGTGTCGTCTCAGCAGGGCTGGCCCTGAGGGGGGCTGGAGGTACGGCCGCCCCGGGCCCCCTAATCTTGGGGGCCCATACCCCTACCCAGACTGATATATTCTGAAATTTCTGATATTTACGTGTCATCTATTAACTAGGTTTATCTTTATGCATTGAGAAGAAACTATTCGATGAAATTGATAAGGGTGTCATTATCAATGACTTCACATCTAAGGCCCTATTTAGTTTCAAAAATTTCCGTGTTCACCCATCACATTTAATCTTTCAACACATATATAGATTATTAAATATAGTTTTAAAATAACTAATTGCACCGTTCGAAAGAAATTTAAAAGACAAACCTTTTGGGCCTAATTAGTCTATGATTAGTCAAAATTGCTACAGTAACTCACATGTGCTAATGACAAATAATTAGACTTAAAAATCCATCTCGTGGTTTCCTGACACCCTATGTAATTATTTTTTTAATTAGTCATTGAAATAGTCTTCGAAAATACAGTTAAACATCTGATTTGACACCAACAAAAAATTTTATGAACTAAACACGCTCTAAAAATGTCAGATTTTTTTTGAGATAATATATATCATGTTTTTGTATAAATATTATTTTTGAATGTAATTTAAATATTCACAACAATAATTCACACACATTTATATATATATATATATAGAAGTATATATATTGATTGTTATCTTATAGTACGATAGGGTTCTCTATGTTTACTTTCGCACCGGCCCCTAAAAGTCAGAACCGCCCTCGGCCACCGAGCCCCCGCGCGCGCAGCTGCTGGCCGCCGCTCGCCGCGCCGCACTCGCGCCCGCCTCGCCCCGTCGACGTCGTCGCGCCGTGTCGTTGGCCACGCCGCGTCCGCTCGCCGCATCCGCCTCGCCAACAAAAGTTCTGGATTTGTTCTGGGTGAATGATGGAACGGACAACAAAAGTTGTTTGCTGTTTTGTGAGAAATAGCTGCATCTTTATTTTTGGTTTGAGGCACAATCAAACATAAGATCCTCCTCTAAGTGAGAAACGACCAACTGGTAGTGTCTGCAATAGATCAAGAACCTGTTTGAGCAGGAAAGGAGAGAAAAAATGAAGTTATTAACAGGTTGGTTTCTTCTTCTCCCATCTCTGCAATGACTGAACTAGAAAGAACGAACACAATTGGAAAGAGAGTGGAAATCTTACAGGACTGAAGAAGCTAGTCGCCGGCGACGAACAGAAGCGCGCGAGATCTGCGGATGCGAGCGCGCTCGAGTGCTGTATGGCTGGATCGGGGCAGCAGAGAGATCAATCTCACCCTTGTACGGAGTGCGGGGGCGGCGGGTTGATGTAGTGCCGCTGTTGTGGCGGATGTCTTCGCTTCTTCCGCATGCAGCAGAGGCAGATGAAACTGGCGAGCAGCAGCAGCAACAACACGGGGCCACAGACGGCGACGCCCACCATCATTGATGTGGACGCCCCGGAGCCACCGCCTCCTAACGACTGCGAGCTGGGCGACTTGGGCGACGAGTGGTTCGGCGTGGACGACGACCTGCCCCCACCCCCGGACGACGGCGGCGAGTTCCCCCACAAACCATGGAAGACGGCGAGGAGGGCTTGTCCGAGGACAGCGCCGGGGTAGGCGGCCCAGTATAGGCTGACGTCGGCGACGCGGAGGGGACGACCGGGGCCGAAGTAGAGCCCGGCGTGGGAGGCGACGCGGAGGGCGCGGCCGGCGCGGGCGAGGACGGCGCGGACGCATCCACGTGAGAGGGGTCGTCGGGCGAGGAATTTACTATTTAGGACACGACATTGGACGGTTTCGTTTAAATTGCCTTCGAACCGTGGACTTCTCTAATATGAGTTTGTATCCGGCACCTCTCCTCTCGAATGACCATTTCGAATTCCTTTGCTCACTAAATAATATTGTCAACTGATAAACCAAAATTTTGACCGAAATACCCTTAGAAATTTACACGTTCTGCCTTCCTGTCACTCTCGTGCTCTTGCGTTGTGCTTCATCCTCTCTCTGTCGTTCTCTCTGCTGGAGGCGTGCATGGCCGGTGGCTACGGCGAACTACGCGTCGTTCTCGTTTGACCACGCGCTGAAGCTGGAGGAGAAGCTGCAGGCGCAGGAGCGCGAGGCCGACGCCATGAGGGAGGAGCTGGAGGAGAAGGCGCGGTCGGAGCTCGCGGCGGCGGTGCAGGAGTACCTGCGCTCCGACGAGCACAGCCCGGAGCTGGCGGCGCACGTGCTGGAGGGGTACGAGCGCGGCATGGAGGACATGAGGGGCGTCGCGCTTCGGTGCTACGCCGCCGGCAGCGCCCTCGCCGACCAACCCCGCGCCGCCGCCAGATCCACGCCGGCCGCCGCTCTCCAGACCGACCACCGGGCAGAGGGGGCACGGCGACGGCCCAGAAAGCTCTGGCAGCCTCACGCCCCCACGCCTCGGCGCCCGCGGAGAACGGCCGGCCCACACCGCCGCTGCCGCTCGACGCAAGCTCGTCATCCTCACCGCGGCCGATCGGCGACGTCCCCATGTGCGACGGAGGCCGCCGGAGCTCGAAGGGGGAGGAACTCCTCGTCGTCGACTCCGGCGAGCTCGAAGGTGAAGCCCTTGCGACCGGCGCTGGGGGAACGGCGCCATCGCGGTCTCTAGCAGAGAGAAAGAGAGAGCTAGGCAGAAAGAGAGTGAGGGTATTTCCGTCAAAATTTTGGTTGAAGTGTTGAAAATATTTTTTAGTGAGTAAAGAAATTTGAAATGGTCATCTGAGAGGAGGGACGTTGGATACTATGGTTCGGAGGCTATTTGAGCGAAGTCGTCTGATTTCATGGCCTAAATAACAAATTCCTTTTATCGGGTTGGAGGGAGAGGTATTATAGTAATGTAAGATTACACCTATTCATCAAATGTTTAAAAATTTTAATTTCATCAAATCTTATAAAAAGAATGTGAGGAGCAAATTTGAATTTTCTGCTCTCACTGGTTACCCCCTAGCACCCAGCCATGGCAAGGCAGCGCCCTGACCAGCAACTAGCTTGCACGGCTCATTTGCTTCAAAGATAAAATTCAGATTGCTGTACTAGAAAGAAAGGAAACTATCTTTAGAAAGAAAGAGCATTAGCCTTAGTCGATTAAGACTGCTATAAAAACACAAACATCCCTCCCTCCCACTTGACATGAAAGTGGGCCTATTTTATGTCACTTCATACAAACAATCCTGCCCGGCAGTCTTGAATTCCTATTGCTTTGAAGCAACGTAATAAACACATTGTTCTTGTAATCAGAATTCAGGAGCCCCAAGATTGAGGACTTGCTAAGGAATACATGGGGAATTTGCTATGACCAAAAACAGAAAAGCATCAACATTTTTAGAGAATAGTGTTTGCATTATTATATTGTGCCAACACGATGCGCCACACAATTAAGATTTAATTAGTTAAAATAAAAATAAAATAAAATAATTTCGATATAACTAGTTAAGGACGTAAAAAATCAGAGAGAGGAGGGGAGCAAAAAATAAAATTTGATTAGGAATACATTTTTAAAATAAAAATAAAGAAATTAATGAAGGAAATGATCATAAAACACAATAGCCGGTCTGTAATATTGGTTAAATCGGTGTTTACAAATCACCATCATAGAGTGATAAAATATGCATACAACAAGCAATATATAAAGGGTCTTCGCAATGAATGAAACCAACACTTTAGTTTACAGCCAGCTGAAAATAAGAAACCATACAGGCACACTGTCAACGAACAGTGCTTCCAACAACACATCTCTGCCAGATTCTTCAATCCTATGGCCAAATCACACATCTTGAGCCACCTTCCTGAAAATGAATCCTCAAAATTCACATCTGATTCCAAATTTTAACTGAAAATTACACTTACGAATTGAGAGAATTATGTACTAACCTTAGATAAATAGAACACGTTCGGATAGTATGACTACGAACACGACAATATCCACATTTCCTTTCTCTTTTTTCTAAGAATCCTCTCATTCTTCTAGTAGGGGCACCTTTAGGAATTACTTCTATAGGATCATGTACATGATCAGTATAACCAATGTTAGATCGTGAACTTTGCCCAATGACATGACCATACTGACTTTCCATATCAATTGAAGCACTAGTTTCATCCTCATGGATCAAACTCTGCAGGAATTTCATCACCTTCAATGTTCTTTCTTCAGACATCGAGCATTTGAAAAATGCTTCGCTACCAAATGTATGCAGCTGTCTATATCGTTCCATCTGCTCGGACCAAGTATATACTTCCCCATACCTATCTGAAGGAAATGCATACTTCGCTCTCAATGTCCACCTAGGAACTATGCAACACTCTGGAATCCTTTCTAGATTTAAGAAATGGATAACTGAGAAGATATGCTCACATGGTATAGATTCACACTCCATTTTCCGACATGGGCAGACAACACTAACTAAGGATGCTTCCTCATACAAGCACTTGACGATAATAATTTTTTCAGTTTGCTTCAAAGAAAGAACATACCTCACACAAATGTCCTCGTCTATAATATCAATGAATTCCCAGTCCATCACTTTATAAATCTCCATCTTCACCTTCTTGAAAGCTCTTGGTGTGAATACACATGCTGCGTCTTTCTCAATGGGGCTAGCATCATTATCCGTGAAAGGTAAGGATTGTGAAGCCTTCGCATCTAATTCAGCCTCCTGGTGACGCATACGTGACAAGCAATGCTCATAGTGTTCAACCAACACTACTAGACTCATCTTACGATCCAAAAACCGATGAAGTTTTGAGTTCAAGCTCTCACTTCGTTGATTGCTTTTCATACCTAGAAAAACTCTACCATTTAAGAAGGCAGCAGCCCATTTCTTTCTAAGATTATACATCCTCATTAGCCACTTGTGGTCGTCTGAAACCTTATGATTGGCCTTAAACTCCCCCTACTTCACATCAAATTCTAGTTCATCCATTGGTGCATGAACTAGTGCTCTAAAATCTGATAACATATCTGGACTGAGATGCCGTGCCATATTTTGCTCAATGTGCCATGTGCACAACCGATGATCTGAATTGGGCATTATACTTTGGATTGCTCTTCGCATTAAATTGTCTCCATATGTGATCAATGACTTGGGATGTTTTTGGCACATGCAATTGAGAAATTGCCTTAGTATCCATTCATATGTCATAACCTTCTCATCTGAAACAATAGCACATGCAAATATGATTGTAGATCCATGGTGGTTAACACCAACAAAAGGAATGAAAGGAAGGTTATATTTGTTAACACGGTATGTGCTATCAAAAACTACAACTTCACCAAACGCATCATAATCAATTCTTGATTGTGCATCAGTCCAAAAAAGCCTTTTCAGACAACCACCATTATCTTTCTCATACTCAAAAAAAAAAATCCATATCATCTTTTTGCCGTGCATGCATGTACTTGATAACATGTTCCGCATCTCCTTCTTGAATCCGTTTCTTCCTTTGCCTAACAAAAAAATTGTACAGATCCCTTGATGTAAAACCTGTTGCTTCATAACCACCATGGTCTCTCTCCATTACATCCATCACTTGATGCTGCTGCAAACCTACATCTTTCAATCCCATGACATTAGCCTTTTGTGCTTCGGTCAATCTTCGGAGTGAGCGAAGGAAAGCAACTTCATCAGGTTTACACATTGGGTGGCTATGCTTAGACACAAACTCTAGTACATACCAGTCACCCCTCTCCTTGTCTAGTTTGATCTCAAGTTGAGCATCACAACCACACCTAGTGAATGCTCGTGGCTGTCTACTTCTTTTATTTGGATCCATATACATGTCTTTTCTATAACCTTGCCTAGAGCATGTGTACCGCCTATGGAACACTTCTTTGCTCAAACAATGTCGTCTAATATAATCCTTCCGTATGCTAAAACCTTTTCCTTTCGCGTACTTATTGTAATAATCATAACCTTGCTTCTCACTTTTAGATCTCAGATTGATCATCATATCATATTCTTCTTGATCCTCAAGACTTGCTCTGCTTTCATCCATTGCAAGCGTCCATCAAATCCTGTCCAATATGCAGTGCCAAATCAGCCAGTGCCCTACTTAATTGGATATAAATTAACTGAACATCATATTGCATTCATATATTACTTTAGGTCTGCTGTAATTGCATATTCAGAACCATCACATTGCATTGAATTAAATAATTAGTTTAGGATAAAATTGCATATTCATAACCATAAGCAGTCCATCAGAACTTCTTATCAGAAACAATATGCAGTTCCAAATGTCATAGTATCAGCCAATAAAAACAATAGACAAACAGAGACATTTTTTTTTCCAAAAAACAGGTGAATGTGGGAATGACTTGTGCGTTGTGAGTTCTAGCCAGGCCAGCACCTCCACGGGCATGACGCAGCAACGCTGCCTCCCTTTCCTTATGTCTGCTGGATAAATTCGAAGAGGGAGAGTAGCGCCGGCCATCGCATGCGCGTTGTTACTCCACCTCACGGCCATTGCTGCAACTGTAGCCGTCGCCGCCATAGATGCGCGAGGAAAAGATGGGGGCAACATGACAATAAAGTGAGATGCAGTGAAATAGGAATAACCTGAGGTACCAAAGCTCAGATATGGCCACTCCTGACGATGCTTGCTTGCTGTTGCAGCTCCGTGACTCACTGGTTGCTTGCTGTTGTAGCAGAATCTTCAGAACGCTAGGATAAGGAGAGCAGGGAAGGGAGTGGTGAGGACATAGAGAGCATGGACGAGCAGAGCAAGGAAGGGAGCTGTGAGGGTGGAGAGAGCATGGACGAGGATGTGCTGCGCGTCGCCCCGCCGTCGCCGTCGGCCGGGCAGAACATGGACAACGCTGGCTGGAAGGAGAAGAGATGTATGGAAGCAGTGTGAACACCCCAATAACGCTGGAAGGAGACCTATCTCTTTTTTCTATCCCTATCAACCCCCCTCAATTTAACGGACAGATTTGCATGGTTATTGGATGGTACCTGTACCTCATGATACCTACTTAAGGATAGAAAAAGTGTTATATTTGGATACCTTCGGCCAGAACACAGGTTTAAAAGTGAATAAGGGCAAAAGCGTTCACAACAATAAGGTGTTTAGAGGATTAGGTCCAGCTACTGCAAAATACACTAGGATGTACGATTGAGCCTTTCCCAATTACATATCTCGGCCTCCCACTATCTTTGCGCATACTGGCAAATCATGGCCGGATAGAAATCCAAACTTTTGTCAGCTAGGGACAGGATGAACCTAATAAAGTCGGGGCTCCAATCTTTGCCAGCACACTACCTCTTGGTTTTGCAGCTCCCGCAATGGTCAATCAAAGCGTTGGAAAGGAAGTGCAGGGGTTTCTTATGGAAGGGCCAGGAAGACGTCAATGGAGGACACTGTCTAGTAAATTGGAGATCGATCTGTATGCCAATCCATGCTGAGGGTCTTGTCATTAAGTACTTGAACTACTTCGGAAAAACTTCGAGAATGAGATGGTTAGCCTTGAGACAGGAGCAGCTCGGCAGACCATGGACTTTGATTCCAATTGAACAATCTGCCTCTGCAGACTTGTAGGATATATTCCTCTCGGCAACTAGGTTTGTGGTTGGGGATGGTATCCCATCCCGCCTTCATTCAGCACCTGGCAGACCTATATCGTGAAGTCGGCCAACGCCTGGCACAGGGTCCGCGCCTATGTGCCTCCCCACTACCCCACCACCGTCACCATCAATCAACTCACTGCACTCAAGATGCTCCATGATTTTGTAAGCCTCACCCTTGGTGTTGCTGCTCTTCCCTTGTCCAATTTCTATGTTATGTTAGGGACCTTGATGCTGATGCATGTGTCTCTCTTTTGCACCTAGGTGACTCTCTTGTCCAGAACGGTGCCACCAGCATTGTCGGTCAGTGCGTCATTCAGCTCACCAAACTCCATAGCCTTCACACCATCAACATCATAAGGGACAGGTCCTCTCTTCTACATCACATCACATCTCATTTCAATTTACTTTCTTTATGATGACTCATCTCATCTCCCAAATTTGCTCTAGACCTGGCTGAGGAGAAGCCAAGGACAAACTTAAATAGCTTGGAGCAGATCAAGTATTCACAGAAAGCCAGCTAGATATTAAGAATGTCAAGACCTTGTTTGTAATTCTCTCTACAGGCCTGCATCTCTAGTTCTTTAATCATCCTCAAACCATCTACTCCTACTTCCTTTTAGTGGCCATACTATCCATATTAAATATATGAAATAGTGTGGTCAAAATGTATTTCTTCAAATCTGTCACCGTATTAATTTAATTGGGAATGCTTAGGCTCCTAAATGAACTCAGTCACAAGTTCTCCTATACTTTGATAACTATCAAAAAATGTAACTGTAAGAAACAGGATGATTTCAACTGTTTCCTTACACTGCTCTATTTTGTTTACTGTGGTATCAGGGTGCTTTGCCAAAACCTACATTAGGATTAAACTGTGTTGGAGGAAATGATGCTTCTATCATACTGAAAATTTTAAGGTAACACTATCAATTTAAACATGACCCAATTCCAATTAGAACCGTCTTTATCTTCCATATATGATTATAAACTCTCTTTAGACAAGGTGGCACAATGGTGACTTATGGTGGAATGTCCAAGAAACCTGTATCTACTTCATCTTTCATTTTTAAGGCTAGTACACCCGACTCAGGGGATTGTGTGTCACATAAGAACAAGTCATATGGCTCAGTCAAATTGATGAGTTAAGAAGAGAATTTATTTCTGCATCAATCGTATCACGTGTGAAATACACTATCTTGGTATGTCAAAATGTGTTGAACTATTATTTACTTCCTCCGTTCCATAAGTGACTTTAGGTTTGTCATAAGTCAAACCTCTTTAAGTTTGAGTAAATTTATAGAAAAATTTACTAACATCTACAACAACCAAATTATTTTCATTAATCCCACCATTAAGTATATTTTTATAGTACTAGCAATACCTATGCTTTGCTATAAAAATATATTACAAAATGTTATAGGATTGTTTTATCAACTATACTAATATCACTTGTTTGAACCAAATACGGACTATTGCATAATATCAGCAAATACCATGAGCTAATTTACAAAAAAACATGTATAAAGTAGTGGGGTGACAGATTCACTGCCATCACTGTTAGAGACATTTAAAGTAATATATTTGTTTTGTGTTAAAATATTGCTATATTTTTCTATAAACTTGGTTGCACTTAAAAAGATTTAATTATGTAAAAGCCCAAAGTGACTTGTAATATGAAATGGACGGAGTAGCTACAAAAGAAAAATTCATGCATTAAGTTTGAAGCACCAATCGTTTCCTTTTTGCTACTATTACGAGGGTAACGTACCAGAAATTTTAGGGTAAAATTTTTGCAAAAATGTTTTAAATTTTTGTTCTTTGTTTTGTCGAGTTGGAGCTTCTAAACTCTCCTATTATTTTTCTTTCGTCTTTTCATCCGTTACCATCTACTCAAATATCAAACATCAAATTCAATTTCTCCTGTAAATATTCGATGTCAAGCCATCGCCACCAAAATCTTGAACCATACAAATAGCCTAAATCTAAATCTTCTATATTCATATTCTATCCAAATATCTTGAATATTCCAAACTCATATCAACCTAAAGTCCCAAGTTTATCCAGTTCAAAATTTCATCAATCTTGCGAGAACCGTCATTCCGATCGCCATCTAAATTCCTCCCAAATTTCTAAAACATTGCCTAATTTATTTCGGGCGAAATCTATCCATCCAGTGCAGCCTCCATCTCACTGTCATCAATTCAAATACATTCATGATTAGCTATTACCCGATCCCCACCATTGATCTAAGAGTCGAGTGTCGATCCAATTCTCTTTACAATTACCTATTATTAAGTACTTGCCACAAAATTCTGGTGTTTATAAATATTTCCATTTAAGGTTATATCGATATCCAGAAATTCTAGTCTCATCTATTTATTTATTTATTTTTGTCTCGTCTGTATTTCATCCAAGTTTCCATATCAAATTTCATTCATACTACTCCTATTTAAATTCCAAAATTACCATATTCATGTTCTATTGAAAGGTATCTCAAATATCTCAAATTTTCTAAACCATCGCAAATACTAAAACCTCGAGTCCATTCACAAAATAACTTTGAGATTTCTAAAATATTCTTTTTATTAACCCCACCGAAAATTCATCCAGTCCATTCATTCACCCATCCTATCTACCATTTCTTTGTTTCTCTGTGTACGCCGTCGCCGCCTTGCCAAAGTCGCGGCCACGCAGCTGCTCCGTCGCCCACGCCAGCACCACGCGTCGTTATCTCGCCGCCGTGTTCAGGAGCAAATCGATGTCAAGCCGGCTGCCCTTCCACCGCCTCTGCTGCCAGCAAAGCAGAGATTTGCTTCTGTCGGAGTAGCAACCGACGTCTTCGTCATCCATATCATCCAGCCACTGCATCGCACGAACAAAGCATAAGCAAACCAAGCCAAGCACGGCTCGCTGCTCTCATTCTACTCACCACCGCCATCCATCCTCTATCCATCTCTCTCTCCGGTTCATCTCGCCGGCCACCACCAACGGCAAAGGAGATTGCCGTGATCTGCCCCTTCGTCTTCCGGAAGCCACACTGCCTCCCACGGCCGGAGTCGTTGCAACCAGACTCAATTTTGCTGGAGCTCAAGTTTTGGTCGCCGGCGTTCGTCTGCAAAATTTGTCACCTCCACTGCTCTTCATCCAAACCAAACGGTAAAAATGGAACCTACAGTCCCTTCCCCACCTTTCCCCTCCCTTTTCCCATTGAATTTGTCGCCGGAATCACGCCGGCGCTAATGCCGCCGCCGCTGCTCTGTTCACCGCCGTCGGGCTACACGGCGCCCCCTCGGTCTGCGCCCTCCCGTGCCCGGCTGCCGGTTCATGTACCTCCGCCGCCCTCCACTGGTACTCCCTGACCGCCGCGCCCCTGTTGGACCTCGCCGGAGTGCCTCCGCCGCCTGCGCCGGCCGTGGTCGCCAGGGCTGCCGGCCGCCGCTGCCCCATGGGACGGGGTCGTCCGGACCCCTAGGTCGCGGATCCGGCGCCCCCTTGGCTGGATCTAGCCTCTCCCTTGCTGCCAGCGCCCTCCATGGCCAGCCACCTCCCTGTGAAGGAAACAAGAAAGAAAAAGAACGAACGGAGAAGAAGAAAGGAGGAGGAAAGAGAAAAGGAAAAAAAAAGAAAAAAAAGAAAAAGAAAAGAGAAGAAAAGAAAAGAAAAAGGAAAAATACAAAAAATAATAATAAAAGGAGAAGGAGAAAATAAAATAATTGGAGTCCATTCCAATTTTTTTTCTTCTATTCAAAATAAATTCAAAAACTATTCTTTTCTCCGATTTAAATAATTCTTTGACTTTCAAATCTCGGATTTTAAAATCCGAAACCATTTTCCGACTCCTAGAGTCATTCTAAATTCAACGGCGATAGTTTCGTCACCATCCGAAACTCTAAAGTCATAGCCCTAATTTTGATCTTAGAGTTTACTATTCACTAATACCGGCGAAACCATTGAAAATCAACTTAACCTTTGACTCAATGTATTATTATTATTATTTGGTTAGTCACTCTGCTATACTGGATAATTATGCAGTCAAAAATCCGGAGTTCATCTAAATGTATCGAAATTATTTGAAGCGTCGATTTCATATCATTTCTTTCGATCTGACCTCATTTGATTTATATATCCTTTTATCTTTATCCACTAAACCATATACAATTTGATCCATTGATTTAATTCAATAGCTCAATAGCTTACTATCATTGTCTAGCCATTCCTTTCATTCAAACCAACTATGCATGATCTACATACACTCTCTGGACACACATAACCATATCTTATATGCGTTTACGGTTCTAACCACCACCACTACTCAATAACCCGGTCATCTAGGACCGTTTACCAATGGATCCACTTGAATCTTTTGTGCAAACCAATTTCATAATAGTATCTTGAGCCAAATTCCAACACTATTCTTTGTTTGACACATAAAAATCATATTATAATCTCTTGACCCTTCTATTACCGGTCTTCACATTCACCATTCATTACTTGAACTCTAGATCACCTCCATTTAAGTGCGCCACCTTAATTCAGCCCTAAACCATATATATCCGGACCTTTAACTCTAATTTTATTCTTCGAAACAATCCGAGCCTATTCAAATCCATCTATACTCCAATTTGTTATAATATCATTTAGAACCACCGCTTTAAGTTGTCATATGACCATGGCATCATGACACATACCTTAACCCAGCTATTGAAATCCTCCTGAATCCAAGTTTAGGTTGTTTATCACAAAATAACCTTATCAGTCTCTTCGTCTTCTCTTGCGAGACACTACCACATAGCCTCTCCCATATAAACTCTTACTCCTATCCAGACTTAACAAGCCCTAACCTTCAACCAGCCATTGTATATTTGTATTTCCTTTTATTTGAATCAACCTTTGTCTCCGATCGTACTTGATCTCCATTTATATGGTACATAAGTGAATCTCGCATTATGCGAAGCCACATAAAATTATATCATAGATATGTGAACTCCCTTACTTCTCATATCTACCCAACACCACTCTACTTCTAAATCATAAACATCTAGCAATACAATCATAATCTTAATCCTATATCTGTTTAAAAGCCTTCTAAATCCCTCCAATCATCTATTCAATTATTATCTTTCTTTAGCTCCAACTTTTTGTTGTTATTTTATCGTTTATTTATAGCTTTTAGTTTTATGATTTTGCTTATTGCTTGTTCTTGTGTGCGTGCGCTAGATCGTATGCAAGAAAAGTCTATCAAACTGTTGCAGGAGCTGACGTGGACCCAGACGACTACGTTGAAGCTCCCAGAAAACTACATATTGCAAGACAAGTCACGAAACCATCATTTGATCATCTTGAGAACCTAAGTAGAAAACCACTTAGTTATTGTATACATTATTTACTTGCAAAGTTATTTTGGCGTATTATTACTTTCAAATAATCATGTTGCATTAGTTATTGCCCTATACCTAATTTACTGTTATTGCCGATACCATAAACTATACCGTCCCTGATAACCTAGGTATAGGTTGTACACTTCATCAGAATAATATCATAGTGGATAATACCACCAAACCTCTATACACATACATTTGTTTTGCTCGTCGTCACATGATGACGCTATCGGGCTACGTTTTGATATAAACCACTCGCCTTGAGTGATATGGAAGGTAACTCCGGGTGAAGGTTGGTGTTCTGGATATTATGACATGTATTACTGTGTTTATTATATGCATGTGCTATGTTAATTTATTTGCTTTTCTGGCTATAAGGATAAACCCTCTTATGCCATGGAAAATGATATAGTTTGCGCCCATCCACAGGGCCGAGTAATCGAACTTAACCTAGTACGTGGTCCCATTATACGAACGACTGTTAGAAGCTCTAGGAGCATATAGGAGTGGACATGTGTAAGAGACCGCGGGCCAAGTTGACATGATCTCACAACAGTGGCACTTGTGAAAGCAGCGATCTACTATGCCTTGCCTGTGGCCAAGCAAGTGCCTGACTGCTAGGACGAAGAATATCCCAATGCACGGTACTAGTAGTAAGTGGGACTAATGAATGGTTATGTTATCTTGACTCTGATCCAGTCGTGGTATCATGTGCGTAACGCTGGGCAGACGCTGTAGAGTCGTATTGTATTCGCTGGGCAGACGCTGTAGAGTCATATTGTATTCGAATACACCGTGCTCCCGGTTAATGGAGATGTGTCATTGGGTGATTCCTATTTCTTATGGTATGAGTAGATTTTATAATTAAAATTAGATTGGAATAAGATGAGAATGATGGTGATTAATATTGCTACGTTTTAAACTATTGATTTATAAATGTTTGCAAATAAACTGTTTTATCAAAATAGGAAAAAACTATTTATAATAGGCTTATTATCAACCCATCTTGATGAACCTTATGTCCTTGTACTACTTACATGTAGAATACTTGTATTCTTGGATCGTAGTTTGCTGGGTACGTTTGTACTCACCCTTTGCATAAAATATGGTTTAGAAGAGCAGGTCTTCGTCAAGGTTGCTCGTGTTAGGGTCGCTTTCTTCGCTCAGGCTCGCCTGTGGAGCTGTTTGATCTTGGGGTCTTCTGCTTGCTGCCTAGTTGGTCTGTTTGAAAAGCTAGGCCGACGTGCCATATTTCTGCTGTTAAGTAAGTTTTTCTTCGATGAGCCTGTGCTTTTATACCTTTTCTGTGCGCAACTGAACCCTGGACAGTTGTGCGTGTGGTATTTCTGTTTATTTCAGGTACATTCCCAAAATGAGTATGAAATGTTGCTCTCTTGTTGGACCTAGTGCGCAAAGGCGAGCTCAAATACGAGTATGAAATGCTGCTCTCTTGTTGAATTGTTGTTGGATATTGAGACAGTATGAAAGAAATGAATGTTTGTGAATCGGTTCGCTTGCAGGATGGAGTTGACGCCCTTCAGCGACTTCCGTGTGGCTCTTGATAACGCACTCGGCAAACATGGGAGCCAACCAAAGCAGGTTCTTATGTTCTAAGATAAGGCCAGGACAATGGATGAGAGAGAGAACTTGTATTCTGTATATTGAAAAGGATGCAGACTAGATCACATAAAATAGGAGTAGAAAAAGGAGGTAAATAGTGCATGTGTGTGTGGCTGCCGGATTGGCGACCACTTTCAGTGTTTTTCTTATGAAGCAGCACGATGTTTTGCGGACAATGCAGCGGATCCCTGTACGTGCCAAGTGCTATTTAGTCCAATGACCCTTCACTCCAGAGCTTTCTTTTTTATTTGAGAACAAATGTTGAGAAGGGAAAAACATATTCTTATGTCTACTGCTATATATTGCAAATGATCCATATAATTTAAAATAGGTCTCAATTAGATCTAAAACAAAAAATCAATGAATCATTTACTTGTGGTTTCGGGATTATACGTTTGTGCCTAAGAGGAGAGGAAGATGGACTTTTGTAGTAGTAGAGATAGCCGGTGCTCTAATAAAATGGGTTATGGGTATTGATTGATCTTCTTCTACCTGGGAAGAAGACGAGAAGTTTTATATATGATAAGGAATGCATCAAAGGGTTTTGTTCTTTTATAGACGAAAGACTATCTAATTTTTTATAGTTATGTAGTAATTTAAACAATAAAATTAACTTCTAGAAAGTAAAAAAATCTTAGAAAGATGAGACATTGAACTTGTATGAAAAAATGTTTTGTATAAAATATATGGTTTAGCGTTTTGAAAAGTATATGCGTAAAAATTAAGGATAATCCGTATAAAATAATGCAGTCCTGATATAGAGCAGAAGAGAGGGAAAAACATATTTTTTTTCAGCTTATCCTTAATGATCCTCCAAACTAAAAGAGGGCCTTACAAGCTGGTTCTTCACTTATGTAGTGTTTTTTTCTCTTTGATCTTTTGATATCGTATTCTAACCACATGCTAGTTTTCTTGAACTTAATACAGTCTAGTATGGACGTGTTTGTTTATACTTTTGGGCCTTATTTTAATCTTTACAGACCCGTTTTCTAAGCTCCTATATGATTTGTTTTGTAAAGAAAATTTTTTTTAAAAGATCCCCGTCTAATGTAATGTAAGGTTTTAACTTAGTTGGTCAAGTTATTTATACATTATGTCATCAAATGACTATCTTAAAATTAAAAGATAATCATACAATCTCAACTATCTCCAACACCACCAATACGCACAGTAGGCAAAATTCAACTATATAAGTCAATATGGGGTAATATTCTTTTCCCCCTCGAATTAGGTCAATGTAGGGTGAGTCCTTTGAAGATTTTCAAGAGGAAAAACTTTTAAGGTGCCTTTGGTTGGTGGTCAAGGTGAGATAAGATACGGCGATTTATATTTTTAAAGATATGATGATCTAGTTTTATGTTTGGTCAAATGGATAGGATGATTCAATTTTTTATTTGGTTGATAGACGAGTAAGAATACGATGGATATATTAAATTACTAATACACAATAATATAAATTAATTTTTATAGATCTTATCATAATTAGTACAAATTAACAATAAAATAAATCTATAATCCCTAATTAACACTAATTTAAAATTGTTAATTACTAATTAGTGACAAAATATACTAATTATCACCAAACAATTGCTAATGATCACTGTTCGTGATGGTGGATGAGCTCATTTGGCCAAATACACTCATCCAATATTTTTACGGAATATTTCTTTTTGTATGCCGCCATATCCATATTTGTTCACGAACCAAACGTATGAAAAAAAATAGACGGTCATATCCATCGAAAGATATCTAACCAACCAAACGAACCTTTAGGGTAGCTGCGTGAAAACCAGATGGGAGTATTAGAAAGTTGCAATTGAAACATTAGAGAGCATAGGGAGAAGTGAGAAGAGAAAGAGGGGTTTTGTCGTCTATATTGTCTGGTGCAATCTGCATCTCCACCCCCATTCTCGCATCCGCCTCCTCCCCACTACGCTGACGCTGGTGATGGACGACTACGCTCGGGAGATGATGGAGCTGAAGACGCTCGTCACCCGCACCCTCGAGAAGAAGGGCGTCCTCGCCAAGATCAGGGTTCGCTAATCCCCCCTCCCCTCATTCCCTTCCCACTGCAGATCTACCTCCTTTGCCGGATCTACGGATGCTTCACCCTCGCCGTTAAAATCTGTTTATTGCCTTCCTCACCTTCGATTTGATCCCTACAGTAGAAAAATTCTCTTCTTCACAAACGCAGGCAGGCCGCCCGCCCTAGTGTTCTATTTAGGTTTCTTGTTCAGGCTCAGATTGCTAATCAGAAAGGGATCTCACCCTGTATACCTTGCCCTACTTTTGCTTACATTCTCAATTAGATTAGAGCGTGAAATGTTGACCTACACACATGCCATGCTGGCAGGAAGTGCCTCGTGTGCCAAAATCTTCTATTTAATTTTGTTAAATCTATGCCCCCAAGTTTAGACAATACAATTATTGATGAAAGAAATGAATAGCCTGTACTTGTCCTCATCCTGTTGAAGCCAGGTTATGCTCAATCAAAGCCAGTGTGATTTCTCTAGTTTCAAGAACCATTACATGGGAAAACGCTCTTATTGGCTCAAGGCATGTTTCCTCATCTTGTATTATCCTCTTGCTTGAATAGGCTGAGCTAAGAGCGAGTGTGTTCGAGGCCATAGAAGAGGAGGATCGGGTAGTGGAGAATGATGATGGTGGGAATCCTGCTTTGCTTGGTAGCTGCAATGACCGAGCTAAGCAGCTCCATGCTTCACCTTCAGGTTTGTGTTGTAAATTGTATTATCTTTTACTTTTACTCAGAAGTTCAGATTGTTTGCCATGCTGCTTCAAAAATAATTTATATGGTATATATAATTCCCTTGTTTCCTTTATTGGGTTTTGCTTTCATACCATTGCGTGAACTCGCAATTTACCATGATGCCACCATTCCACCAAATTTCATCTTTATTCTCTTTCTCCTATGCTTATGAAAGAACTCATTTTTACCCTCATGATGATTAGTCTCCTATGCTTGTGCGCTTATGTTTCTAAGAAGCATCTGTTCTACATAATTTCTTCTTTGTTTTTGACTGGTTTACATAGAAGATTTTCTTTGCTCTCAGGTAGGTTGTTAACAGCACTTGTAAGCGAATACTTGGAGTGGGCCCAACTAAGTCACACGATGAAAGTTTATTTACCTGAATGTAATCTGGTAACACTTTGCCATATCTCATGACTCTTGGATGTGTAAGTCCAAAATTAAACATCTGATAATGCTGCTATCCGTTGTTTGCTGTTGTATTCGTTAATCAGCCAAAGGACTTCTGGAAGAATGAATTAAAGGATTTTTCTAACAAAAGTGGAGCTGAAGGAAGCAGGAGTGCTGAAAGTGGCCCCATGCTTCTAGATGTTCTTGAAGGATATCTCAAATATGAGGTTATTTTCTTGCTAACTCAGACAGACAGTATTGGAATAAATGTATATTAAATCTGTCTGTTTATGAATTTTGGTCCATAATTACAACTATTTTATTATTATTATCCACATTTTCCTTCACTGTTCTATAGCCCATGAATTAACTGTGCACACTTCTAATCATACCATGTATAAAATAAAAAATATAAAAATCAATAAATAATTATCCTTGAATCTAAATCTTATGTGCATAATCATATGAGATATCTAATACTTTTGTATAGAAAATCTACAAATAGCACACACATTGCTACATATATTTAGCCATGAAAAATCTAGAGTGGGGATGTATGTAGAACCTTTAATTACCCCAAGTCCCTCTTCTTATAGATCTAGTTTTAATCTTTATTTGCTTTTACTTAATTAAATCGATATTGAGCAGAATTTGTCTCAAACAAGGATGGCTGGTAGGAGAATTATCAACTCTGAGTCAGATCATACATTAAATGCTGAACAACGGAACAACATGAGGAGGCCATCATCATCCTCTTCAGTTACAGGCTTGCCTCCTATGGGAAGGTAACAGCTTACTACTATTCAGCTATTCATCTTGCAGATGTTTGTTGTTTCCTCAAAACACGCGTTCGAGAGTTTCCCCAAAACACATGTAATATTTTCCATGCAACTTGCAGGCCAATGCCATCATCACAAGCATCAGGTACATTATATATAAAATTCTCTCAATTTGTTTATTTTACGCTAGAGTGTTTTTCTAAAGAGAGCGTTTTGCACATTCAGACCGAAGAGGGGGATCTTCAGCCTCAAATGCCAGGAAGGATGAATACAACTGGAGATATGACGCTGATGATATCTCAGAAGAAGTATTGCGTGCATCAAGTGCCCTAGAAAACGTCCAGCTAGACCGGAAAGCTCGCAATCTTACAACTTCTTGGAGGTTAGAACTCTTGCCTTGCTTTCTTTGCACCTTCCCCTTTGCCTGGCCAATCGTTTATGATCGTAGCATTTCTCTTTACAGGCATCCGGGTGACGGTGCCGAGTAAAATCTCAAGTTGGGATGGGTCCAACTCGCCATTGCCCTGCTTGGACCGCTCCTTTGGGGCATATGTATCGTGTTGGTTGCTGTGATGGGATTGTGCGCTTGCGCAGAGGAATGCTTAGTGTTGATCATGCCTTCTGTACTCTTAGCTAATTTATTTATGCACCAGAAATGAGTTTGATTTTGTGCTGGACAATTATGTTCTTTTGTGCATAATTAGTTGCGTGTAGTTTCTAACAAATTGTTGGTAATGCCTGTTCCTAAGTGGCATACAAACGTGTCCTCAAGCGGCAGTTTCCTCCAAATCCAACCAAGCACATCCAGTTTCCTGCGCCTCTTGTAAGTTGTAATTCATTCTTGAGAGGCATTCACCTTTTTTTTTTTGAGAATATGCAACTGCATATCTTTTTATATTAAGGAAGGGGAGAGTACTTTGACAACAACCAGCAGACTATTTATAGGAGGAGAAAAATACAAGGACTAGACCAACTAAAACAGAGGCTGGTAATAGTAGCATATATCTCCCGGTGATCGTTGCGACCTGAAGCAAACCCTCCCTTTTTCAGGCCGGAGTGAGCGGTGAGTGCCACCTATCTCCATGCCAGTAGGACGACAATGGTGATGAAATCTTGGCTCGCCTGTCCCATGTCCGATAGCACAATCCACCAAAGCCTAAGCCTAGTAGGATATGATCTATTGTTTCTTCCTGCTGATCGCACAAGACATAATAATTCGGCGGGTGTGAGAGGATTCACATATCTGTCAACTCCAGTTCCCAGCAACATTCATTTGGTAAACCAATTTCCACGTAAACAATGTTAAGCCAAGGTACTGGATTTGATTACATTTGAACTTTTGCAGAGTACTTCATTTGGCAATTTATGTCTAGCTGGTAGAGTGGCACCAGTTGGGAGTATACAAACAACTCGGTCCACTGACATTATTCCAGGATTATACCAGAAAATGCTACTGGTCTCTCGATATTATGCCTTCCCTCTTATCATCCACGTACTCGCCCGTTTTTCATCTCTGCTAACGCTGTAATGCACATCAATACACTTTAACATCTTAGCACCACTTAACAAGGACCTATATATAGCAGAGCTTTTTTTTTTTGAATTTTCACCAGGGGGAGAGATTCCCCACCTGCATTTAAATTAGAACGGATTAAAGAGAAGGTACATTTTCCGTATTTGCTACAGCTCGTAAAATACATCCTTTCAGTGGGAGGTTACAAAGCGATCTTCTATTCTAAAGCGTTCTGCCCATATCGTTACATCTTGAACACACTGTCTTAGTAGCATTGCTGAAGATGGTTTCAAATTGTTAAAAATCACGTCATTTCTATGGGTCCATAGTCTCCAGAAAAAGCGTTATATTCACACAATTGTGAGTATTATGCATGAGTTCTTTTTAGTATATAGAATTTTAAGTGGAGATATATACACAAATCTTATTTCCCCTTCTTTTCTTCTCAAATCAAGAAGTTAACAAGGCAGTCCCTTCTAGTTTGCAGTTACCTCATATCCTCAAGTTGCTGATTTCTTGTTCTGAATAGACTATCCAGAAAAGTCCTAAACCAAAGTGCATATATTCACGACAGTGCCGTTCAGAAAGGTGATGTTAATTCCCCGGTGATTTAAAACCTCCGTCGACAGCTTTCTGTCAAACATATGTAACCTATAATCGTTTTCCCAATCTTAATGAAATTGGTCGGTCCAATCTTTTTCTTATGTGCCAATCAACAACAGCTTTTCCTGAACACACCTGACTACCAAATTCAAATCTAAATCGATTATACTGTGACAGAATAATCTTTACATGAAGAATTCAAGCCACCCTCCAAAATGGAAAGCCCGTGAAAGGATAGTCGGGTACCAGCCTATAGGTACAGTACAATTTTACAACAATCATCCAAGGAGGCCGTGGGATTCTAACGCAATACTCCCTATCCTATCCTTAAATGTTTGACGCCGTTCATTTTTTTATACATATTTGACTATTCATCTTATTCAAAAAATTTGTAAAATATGTAAAGCTATATATATACATAAAAGTATATTTAATAATAAATTAAATAATATAAAAATAATTAATAATTATGTAAATTTTTTGAATAAGAAGAATAGCCAAACATGCATAAAAAAGTTAATAGCGTCAAACATTTAGGGACGGAGGTAGTATCATAATGGTCTGCTACTTGCCATTCTAGGCCACCACCCGCACGTTTTTGGCACGACGAAGTAACAATAGTAACCTGTGAACCAAAACTAGAGCATAAGCATACCTTTTCTTGCACATTGAATTCTGCAACAACAGCATCATAACCAATAGCTTGATCGCATCCTTTTAACTGGTTTTCTTTTTCGGAGGATGAGGTCTCCGCCTTCCTCATGTTGGGTAGTAGCTCCGTGGGAACTCGCTCCCGTTCACTTGCTTTTGCCCGTACTTACTCCAGCTGTAGCCATCGTTCTTCACACTGACAATTGGCTTGCTAACGCTCAAATTGTTCCAACAGTCTACTTGTCCTGTATCTGCTTTCTTCTGATAGTATGTAGTATGTGAGCCACTGTCTTCTAACTAAAACGCTCAGCATATTGTTAGAAAATGACCAAATGATGATATCATAGGTCGGTTCCAATTCATCTAATGGGCAGAAATAAAACAAGGTACAAAATTATGTAACTTTTGGAAAGAAAGCAAAGTATTTTTCTTTGCAGGAACAAAGAGAAGTTGAATTTTGTCGAACTGACTCTGATTGCAGTGATTTCTGTTGATGAATCACTCAGTGCATGTGTGAACCGTGTTGCCTTTGGACGTCTTAATACAATCGCCTCCTCCGGTACGTGACTCATGGAGAATCAGTGGCAGTGGAGTCTTTCAGAAGCACTGGGAATGACCTCAATCTGCACGAAGGCCTGGATACCACAGGCTTCATAGCAGCGACCTTCTTGTGAATTTGCATATTGCACTGATGAAAAATATAGCACAATTTACGTACCAAAGATATATTTTAGTTGAAACAGGCATTTTTGCATTTAAAATTGTGAATGACAAAGAAAGTAGGTACATTTACAAATCATATATGTATGCGAATGAATAAAAGAGAAACTCTTATCAACCAGATGTAAAACAGAGGAAATGAGCCAAGAAGAGAAGAGTGGTCCTAGGAAAAATCATGAGTTTATGCAATATTTAGCTAAATTTTGAAGATTGTTTGAGACCAAACGACAAGACATGCTGAACATAATGAAGTGTAAAAATGCTTTATTTCAAGAAGTTTACCTGTTTTCTCCTTGTGCATGTATACTTATAAACCAAAGTCTTTGTGCTACTACAGGCACAGACTGGTAGATGCAATCAAGCAATCTTAGGGCAACTAAGGAAGTGGAGTTGAAGGCTGACAGAGAGAGGAGAGAAAGATAGTTAGGGTGCATGCATAAGCATGACTGTTAGGTCTGGAAGTGGTAGACTGGTAGGTACACCCATAGATGCCAGAAAATTGTCCTCCTTGCTGCAGTTTACCAAATGCAAATGGCACCACATTGTACCAATTTACTTTATGGATCACAAAACATTAGATAAGACCATGAGCTCCAACAATGATTCAACCATATGCTCAACTAACTTGCAAACATAATCACAATAGCATTGGCTGTGTACATCCGTTTGGATGTAGAGGCCGGTTTAATTTATTATCTAAAACAAATAATCATAATAGCATTGTTGCATTTACCATTACCAACAATGAGAGTATTTGAACCCATAAATTCTGCAAAATGATTAGTACTACTTAGAGCAAGTTCAATAGTATAGCCAACTACTAGCTCCAATTTATCTATAGTCAATCTAATAGCCAATTTATACAATAATTACCTACAAAACATCAATACATGGTCTCACATGTCATACACACATTTTGTTTTGAAGCCCGTGTGCAACTAGCTATAAATTAGTAGCCCACCTCTATTCTCTTTCCCTTTTATCTCTTTAAAATATGCTTACAGCTGGCTTATAGCATGCTATTGTACCTGCTCTTACACAAAACCTATTTTAGTCTAGCTGTTGTTGCAAGCTCATGGAAGAAAGCATTAGTACTGCTATGGTGTAGTACATAAATCCAGAAGATAGATCAGACGCATTAGTAGTGCTCCATCAACCAGCCAAGCATCCCTCTCATAAGTCATAAGTTACACACAAAAAGGAAATCCAAATGAAGTGGCATTACACTAGCCTCTAAGAGCATAGAATATGAAACACTCCTTCAACCATATACTCAAGTAACTTGTCAATTTGTAAACATAAGCACAATAGCATTGTTGCATCAACTATAACCAACATTGAAGAGTATTTGAATCGAGAAATTCTACAAAAAGATTACACAAGGACCTATTCTGTTCTACCTGTTGCTGTTGCAAGCTCACGGAAAAAATGATCGGCGAAATTACAGGTGCCATTGATACATAGATAGAGGGAGGTAGTTTGGTAGGTCCATTTGTATGCAGCAATTTTGTAGCTAGTTTGCATATCTGAATGGAACCAAAGTGCTAGTTATTGATGTGCATATATATGGTTTCTTTTATTGGTTGTTTATAAAGAGAGTTGATATCTCTGTTGATGTTTACTTGACGCTGAGAGTGCTTAGTTACGTCAAATAAGCATAACCAGAGGGAATACAAATTTTAGGGAGGTATAGCTAGGAATGGAGAAATGGTCAAATGTTGAATAACTGCTTTGGTCGATATGTTCCGACACATGATCGATGTTCATCTACAGAAGTGCAGGTGCAGGTGTTCTAGCTAGCTTATTTACTTACTGCTACTTCCGTTTCATATTGTAAGATATCTAGTCTTGTCTAGATTTATCCATTGATGAATGTATATAATTTGTATATATGTCTAAATTCATTAGCATCTATATGAATCTAAACAAGGCTAGAAAGTCTTGCATTGTGAAACGGTGGAAGTAGTAATTAAGGATGCAATCAAAATATTGTTTCTGCCAACAGATGAACAAAATAGTTGTGGGGTATCCGTACTTGGGGTATTCATAATCTGTACATACTTATATAGGTTAGAGGGTACTGGACAAGAAATACAATATTATCTTGTACTAGGTCTAGACAAGAAATACAATATTATCTTGTACTAGGTTGATTAGATTTTGGTTACATCTAGGATTGCATGTTGAGATTGCTAGACTTTATCGTATCAAGGTCAGGTAAGCCTTGATATTATCAGATTAGGTCTCTATCTATAACCTATCCCTCATATATATTATCTCGCATACCAAGGGGCCCTCATATATATAAGAGGGATATGGGCACCACACAAGGGACACGTCTTATTTAGATCGGCTATTTCCTAGTTGATTTGTACACTATCAAATACAATCGAGCAGGAGTAGAGTATTATCTCGCATACCGAGAGCATGAAACTAGGTAACCCGTGTCTACATCTAACCATCGATCTTTGCACATTGTTAGCTACCCCATATATTACTGTCAATACAGATCGTTGACAATAGCCATCTTTTAGATAAGATTAGTTGAAACATGCCTCAAATATAATAGAAGACACAATCCTTCATGGGAGATGATCTGACCATGAGGAACCATAAACAAACTCTAATAAGCAAAATAGGCAGGTGGAGGCAGCCTATCAACCAGAGACCAAGCAACAGAGATTTTGAGGTTACATAGGCCTCCTAAATCACACGTCTTGACACTCACTGAAGCAATTTTAGGCACGAAAACAACATGGCATTTTGCAAATACTCCTCGTAGTACCTGCTGCTGTGAGTGATCCTGCTCCTGGTTGTTGTCACTGTCAACCTGATGTAGGGAATGGAAAGCCATTACTTCAACTATGAGTCGGCCAATTAATTCCACTGAAACGACACGCCTTGAAAGTTGAATGACATTGCCATCATCCATAGGCAGTCTCCCAGGTGGCTGTTGTTGCCGAGAATCAAGTAGCACAATTTCTGCATGTTTTATGCTAGCCGTACGGGAAACAATCCTTCCTGGGAGATGATCCGGCCATGAGGAGCCATCAACAAACTCAACACTGACAGTGGCCTCAATTGATCTCTCAAGCAATGAGAGTGAGAAGTCCAGCTCGCTTCGCTTGCTGATGCACCGCAACGGAGATTGAAACGAACAGGCATGGCCAGATGCCACGACTCCAAAGTTAAGAATTTGATCTTGGTGGTTGTCGTCGGTGGCTTTTGCTTTGAGCTGAACTTCAAATTGAACAGGATCAATTAAGACGATAGCGCGAGATGGGCCTGTTAACACTAGAAATGGATCCTGCAAGAGCATATATAATGTCAAATTCAATCAATTACTAGTACTAATATAGTCTAGAAATCAATCCATGAAAGATGTATAGTACCTGCTGAGTAAGGATTTGGCAGTTATCTCTGGTGCGGTGAAAAAGAAGGTTGCGCCTAGGATCAAGCGAGTCCCTAGCAGCGACAAGGCCATACACATGAAGGGGCCACTGCCACTGGAGACCATCTTGTGCATCATCGACCTTTGTATTATCTCCGCGAAGGAGTAGTCTGATGGAGAAAAGTTGCAATCCATTGTCGCAGCCGGCTAATTGTGGGATGTGTCCAAACGTGTAACGCATAGGGGGGTAAGCTGCAGCGGTAGATCCAAACTAAGATCAATTAATCAGAAAGAATAATGAAGTAACTAAGCAATCTATCAATCGGCCTTTTTATTTGTTTATGTGAAAATAGAGTACAAACTGGTATGTTCGAAGGAGCCGAAGTGACGGCTATGTAGTCTTGTCCAGACACGACGGAACACAGTAATGGCATCTTCCTCTTCCTCTTCCTCTTCCTCTTCCTCTTCCTCTTCCTCTTCTTTGGAAATAGAGTACGGACTGGTTTGTTCGAAGGAGCCAAAGTGATGGCCATGTAGTCTTGTCCAGACATGGCGGAACATAGCAATGGATTCTTCTTCTTCTTCTTCTTCTTCTTCTTCTTCTTCTTCTTCTTCTTCTTCTTCTTCCTCCTCCTCCTCCTCCTCCTCCTCCTCTTCCTCTTCCTCTTCCTCTTCCTCTTCCTCTTCCTCTTCCTCCTCAATAAATCCCTCCTCCTCGCTATTTTTCCGGTCCCTCTCTCCAACATCCTTTCTCGTCGCTGACGTCATGCAACAATTATTAGGGATACCAAATAATAATATTCGAAGCCTTACTTGAATGAAAATTCGACGCTAGGTTTGTTTCTTCTTTTTTTTTTTCCCAAAACCTGGTTCAGAACGAGTTACGCATAGAGGGAAGGAGGGGGATGGAGACTAACCGGAGAGGAGGAAGGTCGGGCACCGGGCGGCGGCGGACGGGGGCCCTGGCGTTGTGCGGCGGCGAACAGGGGCGGCGGCGTTGGGCGGCGGCGAACAGGGGAGCCGGCGTGGGGGGGAGCGAAAGGGGGCGCCGGCGTGGGGGGCGGCAGACGGGGGCGCCGGTGTCGAGGACCGGAGGACGGGGGCGCCGGCGTTGGGCGGCGGCTGCGGATGGGGGCACCGACGTCGGGGGGGAGCGGCGCATGGGGGCGGCGGTGCCGGCATCGGATTGGGGCGACGGAAGGCCGGCGTCGGATGGGGCGACGGCGGGCAGGGTAGGGTAGGGTAGGGTAGGGGAGGGGACGGGACCTGGGAGCGGCAGCGACCGGGTGGGTCTAATGGGGTCCTTTCTCTCTTTTATATATACTACTGTATCATATTAAAAATATCATAAGTAAATTATTAAAGTGAAGATAATAAGATAGTTTGATATATATGTCTAAGTTATTTTTAAAAGAAAAAATAGGAGGGAGTTGGTGGTGGAATAGGTTACAGATTCACCACCACCACTACTCCCTTTTACGGTAGCAGATATATTTATATATATATATAGAACAGCACTAATGTGTGCACCACTTAGGGGTGTTTAGATGAGGCTAAAGTTTTTTAGCCATGTCATATCAGATGTTTAGACATTTATTATAAATATTAAACTTAAACTAATTATAAAACTAATTACGAAAATAAGAGCTAATTCGTGTGACAAAAATTTTAAGCATAATTAATCCATAATTAACACATGTTTGATGTAACATCACATAGGCTAATCATGGATTAATTAGGCTCATTAGATTCGTCTCGTGAATTAGTCCAAGATTATGGATAGGTTTATTAATAGTCTATGTTTACTGTTTATGTCAAGCATCCAATGTGACAAAGGACTAAAGTTTAGTCCGTGAAAACAAACACCACCTTAGTATAAGGTGTTCTGTACCCCCTTCTTTCTAAGATCTCTAAGGCACATCCCATCTCCCATCCTCCTCCCAAGGCCCAAAAACCACCCCACCTCGTTTAAAGGCTGGTCAAAGGGTTAACCCTGGGATCTACCTTCTTATGGGCTTCCACTCATGTATATCTAACCTTATCCTCGCCTCATATGAATTGTGTAGTAACACGACGATAAAAATACAATAACACGACGACTAATTTACAGTAACAACGTCGAAACATACCCATGAGGTCTCAGGATCTACTTTTTTAAAACATTTTTTTCAAACAATATGGTACAAAAGTTTTTAAAAAATAATATATGAGGTGAGAGATAAAGTTGTTTAAAGTTCAAAATCTTAAGAAATATCTATAAGTGCAGTAACGATGTGTCTTCTGTGTAGTAATAACGTTATGTTGTTATAAAATATGTGCATTATTACTGCACAATTGTAGTAACGTCATGACAGAAGTACAGTAACATCGCGATATACGTGTAGTAACATGTGTGTTGCACAATTGAATAACATCATGATAAAAGTATAGTAATATCATGAGTACCGTAACATTAGGACTGGATACTGTTGTTACAGGGCAACTAATGCATATGAATGAGCTAAAAGATTGTATTCTCAATCTTTAGAGAGCAATATCTTATGCGTTTTATATTATTTTTCAAAACTGTTTTCACCACATTGGTTAAAAAATATGATTTAAAAAACTATATCCGTCGTGATTATATTTTGACGTTGTTACTGTATTTTATAAGGCATGTTATTGTATTTTTGCATTCACTTTTCGGATAGACACGAGTTAACAAAGGTGGGGTGTGGAGGAGGTCAAAGGATGGATTTGACCGGTGGGAGAGAGCCTTGACCAGACTAGAAGAGGGGTTTTGGGCCTTTGGAAGGGGGTGGGAGAGGGTTTGGGCCTTGTGAGAGGGATGGACATAGAATAGTTTATTCTAAGGGGTGCACATATTAGTTTTGCTAATATGTATACACGGTGGTGCTTCAGCGCGCCATAGAAGTGCTACAGCTCCAAAGCACTGTAGCGCGTCACACAGTGATCATCCAACCAACCTCCACGTCATTACACCCCCTCCCACCACCCCCGAACAAAGCTAGTGGAGTTAGAAAATAACTGACAAATACAAATGTTAAGTTAAAAATAACTTATATATGCATGGGGTGTTTACTACGATACACTGTGGAGTTAAAATTTAACTGATGACAATGTGAAAGGAATATGTACATTTATTGGTGTAACGTTGGCCTTGTCGCTAGGTCGTGTAACGTTCGACAGCGGTTTGGGCCTGTTGCAGCGTGGTGTAACGTTGAAATGTGGATGATTATTTTAAATGCTTACTTTACCTTTTATTCAGTCTATTTTGTTTACTGTTTTGCTAAATTACTACTGTTTTGTGCTATTTAACCCTAGCCTATCTTTGATATCCTATTGCATTCATTATTCTCCCTCTCTTGGGTGTTACTTGTTGAGTACGGTGGTTTGTACTCAGCCTTGCTTAATTTTTCCCCACCAGTGCTAGAGTAAGTGCCAGAGTTTAAGTCAGAAAGTTGTCCCAAGGCTGAAGCTGAAGATTAGATGGTTTAGTTTGTTTTCCTTTTCCGCTGCATTTCGATAGATAATTGTTTTTATTTGTTTTTAAGTTGTGGAACTGTGTATTGATTTGTCATAGTGTGTACTCGGGCTAATGCCTGGACCGACATTTAGTACATGTTATTGTTCAGAAATTCGGTGTAAATTTCTGGACGTGACAAGTTGGTATCAGAGCCAATCTTGACCGTAGGATGAGCCAAATGGAAACCCTAGGAGCCTTCTGTCATATGCATTAGGTTTTGTAAAATTTGAGTCTTTTGAAAAAAAAAGAGAGAGTCGAGTCTTTTGGTTTTGAAAATTTAGTCAAACATACTTGCTTTTCGAACCTTGATCTCTCTAGATGTGTGTCATCCTATCAACGTAACCCGTGCCTTCATCGCAGCAATCGTCAGCAACATCTTCCGGTGAAGAGTCAAGACTTAAGAGTAATATTCTCCCAGAGGTGAAGAGTCAGGTCTTCGCTACTCCAAGCGTCGTTCTCAAGATGAAGATAAGTCGTTCAAGAGTCAAGCTTTGCTTCTTCAGTCGACGCAGCCGTTTCGAGCCGTAGACGTACTCTAGAATCGTCTTTTAGTCGTTGCTTGGCAGTTTGTGTGTCTAGGTTTGTTTTGGGTTAGCGGTTCACCATAACAAGTGGTGGTGTTATGGTTGTACCACCAGGAGTTGCATGGTTTTTAAGTGTTTTAATCAAGATCAGAAAGTTACAGTCGAATAATTCAGAAAAGCCCTTTTGCTTGTTCTCCTCTCCCTTTGTTCTCTCCTTCTGCTCTGAAGATGGTGAACACAAGGAATGACAACAACCGCAACAACACTGGAGCGACTAGAACCGAAGAAAATCAAGGAAGCGTTTCTTCCAACTCTAGGCTACTTATCTGCACCTCTTTAACAGCTCCTCCGAATCTCGGAGACGAGATTCTGTTTAAGGGGGTAGATTTGTCATGCCTTGAGTTTTACCCTAGCCGAAAATTAATTAAATAATGCATTAAAATTAATTTGTTAATTAAAGTTCAGGAGAAAACCCAGTGCAATTAATTTAATTTAATTGGAAGCTTTTTGGATATTCTAAAATGTCCCGAAAAGCATTTTAAATTATTAACAGGATTTAAACTTGAATTACAATCAATAAAATTTGCTCAAATAAACCTAATAAAAATCGGCAAAATTGGAGGCAATTTCTTTTTTCCCCTTCTTCCTTTTTCTTTTCTTTTTCCCTTCTCTCTTTTCCCTTTTCTCTTCCCCTTTTCCTTTTTTTCCCTTCCTGGCCGAGCTCCTCTGATTCTCCCCCGTGTGCACGATCTCCTCCTCCTCTCCTGGCCGTGAGCAGCCCACCACCTCCTCTCTCACAGTAAAAATAACTCCAATTAATTAAGACTCTAGTTTTATCCCATTGACACATTATCTATTCCCTTTTGATAGGGAATGGATAACTAGATTTATCTCTAGCTCCCCCTATAAATACCCCCTACACCCTTGCCTCTTTTCCCTGTCTCCCTCTCCCGTGCTCCTCGAGCCGCCTCCTATCCAGCAGTTGCGCAGCAAGCCATAGCAGCCCTGCTGCTTCCTGTTCGCAATTGCCGAAGCTGATCTAATCTGTCGCTGATCTTCAGGTTCGCAAATATTTTATTCTTGCGAATCAATCTAAATTCATCTACCGTTTAACTGTTTAGGTTTTCTAGCCGAACAACGAGGAACAGCAGTGATCCATCACTGATCTCTCCACCAAATCTCAGGTTCGCATATGTTTTACTCATGCGAATCAATCTATCTTTAGTCTACCGTGTAATTGCTTAGATTTTCTAATCTATTGGATAGCGCGAGATTGATCTACAATATGAAATTCAATTTCGTACATAGATTGGTTTTACGTTAAAGTCGTTTAGTTTCCAGTTTAGCGAGTCATTAAATCTGAATTTAACGGGTCGTTAAATCCCGTCGCCTTCCCGCGAACAGTACACAGGTTCGTGTTTCAGATCTGATTCGTCGTGCGAATCTCTAATTCGTGCATGTTTTGGTTCTGTTATGTGAATACGTTATCTGTTCGTGATTTTCCGAGTCGCGACCCAACCTGCGCTCTAAGTCTCCATCGCCTCCTTCGACCCACTTTCCTTCGGCCCAGCAAGTCGGCCCACTCCCTCTGCTCTGCCTGTCTCCTCCCGCGCCCTTCTTACCTTCCTCTCTAGGCCGGCCCAAGAATTCTCCCGGTCCAACTCACTCCTGCCTTCCCCTTCTCCCTCCATCCTACACCGGGCCAAGCCAAGCCGGCCCATTTCAGCCGCTCGCTCTCCTCTCTCTTCCCCCCCTCTCCCGCTGGGCCAGCCCACGGCCACCCGCGCCCGTGGTCCGGCTCACCTACCCCTCTCCCTCGGCCACCGACAGGTGGGTCCCACCTATCGGAGGCATCTTCATCCTCTGGCGCCCGCCTCTCCCTCGCATCGCGACACCGCACCGAGCCACCAGCCGCCCTCCATCGCAATCGCCGTGTCGCGCCATGAGTTCTCCGTGCTACCGTGTCTAGCGCCTCGCCGCTACACCGTTGGGTCGCGCTTGCTCCACGCGCCGCCGCTCCTATGCCTTGCCTCCCCCACGCCGCGCTAGCGCTTGTGCTCGCTCGTGCGCCGCGTCCCCGCGATTGCCTGCCCACGCCATTGCTCTGCCGCGCGCCGGCCACTCTCTGCCCGTGGGCTCGTGCCTCGTCGCATCTTGCGCTCGTCCCACCAAGGCGTGCCACGGGTGCACTGCCGCCGAGCCGCTCGCCACGCCACGTCTCGCCATCGTGTGGCACTCGCACACCGCGCCGCTGCTCTCCTTTGTCTTGCCTCGCCATCTCGCTCGCTCGCCCTCGCCGCCGCCTTGACCGTGTGGCGCTCGGCAACCGCCCTTCACATCCTCACCTTCCTCCAGCCGGCGCCCACACTCGCGTGCCCACACGTCGTCACGTGCCGCCAGCTGCTCGCCGCGCCGGCCGCACCACGCCACGCCACCAGCTTCCCTCTGCCGCTACCGCCACGTTACGCCGCGTTCCCGCACCCGCGCCGCCACATCGAGTCGATCGCGCCCGCCTGCACGCGCGCCGTATTCGCGCCGCCGAACCGACCTGCGCATCGGCCGCTGCTCCGCTCGCGCCGGCCTAACGGCTGCGCCGCAATTGCCGTCCCACAACCGCTGGCCCCGTCCCAAGCACCGCCGCCAACCGCCGCCCGCCCTAGCCGGTCACCCCTCCCCCTATAAGTCCCGCCTCCCCTTGCACCGCCGCCATAGCGTGCACCGCGTCGCGCCTGTGTTGCAACCCCGTCTACGCCGCGTGCACGCCGTGTTGTCGTCGCGTCTCGACTGCGCCGCGTGCATCCCGCAATCGCCGCCGCTTTGCTCCTTCTCGCCACCCCGCCCGCGAGCACTACGAGCCCGAGCTGTCGCACGCCGTGCGCTACGCTGCCATGTCCGCACGCGCATCCTGCTCACACCGGTGCAACCACCCCTCCTCTTTCTCCGGCGCCTCTAACCACCTCCCCGCCCTAGCCGGCGCCGCACCCCTTTAAAACCCCTCTCCTTGCGCGCCGCCCACCTGCGTCACCGCCTCCGCCTCTTCGACGCCAACTTGTTGCCACCCTCCGCGTCGCCGGTGAGCACCCCCCTTCGCCTCTCCTTCTCACTTTTCCTTTGGCCGCCGCCGATCTCGGGTGCCGCCGCCGCTTGGTCGCGCCGTCACCGTCGCCTACCCGACCCGGCTAGTGTTTCCGGACGTCGCCACCGTGCCCGTCGATCGTCAGCCGTGCCGCCCCGCTGGTCTCCGTCGCACCGGTGTGCCGCCGCTCGCTGGTCGTCGCCGTCGCCAGTCGCATGTCGTCGCGGTGCGCCGTCGTCCCTCGCACCATCGGCGTCGCTTCCCCTCCCTCCATCCTCCTCTGTCTCCCCTCGCCACGTCGCCGCTTAGCCGCCGCGCATGCATGCGCGCCAAGCCACCGCCGCTCGGCCTCGCTGTCTCCGCCACCCGCGCACACGCCCGCCCTCACCTAGCGTCACCGTCCCACATGGCATTGCGTCACCCCTCACCACTTGGCACCATCGGCCGTCGTCACCGGTCGGCCGGTCGTCACCGTCGCCCGCCGCCGCCGCGTCGCCACCCGCCGGCCACTGGCCATTGCCACCGGCGACAGCCGCCCGCCCGTGCCACGCGGCTGGAGCTCTCCCCCTCCCTCCTCTGCTCTCTGCCGCTGTAAAGTGGGCCAGGCCCGTCAGTCCTTCCCTCCCCTCTGTCCGCCAGGTGGGGCCCGCTCCATTAGCTCCCTTCATCTCTCTTTCTCTCTCCTCGTGGGCCCCGTTGTCAGCCCCTCTTCCCCTCTTGTCTCACTAACCAATGGGTCCCGTCCGTCAACATTTCCTCTCTCCTCTCATGCTGATGTCAGCTCCTCCAATAATTGCGCAATAAATCAATTAAGATTTTCTGTTTAGTTTAAAAACATAGTTAACCTTCTAAAATTAATAACTAATTTATCTAGTCTCCGTTTAGGTCCATTCAAGTTTCATTAAATCCAGAAAAAATACCAAGAATCCATTAAAAATAGTTTCTTTCTCTGTTTCAGTAGTTTTATAGCCTGTTTTGCTTGTTTTGCCTTGTTTGTCGTAGGTTTTGACCCCGTCGCAGCGCCGTTCATTCTCGAAGTCATTGCCGAAGTTTCTCGTGGGTCTGAGCAAGGCAAGTGGCACCCTTCTTTGAACATATTGATCCCATGATTATAAAATTCCCCCAGCTTTACATTAAACCTGCATTGTTTTATGCAAATCTATTTATTATTTATCTATTGGGCATTTACCTTTATATATCCGTCGATTCCCACTCATTATTATTGTTATCCCAGGGTTAATTTGACTAGAATTAGGATTAGGCGATGCTTAGGCATGCTTAGTTCAACTAGCTCACCAATTATTATTTAATTAACTGTTAGACTTTGATAGACCTTTATGGTTGTGATCATTATTAATCAACCAATATGGATTAATATAACTAAAATATTGCTTATGGTGGGCTGTGGGTGCATGGTTTTGAGAGTCATGCCCATGGCAGTTAAGGACCAGTTCTCGGGAAACTCTAAAAGTCTTACACGTACTAACCACAAGCCAGAGTGGGCAACGGTGAGACTCGTAATCTAGCTTGTCCCTATTCGACGTAACAAGGCAAGGGTGAGCGTGATGGGGTATGGATGGGCAATCGTGGTGTAACGAAAGCCTCTGCTACTTCCGGATTCACCAAGGCACAAGAGGGGACTGCCCGACTTGGTGTAAAGGAGAGGGTGAAACTTGAAGTGTGGTGCGATTGTCTAGAGAGGGTTAGGTGAAAGGTCTTATCATAGTTTCCGTACTGAGGTATCGTGGTGATACGTTGGGATATGGTAACATGCTTGGGAGTCATGTCTTGTGGGTAAGTTGTACACCTCTACAGAGTAAAACTATTCGAATAGTCGTGCTCACGGTTATTAGGCGAACTGACAGATTCATTGGGATTAGTGAACCTTTTAAATAACTTGATTGAACGTTGGCAGTGGTTTGGGTCTGTCGTAACGTGGTTTAACGTTGGCAGAGGGTTGGCCCTATCGCTACGTGGTGTAACGTTCGACAACGGTTTGGGCCTGTTGCAGCGTGGTGTAACGTTGGATAGTGGATGATAATTTTAAACGCTTACTTTACCTTTTATTCAGTCTATTTTGTTTACTGTTTTGCTAAATTACTACTGTTTTGTGCAATTTAACCCTAGCATATCCTTGATATCCTATTGCATTCATTATTCTCCCTCTCTTGGGTGTTACTTGTTGAGTACGGTGGTTTGTACTCAACCTTGCTTAATTTTTCCTGCACCAGTGCCAGAGTAAGTGCTAGAGTTTCAGTCAGAAGGTTGTCCCAAGGTTGAAGTGAGGTTCAGTCCGCCGTCAAGAATGTCTGTGGTTTGGAGCCGTCATCGCCAGCTGAAGCTGAAGATTAGATAGTTTAGTTTGTTTTCCTTTTCCGCTGCATTTCGATAGATAATTGTTTTTATTTGTTTTTAAGTCGTGGAACTGTATATTGATTTGTCATAGTTGTACTCGGGCTGATGCCTGGACCGAGATTTAATACATGTTATAGTTCAGAAATTTGGTGTAAATTTCTCGCCGTGACATGGTAATAGGACAGAGGCTTCATATATATATATATAGCAAGACTAATACGTGCACCCTTTAGTATAATCTATTTTACGACCCTCACTTTCAAGGCCTCTTAAAGACCCATCCCACCTCTCATCCCTATTTCTAAGGCCCAAAAATCATCCCGACCTCATTTAACAGTTGTCTAAAGGGTTCCCCCGTGGGTCACCCCTCTTATGGGCTTCCTCTCATGTCTATCTAAGCTCACCACTCATCTCACAGAAATTCTGCAATAACGCAAAAGAAAAAATGCAGTAACACGACAACTAATTTGCTGTAACAACTTGAAAACATACCCATGAGAGATCTACTTTTTAAAACATTTTTTTCTAACAATGTGGTACAAACATGGATGCGTTATATGTTCACTTTAATAGATTACTTTTTTATTATCCATGTAAAAACCTCGATGTGTGCTATATCATAGATTCGTTGAGACGCTTCTTTAATTAACATTCTTTTAGTATTTTTCCAGAATAGTTTGAACATATTGGCTATAATATTGAAGTGTGAAACTTAAAAACTATATTATGGTACTGTAAAACTTAAAATAAACGAAAGAAAATAATCTATGAATAAAACTTTTATATATGTGTTCATAGCGATAAAAAAATAAACTATGATGAAAACTCAAAATCAACTCTAAATGTAAGGTTGAAGATTTAAATTTTTTCTTAAACATATGCAAAAACCAAAAAATGAGTGTGAAAAACTATAGTATAATACTGTAAAAACAGTGTAAAAAACTATCCCTAAAAACAGTATAAAAAGCTAGGGTTAATTAGATCTATATCATTACAAATATATCAGTAGAAAAATATCATTATAATTAAATATACCATTTAATTCTTCTACCAGATACATGCCATTTTTCACTCCTTGAGAGCTGTTGGACACAAGTGCACACCAATGTATTTCCCTATTACCTAAAATCCCCCTGGTTAATCTCTCTAAGGGAGGAAGAAAGCCCTCTGTCAGATGTTGTCGCCACGCCCTGGCCGCCGCTATCGACTCCGCCGGTCACCGCGCCGGCCGCCAGCCACCCTCGTGCCACAGGCGTCGCCACGCCGGCCAGCCAACTCCACCATCCACGGTCGGTGGCGCGTTACCGAGGACGGGCAGCGTCCCTTCGTCCACGGCGTGCTCGGGTAGGAAGTCCTTGATCTGACCGGTCGTCGCGCTCTCAAACCACTCCTTGCTTCCTCTGGCTGGATCAACCGACCAATAAAGCAAGCAAATTTAAGAGGTCAGTGTGTGATTTGGCTTTTCGCAGAGATGTTCCTATGGATGAATTGCAAGGAGAGGTTGATTAGCAAGGCATGGGCTCACCTTATCTCGGAAGGTTGATTAGCCAACGCCGCGTGAAGCAAGAGCAGGGAGACGACCAGGTTGCTATCCCATCGCGTCCCCGACTCTGCTCAACGCGTCGACCGGCCGCGGTCGACACCGCCCGTTGCTGCGCCGGTTGCCCTCGTCGTTGCGTCGTCGCCACGCCGGCCGTCCTCGTTGTAGCGTCGTCGCCGTGTTGGTCTCCCGCTGCCGTCAACTTCGCTCAGCCATAGCCGTCGACTCCGCGGCCGCCGCACCGCCCGCCCACCGTCGTTGACTCTCGGCCAACCGCCGCCATCTGCCGCCACCCACTCTACTCAGCCGTCGCCGAGCCGATTGCCGTGAACACTCTGCACGGCCGGCCGTGCGACTCCGTCTCGCCGCGCCGACCACCGTCGAGACTCCCCTCGGTCGCCGCCAGCCGTCGACTTCGCCGTTGCCGCGTCAACCGCTGTCAACTCCGGTCGGCCGCAGCTGTCGACTCCGTCATCGCTGTGTCGGCCACCCGCCGCCCTCGCATCCCTCGCGGCACTCATCCTCGGGCCATGCCGCCCTGTCGTCGCCATCGACCAGGCGCAACTCACCGAGGCCTTCCGAGCCTTCGACTGTGACGGCAACGGCTTCATCTCCCGCCGCTGAGCTTGCGCTCTCAATGGCGCGCATGGGCCACCCAACGCTACACGAAGCTCACGACATGATGCACAAGGCCGACACCGACAGCAATGGCGTCATTAGCTTCCAGGAGTTCACCGACGGCGACGGTGGAGGGCAGAGAAAAGATGAAAGGGCAGACAAAAGATAAAGTGGGGGCAGTTTGGGCCATGCGAAATTAGTTTGATCTATTATGTGGGCCCATCAACCTTCGATAAGTAGAAAATGGCATGCCTATGGAAGATGAGTAATTGTAATGGCATATTTACAATTACATGAATTATAATGGTAATTTTTTAAATTAACATATTTGTAATGACATGAATCTAATTAACCTAAAATCAAAATAATACACCTAAAATCACAATAACATGATACAGTGGACAAAACACATGTTTGGGCTTTTCTACCCTAAAATCAAAATAATACACCTAAAATCGCATCACAATAATAATAACAATTTATTTTTAGGAAATATTTAGGTGAAACTTTTGGTTTTATAAAATTTTAAAACAACAAAAAATAAAACTCGCTTCGAACAATGCTGGCGCGACCTTGCTTCGAGCAAGCTGGGGATCGAACCCAGCACAAAACTGTTTCGCGGCTAACGGCCTATTAATTGGGCCATAAATCTGATACTGTCACAAAGGCACGATCAGAGTAGATAGATGGTTGCATGGTTGCCAGATATTTTGACGGACAACCCAAACAATGCATACTTTTATGTTCACCGGTTTGAGCTTTTCTACCCTATAAATCAAAGTAATCTGCCTTAAAATCATAATAATAATAATTTATTTTTACAATATATTTAGTGACAATTTTTTGGTTTTATAAAATTTTCAACAACAAAAAAAAGTAAATAAAAACAACGTGGCTTCGAACAGGGTAGCGCCGAAAAAAAGGAAGTAAAAGAACAGACTAGCGCCGAAAAATGGGAAACAAAATCGACCTGGGGATCGTACCGAGCACCCAACGCTTGGTGTTGGTGGACCCCGCGCCCTATCCGTTGGACTACAAAGATTGTCTGGGAGAAAGAATCCGATCTAAAGCCTGGAGGGAGATGACGTCGTCCTCTACTGATACTGTTGCAGGCCCACGCGCGTACCAAAACCGAGATGTAGCTGACCCATGTGCAGCGCTGCAGGAGTCTGGATGGGATACGACCTCACCAAAAACGACCGCGCGTTGTTGCTGCTCCTTTTCGCACGCTAGGAAGGAAAGAATCGTTATCATAGACGTCATCATGACATATTGATGATGTTAGCATAGACGAAAAAAAAAAGCTCTACCGAATCGTTATCGTTTTTTATAATAGTATAGATATAGATGTATTGTAAATGAAAATAATGGTCTAAGTTGTCTTTTAGAGACAGTGTACTTGTCGAAAGTAACGAGTATTATCGAACCAGAGAGAGTACTTGTTAACTTGTTAAGTCGTTGATTACCTTTGCCCCAGTTCTGTAGCAATGTGTTCCATGTTAAAGAGGTATTAAGATGAAATTAGGAGCAAATTGATGGTAATTACGATTTACGAGAACAGAGCACTGCGAATAGATTTGAGCAAATTGAGAAAATCCATGAGAACCACATATACCTTGCGTCCTTGCCAAATGGGATCCTCAAGCACAAATTTGTGAAGATTTGCAGGTCAGTTCGCGCTGGGTACTTGAAGCTTACATGCTGAAACTCTATATTCCCCTTCATTTTTTGTGGAGCCATTCCATCATCAGAGCTTGCATCAATCTTGGATTTCCTATCTATAATCCTCAAAATGGAGACTGGTGCATCCTGCATTTTGCTGAAATCCCGAGCAAGAAGACCAGCATTTTCAAGAAACGTCACAGGATGAACTCGCCCGTCAGCCTCCCACGGCCTCCTCCGCGAGCCGCCGCGCCGCCGCGGCGGCCCTTCGGACTGTGAACTGAGAGGGAGTGATGGACAGATAGGGTTAGAGAGAGAGAGGTATAATGGTCTTTCCGTGTGTTCTTTTCTTTTTTAAAATTTGTTTCTGCTTCTAACTCACGGTAGTCTAACATTAAGGTCAAACGGCTCATTCATTTTTAAAAAACGGGGTTAAATTTACAAAAGTGAAAAAAGTAAGATCAAATACCCAGTTATCTTTTAAAATGAGGTCAGTTATGCAATAGTCCTTTAGTTCAAACAAGTGATATTAGTATAGTTGCTAAAAAATCCTATAACATTTTGTATATAATTCCATAGCAAACTGTGAGTATTTTGCTAGTCCATATTTATTTGTGGAGTAAAACTATAGAACTTATGGACCAAATTTCAGTTCTAACAAACTAAATTACTCAGTTTAACTTCATATGACTTGTTAATTAGCGTGCAGGGTATTAATTTGTTGTATGTCTATTACAGCAATGCAATGCAATGTACACTAAGCTTGCAAAATAAATAGCGAGTGAGGAGCAGGAGTTATACCTAGATAAAAAGGTAGCAACTAATATGGGCTTGGAAATCACAAACAGGCCCATTGGGCCGGAACTAAAAGCGCCGAACGACAGTAAGTTTTTTTTAATCTTTCGAGGTGAATAAAAGTGGGCAGAAACGTAGAATAAAAGAAATAATAAGTACTCCATATGTTTCGTATTATAAGATTTTGATTGATCCTTATATCAATTTATATGTTTTGTATATATGTCTAGATTTATTAATATGTATATGAATTTATGTAAACTCTGAAAATATTATAATATAAAATGGAGGTAACATGTGTTAAAACGTTTTTAAGGTGCAAGAAATAAAAAGGGAAGTCGGAAGAGGCGGTTAGCACGTTTAGCTACGCCTAGCGACGTATAGCTAGCAAGAACACGCACAAAAAGAAACATTTCTCGCGTTCTCCTCTCCTCTGCTCTGCTCCTCTAAGAAATGGCCAAGCTTGGGAAGGAAAAGATCAAGAACGCTGCCGCGTCTGCATCCGCATCCGCGCCGACCGCCCGTGCAGGTGTACTGCTTCAACGACCGGCGGCTGGCGAGATGGGGACGGAGAGCAAGGACGAGAAACAGGAGAAGATCGCCGACGTGCCTCTATCTGGTTCTCCCCTCCGACCGGCCAAGGACAAGACGGAGGAGAATGCCGGGGAGGAGGAGACGGCCAAGATCAAGAAGAGGGCGGGGGCCAATAACACCAACATCAAGAAGCAGGCGGCGGCGGTTGGGCGTGCCCCGGGGACCAAGAATGATGAGAAGATCGTCGGCGACGACGAGACGTCCGCGCGTGGTCCACGGCCAGGCAGGAGGACGAGGCCGGAGGATGCGCTACGAAGGGAGGCGCGCAAGAATGCCAAGGAGGACGAGCAGATGCTCGAGCAAATCTTGTCGAGTGTGCGGGCGAGGGCGCGTCAACAGCAGTGCGTCCAGGTGCATGCATGCATGAATGTATACGTAGAGATTGGCATTGGCTAGAGCATATTATGCATACATCTGCAGTAGTTAATTACAAGTACTTTTTGTTAATTAATTAACTGTCATTTATGCATTCATGTTGCAGAACTTGGACTTTTTGTCGATCGGCGTGAAGGCGGGTGTCCGATCCTTTCACAGGCTTATGATGAAAAGGTATCGGCGGATGCTACGCATATGCTGCATGAGGCTCGCCGGCGCGCCGGTAACGCCGCCTCTTACAATGCAGCTGGACAGCCCGGCGGCGATCGCCAAACCAGAACACGCTACGACGTTTCACATTGTGAACGTCGTCAGCACCGATGGCGGCCGTGTGCGTCTTCTATTTAGAGACAGCGACGTCTATTTACTGGCATTTCAGAAGCAGCAGCACCCAAACCAGACTGCATCTTGCTGGTTCAGGTTTCAGGATGCGCATATACCTACATTCCTCTCGCCTTGTATACCCTTACCGTACACCTCGCAATACCATGATATGTTTTCTCATTATTCATCATTCATTGAATACACGTATAAATATAATAATTGATCTCTTAATCCCTAGCGTGTTGTTCTCTACTTGGCACTACAACAGTAGCTGTGTGTAAATATAATGATTGCACTCTTAATTCCTGGCTTTTAACAGTACTAACATTAACTAGTGCACACTGATTTTTAATTATGTTCCAATGCTTTCTTTGTTTTACGTACATATGCATCAGTGGGCGAGTTCGGATTGGTTATCCGTGTATAGAGGACATCTTCAACGTGCTCTCAAGATTTTCTATCGAGACAGCACAACAACAAACAAGGGAAAGACAACGGATCCTCCAGTGTACAGCGTTGATGCTCAGTGAGACCCAGAGATTCAGTCAGATCCAGCTACTGGTCAAGAGGCAACTTCACAACATTAGCAGCACGAAAATTAATAGAGAGCAGAACAAGCAAATTAATGCATGGGGATCAATGAGTCGTTCCTGCATCTCCCAAGAGTGCAAGTATGTTGCAGCTGCAGTAGCAGTAAAATCAGCAGACACCAGAGCAGCAGAGGAAGAAGAGGATGCAAGAGCAGCAGAGGAGGATAGGGAGCAGGACACATGGCAATGCCGAACGAGATCAGAACATGAGTTATTGATTCTCCTTTTCGACAAAGATAGTGTCCTCCAAGCCATCAGGAGCGGAGGACGTAGAATCCAACTGCCAGTGGAAAAGAAGAAGCGACCCAAGCAACCTGCAAAAAAAAAAATAATATCCTCTTCTAAAACAATATCCTCTTCTGAAACACATATAGGCTAGAAGCTGGTAGAGTGGCAGTACACACTACACCAGTTCGGGGTCTACAAATTGCCCATAACAACTCAGTTCACTGACATTATTCGAGTATATCTGCAACAGTACAGAAAATTTATTGTTCCAAGATTGATCTCGAGATTATGCCTTCCCTCTTATCATCCACGTACTCGCACGTATTGCATCTGCTAAGCCTGCAATGCACATCAAAATACTTTAACAGCTTAGCACCATTTGACATAGAGTGCTTAAGCGACACTAACATAGACCTATATATACACCAGGGAATGAGATATTCTGCTGTTGAATGTGCAACAGCCGAGAACCACAGTAAATTGCACTTGGGCTCATTCTCCACCCTCCGATTTACTATATACCAGATTAACCACTATCGCTACAGTTTTGGTACAGTACATGGTTTAAACAAGTGTAGTAACTTAAACAAGCACAGATAATTGCGAGTGCTAATGCATGTGTTCTTCACCATGTGGAATTGAGTGGACTATATGCACAAATTTTATCTCCCATATTTTTCAAATCAAGAAGTTAATAAGGCAGTCCCTCCTAGTTTGCAGTTACCTCAACCTTGATGGCATCAGAAAATTCTTAGATGAGGCATTCATGGCAGCAGCTATCCTCAAGTTGATGATTTGTTTACTTCTCTGAATAGACTAGTTGACAAAGTTCTAAACCAAAATGCATGAATTTCACGACAGAGTGCCATTATTACACAGTGAATGTATTCTACACCAACAGTTTTTCCGGACACACATAGCTATCAAATTTGAACCTAAATCGATTATGTTGTGCCAGAGTTATCTTACATGAAGAATTTAAGGCATCACGTAATGCCGCTCCAAAATGGAAGCCCGTGAAATGATAGGTAGGTACATTACAACTTTACAGCAATCATCTAGGAGTAACCTCTAAGGAGGCTGTGGGTTTCTAACATAACATCTTAATGAAACAACTCTTCTACTTGCCATTCTAAGCCAGCACTTGCACATGTTTGGAACAAAGTAACAAAAGCAAGTTCTGAATCAACATTACAGCATAAGCATACCTTTTCTTGCGGCCACTGAATGCTTCAATGACAACATCAGAACCAATAGCTTGATCACATCCTTCTAACTGGTTTTCTAACCCAGCATCATTAGTGGCAACCACAGTCTCCACACTTGATAATGACGGCTTTTTCAGAGGATAAGGTTTGGGGTGGTTGTGTTCACCGTTGTATACAATTTCAGCAATCTGACCATCTGGTGTCATCTCCACCTTCCTCTTGACAGAGCATGTTGGGTGAGTGCACTTGTAGTAGCTCCGTGGGAACTCACTCCCTTTCACTTGCTTTTGTCCATACTTCCTCCAGCTGTAGCCATCATAGGCCAAACGGTTCTTCACAGTGACAACTGGCTGCCTGACACTGTGGGACACTGTCAAATTGTCCTGACAGGTTATTTGTGTTGTATCTGCTTTCTTTTGGTCGTATGTTGAGCCACTGTCTTCTAACTAAAAAAATTCAGCATACTGTCAGAAAATGACCACATGATGATATAAAAGGTAGGTTCAAGTTCATCAAATGGGCAGAAATATAAAAAAAATATAAAGCATCACTTTAAAAGAAGGCACAAAGTTATGTAACTTTCAGAAAGAAAATAAAGTATCTTTGCAGGAAACAAAGAGAAGTTAAATTTTGTGTCAAACTGACTATGGTTGCAGCAATTTTTGTTGATGAACCACTCAGTGGGCGAGTGAACCATGCTGCCTTCGGACATCTTAATATGATTGTCTCCTTCGGGGAGGTGGCCCATGGAGAATCAGTGGCAGTGGAGTCTTTCTGAAGCACTGAGAAGGACCTCAATTGGGAAGAAGGCCTGGATGCCACAGGCTTCACAGCAGTGACCTTCTTGTGACTTTGCATATCCCACTGATGAAAAATATAGCACAAGTTATGAACCAAAGGTATATTTTAATTGCAACAGATATTTTTGCATTTAAAGAAGGTACAGCTAAACTAAATTTATGAACACGAGTCATAGATGTGTTCCCCCCTGATGATATATGTGTGCAAATTAATAAAAGAGAGAAACAAAGGGCAACTCTTACCAGGCAAGATGTAAAACAAAGGAAATGAGGCAAAAGAAAAAAAGAGAAGAGTGATACTAGAATAAATAACATGCATGGAAAAAATCACGAATTTATGCAATCTTTAGCTGAATTTTGAAGTCTGGCTGAGATCAAACAACAAAACAAGGGAACGTACTGAACAATGCTTTATTTCAAGATGTTTACCTGTTTCCCCCCCTTGTGCATGTAAAAAGAAAAAAAAATGAGAAAGGAATAAATTTTTTGGTTTTTGGTTCACATACCCAAAGTCTCGTGTGCTGCTACAGCCTGCAGGCACGGACTGGTAGATGCAATAGACGGGCAACTAAGGAAGTGGAGTTGAAGGCTGACAGAGAGAGCAGAGAAGGAAGGTTAGTTAGGGTGCATGCATGAGCATGACTGTTAGGTCTGGAAGTGGTAGGTAGATGCCAGAAAGTTACCCTCCTTGCTGCAGTTCACCAAATTAGCTCTTCTACCATTACTAGGTAATGGCACCACACCGTAACAATTTAGTCTATTGATCACAAAACATAAGATAAGACCACGAGCTCCAACACTGATTCAACCATCCTCTATACTCAAGTAACTTCAAAGTATTAACCATTACCAACAGTGAGAGTATTTGAACCCACAAATCCTGCACAAAGATTACTGCATTCTTACACAATACCTATTCTATTATAGTTGTTGTTCCTGTTTCAAGCTCATGGAAAAATGCATTAGTACTGCTATGATACACAGGCATCCCAGAGAAGATAGATGCTCCATCAACCAACCAAGCATCTCTCTCATGAGTGATAAGTCACAAAAAAAAAAATACAGCCGAAGTGACATTACAACTGGTCTGTAATGTAAATTATAGCATCTAAAAGCATAGAATACGACCACATGCTAGGCAGTTTCTGTGAACCACAAAACATAAGAACATCAACTCCAACACTGCTTCAACCATACAGTCAAGTTAGTTGTAAACATAAGCACAATAGCGTTGTTGCATTAACCATAACCAACGGTGAAGAGTATTTGAAGATTACACAAGGACCTATCTGTTGTGCCTATTTTTGTTGTTGCAAACTGACGGAAACATGATCACCGAAAACAGAGAGACGGTTAAGCTGAAGAACTGTACATACAAATTGAAATAGAAGAGCTAGCAATCTTGGCTGTTTTTGCTCTTCTTCTGTTGGATGAGGCCATCGATGAGCTGCAGAACCTCGGACCTCATGGCCTTGACGCTGTCGGCGTTCACCTCCCTCTTGACGGCCTCGAACCAATCGGATTCCCCCTCCTGACGGCGGGTCGCCCACCAGTGGCAGATGGCTCTGGCCACCGCTAGCACGAAGACGCCGCAGTCGTAGCCATTAGTCTGCCTCGGCGTGGGCCCCTCGATGAGCGGGATCCTGGCGGAGGGGGGGAGCAGCGGGCGGAGGACGGCAGCAAGGCGGCGTGCGGGCAGCAGGTTGGTGGGCGGGAGGGAGTCGTGGTGGACGAAGCGGGGGCCGGAGTCGGGGTGGGTGTTGTCGAGGACGAGGAGGGTCCAGTGGGAGCCGCCCTCGGCGTGGGAGACGTCGGGATTGTCGTTCACGGGGAACAGCACGAGGCGGCGGGAGGCGAGGCGGAGGGGATCGGCGACGGCAGCGACGGAGGGCGGGTCGGGGAGGTTGGAGAGAAGGTAGGGGATGGAGGGCGGGAGAAGGAGGAGGTCGTCGCGGGCGGGGAGGGAAGAGGAGAGGTGGGCGAAGTAGAAGGCGATGATGCGATCGTTGAGGAAGTGGGGGCCATGGAGGACGGTGAGGTCGCAGCGGAGGAGCACCACGTCGCCGTGGCTCAGCACCCGCTCCTCCTCGCCGCCGGCGCGCCGGGGACGCATCTTATGCCCTATTCTGGAATAATTGCCCCCTGAAAATGGAAAAAATTGCAAAAATGTATCAAGGTCATGGGGTTCCTCTCATACAATTTATGCAAATGCAATCTCCTGCAGTCCTATAGCCCATGTTGTCAAACATGTATTATCTCTCTCTAATTTTATACGGTACTTTTTTTTACGCCGCTGATTTTTTTATTTACGTTTGATCATTCGTCTTATTCAAAATTTTTGTCCAAATATACAAAATTATAAATCATACTTTAAGTTACTTTAGTAATAAACCAAATCATAATAAAATAGTCAATAATTATATATTTTTTTAATAAGACGAAGGGTCAAAGTTAGATAAAAAAGTCAACGGCGTCGAAAAAAAATCGGAGGGAGTACTATTTTATAACAAAGATATTAATTTAATCCTATAGAGAGAGGTAGGAGACATATATGTAAACATCTGCCGCCGTTTTTTAATTTGGGGTGTGTAATTAGGTGGTAAAAAAGCTTTAGGCATACTTTGTGGAACGGCAATGCAGACAACAATCGTCATGCACATGGTCTACCAAACTGACTAGACAAGAGAGGTATATCACACCAATATACCAATTCACTTTGTGCTAACACATAATAAACATGATCACAATCTTTTTTTACAACCGATCATAATCATAAATCATGTTGATGTTGGTTTCCTATGGGCAGAATAGGCGTTGGAGAGGGTGAGATTATGGGGTCGGCAACAAGAACACGAGAAGCTTCCGACATCAAGCTAGGATGAGACGATCCAGCTAGCCATCAATCCATTCCTTTTTACTGGTTTTGCTTTGTTAGCTAGGTGGTTCTATAAGTCAGTTCATGGTGAGTTTGCAAGGAATAGGATAGGAAATAAGGAGTAGGGATGACAATCATACTCAATTACCTGTTTATCCGTAGATAAAAACCCTATTAGGATTAGGTATGTTCTTTATTTTATACCATGGTATGCTATTGGGTCAAAACCCATGCCCAATGGGTAAATGGGCATGGACACAGGTAACCACTACCCATGCTTGGTTCGTCCGTTTACCCGCCAAATCGACAAGTGGGTTTATTAGTTCATAAAAGTTTTAATGTATAATTAAGCCAAACTTTAGTTTAGATCTTACACTATGATATGGTTATTTTAAGTTAAATTCATGTTTAAATTGCTTAAAAGATATTATGGTTAATACATAATTCATAAGTAGATTATTTATTACAATTTTTTCTATTATATGTACCATGTATATAAATATAGTGATGGGTAAATGGGTAAGCCTGTGGGCACGTGGCACCCACAGCTAATGGGTATGGGCAAGTTTTCAAACCGGCCACGGGTATTTGATATACCCGTGGGCACAAAATAATATTGTGGGTATGTGTATATACTATTTGTGTCCGTCCTACCCGATGCCACCCCTAATGAGGACCGTCACAGTACGTTATGATTACGTCTTTCATCAATTTGCAGTCATACTGTGCATATATCTCAAGGATTTGGGACAGCTAGGATGATAAGGTGATTAATTCATCGTTAGGTTCAGAATGGTTTCATAGTTGATTAGTTTGTTGATATGCTTTGTAACAAATTCAGTAATGCATGTTCAATCTTTGCACTAGAATGGTTTCGATCGATCTCTGGCATGTAAAGATCACAATTTGCAATGCCAGACCAACAAGAACACCATCGACACATGCAATGATTATATAGGGGATGAGCTAAAATGAAAAGCAAACAATAGTTATAAATTAATGGCAGAAGAGATTCAATATAGGCAGTGGAGGGAGGATGACCTTTTCTTGGTCGTTGAGGAGGACGACCTTGAGGCGCTCGGTCTCAGCCGGCGACAAGGTCCTCGACGGCGGTGAAGGGACGACACCTGACGAGGGGATGCGTCGATGTCGAGAGAGACGCCGAGCCAGATGGAGACCGATCAATTGATTTCTTCCTTTGGATCTGGCATGTGACCTAGGGGCAAAAATGTCCACAAGACTAAAAAAACTGTATAAATGAAATTAAGAAATAAGAAATACTTTAAAACAGAAAAGTTGTACCAACTATACTAATTAGCAGTTCTAATGATATATTATAGATGACATGCAAATTAGGTAGTTAAAAGTCCAAGCACACAAATTTGATGGTAAATTCTCGGAATTTGGACTCTAGAGGAGTGGTCCGAGTGGAGGTGGCGGCACAGGGATCGACCGGTCGAGTGAGGAGGGGGCGTCGACACTCGACGGCCTAGGGTTTGCTAACTAGGCCTGGTCCAATTATTAGTTTTTTTTAAAAAAAATCCAGTGCCTCATGGGGATCCCCGCGCAGATTTTTTTGTTCTAAAATAGGCCCCGACCCTGATAGGGCGGGACCTGCTCTTGGGGAATTCGCCAACCCTACCATCAAAGTAAACCAATTTTGGCAATCTAGAAGGATGTATTGCCTCCATTACTGATGTATACCCTAGTTGTAGTAGCAAAAGCATACAAACATTCATGGACATAGAGCTACACATATATGATAATATGATTATGGAATAATTGAATGTTTGGCAATGGTCAGGTCCAATTAAAGAATCACGGGTCATTTAATATACATCTTTGTATAGTTAGGTAATTTTCGAACAATCTTTTACATGCTATACTTTTATCTATACCGAATAGTTATGGATGGTTTTAATTTATTATTGCAATAAATGATATGTTATGATTTTATAATTATTAACCTTTTATGGTAAAATGAGGTCTTGTTTAGTTTGCAAATTTTTTTTGCAAAAATATCACAACAAACTTTTGCACATATATTTGAAGTATTAAACATAGTCTAATTACAAAACAAATTTCAGATTTCGCTTGGAAACCACGAGACGAATTTTTTGAGTCTAATTAATTCGTCATTAGGTTGCTGTAGCACTTATGACTAATTATGTCCTAATTAGACTCAAAAGATTCGTCTCATGATTTTCCCCATAACTGTGTAATTAGTTTCAATGTTTATATATATTTAATGTTTTATTTAGATATTCAAAGATTTGATGTGATATTTTTAGAAAAAGTTTTTGAGAACACGAAGAGGCTTTGCCTGGATAGGTGCTCAATTAGAGTAGAGGAGGGCACAGGGAAGGGCACAGGAGGAGGAGATCCCGGACGGTCGTCTTCCTCCATCCGATCCCTCACTGCTTCCTCTTCCTCTCGTCCTTCCTTCCCACACATCACCACCATACCCCAGCCCAAGCATTCCGTCCCCGTCCCCCTACACGCACAGGGAGAGAGAGAGAGAGAGAGAGAGCGAGCGAGCAAAGGAGGCAAGGGCAATCGTCGCGAGTCCAGGGGCACCTCCTCAATCCAGCCCACCCTCGCCGCTCCCTCCACCGCCGTCCTAGGGTTTCCTTCCTCCACTCCAATCGCGCAATCGGACCCCCCAATCCCAACCAATGTCAATGTTAGTCAGTTACTCCTCCTTCTGATCCCCTCCTTCTCGATTTTCCTTTCTTTCTTTTTGGGCCCGATTACAATCCCTTTGATTAGGAATTTTTCAATCCAATCGGAGGGAGGGAGGGAGGGACTTGTTCGATTGGATTGGATTGCCGATTCCATAGGATCATGCCCCCACTTCCACTTCAATCAACCAAAACCATCTTTCTTTCAGGATCCGAATCCCCCCTCTCTCTCTGATGTGATTGATAGCTTAGGGATTCCCTCCATTTATCCGATGTTTGTTTTCCACAGGATGACCATGAGCGACGATGGAGACCGCACCTGCCCTCTCTGTGCCGAGGAGATGGACATCACTGACCAGCAGCTCAAGCCCTGCAAATGCGGCTACGAGGTTTCTTTCCTTCTTACGCTTCATCTATCTATCTATGTCAATGCGGATTACATGCCATAACACATGGGCCGCAGATTTGTGTCTGGTGCTGGCACCACATCATGGATATGGCTGAGAAAGAGGACACTGAGGGCCGCTGCCCTGCATGCCGAACTCGCTACGACAAAGACAGGATTGTCAAGATGGCTGCCACTTGCGACAGGTCTCTCTCAAACCTCCCAACTTCTGCTTTCACTCCGCTAACTTCACTCACATGGGGAGATGACCACACCACAGCATTACGTGTTCAACAAAACGAAACGCCAACCCCGATTGTCATCAATTGTGGTTTGCAAAGCACATGAACGACTTCTTTTATCTGTCTATTGCGTCCAAAAATTTGCACTTACGTCTATTTTGATGGAAGCAGGACAGTTGTTGAGAAAAATGTGGACAAGAAACAGAAGACCCAAAAGGTTAAGCCAAAGGCAGCAACTGTGGAAGCTAAGAAACATCTTGCTAGTGTCAGGGTTATCCAGAGAAACCTGGTGTACATAATTGGACTACCTGCAAATTTATGCAATGAGAGCGTGAGTACCATATCATGCACATCCACATTCTTTTTCATTGAATAATGTGTATATTTTTTCTCGCATCAGCAGTGCTATTCATTTTTGTTTCAGATACTTGAGCGTAGGGAATACTTTGGTCAGTATGGCAGGGTTTTAAAGGTTTCAGTTTCTCGGACAACCGGGGCTCCTTCCCAGCAGGCATCGACAAACAATAGTATCAGCGTGTATGGTTATGGGAATCTCACGCTACATGTTTATGATGTTTCTTGTATGGAAAAACATGATCCATTACTTATTTCAGTACCGATCCTATAATGATATTGATATAACAAGCGATAGGGTTATATCGTATTGCCTATGCAATTGGATGTTTTAAAGTTATGTTCGCCTGTGCTTTCGTAAGCTTAGAGCATTTATGAATAGGCAAATAGGTGAATTATTGTGAAAGTAAATGCTAAAATATAGATGAAAAACGATGGTTAATTCTAGTATGACATGCCCAGGTGACCATGTCCTTGCAATTAATGTCAGATTTTTGTGTTAACAGTATGATTTGACTAAGAACCATTAATTTCCACATCCATTTTTAAATCAGCAAAAGCTACACTTACAGCCTTGTAACCAAAACAAAAGATGTAGATTTCTATTGTCGAATAATCCAGGGACTTTCAGATAAATGCATAGGTGACTGCTTCAGTCATATCATAGTTCTTACATTAGCTATGATATATACTAGTTGGATGTTTACATCATCTATCTGATTTGAGGGCTCAGAACCTCTACATATGCAGATGCCAGGTGTTTCTTAGAACTTAACTCTTTAGAACTATCAAAATTTTCCTGCTGGTGGACTTTTGAATTATTTGAATGCTAGTTCTGTCTTTCTCTTAGCAATCCCCAAGCACCGTTTGGATCCATGTAATCTTGGGATCCAAGTAGATTCTAAAATATGTTACATAGATTCTATATAAACTAAACTGTATGAGTTGAAAATTGGCTCATTACGTTGATATTCTCAGATATATTACATATGCCAAAGAAGAAGAGGCCATCAGGTGTATTCAAGCTGTACACAATTTTGTTTTGGAAGGGAAAGTGTTAAGGTCAGCATCTATGCTTCGTAGTCTTGTTGCAGTTTTTTTTTTTTTACATAATGTGGTTAGCCTAATAGTTAATGATATCTTGCAGAGCATGCTTTGGTACTACAAAGTATTGCCATGCATGGCTACGGAATATGGTATATTCGTTGCTTCATCCTGGCATCTTTATTTGCCATTACTCTACCCAGTGCTATCCTTCTGAACGTTTATTTTGTTTTTTCGTAGACCTGTGGAAATCCAGATTGTCTCTATTTACATGATGTAGGCACTCAGGAAGATAGTTTCACTAAAGATGAGATAATATCAGCATATACAAGGTAAGATGAACTACATTAAACATATAATGTGGAAAGTCCCACTGTTATCATGCTTGCATCTGGTTTAAATCTAAGACATTATTGTGTCAGTCCTATCTATGCACTGTTCCTTGCCAAGCCTACTATCGCTGTTACTATATAATGCTCTTTTGTTCTGAGAATTTCTAGTCTGTCAACTTTTCCCTACACTATGCTTTGTTAAATGCATAGACTTTTGGTAGTTCTGATTGATACTTTCTACTCATGATCTCTTATTCCTACAGGAGTAGGGTTCCCCAAATGGCGTCTAGTGTTTCTCAAAGACGTTCAGGGACTATACTACCTCCTCCGGCAGATGATTTCTCATATAGTGCAGTGGTTGCAGCTAAACATACAACCAAGAATGGGATAAATGTATATTTGTATACTGAAAAATCCATTGGTACATGTTCATTTCTGTTTGATTTCATGCTGCCACATTAACTGATCTTATTTTGTACAGAATACTGCAAACCAGTCCAGGCTTTCACCTCCAAATAGTAGTTCTGGGAGATCCACACTTCCACCGGCTGCTTCATGGTATGGTGCTGGTTAGATCTCATGATATGTTTTAAAAGTATGAGTATGTTGCTAAAATATTTTTCTGAGCAGGGGGCATCGTGATTTGAATACCAGGACGCCAACAACTGGGGTGTCATCATCGCAATCTCTTACTAAATCAAAAACAGATCCACAAAGTAATTCATTCTCGAGTTCTTCGACTGTTTCAAGTACAAAGCTACCTTCTTCATGGAATGATGATACAAGCACAGTTCAAAAAATGACTGAAGATCAAGATAGTTTGTCTAAAACCTTGAAGCCATATAAGCCTGGTATTGCAAAGGAAACCCAAGCTGTAACATCACTGGAGTCATCACTGGACATAGATTTCTCTACCATACCTTCAGCTTGGAACGATGATGATGTCCCATCAGATGTGGTGTCAAAAGGAGGTGATGAAAAGCAAGATGTAAATGAGAATGGGAAGCTTATATGTTCAGTTTCTTCAAAGCCAACTGAATCAGACTATCTTGCATCGAAGCCATCGACATCACCAAAGAAAGACATTGCAGTAAACAGTACCAGGCAAAGCCCTCCAAATTGTGTATCAAGTTCAGCAGTTTCCAAATCAGAAGTAAAGGATGGTGACAGTGATTACCAAGTAACCAACATGGCTTCTAAAACACCTACTTTGGTAGTAGTAAAGGACCAATCTAATCAAGCAGCTATTGACACAGTAATTGAAGATACTAGATCTGATAGCACAGATATTGATGGGCTATCAGTTGGAGTATCTTCGGTAACTTTAAGCAGAAAAGATGGGGTTCAAAGTATGGCAGAAAACCAACAGCTGGATGGAGTCTTAAGTGCTTCAGTTGTGGTGCCCTTGAGTCAGAATTTGAGGCTTGCTGATAATGAGGATTCTACATGTCAAGCTAGTTCAGATAAGCATCGTGATTGGTGTTCAGATCTCCAAAGTAGTGTAGCTCCTCCATTAAATGACACAGGAAGTTCTGCAGTAGCCACTGATAAATCTCATGTTAGGGTGCTGGATGCTACTGATCAAGCTTCATCTTCACCATATGTCCATTTCCCTAACACGTCTCCTTTTTCATTGTGGAATTGTAAAGAAATAAGCCATACTTCCACAAGTGATAGAACTTCCACAATGATGCAACCTGGGCTGTTATCTTCAAATGACAGCTCTTCTACCATGTTTAATGGACGTCAAGAAGCACTAGGAAATATATATGCACCTGGTAAGGTTCCTGAACATCACATATTAAGAAACCATCAGCCTGGAGCAGTTAACGTAGGCGGTGTTGACAAGGCTGTAAGTGTAAATAAGGATGAGAGCAGCATAATTTCTGATATTTTGTCTTTGGAGTTTGATCCATGGGATGAGTCGTATTCGACTGCTAACAATTTTGCTAAGATGCTTAGTGCATCTGAAAAGAATAATGCGCTTTTCGATGCTCCTTCATGGAAAACAAAAACCTGCAGTAATGAGTCTAGATTTTCGTTTGCTAGACAAGACAACCAAGGAAGCTTCCTAGAGTCATCTATGAGAAATTATGGAAGTGAGCAGAATTTCAGTTTGCCATCCCAAAATTCTAATGGAAACATTTATCAGAGTGGCATTTCATTTAAATCTCCAGAGGAAGGTTTCTTGAAGAGCAACTCTCTTACTATGTTGGATATGCTAGCCACTGGTGAGTAGCATGAATTTATAATACATGCAACTTGTCTAGTAATGAACAGTGAGATGGATTTTAGTGCTGCAGTTAATGTTTTTGGTTTAATATTCATTCTATATATTTGAGAATATTAGTGTGTCACAAAACCAAGATGGTTTCTCTAGGATGTAGAAGGAATACAATCTTTGTGCACCCACTCCCCCATCCCCCTCTTTTAATTCAGCCTTGGTAATCTTATACCTTATGTGATTGGGTTGCTGGTGTATTGAAGATACAATGTACTGTATTTTTACGTTGAACCATTTTGGTGTTTGATGTTTCCACCATGCTACTTCTATGTACTTACAGAGTAAAATTTGTCTTTCAGGCACATCAAAGCCTAAAGTATCGGCGCCTCCTGGATTTTCAGTACCAGCAAGAGTTCCTCCTGGGTTTTCGTCTGGATTTTCATCTCAGGAGGGGCTGAACCCGCCTCCTGGATTTTCATCTCACAATGGGCCTAATCCCCCTCCTGGATTTTCTTCACAGGGTGGATCTAATCAGGTCTATGGTTCAGCATACTCAGGTTCTCTCTCTCTCTCTCTCTCTCTCATTTGCTTCTAAAACAATTTCTGTTTCTAATACTTTTACAATATTTTGCAGAAACTCGACCATTTGATGATATTTTGGGTATAAACACTAGCCATTATCAACCTCAGTTATCTAGACAATCAAGTGATATAGAATTTATTGATCCAGCTATATTAGCTGTGGGTAAAGGGCGGATGCCTGGAATTAGTGATTCAGGGTTGGAGATGAAAACTTCCCCTACTTTTCCAGCACAGTTGCAAACATCAAATGATCCAAGGCTTCAATTACTTATGCAGCAGAATATGCCTTCCCATCAAAATCTTGGATTTGCAGACCATATTCAAGATGCATTCAACCCTATGAATGATAATTATCTTGCATCCCGGCTTATACCTCAGAACCATGGTTCTCTATCCTCTTATGCACATATGTCACTCCAACAACCTAGAAGCTCACACCTTACAAATGGTCATTGGGATAGCTGGGGTGATTTGAGACAAGGGAACAATGTTTCCATGCCTGACATGTCAAGGATATTATATCCAACTGAAGCGAACAACTTCCACATGCTGGGTTCAAATGATCTGTATAACAGGGCTTTTGGACTGTAATTATCATTGGGATATGCGGCTTGACCTGTCACCCAGTTTAACTTGGGCGTGTCTTCAGTTCTTGAATGTAATTGGTTGTACAGGTGTATACCCAGTTTATACTCAGCTTGGTAAATGTTGAGCTTGTGGGTTAACAACAGAGTGTTCGTGAATGAAAGGTATTGGATTCAATTGGATCAGCATGAATGTGGGTGCTTAATCAGACGTTTCTAGCACCAGGTATGTGTTTCACCATTCTGTTCACTTCTTTACTATATCATGCATGGCTTTCTATCCCTTGTCCTGAATTCGTGGTGTGAGCTATCTTCTCCTAGCATTGGTTAGTACTCTTTACTGTTTGTGCATGGTCTCTTCCATTTTATTCTCCACTGTAGGATTCTGGAAGTTGCTGTATATGTGGGCACACTGGCAAGTTACTGACCATTTGCAATGCTTGTCATCAGGTTCTGTTTTGGGCGAGAGGATATATATACATTAAAAGATGCATCCGTGAGATTGTCCTTCAAGTTTACATATACTTGTGGTGGAAGCTAGCTCGAGAAGATATATACTGTTTAGGATTTGTTTTTTGCCCCTTTTTCTAGTTTTGCCGTCATGTGGAAATGTTTTCTTGTTTTTTGTTTTGTACATGGTATGTTACTTGTCGCAAGTTGCTGTTCTGATGCCTATGAGATGATTTTGTTGTTGGGTACTTGGGTTTACTAAACCAAACGTAAACTGCTTATAGCTGAATTGGCTGTTGGGTACTGAACTAAAAACAAGGTTGAGTTGGTTGGTGCCCTGTTGACAATATCAATTGATGAGGACATTTTTGTTCCTTTTTCTTTAAATTGTTTGTTCAAGCAAGCATCTAAGTTCCATTCAGGATTTAGGATGCCGCATAAGCAGAGTACACAGATAATGTCCGTTGTACCAAAAAAAAAAAAAAAATCGAAAACGCATAAGATGTCCGCTGTACTAAACAAATGCAAGGAAAGTGTAAATTTCGTATAACCCTAGGCATGTATGAAGCAAAATCTGTTGTTTTCAAGAAACATCATGTTTTGAGACTAAATGTTTCAAGTAACCTTGTGTTTAAGCCTATATTATCAAGTAACCTTGTGTTTAAGCTTATATTATCTATTCGGCTAATATATTTATGATAGTAATTTGGCTAATATATTTATGATAGTAATTTTAAATTTAGTATGACATATTTTTAAGTATAAGTCCGTATTAGCTACATTTTAACATGTAGTTATTGACAGTATGTTTTTATAATAAATAATTGATTAATTAATTGAATTGTGGTTTGTTTTTGCAATCATGCCGCGTTTACCAGTACCAGTAAGAAGATAAATTAGACAGGAATGAGGTGCATTTTAGGTCTAGTTATATGTGAATATATATTAAAAATATCATATATAACAATGAAAATAAATATTTTACATGAATATGGGGCTCCTATAAACATTTTGCCTTTAAATATGGGGTAATCTGAAAGTTACTCGAAAGGAAACTCGCTGATAATCTTGGGTTCGGCCAGTAATCGCTAATATGAATCAATCTTGTTTTTGGTCGCTTTTGACATAGTAATAGTACGAGGGGACGAGACAAAGGAGCCAATATGATATCCATGTAAAAATCGTGAGAATGTACATGATCATCCATCTACACTTGAACTCAAATTCAAAGGTGACTGAAGCTCAACGACAGATTCAGCCAGCCGTTACCAAAAATTTCGCTTCGGCAGCAAATCTAACATGCACAGCTTAACCTAAGTAGAATGGAAACATCTCTCTTTTTTTTTTCTCCTCTCTTTCAAGACACAATCATCAGGCAGACGTGAGTGGATGCTGGAGCTACCTGAGACCTGGGCGCATGAGCAGCTCGTCGAACGACGCATTCTGCTCCAGATCCAAACTGTCCATGTTCACCGATGGAGACGTCTTGGACATGAGCTGCTGAATGGTGGAGGGCAGCTCAGGGCCTCCTCGCTCGATGGCAATGGCGTCCTGGATCTCCTTGAGCACCTCCGATATGGACGGCCTCATCAACCCCTTGGGCTTCACGCACATCGTTGCCACCTCCGCAATCTTCCACACTGACTGCAGGTCATATCCTGCGTCCAAGGACTGATCAATGATGCCATGGATATCTCCACTCTCCATGTGCGACCTAGCCTGCCAATTCGAGATATGGATGATTCAGTATCAGGGAAAGACTTTTCATCTATCATAAGATCTAGTAAACCATTATCTAAAAAAATAAGATCTAGTAAACATCATGCATGGCAGGACTTCTTACCCATTCAACAATGTTACGGCAGTGGAGCCCAAAGTTGTCATTTGAGATTGGCTCATGGCCTGAGATTAGCTCGAGTAAAATGACACCAAAACTATACATATCACTCTTCTCTGTCAGTTGCTGCGAGACATAGTACCTAAGCACACGGCAAATGGTGAGTTTGGGGATCACTTGGCATCAGATGTTACAAAGGTATTTAGCACTTCAATTTTCAACGCCATGATAACAAAAATAGACTTTGTAGGTTTCAGTAAAGAAGGCCTTACTCTGGGTCCAGATACCCAACTGTTCCTCGAACTATACTTGATACATGAGACCCATCGACAACAGGTTTTGACAAGCCAAAGTCTGCAACTTTTGCTCTCATGTTCTTGTCAAGGAGAATGTTACTGCTCTTGAGGTCTCTGTGGATGATAGTTGGGGAGCATCCTGTGTGGAGATACTCTATTCCTGATATTTTTAGTTGTTTCATGGAAATGGAGGACTTCAGAATATTTGGAATGCAGATTGGTAGAGGTACCAGAGGAAAACTTTACACACAAAGCAAGGGAGGAAGATAAACCTTTTGCAGCATCTTCTGCTATCTCAAGACGCTTGACCCAGCTGGTTATTTTCACATCAGCAGGGCCTCCTGTCAAAGGAAGATAAAATTCACATCAATCCAGCTCAATGCTGAAGAATCATGCACGGATTAGACATGTAGAGAGAACAGCAATGAAGCCACATTTTATGTGTACCATAGAAACTTCTGAAATATTGAAAAATCGTGGAAATCCTAAGATTCTAAAATATAAATGCACATAGAACGTTTGCTTATAAAAGAGTCTACACCAACAGTGTGACGCTGTTTCTGCAATTTACCATCAGTTGGAAGGGGCTTACCACGAAGGTGCTCTTTTAATGTCCCGTTATGCATGAATTCATACACAAGTATATTTTTCCCATCTTGCTGGCTGTAACCAAGGAAGCTCACCAGGTTTCTATGATGAATTCTTGAAAGCAATGTTACCTGAAACATACGTATCAGATACTAAACAACACATCACAGTAACCATCCAAAGAAAACGTATACAAATTGCGTTTTCCACTAGACCTTGACAAAAGGATACATGAGGAATGTTTAGATAGAGGGTGAGGGTCCATAGGATGCCCCACACAGAAAATGTTCATTATCTTGGACTAAAAAATAAATTGAGGTTATGTGCTAGACAACATGGTCACATCCCATTAGTAAGTCTATCAATTAAGGAGGAAAATGGATGTGACTCAGAATATATCTGGCTTTAGCTTCTGCGGCAAGGTTTAAGTCTACCAACCAGTCCTAAAAAGCAGCTACCACAATTTTCATTTATATCTTTAATACTTCAAGTGGAAACTAAATTAGGGTAGAAAAGAAACAGACCTCATTCAGGAATTCTCGGATGCCCTGATAGGAATCATTTGTAAGAAGTTTGACTGCAATTTCTCTCCCATCTGTAAGCTTACCATAGTATACTATGCCAAAACCTCCTGAACCAATTCTTCTATCAAATTTGTCAGTAGCATCTTCAATTTCGGACAGTGTAAATCTGTGTGCTGATTCTGTGGCCACTTCACTGAAAAACGAGCCTAGTTTTTTTGCTGGTGCCGCAATAACAACATTTTCTGGAGATACAAAGTAATTACTACATTACCATACACCATAACAGATATGTCCAATGAGCTAAAGAATACTCACCGTCTGATGATTTCTTCTTTCCCTTGCATGTAAACAGGTAGCATCCAATAGCAGCAACAAGAACTAAAATGGCCCCAACCACAACACATACAATAATTACAATAGTGTGGCCAATGTTGCTGTGTCCCATGTGAAGGTCACTGTTTCCTGAGAAGCTGCAGAAAGGTAACAGATCAGAACAAAGAAGGCAATCCTATGCACATATTAGCTACTGGATTTACATGTGGAAATACATTGTCACTGAAGGTACATGAAATTTGTTTTAATTCACACTGGACCTCATAGGCGCAACAGCATACACTGATTATATCAAATGATTAAGCTAGATGTTCAAATAAAAGCTACACATACTTGAAAATAATGCTCTTTTTGAAAAGCGCTTGTGGGACCTCTCCAGACAGCTTATTGTTCTGAATATACCTGTAAAGGCCTGAATCAGTAAAGGTATTTTCGTTTCCATACTGTGAATAAAGCATTTGTATGAAATGAGACAAAATCTGTAGCATAAATTCATATTGAAGATCATAAGAAAAGAATAACATATTTATTGAACTTGCAATATACATAGCATGGGAGCGGAAAGAAGAAGAGCACTAAAGAGTAGAACTTACAACTCTTTCAGGTTAGGTAGTTCTCCCATAGAAGGTGGTAATGCACCGGTTAATTGATTGTTCTCAAGGTGACTGCAGTGCAGAGAAAAGCGCCATTAGTGCTAAGTTAGAAGGATACAATTTCTAGGATATACTATGGAAATAATGGAAAGCTCACATATATTGTAGATCACGGCACCCAGTGAAATCAGGAATTTGACCAGAAAATGAGTTACCATCAAGCTTTCTGAATTTGCAGAAACAAGTTATCAGAAAACTGCCAACAATCAAGAAGGGAGAGTAGAGAATAAAACTATTCTGATCTTACAGTTCGACCAGCCCAGATAGCTTTGTTAATTCCACAGGAATACTCCCTGTAATGTTCTTCCCCGATAATGTGCTGCGAGAAATGATCCTTAGATCTCAAATACTTCAAATATTGAGCATAAATACTGAAAAACAAAGGCAGATTGACACGATCATCATACATTGAAAATATTCTGGGTGCTGCCTCTGAACTGCATTGCACCCAAGACCATGACGCTGGTAAGCAAGGATCACCACCCTCTTGTGCCCAATCTGCTTGAGGATATCGTGAGACCAAGCTGGCCATGATGTTTGCTGTCAATATTACCAGGAAACCAAATTAGAACAGAATAGTATATTTTTCATTTCTTGTACATCACATATACAGAAAGACAATTGCTGACCATCTTGAGATCCCATAGCAATCTGTACATATTTGTAAATCTCCATGGCATTCAAGATAGGTCCCTCTGATGAATCATTAGTCTTCTTGAATCCAAAAGAAAAAACAAAGGGAAGAGGAACATTTGTGTAGCCTGGTTCATACAATCGATACTTTCCCTGGGCATTCTCCTCTACATCAACAGTTGGTTTACTGAAATCTGGCTTGCCTGGAATGACCAACTTAAATTTCCTAGTTTGATTTGGGGCCAAATCCTCAATTTCTGCAAAATATGAAACCGCCCAAGCATTCCCTGGGAAATCTTCCAAATCAATCCGGTAGGTCAAGGATCCATCTTTGCCAACCACTGCAGTTTGCATGACCCTTTGAGGTGGTTGTTCGTTGGTACTGACGAATATGGGTTTTGTAGTTGATATTCTCTGTGTCCCTGGAGCAACATCGACAAGGTAATTTGCTCGCCTGACTAAATCGGACTCCCATATTCTATCAAATGGATCATCAGGGTACCTGAGCAATTAAAAGAAGAAGGAAAAAAAACACTTTTCTTAAGCTAGATATTGGCAAGGGAAGTATGAATAGGTAGCGCATATGTACCTGACTGATGCATTGCTTTCTGCACCAAAATTGATCCTTGCAGAGAGTCTAAGGAAGAACTGTTTTTCATCAGTGGTGTAGTAGAGGGAACCATTAAATTGGCGAAGCTCGAGAGTAGAAATGAAGGGCTGTCCGGTGCTGGCATTAGAGAGGCAAACGCTGAGTGTTGGAGCAGCAGCCAGGATAATCGCCTCCTGAACTACTGGGGTGGTGGCATCATCAACGACAACAGTGGTCCATGGGGTTGCTCCAAGGGAGAGATCAAACTTTGGGTAGACATTGCTGTTGTCGAAGTTGCCATAGAGAAAGGTGGCCCTAACAAGGTAGCGAGTTCTGTTCCTGACGTTCATGGTGTAGCAATACTTCCTGTTGTCCGCGGGGAAATAGCGAACGGTTGCGTATTGGTGCTGCAAGACTTGATTTTGGACCAAGAGGTTTGCTTTCTGTCCACCGGACACAAACTTGGCATCGGAAGTCCACTGGATCCCAATGCCATCCGTGTAATCATCGTCTCCGCCGCAATCCAAGCTGATGAAACCTGCATCAAACAAGGAAATTAGCCATCTGCTGCAGGTCCAGTGAATATATGGTTCCATCTACCAAGAAGAATCTGAAGAAAAAAAAAAGATTCACCAGGCTGGGCAGTGGAGAACGAGCAGAGGAGGAGGAGGAGGAGAAGAGCTGCCGTAGCAGTGGCGGCGGCGGAAGCGAACGGCATCTCCGTCACTCTCTCCGGCCAGTCTCCGTGTAGTAGAGATGGGATGGATTAGCTTAGGCTGAACTGAAGCCTGAATGAATCAATCCATCCGGTCGTTGCTTGGAAACAAAACAAGAAGGAATTTGGTACTAGTATTTGGTAGAGAGAGAGAGAGAGATGGACAAGGGAAGTTAAGTGAGGTAAACAAGATGCAGCAAACACCTTGTATTTGTTCGATCTGGAAGGAGAGGAGAGGAGAGGAAAGGAGAAGGAGAAGGAGAAGAAGACAGGAAGGGTCCCACTCCCAGCTCGCCTGCTAATCTCTGCTGCTTGCTTGCTAGTCGAAAGCAGGAGAGAAAAGCAAAGTAAGCATGAAATGGAAAGGCGAGAAGAAAGAAAAGGTCCAGCTATCTGCTTCTTGCCTTTTTGCTTTGCTGAGCGCTCAGAGTGGAGTGGCCCGCTCAGCCAGTGCAGTGCAATGCAATGCAATGGACCACCTCAGCCTCAGCCTCAGCGCTAGCGTGTCACTACTGGAGTTACTTCTCCTTACGGAGTAACTCAATCATTAATTATACATTTGCTACTTAAGAACAGACAAAGTAAGGGGCTGTTTGGGACAAGGGGCTAAAGTTTAGCGCTTTGTTCCATTAGATGTTTGGACACTTATTATAAATAGTAAACGTAGACTATTAATAAAATTCATCTATAATCTTGGACTAATTTGCGAGATGAATCTATTGAGCCTAATTAATTTATGATTAGGCTAAGTGATGCTACAGTAAACATACTCTAATTATGAATTAATTAGACTTAAAAAATCATCTCGTAGATTAACACTCATTTATGAAATTAATTTTTTATTAGTCTATATTTAATACTTTAAATTAATGCTCAAACATCCTATATGATATGGGGCTAAAAAGTTTAGCCCCATCTAAACACCCCTTAATTAGCTTAGCTTCCAAGCTCACACTTAACAAAAAAAGGAAACAGTCCACGGCCACGAGGACGCCTGCCTACTACCTCTCTTTCATGTTCTACTGTTCCACCACCAGTTTCTACAACTACTGTACAACAACATTCTAACAAACTGCAACTTTAAAAGTTTAATGCTAACATCACTCCACTTTGTCTGTTTCTTAAAATAATTTATAGTTTATAAATTGTTCAACCTACGAGGCTCAATTTTATATTGTATGATTGTCTTACCACTGTCTCCTGTTTTAATCACGTTTGGTGACTGTTTTATCACTGACTAGTTTTAGATATATGATATACTGGCTTTTTTTTCAATATATTTTACTAGTTATCTCCTACACAAATATTTTTGTAAATAAACAAACATAAGGCATGTTTAAAGTTCTTCCAATGACAGATGCAATGACACTCTTTTATGTTACGGTATCTTCTACTTTGCAATGGTAATATTATAGTAAATTTAAATCTAACTATATACTTTAAAAGTATATTAAATATTGTTAGAGATATGATTTAAATTATAATCTATATAATATATTTAGGTTATATTATTATATTCCTAGTATGACTCATAGTCTTTTTCTTTTAGACTTATAGAGTTTTATAATAAAACTTATAGTATTTTTCTCTTATGACTCCTAGGTTTTTCTTTATATATATTTTTTCTAAGTTGCATGGAAAGGATGCGATGACCTGTCTTGTTCTCTTTGTATTGTAATCATCTCCTCATAGTGGTTATTGCTGGTTGGCGCCCGTGGTTTTTTCCGTAAGGTTTTTCACGTTAAATCCGTGTCTCAGTTATGCATCAATTTTCCTAACAAATATTTTATTTGAAACTTCGGTAAGATATATTACCAATTCATCTATTTTAATATGATATATTATACACAAATCTAATGCAGTGTTATATATTTTGGTTTTAGTTTTATTCCTACAAAAATTTTACTACACATACTATCAACGTAATATAAAAAATTAGATCTGTTAGGTCCAAAGTAACGGATGACTCATAGTCATTGAAGGGTACCTTGAAAAATCCTTTATTTATTTGACTAAGTAATTATATAAAAACTGTATCAAAGTTAAACCGGGAGGGGTAACATTTTTTATATTTTTTGATTCAACAGTAGCTACCAAGTATTTAAATGGGTGCCATAAATCCAACCAATAATTAATAAACATTCCTATAGCCAACTAAATTGTAATATACCAGGAGAAAAATAAGCAACCGCAAGCTCTAACTTTAATTAAAGAAGACCTATAGTCATCAAAAGTTATATCCAATATACTTCTTATGTACTAAAATAACTTTAATTTTCACCCATACCACACATACCAATTCAAAAGCAAAAAGAATAGAATAGTCACTCACTTTATTAAATCACAATACATTCATCCTCCATGTTATCAGTTACTAATGCATTTATTTTCTACTTTCGCGAACACAGATACAATGGTGACTAAAAATAAACATATTATGGGACGAAGAGGATATAATAAAAAAACGATCTTATATTTGGATGGAGATGGTACCTTTTTGGGTTTGAAGGATATCCAAAGAAAACGATACAAAATAAACACTATCTACAAGTTTGGTTCAAATCATTATTAACCTTGGGACAAAAATACATGAATAACCTTCAGCCTGAACAAACATGAGTATTAGCCATCAGCAAGTTTTTCATAAGTATAACCCCCTTAGGCCGAAAAAAAAATGCCCCTTCACCTTTGATCCATAACTTCATTAGCATTAACCTTGCGCCTAAAACGCATGACTACAAGCTGTGGCATAATTCTACACGAATATTATTCTTTAGCCTAAAATACACCTTTGACAAAAAAAAATGACTATTAACCTCTGGTCCAAAGCTTCGTGAGTATTAACATTGGGTTAAAAACACATAAATATATGCATTTGGCCCAAAATTTAATGAGAATTAACCTAGCTAGGCTTAGAAACATGTGAATATCGAAACACACTTTTGCCCAAATTCCATGATCATTAACCTAACAAAAAGGCAATTAATCGATTTACCTTACGATGAAAAAACAAATTCATGTACTTTGGCTAAAATATTTAATGGTTTCATTTTGTGCCGAAAAACACATGAATATTAACCTTTGATAAACAATTTCATAAGCATGCACCCTAGTAAAAAAATTAAACGATTAATAGCCCACAACCCAAAGTTGCTCAATTATAAACCTTGGGCCAAAATATACATGAATGTTAACTTTTACACCAATATACATGAGCTATGCCTTGGGTCTAAAATTTTATCGATATTAACTTTGGTCTTATTAGCCTTTGGTCAGACTATACATGTGTTAGTCCTTGGCGCAAAAACACATGACTGTAAAAAAAAAAAAGGAGAACACCCTTGGGTCCAAGAATATTCCAAAATTCATGATTATTAACCATGGTACAAAACATAGATGACTTTTAAACTTTGGCCTAAAAACAATTGAGCATTAATCTTTGTCTCAAACTTTCACAAGTACTAATATTGGGTTAAAAACACATCAATATAAACTCACCACACAAAACTTCATTTAATGAGTACTAATCTTGGCACAAACATATGAAAACCAACCTTTTGCTCAATATTTCATGACTGAGACTGGGGCCAAAAAAATACACATACTCGAGTGAAGATTCTATAATATGTGTGAAGATTCAAGGAGCACAATAACTAAACCATAAACATAGCCTGTTCATGAGAAATTGTACCTTGTTTCCGTAAAGTCAGGGCCTAGAAAGAGCCAAAAATATATGTTTATTTAAAAGATATAAATTTTGCCTTGCGAGATGGATTTTCACTTTTACTTCCATGCATAAGGCTAGTTGGAAGAAAGGATTATAAATTTTCACTTTTAGTTCCATACATAAGGCTAGTTAGAATAAAACATTATAAATTTATGAGTAACCTCATGGGTTCTAGCACATGGCACGTAGGTCCAAGACTTACTAAACCACATCATCAACCAATTTAACTTGGTACTATAACAAAATAAAAAAAATATTTATCCCAAGTGTCTACAGTTTGTATAAATATGACATAATTTTACTTGTAATTTTACTACTCGTAACTACGGTGGATAGAGAATAATTGGTTAAAAGTGTGATTTTATAAACTCCGTGACCGTAATATGTGTGGTTATGTACCATGTACCAAAAATCGTATGATTTCGTGAAACTTAGTCCATAATATATGTGACTTTATGATGTTTACTCAAATTTTAATTAAAAACATCGGTAACTCTACAATTCTCTGTGTCTAGAGGATTTGTTGCTGCATCTAATCAATGAATGCAAAAGGCTCGCATTAGGCTATAATTTGGTTGAACCATACGAGAGAATGCAAAGGTATATGCATGGATGCGGACATGCGGTAGAGTGTGAGACCGGGCGGGGCACGAAAGATTGCTTAATTTTAGCCTTTTCCAGAGCCAGAGGACCCAGATGCATGGATGATGCAGCTAAAAAGCTCGACTGCACGCACCAAGAGGTTGACCAAACTACCAATTATTAAAGTTCCCAAAGAACAAATAAGGGAAAATGAGAGCATGCTAACCCAGCTGCCACACTATCAATTATTCAAGTTCCCATATAACGAAAAAGGGGAATAAGAGCATGCTAGCCTAGTTGCTCCACTCCACTCTAGTTCCATAGTTAATAAGACGAGCGTTAAATTTTTATTTTTTATGACTATTAATAACTTTAAACTATTTACCTTGAACACTAGGACAATATATATATATATATATATATATATATATATATATATATATATATGAATCTTAAAAATGTAATTTAATAAAATTAAGTATGTATTTATTTATATATTATAATACAAAATTATAGTCATAGATAGGTTTTGAAAATCATGTTGTTATCCAAAACAATAGAAATTATTAAACAAGAGGAAGTATATGTACGCATGCAACACAATTATTAGTCATCTATATTGCAGCTGCTTCAACAAAAATTATAATAACAATAATTCATATGCACATCTGTTTGTGCATAAAAAAGAGATAATGCATAAATAATAGATAAGTCTGTGTGTTTACTATGTGATGTGGTGATGGGTAGTGCCTCCACGTGGGTGGCTTGGGCGGCACTAAAACCTAACCACCCTCTATCATCTGTTCCATCTTTCCGCTACCCTTGTCGCCATGAGAGTGAGCCTCGTGTCAGGTGGAGAGTTAGGAGTTAGGACAATAACATTGGGAAATGTATAATCTGTAGGAGGAGTGCGCTTGGACCTGGTGTGGGGGTGAAGGGTTGTGCATGGGTGTTAGTTGTGGCCAGGTTGGTACAACAGAGCGCCACAGAAGGTAGTCAGGATAATGGCATAAGGGCAGGGTGGTGGGTGGAGGACACCTTGATGGAGTGGTGGATCCTCTAGGCTTATCGATAGAGTAAGGGTTCTTCCTAGCCATTGATGATGTAGTCAGTAGCCTATTGTGGCTACAATGGTGACAGGCACAACTAGGCGCCATAGAAATGCTAGATCAGGTGTGTAGGAGTGGTTGGTGGCTGGGATGGCGGGGATCTCACATTATGTCAGGTGATGCAGATGGCGGCAAAGTTCACCTTTTGGTTAGGTTTCCGTCTTCGTTTACCTCTCCATATCCGGCAATAGCCTAGATCTAGGTGCATGTAGGGGTGGTAATGGGTATAACTGTTTTGCTAATAACATTTAAGGGGTGTGTCTAAAATAGGATGCGCAAAAATTTTATAAATTTTTGAGCTAAAATTTTTAAAGGTTGAATAGGGTTATGAAAGGACCCAAGGGCCTTGCCCCATTACTATCTTGAGCTACACAACAACCAGATCCGGGTACTGCGACAACATCCAATTGACATCGGTGATGTCTATGGACGCCACACACCTTATTAGAGATGATTCTTTGTGCCTCAAGGGCGACTTTTAGGGTGAAAATCCATTTCATGATGTCTAGAACAGTGACGATGACATCCTAAGTGTCATGATTTTTTTGGAGGTGCCTTTGCTAGATCGACTATAATGGTTATGCCAATGACAAGATCTAGTCGAAGACCTTTTTATGGTCTAATTACTCTCTGACATTATCTTCTGGTTTGGTTGACAATAGTCGTTAGTGGTAATGTGACCAGAATTTGATCGGTTGATCGACCGCTGATTTGGATATCATGTTTTCTGGTCAAGGACTACATGCAATTACAAGTTATTGGAGAAACAATGGTTATACACTTTGTCATGAACTATAGATGGAAGTGTTATCATGTCTTTATGGTAGTATTATAAGTAATTTGTTTTTTTTAAAGAAAGCTATTATTTTGCAATTTGCAATCAATTGACTTGCAATTTATGAAATAATTGCTTATAGCCTTTTAATACAATATAAACGGTGGCAGATCTAGGGTAGGCCCGGGATCACCCAAACAAAACCTAACGTAGGGCATATATGTATGTGAAATAGGTAAAAAATAACTCCAATAAAGGGGAAAAACTCCCTTAATAATATGTGATGGCGATTTTTTGATTAATTTTAAACATGTATTTTATTTTTGTTATGGTACATTTATGGTATTTAAACAAAATTATACAAGTTGAATAACTTAAACTTAAAATCATAGATACGCTACGGGCGATGAACATAATGTAAAATTTTAAAAAATAAAGCAGTGAGCTGCCAAATCTTAAAGCTGCAATTTAATTTGTTAAAGAATGGAAGAGTAGTAGTCCGATTGTATATGTATAAAAGTATGATGAGGTTTAAGGAAAGACAGATATGAGTGTAAATTTATAAGTGGTACTAATACGGCCTTAGAAATAGTACTCGTAGGTTAGTTCCAATATCGATCATGGTCACAATGATGATGGCAACACAGGACGTAGATAGGCTTGGAAGCTAAGGTAAGCAGATGATCCAACAATCCAATGAATGAATGAAATAAAAGGAGGCAATGATCATAGGCATCTTCGCTTTTATTAATGATGGGCAGAGCGTTGTTACATGCATGTTCCTATAATTCGGTTTGGTCAATCTCAACTGTAGTATGATGGGCCGGGCCGAGCCGAATCAATCTACTACTACACTAGGGGTAGGAGGACTAGGGAAGTCAGTAGCCGAGAGTTGGACACGTCAGCGTCATCTTCTTCTCCTTCTTGCCCTGCTCCTCCATCGCCGCCGCCCACGGTCCACCGGCGATCGATCGAAGAAGAAGAAGAAGAAGAGTATGACCACCATCACCAGTAGCAGCTCCAGTAATACTAGTGCTTCGTTGCTACAACGCTGTCAGTACAGACCCCTTCCTCTCTGGCCCCGGCCCCAACACCCCTCCTCTATTCGTTGTTGCTGCATCCGCATCCTCATCCTCATCCTCGCAATGCTCCAACGACGACCACAGTAGCCGAGAGTTGGACACGTCATCGTCATCTTCTTCTTCTTCTTGCTCTGCCCCTCCTCCACCGGCGACCGATCGAAGAAGAAGAGTATGACCACCATCACCACCAGTAGCAGCTCCAGTAATACTAGTAGTGCTTCATTGCTACGACGCTGTCAGTACAGACGGCCCCAATTCTTCTTCCTCTCCGGCCCCGGCCCCAACACCCCTACTCCTCTACTTGTTGCATCCGCATGGACCGCATCCTCATCCTCGCTATGCTCCAAAGACGACCACAGGCTCCTCGCTCTGCTGCGCGCCGGACACACCGACGCCGCCTACCACCTCCTAGCCTCCAACCCCTCCCTCCCGGACTCCCCTGTCTCCGCCTCCCGCCTCCTCGCCCAGCTCTCCTACCAAGGATCGTCCCGCGCAGCCACCCTCCTCCACCGCCTCCGCGCCCGCGGGGCACTCCACCTCCTCGACGCCAACTCCCTCTCCCTCGCCGCCTCCGCCGCCGCCCGCTCCAACAACCCCCACCTCGCCTATTCCCTCCTCATCTCAATGCTCCGCCGGGGCCTCCTCCCCGACCGCCGCGCCTACACCGCCGCCCTCGCGCGCCTCCCCCCTGCCCGCGCGCTCCGCCTCTTCGACGCCGTCCTCCACCACCTCCGCCGAGCCCCCGACGACCGCACCACCTCTCTCCCCGACACCGCAGCCTTCAACGCCGCACTCAGCGCCTGCGCCGACGCAGGAGATTGCACCCGCTTCCGCCACCTGTTCGACCAGATGCCCACATGGAGCGCGCCACCCGACGCGCTCACCTACAATGTCGTCATCAAGATGTGCGCGCGCGCCGGCCGCAAGGACCTCGTCGCGCGCCTGCTCGAGCGGATCCTCTCCTCCGGCCTTGCCCCCTGCGCCACCACGTTCCACTCCCTCGTCGCCGCCTACGTCGGCCTCGGCGACATCCCTACAGCGGAGAGGATCGTGCAGGCCATGCGCGAACGCCGCACCGACATCTGCTTGCTGTTCCGGGCGGTCGCAGCTGAAGCAGACCACCAAATTATCAGCGGCGAGCAGCAGCAGATGCAGAGCTCTGTTCTGGACGACATCGTCGTCAAGCCGTCAGAAGAAGAGGAGACGGCGGTGCCGCTGCTGCCCAAGGCGTACCCGCCCAACTCGCGGGTGTACACCACCCTCATGAAGGGGTACATGAACGCCGGCCGCGTGGAGGACGTGGTGGCCATGATGCGCGCGATGCAGCGAGAGGGAGAGACGGCGCCGGCCAGCCGCCCCGACCACGTCACGTACACGACGGTGATATCGACGCTGGTGGCGGCCGGGGACATAGAGCGGGCGCGCGCCGTGCTGGAGGAGATGGAGCGAGCAGGGGTGGCGGCCAGCCGCGTGACATACAACGTCCTCATGAAGGGCTACTGCCAGCAGCTGCAGGTGGGCAGGGCCAGGGAGCTGCTCGCCGTCGACATGGCCGAGGCGGGCATCGAGCCCGACGTGGTGACGTACAACACACTGATCGACGGGTGCGTGCTGACGGACGACAGCGCGGGCGCGGTGGCGCTGTTCAACGAGATGCGGGGGAGGGGCATCGCGCCGTCGGCGGTGAGCTACACGACGCTGATGAAGGCGTTCGCGGCGTCGGGGCAGCCGAAGGTGGCGCACAAGGTGTTCGAGGAAATGGAGAAGGACCCGCGGGTGGCGGTGGACCGGGCAGCGTGGAACATGCTGGTGGAGGCGTACTGCCGGGAGGGCCAGGTGGAGGCGGCGAAGAAGGTGGTGGAGAGGATGAGGGCGCGGGGAGTGCAGGCGGACGTGGCGACGTACGGCAGCCTGGCGAAGGGGATCGCGGTGGCGCGGAGGCCGGGGGAGGCGCTGCTGCTGTGGGAGGAGATAAAGAGGAAGAGGAAGGAGGTGGAGGTGGACGGGGAGGTGCTGGAGGCGCTGGCGGACGTGTGCGTGCGGGCGGCGCTGTTCCGGAAGGCGCTGGAGATCGTGGCGCGGATGGAGGAGATGGGGCTGGAGGCGAACAAGGGCAAGTACAAGAGGATGTACGTGGAGCTGCACTCGCGCATGTTCACCAGCAAGCACGCGTCGCAGGCCAGGCAGGATCGCCGCCGGGAGAGGAAGCGCGCCGCCGAGGCCTTCAAGTTCTGGCTCGGCCTCCCCAACTCCTACTACGCCACCGACTGGCGCCTTCAGGACCATGACTGACACGCATATACTCCCCACTATACTGTATGCTACTAATGCGAAATCTTAACATATTTTTTCTACTTATTACATGATGAAAAAAACGTAGTGTCAGAATTTTACCAGTTTGACAAAATTCTTGTTCTAAACGACATATTTTTTTATTTAAGCAAATATTAGGAATCAACTTCCATGCTCTTAAAGAATGGAGTTTTAAGAAATGATCTGAGAAGGCCTAAAGGCAAGGGGTTTCTTTTGAGGGAGCAGAGAGCTTCTCTCCGCTCCCTTTATTATTAATTTATTTGCAAGACCAGCGTTCGGCTGAAACGTGGTCCGAACAATGTTCCTTGTACAGATTACAGAATGTGCGCTGCGCAAGTGAATGTCTCATGTACAGGGTTAGGCAATTACATACTAACTAGTACTACAACAAAAGGACAATTAGTGCTAGTTGTAGGCAAGAAAGAAACTTCTCTAACCTCAAGACACTGCTCTCAGTCAAGGTGAGTCACTTGTACGGACGCTTTTGGAGTACTTGGTACAGTCAAATGGCCCAACGTCTTGAGCTTTCCGTTTAACCTGCAGGAAATCACGAGGGATGCATCTTCTTCATCAGTCAACCTAATTAACCTTAGTCTTGTAAATATTAACGGCAAGTACTATTCCTATGCAAAAATCACCAGCTACATCTTTGTGTTACTGGATCTGATGCACATGCACTTGCTGAATGATAATAATAAGGCATGTTTGCATGAATTTCCTCCCCAAACTTTTCATTACAGAAAGGCGTACCGGCGACCACGGACTAGGTTCTGGAGCAGCTTTGTCGGTAGGAGAATTTTGCACAGCACCACTCTTCTGTTCCAAAACTTCCTGCCAAAACATAAGCAAACTCAGTTGCAAGCCTCATAAACTTACATAGCGAGCTGAACTTCAGGGACGTAAACTGAGCGTGTCCTCTCTTACAAAACACTAGACTGGATCCATACAAATAGAACAATAGCAAGCAGTTGTGTAACTGAAGACAAATGTCTATGGTGTCAAGTGAATTGACCTCTCCAAAAGCCTCCATGACAGCAAGCCATTCTTCTGTAAACGGAACCAAGTTTTTTAGATGATCTTTACTGATGGTATTTGTCCTTGATTCACCCACTGGCTTATTCATTCTGCAAGAAGATAATAATGACACTATCAATGCAATATGTAATTGAAGACGATTAACTTTGCACATTAAATATTCGATGCAGGCATACTCTATATTTGATACACCCTCTGAAGACATCTTGTTGGTGTCAAACTCAATTTTATCATCAGTATCTTGCTCTACTGGTGACAAAGGCCGTCTTTCCTTGGTCGAAGAATGATGTGATTCTGTTCTACCTTCAATATCTGCCTTTTCAATCAAATTGGTAGATCGTGCCTCTTGATCTACATAAGGGGAGCGCACTGCTAGGTTCATAGGTGAACATTCTGCACTCCTGTAATCAATGTCAAATTCACCCCCTACATGCAACAGCGGAGCTACCGTTGCATCCAATGCATCATCTGTGTCAAGCTCCATTTCAATATCAATATTTGGTCCTTCTGAAGAAGTAAACTGAACTTCACTACACAAAGAATAATTCGAGTCTAACTTGATGTGTGCTAAAGATGGTTTTGGGTCTCTAGAACTATCACACTGTGGCATCTGATCTGTACAGTGTATAGATTGAACTAACATATTCTGCTGATAGCAGGAATGGGAATCTCGCAAGGAACTAGTAGCTAGAGTGCAATTGTTGCCTTCTGATGAACAAACTGTACCAGGTGTCTCTCCAGAAAGTGAATTTTCCAGGTCAACTGTTGCTTCACAATCAGACTTGCCTTGACAATTTAAATCATTTGGGGTGCACCCTGGAGAAGAAATGCAAGATGTTGTCAATTTACTCCCAACTGTAGGTTCGCTTAAGGAGCAAACGACTTGAAAACAAGAACCCTCAGCAGGCTCAAGCTCAATGCTTGAGCAGCAAATAACGTTAAGATTATTGGTGCCCTCAATAGGTTCAACGTCCTTGATAGTATGCTGTTCTACAGATGTCACAACATTGCACTCATTGGGCATGTCATTGCTGGCACCATTATTGTCTACAAAGCTCAACTGTTGTGTAGTCGCTCCATTTCCAGCCAACAGAAAACCATCGTCTGCAATTTCTTGAATATTTGTATTCCCAGAGTTTACTGAGTAAGGTATAATACTTTCTGACAAGGATTGCTTCACAGAACAAGCATCAGTGTTCTCAAGACCAGTAAAAGAAGAGGCTAAGACTTTGGGAGTGATGTCACTAGTGACAGGTTGCGCAGGAATATTGGAAGCAACAGAGCGATTGGAAGGCAGCCACTTTGTTAGATGGAATCTGCCTTTTATATCCACAGGCTGCTTATACCTGAGTGATGAAATATTTCCACTAATGCACTTCTCTGGATTTTGAGCAGTATTGCCATGTGATGCAGAAGTTTTTCCCTGAAATAATTAGTCAAAAATATGAGGTATTGAAGTTTTCACATGGAGAGAATTACAGGACATATAAGAATGCCCCCCCCCCCCCCCAAAAAAAAAAAAATGGAAAGAATCAAATGACAGATTCAAACCTAGAAAACCATTTTGTATGATGGACAAAGCCGAATTTCCCCAATTTTTACAAATTCAGGCATACATCTGGTAGGATGGCCATCTCTTCTTTTTACAACAATTCTCACATCACCTCATATTCCACATATGCAACTTTTATGGAAGCATTGCATCATGTATGAAATAGCATAGAAGACTACCTGAGCAAAAAATCCAACTGAAGGTGAAGGCATCCGAAGGGCTGATGGCTTAGCAGACATTGGTACAGGGACAACAACAGAATTGGAGGGTTTATCTTGTGAAACTGGTGAAAAAGTTTTATATTTTCCAGAACAACTAGCTTCCTCACAGGTGGTAGTAACCGTAGGGACCTGTACAAGTAAACAAGCATGTAACATCCCTTGTGGTTTTCAAATTCATACAGTAGAATATACATAGGGGCAAGATCTGATATATTCACTGGTATCCAACAAAGTGGCAGTGCATCAAATAAGAGTTTCCCCTCAATTAAAATGTAATTGATGCTATCACTCACCGCGTCCTTCCCTATGGTAGGCCCTGAAGATTTACCCACAGATGGATTCTCAGTCTTCGATTTAAGTGGGGGGGCCTCTACTTTATGTGTGTACTTACTTTTAGCTGAAAAATAGTGATGTGTTGAATTAGTTAGTAATAATAATAACATTAAAAAATGCTGAAAACCTTAAGTTACATATAGCCGTAGATGTCTATATGCAAGATTACCTGTAGCTGGTTTTTTTGTTGGTTTGGGAACATCAGTCACAGATGAGGTACTTCTTGTTCTAGAGACCAAAGAAGGAGAAGGTTGAGACTTCCTTGGTATTCTTGATATTTGAGCCGTAGCACTTGAGTTTGGCACTTTTTTCTGTGTATAATTAAGTTAAGACTAACAACACTTGTAATTAATAAGAATGAAACTAAGGATAAGAGTACTTGCAAGACAATGGTCATGCTTTTGTTAAGAAAAGTATAGCACACATCCAACAAGCTAGAATCTTCATAAGGATATGCATATCCAGCAGGTGGTCGAGGTATGGACTTTTGGATGTTTTTTGCTGACCTTTTATCTTGTGTTACCTGCAGTTGGGCAGAAGAGAGCCAAAAATTGCATGATTATCCATAGCATTACGTTAACTAAAGCATGTGCTATGCAATGAACTGACCGCAGGTGCTTTTCGTTCATCCTGCTCAGAAACTTTCGAGGAAGCAAACAGCTTCCTTCCTTTGTTTTCTGTGCTCAGACATTTTGCAGGAAATTTTCCACGAGAATTCTGTGCGACTTCCTTGAGCACGGGTGTGTTGCCAGATTTCTCTAGTCTGGACAATGGGGAAAAGGTTGAAGAAAATCCAGAGGCAGGGCTCCTAGTTGCCTTCACTTGGGAGCCAGTAAGCATAGAAAGCTCCATATTATCCAAAACACCTGCCAGAAGAATAGAGGTTTTTCAGCTGCCAGAAGCATGGAGTAGTTGCGAAAGAATTGTTGTACCTTGTTCAGTGAAGAAAGCAGGATTCCATGCAATGCTTTTCCTGAGATTGAAGCCCCCTGCAGGTTTGTTCTTCCTCCTTTTAGAGGTATCCGCAGCATTGCCTTCCTGCAGAGTTGGGCAATCCAAAACGTGGTGTTGATGTTGAGAGATAATGTTGTGCTTGTTGCCTGGCCATAGAGAATTTGTTATTGGATGTCCGGAATGAACTGCATTAGATAGCAAACACGGAGAGGAGAGGGGGGAGCTCACTGGAAGCAGGGATGCGGCACGGCGAGGCCATGTACAATCGAGCGAGCCTAAGTTTTAGTTTGTCCTGTTTGGATCCCTAGGTATTTGCGAGAGAGAATTTGAATAAAGAGAGATGAGTCTCAACTGCAAATTTCAACATTGCCTTTCTCAGATAGTCCAGTATTGTTTTCAAGGTTCTAAAATAGTGGGTTAAGACATTTAGCGGTTCATCTCTCCAACAGCTAAGATAGGCTATAGTGGGCTATAGCAGTAGCTAAGTAATTTAGTGGTTTTGTAAAAATACTAAGAAAAATTGAAAAAAAAAATGACAGAACTTTGCCTAAAAATTGACATAGCTCATCAGCATTTCATAGTTCATGATTCATACAAATACATGAGTACATCACAAGTGAATACAAGTGGAGAATACTTGACAATTTAACAATACATAGTTCTACACAAGACGAACAGAACCATTACTTGACAATTTAAATAGTTCATCACTAGAGGATCATGACCATTACTTGGCAAAATAGAAATATCAAGTTCAATAGAGTAGATTGTTCTAATCAGATTCAGATTTGCTGTCAATACAAAGTGCAAACATGAATATTTCTCATTCACACAAGGTAATTAATTGAATCAAGAAGATCGGGAATGAGGAGCTACCTGCCATTAGAGAAGGAATGCTCGGTTCTTCTTCTTCACTGGACAAGTGGACAGAGCGAGGAGCAGGAACGGAGCCGAGCGGCGGCCGCTGCCGTGCCGCGTGCCGAGCCAAGCAGAACCGCCGCCGCCGAGCAGAGCCCCTCCGCTGCGCCCAGTCCCGCAGCCGCCCCGAGCCTGTCCGCCGCCGAGCCCCTCCGCAGCCACGCCGCCACCCCGCAAAACCGCCGCCGCCGGCTCGCACGGGAAAGGGAGAGGGAGAGAGAGGGGAAGGGCGGAGAACGTGGATACAGATCTGGCTTCGAGCGGAGGAGGCGGCGAGTGGCGACGGCGACGGGGAAACCCAATTTGAATTTTGGGCGCTGTTGTAGGTTCAAGGTCTGAATACTTATCAGTTAGTTACTACCTGTGTAATTTCCAGGCTAACGTCATATGACATGCACGTGCTTCTCTTAGCATTTTTAACATCTCACACAACTAGGGCAATGTTGCTTGGATCATGAAATTATCGCAATCCATCTAATTAATCACGAAGAAAATTAAAGAACATGATACCAAAACTTTAGATTGTTGAAGGAATAACTCTGCAAGAAAGTGCAGCATGTCTGCTCCTCTAGTTGTGTCATCTACTATACAGTGATGTAAAGGCCTATGTAAATGGAAATTTCGACAAATAATTCTTCTGCGCGGTGAAGGACATAAGAACCTAGTATTTGGTACAGGTATCAACAAGGCAATGTCAAAAATTAGTTCTAGTTCTTGGCTACAAGGGCAAAAACATTTCTGTTGCATGGTTTCTGTCCTTTCTTTACACCATATAGAATAACCAGGTGAATTTGGATATGTCAGCCATATGTGGTTCTCTTCTCATGTAGAGAGTCTGTGGAATCACTCTCAGCTTGGATCATTGCTTTCTTGGCGAGTTCGTAGCCTGCAAAGTTCATTGCTCCAAGAGGAGCAATCCAGAAGAAGCGAGGGATTGCACCCTTGAACAGCCCAAGAGGACCCTCGTTTCGAAGGATGGAGAAGACTATCAACTGCATGGTGACTGGTGTGCCTGGTGGAGCAGTCATCATTCGAGTCTTCATCACATCAAAGGGAGTGGTGACAACCGCTGCAAGTCCTCCAGACAACGCTCCCACTGCAACAGTTTCCCATGGTTCTAAGTCTCTGTTCAAGACATGTTGTGCCGCCTGCAATAATGGGCATGATCGTTAGATTCATCAAGGCACATGGCATAGTTATAAATATAATGGGACTGCAGCATAAACTATATATTCCAAACCAAAGTCTATTAAAAGAAAATATTTAACAACTGACTTAACTATGTTTTGATGCCTAATGCGTGCAAAATTAAACATCTAAGGAAAATAGTGAACTGACAAAAAAATAAAAACCAGAAGAAAACAAAACAGCCTACTCTGGGCACCTTTGAGGAAAATAACACAAGTAAAATAATTAAGTACAAGGGCATTAGTTTATAGAGAGATGAATAGAAGAAAAACCCCATTGTGCTTCCATTTTGCAGTCAATTCAAATTCATGACATTCAAATCTGCTGATTTGATAGTAAGCTTTAAATATCGAACAAAGGCAGCTCACTGCAGGCCTTTCAGTCAAAAAAATATGGATGGAAGAATGCCAATTTTAAGGTATGGTAAAAGAAAATACGAAGAAAATTCACGGTACCTTTTTAGCTTCTGCATAAAGGCACATTCCGGCAACATAGAAAGGAACCTCTCGGCAAAGAGTGGCCCCAGTCCCACGAAAGAAGCCCTTTGGACCATCTTTTTGCATGGTGCCAACAATGGCTTCCCCTACATTATTGAAGATTCCAGCCTGCAAACGCTGCTTGAGAACCTCACAAGGAATACGGACTGCTGTTCCAAGGATGGTGCTGCAGAAGGAAGAGAGTGATTGAACCTGCAAAAGGAACATCATATGATCCTTTTTTTTTTTTGCCAATGTAGTACTTGCTCAAATTTTAAACAGGTTTATTCAGGCAGACAATTTTCACGGCAAATAGGCTTAGCTCTGAGTTGTGTGAGAATAATCAGGTCTTACTTGATAAGATTAGTTTGGTCAAAAGCCATATCAACATGTTTAATTAGCAGAGGGCTTGAGGCAGGTTACATGTTTAATAAGCAGAGGGTTGGGAATTCCAGATATACGCGTCAATGTGGCACATCCAAATTTCACACAAGGAATAGGGAAGTATACCTGAATATCTGGAAGTGTTGGAGCAACACTTTTCAAGACAAGCTTGCTTGCCTCAAATATCCCTGTTCTCAAACCATGGCTGCAAGTGACAGGATGTTAATATGCAGTCTATATACAAATTTGCCCCTAAAACTCTGAAATAACAGTGACCTTGAAAACTGTCCAAGAATTGCAGGGATAGAGCCCCGATAAAGTCCTCGGATCCCTATTTGTGGAAGTGTTGATATGAGATCTGGAAATGAAAGTGAAGATGCTTGTACACGTGTCTGATACAGTACAGAAAACGAAAAAGCTTGAATTAGAAGTGCCCATGGAACTGCACGATTTCTCATCCAGAAAAATAAAGATTAATTGACTCTAATGTAAAATCTAGCCATTATGTTCACTGTAGGTAATGCTTTGTCGAATAAACTCAATATGATGTTATTCATGGAGAATGAACTCAAAATGATATATTGCAAGTATAAAGCTCCCACCAGGGCCAGTGTGCAATATGTATTTCTATTTGATCGCATACCAGCCACTGCCATGGAGCTTGCTAGTAGTAGAAGGTGCTTGCCATAATTATCGTGCAATTTAGTATGTTGGACTTTGACATCAATAACTCTTATCATTAAGACATCCTATTCTAAGAAATGCTATCAAGGCGTAGTTGAATCAATGCTATGGTAAGCAATCACATATTCAGTTGTTCACACTAAAAGGATAAAAGTAACATGTTTCTGTACCTTCATTGAATCAATGGGATGCATCATGGAGGTAGAAAGTGCACTAGCAAGACCTCCAGCTAACGCAGACTTCAGAACACTTCCTGTCGATATCTCTACAGGTGGTGGGACAGCAACCAAAGTAGCAGCTTCAAACCAAATGTTCCTAAACGCATTAGCATTCGAAGAAATGAGTTAAGTGGAAAGATTAGTATCAAATGCCAAGAGAAGATAACCAAAAACAATTTATTATTTCCATGCCTGATCAGATGACCAACTTTCATGCAGGATTACTATGTAATGATTCAAGATGCAAATTTGTTCCCACACGATATATCAAACATACCGAGGGTCATCTTCAAGGCGCTCTGAAGGAAGCAGGAGCATGAAATTGCGAAAATGGCTATATGAGATGGATTGTTCTGAATCTGCATTTAAGTACCGCAGCATGGCAGCAGCATTATCTTCATTGGCTGGAAGGCCTGCACTTTTTAAAGATGCAAGGATTTGATTTTTGTGAAGTGTCCCAGACTTGCTCAAACACAGTGTTGTGTATGCACGCAGTATTGTTGGCTCCTTCTGCTCCATCAAGGATAGAAATTGTTTCCACCCAATTGATTTTGAAAACAAGTTACTTCTGGTGCGCCGTAAAAAATCCCGAGCATACCTCCTCGGCAATCGCCTCTTTCTCATTGCAATTTCAAGGTCTTCTAGAGTGACTTGACCATCGCAATCTCTGTCCAACTCCTCAAAGAATCGCTTTCCTGCAGAAGGCAAGCCGAAAGGAGAAAGTTAAGATAACAATATGCAAGAGTTACCATTATTCATTTCCAATAGAAGAACAAAGCAACCATATCAGAAATAATATTTCAGCGATATTGATGGCAGTCATAGTAACACAGCAGCAAGCGAATGTGGAGCTCAAGTTATGAACAGATGATTGTACAGTACCGAGGCATTGAGAAATTTGTGTTATCCATATTCTGAAATCTGAATGACAAGTCTAAAGTAGTGGGTTGGGTACCTTCAAATTCAGCATATCTGAAGAAGTCGTGCACAGAGAAGAGCTTCTTTTTATCAGGATGGGCATCGGGTGATGTGGTTGACCTGCCAACCAGCTGGGGAAGTAGCTCAATCAGCTCGGTGAGTGAAACCGTGGAAAGTGTGGAGCGCAGCCGCTCGACGTTGGACAAGGGGATGTTGAGCAGGCGAACAGGTAATCTGTGTGGCAGTGGTGGAGTATCATCATTAGCAGTCACAATATCTTGAGGTTGGTCGTCGTCGTCGGAGACGGAGGCTGGAGGTGGGGTGCCGGTGCCGGTGCCGGTGATGCCATGGCCCCCAACCTTGGCGAAACCCAAATTGGAGAGGAAGCCATCGAAATCGGCCTTCTTCCCACGGATTGCTGACTCTAATTGGTGGAGATGTGGTTGGAATTCCTTGGCTTTGTAGTCCAGCAGGCGTAGGTTATGGGCTAAGGCGTCGAAGGCAATGCAGAGGAGAAGGTCTCCAGCGAGGGGCTTGTGGAGGAAATTGGTGACAACGACATGGAGGTGGAGGAGGCAGTCGGGCTTGCGCTGCTGCTGCTGCTGCTTGCGATTGGGATTGGATCCAGGGAAGGGGAAGGGGAGGCGGAGGCGGTGGCGGGCGGCGGCGAGGAGAGGGTGCTCAGGTGACATGCTTAAGCCTCAGGGTTGCCTGAGTAAGCTTTGGTGGAGTGAATTCTCTCCGTCTCCGGTGAGCAGCAGCAAGCCATAGCCATAGCCATAGCCACCACCAACATCTCACTATACATTCTGGAGAAGAGGAAGAGGCTGAGAAGCGGCGAGCCCGGCCGCATCGTCCAAACAAATAAAGTAAATATTCGGGTAAAACCTTCAAACTCGTCGGAATAAATAAGAATCCTAAAAATAACATTTAAAGAATTATCGCTGTATGTATCAAACCTACATACAATACACATACATAAGAGTCATGAATTATTAAACGTCACTAATGTAGCAGTGACAAAAACTTAAATGGCTACTAATAGTCTGGTTAAATCTTACTCTTCATTACCTGTTTAGCAAGCTGGCCCCAAAAAAATCATATTCATATTTCGTGTGCACTACAACGACCTATCCAAAATTCCTAGATCTTATGTATCGGCTTCTCAATACTCTTATTCTCTTTCTATTTCCCCCTCCTACCCAATGCTTTAATATGATCAACACCGATGAGGCAGAGCAACGTGTGTGTGCTAACATCATCGTAGAGAAATCGATATGAGCGTCGTGACACACCATGATAGCCCTAGGCTTGGTATTTGAAGGCCACTGCTGGTCGTGTCGATTTGGCTATGCTAACCTCCCTCTGCCATAGGATCATTGCCTACCTCTTCATCCTAGTGTTGTTTAATCAATCCTTCAACGTCGTTGATGAGGTTAAGTTGCTCCTCTCCCTCTCCCCTTTTTGACATTCTCAAGGTTGGCGTCTCAACAAGGAGAAGATTAGGGAAAAATTGCCAAACAGAGATTATGTCGATGGCAACAAGGCTTGGGAAGGACACATCTGATGGAGGGTGAGTCAATGAAGTTGTAGGCACCAGTGGTAGGGCGATATGCGCCTAGAGTTAGAAGCTCAGTGGTGTTGAGATGAATCGGATGAAGCGGCAATCCAATAGACGGGACAGGGCAAAGAGGAAGGAAACATCACTCAAACAAGTGGGATGGCCCAACTGCTAGATGACAGGAAGGTGAGAGACTGAATTTGGTGGGGCTTTGTCTCGCCAACATTAGTTTTTTTATTAGTCTACGTTTAATACTTCAAATTAGTGTCCAAACATCCGCTGTGACATGAGGCTAAAAAGTTTAGCCCTATCTAAACAACCCCTAAGTGAATTTGAGAATTTGGCTAGTCAAATGACATAACAATCCAAATGGAGGGCCCGTTGGAGCAACGTTTTTGCTATGTTTACTAAACGTTCAGTTTAGAAAAGCTTAACATTCTAAGAAGTAATATGTAAAAAGTGAGCTTCTCACAATCTAGAAAAACCAGGCTTTCCATCTTTTGACTTTCGGTCATTTTCTAGATTTTATAATTATAAATGCTCATATCAATGAGAATCTAGACAGTTTGGGAGTTGAAAATTCTGGGATAAGTTAAACTATCATCAGCTATCTCAAACATGCCCAAATTTTGACATGGAGAACTAGATGGAGAACCTATTGGGATGCTCTTAGTAAATCTCCACCTTCCTAAGCTCCCATATCCAAAAAAATCCATTAGTTTCTAGGGCCTAGGGTGGTATGGATGCAAAACTACGATATGTGTGGCCTTTTACATACTGAGACCTGCCTATACTTTATGGGACTTACGTCTTTTCATCAAATTTGTGTTGGATCAATCTAAACCCCATGTACTTAAAAATCAATCTAATTATAGAAGTTAATTAAAACGGTTTCGATTGTTAAAGGTGATTTGTTAAGCAGTTTTGAAGTTGGGTGGTGCAATTAAAAAAACAAGATATTTGAGCAACTAAATGGCCTTATCCTAGTAGAAAAATACTTTATGTATGTGTTTGGCATATTTATAAACAAAAAATAATTTGTGAATATATATACATGTTGTTTTAGCTATCTAAAATGAAAGACCGAAAAATAAACTTTGATGAAAAAACTCAAAATCAATTTCAAATTTAAGGCTAACTATTTAAATTTGACTTGTAAACATAAAACAAAAGCGAAAAGCGAGGATGTAGTTATTATTCCAAGGCAAACAAATACAGTGCACACAATTATAGCATCATAGATTAGCTGCTGATAGTTTCCACACATGACATCGTGAAGCCTCAACAAAAAATTTGTGGAGCACAAATCCTTCAGCAACATTCTATAAGGGTTGTCTTTTTAGCCCTATGTCACATTAGATGTTTATATACTAATTTGAAGTAAACATATACGAATAAAAAACTAATTTTATAAATAAGAGCTAATCCGCGAGACGAATTTTTTGAGCCTAATTAATCCATAATTAGCAAATATTTACTGTAGCATCACATAGGTTAATCATAGATTAATTAGCCTCATTAGATTCGTCTCGCGAATTAGTTCAAGATTATAGATGAGTTTTATTAAGAGTCTACGTTTACTATTTATAATAAGTGTTTAAACATCCGATGTGACTGGAGACTAAACTTAGTCCTAGAAACAAACACCCCTAAGAGGTTCATTCACATAAGCTATTAGCTCAGTTTATGTTCATGTGACAAGGAATACTTAGGAGTTGTTTAGATGGGGCTAAACTTTTTAGCCCCATATGACATCGGATGTTTGAACGCTAATTTGAAGTATTAAACATAGGCTAATAGAAAAACTAATTTTATAAATGAGTGGTAATCCGCGAGACGAATTTTTTAAGCCTAATTAATCCATAATTAGAGCATGTTTACTGTAGCATTACATAGGCTAATCATGGATTAATTAGACTCAATAGATTTGTCTCGCGAATTAGTCCAAGATTATAGATGAACTTTATTAATAATCTATGTTTACTATTTATAACAAGCGTTCAAACATTCGATGGGACAAGGGACTGAAAATAAGTCCCTCGTCCCAGACACCAGTTTTAGCTTGTTGTTACACCATGCAATTTCTAGATGAAACAGCAACAGCCTGGCTACAAGATGCAAATCATCACAAAAACAGTTGAAAAAAATTAATCGCCACAAATTACTAATCAGTTACATAATCTGGAAGAGCTCAGCTGTAACTTTGAGCTGATACCAATAACAGATTGAAAAATTCAATAAAACAAGGCAAGCATCATAGACCAGTAGGCAAGTCACTACAGTTTGAGAAAGCAACTTTAAGCACTTAATGATAGCCTCATTAAAATGTCAAGGACCACATTAAAAAAGTATGAGGGGGTAATTGTAGGAATTTTTAGAGGTTAATAAAAACCAAAACCACATCATTTCAATCGCCCCCCCCCCCTCAGGGGATATTTGTATGGCGAGTCGCTTCACAGATTAGCTAAAATAGGAATGAAACCGTAAGGATTAGTGGAAAAGAACTCTCTATCCAAACATGCGTTAAGATTGATAACAACATGTGAATAACTAAGGCAACAATTAGATACCATGATGCATGTAGATCAACTATTGTTCTAAGGAAAAAATACAGTGCAGATAATTATTGTATGACAGATTAGGTACTAATAGCTCCTACACAAAGCATTGTGAATGCTCAACCAAAAATACGTGGAGCACAAAATCCTTCAGCAACATTCTCTAAAAAGACCCATTAATATAAGCTATAAGCTCAGGTTTACGGCCAGGTGACAAGGAATACCTGGTCTACTCAGTTTTAACTTGTAATTAGACCATATACATGTTGATACTATCAGGATGCAGGCACTAGATGAAAGAGCACCAGCCTAGCTACAAGTTGTAAATCATCACAAAAACCATTGAAAAGAAGTAAACTTGCGAGATAAAGATTACAGTGACTACATAGAAAAGAATTCTAGTGCCAGAGCAAAGCCTAAGCTAAAGTTAATATGAAGCTAATCAGTAGACAGGAACACTCAATTACCCAATTAAATGATGCAAACTAGTAGTAGCATAGAGATACAGCAAGTAATAGATGTAGTAGTAGAAACAGATGAGGTGTGGCAATTGAAGTATTGAGAGGCATCCTGAAGAAGAAGATGCAGCAATTGTTTGAAACAAGCCCAAGTAATTAATTAGCCACAATTGTTTGAAACAAGGTAGGAGAAAACAGTAAGGGCACCATAAACCTGCACTAGAGTATAATTCGCTGGGAGATGTAGCAAAGAACTCAGCAAGGATCCATCCATCAATCCATAGATTACTAGCTAGGTTGTCTTCGTTCGTACAAAAAAACAACAATATCATGTGATCCTGATCCGATCTGATCTGAGGGGAAAGGATGGATTAGGCGGAGGCGGAAGCGGAGGCGGCGGTGCGGGAGCGGTAGAGCTTGCCGAAGACGTGGAGGGCGGTGACGAAGCCTATGAAGCAGAGCGACATGACGAGCACCATGGTGGGGGAGAGGCGCAGGCCCGGCGCCTCGTCGGTGTAGAAGCGCAGCATGTTGCTACCGCCGGCACCGGAGAAGCCCCCGGAGCCGCCGGTGGTGGAGGCGCGGCGGCGGCGCATGCCGGCGGCCGCAGCGGGCGTGCCACGGGGGCCAACGGTGGAAGGGCGGGCGGAGGCGGCGGCGGCGCCGACGGAGGACTGGGACTGCGAGGAGGAGCGAGCCATGGATGCGATCCGATGCGTTGAGACGACGACGACTAGTCTAGTAATGGATCTCGCCTCGCTCTCGCTCGATCTATCTGCCTCCGCTCCACAGCTACCAGTAACAAGGGGCCCACTGGTCAGTCAGTCATACAGTACATTGCCTCCTTTTACTCTAAGCATATTCAATAGCATGCTTAAAAATTATCTATCTAAATCACAATTTAACGAAAAGATTTCATCTCCATATTGATATGCACCCTAACATGCTCTTCATCCTCACCCTCTAAATCCTAACGGCTAGTTACCACTGCATAAATTTTGAAAACTCCAATGTCTTCGACATCCCTCTCATATCTATTATCTATATTTTTCTAGAAAGTGTGGACACGTCTAGATGAAATTCATGGCTAGTCATCTAACTTGGTATAAGACAAGCTTGGAAGATTTGGCTGTTGAGAGAGCAAGTTTAGCTATTCAGATGATATGACAAGTCATTTGAGTAGTTTTTTAGAAACTAAATTTTAAATAATTTGATATAGAGAGTCATTTGATCATTCTCTTAAAGATACTCTAATTTTAGACTCAAATGGCATGTTTGGCTAGAGTGGGGAAGGGGAATGAGAGTTTAGAGGAGGGAGTTAATGGTGGGACCGTGGGAAGGGTTATGGGAGTTATACTTATAGTTATTATCTCTTGTTTGGTTAGAATGAAGATTGGCAATAATGATACTGGAGGGTGTTTAAAACCTCTGATTAACTAGTGGAATTGGGAATGAGACAAAAGTTTAACATCAATAAAATACTTATGGGCTAATTTATAAACTCAATCGCTTTTACGAACAACTCACTAGGAATATATTTGTCAGACTTCTTCGACAATCATGTCAGCATCAGAAAAATTGATGGAAGCATGCTCTTACGCATCAATTGGGTAGTGATGTGTTAATGTGTGGTTTAGTGCATCAGGTTATAAGGATTACATATAAATTGGTTTCACCAATCGTAGCAAAGAAGTCATTGTTTATTTAACTATTCGAGTTTATATGTATCGAATTCCCAGCCGATACAGCCTTCGACTTTACCCATCAGCTGATTGAGCGCACTATCGCTGTTGAGTTTGTTGATGGCTCCTCATGATCGAATCATCTTTCATCTCTTAGGTAGGATTGCTTCTTGCATTATATTTGAGACATGTTCCAACTAATCTTATGGCCGCGTCCGGCCCCCCTCTAAGTTAACTTATCTCCCTCGTTTTTTGCGCGCACACTTTCCAAATTGCTAAAAGGTGTAATTTTTGCAAAAATTTTCTATAGGAAAATTGTTTTAAAAAATCATATTAATCTATTTTATATTTTTTAATAATTAATGATTAATTAATCATATACTAATCTATTACTATATTTCGTGCCAGATAAGTTAACTTATCTCCTTACCCCGAACGCGGCCTATGTCAAAGATGATTATTTTTTTCATCTATTTGCAGAAATAATATTTTGATTGCACCCTTAATTACTACTCTCCGCTTCATATTGTAAAACTTTCTATTTGGAAACTTACTTCATAACCAACCAACGGAAGAAACCATATATACATATACATCAACTACTGCCACTCTGGTTCCATTCTGATATGCAAATGGACCTGCCAAACTACCTCCCTCTATCTATGTGTCAATGGCACATCCAATTTAGCAAAGAAAAAACCCACCTTGCTTAATTCTTGCCGCCAAACATCCATCCTGATGGTGGTCAGGGCCCACAGCAGGGATCATATATCAAATAGCATAAGTTGCTAATCAGAATCTGAGTCAATTGTTACTATCAACTTTGGCCTAACTGAATGGTCCTTCTCTTTCCAAGAGATGGAATCTCTCCACTCAACCCATCATTCCTGCTCCTGACAACTGAACCTGTAGCACATACGAAATCTGACTGTTGTATATTTTCCAACAAAAGACAAGATGCAAGCTTGTGCAAAAATTATATTAATGCCAGAGATGAATCAAAAGCCAATATACTTGTATACTAATGAGTTCTATATTTGCAAAGTTTGGTATATCTTTAAAACATAAGTGACAAAGTCAAGACAACATTTTTGTATCACATCGCAATTTCTTATCTATTTGTAATTGAGGGAGAAACAAAAGAACTCATAAATAAGTAGATGGTGAATTCGGTCATACCATCTAAATCTGTCATGTCATCTCCACAAATTGTCCTTTTCTGAGAAGCAGTTTTGCCATTGGTTAAACAACCTTGATTGCTATTGATGCTAAGATCCGTCCAATCCTCAGAGTGGCCATCACGGTATGTTTTATCGTAGTTGCCATCTTTTTCACTTGACCTACAATCTTGTAATGCAACATCACGCCCACATTCCAGCAGGTTTGCTGCTGCTGTTACACCCAAGTTAACCCCTGAAATTGGCTTATGCAAAGGTTGACAATTGTCAATGTAATTTTGCACAACGCATTGACCACCGGGTGACAACACCATAACATTATCATCATCTGAGTCACTCAGAACTATTATATCCTGCTCTATTGGTGTTGGAGGAAAATGTGCATCCATGGGAGAAGAATCAAGATCATGGGCATTGCTGGTAGGTTGATCAAATTGTCGCGGCTCTTGATTATTGATTCCATCTTTGTTGTTCTCATCATTAGTGTTGCTTGCCAAAACAACATAGTTTTTACTTTCAAAATATCCATTCTGGCCATTGTCAGAAGGTGGCATCCAGTTAGAATCCCCTCTCCTGTTACCACTTGCCATAGTTGTTTCTTCCAACTCCCAACTTAAGACAACCTGTATTTTCAGACAACGGTTCTTCTTTAATCTCAAGCTTTACAAATCCTACGTCGGGCTTAGAACCTATATCTGTGGGCATACAGAGTGTGCCATCCGATAAATGCCACTGCTTAAGACCATTCACTCGCCAGGAACCATCAGGCTTGACATCAATTTCTAATACATCATCTCCATAACTTTGGATCTAGATGACAAAATACAACAAATCAACAGATGATGCATGTTAGAATGATATAGATAAGAACATGAAATTCATTTCCACCATAAACTCACCAAAGAGGTGATGCGATTGAAGTAAGGATCAATGATAATGTTGTCTAGGGAGTAATTTTTCAGGCAAATTGGGCATTGCCACTGCAGACAAGAAAACATAGTTTGGTTGGATGAGAAAAGGAGAGAAACATGCTAACTGATGTGAGAAAGACAATCGAACCTTTCTTGAACGTTGATTAAGTTCCACAAAAGCTTCTAAATCAAAACAACCCATGTGAACACAGGGTTTGAACCGACCAGCTGTCTTGATCCTTGAACCAGTAATCTACCAAGATAAAATAGCTTTTTCATGAGGATACTTAATAGCTAACTTTGTGTGGAGGAGTGTCAGACATACTCTATGAATCAAACATCATATGATTAGCAGATATGATCACAAAACAGCTAGGTTAAAACTTATAATAAAATCATACAGATGATAAGAAGAATAATTTTAGACTTATGATGTCAGGGATGCAAAATACAAAATTACTTCAGACAACAAATGCATGGACGAGAGGAATATCATTAATGATCTTCTCAATAATAGTCATATAACTTACTGGGCATCGGAGATTTACAGAGACAGAATCAGCTACAACTTCAATATCACTGTCATTATCAGCAGTATCTGCCTCAGCGCCGCACACGAGCAAGGGCTTTATCAAAGTTCTCACCATCTTCTTCCTTTGGCACAAAAGATAGGACCTGTCCACTATCAAAATTTAGAGGACATCCAACAAATAAAAGCATTGTTCCTAAATCTTAGGTGATGTTATGTTGGATGGTTCCCAAGTATCAACTTGTAGATGCTGAGAGAACCAACCAGTTTCTGGCCTGATCCAACAAGATACATATGTTTTTAAGTATTCTTAGGATTCTTCATCACAAAAAATAGATATCCTCCTGAGGCCTTACATTGAAGTAATGGAGTTCCTTTTGGAGATACATACATGGCTAGGCATTCAGAGGTAAAAAGGAAAAAAGAAATGAAGTAAAACACATTAAGCATTTGTTGTGAAAAAGGGACGTATCAGGATCAAATGACCAAGAGATATCCCAAGGGTTTGTTGATCCAGAACAATCTTTGACTGCCAAAATAAATTTCTGAATAATATTTTGATTAAAAATGGCAGTGCAAATGCCTTACAAGTAATTACCTGTTCTATAGATCTCCTCTTCGCAATCCTGACTCCCAAACAGAACGTGCGAGGGTCACTTCTAGATAGAACAATCTTATTAGATCCCTCTCTCACATACGTTGTTAACTGTATACAAAAAATATATACACAGCGAAAAATATAAATGTCCAAACAGAATAGTTAGCCGACAGAGATGATGTATAAAATATTTCAGATGAATCATTGTGAATAAGAGAATATCATGCTTTATGAGAATAAGATACTTACTACTGGACCATCATCTCTACCATTCACCCCTAATTGTTGTGTGGGTTGCCTGTTGACAACCCTAATATGAATACCTGAAGAAAAGAAAAAAAAATGCCAACATGAATAGCTCAGATTGAGAATGTTTGAGCACTTGGCACAGACCCACAGATATAGCTAATAGGATGCAAACTTGCAAAGTAGTATATTCCTAAATTGATGAAATAAAGGAATATGCAAGTGCATGAAGGGAGCACATGCAGAAAGATGTGCATGCATAAATCATCCAATGTAAAGCAAAAAAATGGACCAAATCGACTAGTAATGAAACAAAATATGAACTGAAGATAAAAATTGGTTTTTGATAAATCAGCAATCACCATCCATCTATCTTGGCTTGGGTAAATAGGCAACCAGTCATTTGTGCCACCTAAAGCTTGACAAACAAAAATGTTATGCAAAAAGATAAGCTCATGATATTCACACATCAAACATTGATTAGACAAGACTACAAGAGGCTATGAGGCCCTTCAATCAAGTTCAGGCATAAAAGAAAACACATTGTTCCAAAAAAATCAACAAGTTGCAAGAAAATTACTGATAACAAAGGGGCATAAATAATAATGCTCCAAAAGACACATTGCCTAGTATGACTTATCCGAACAAACTAGTGTAGTGAATTTGTCGTTTTGATTCTTTAACTGAATAAACCATTTTCTGTGAACCCTATTATAGAATATGCGTTATTACATACAGTAAGCCCAAATATATACCATTAACTTGCATATCAGAATGCAAAGGCCAATGCATCCTGAAAGGTATGTTTTCATTAAGAAGGATACACCAAACCTGCATGGAAATAAATGCAAAGGAAACTCAAGGCCAAAATTGGAGACATAGTAGTCAAATTTTCTCTAGCACAAAATTAATAAGGAAGCATAACAACAGTAGTTTATTTTTGCAAGGACCATAGTTTAGAAGCATATCTTTGCAAAGGTAGTATTTCTGCATATCTTAATAAATTATGGCTCAAAATGATTAGGAATGGGCATCCTGAATAAAAAAAACTAATAATATAGTGGGAAAAACAAATGACTTAACCTGGAGATCATATTCATCTTTCTGAAGCATCTCCCAATTAACCCTTGACAGCAGAAATGTCTTGTCAAAATACTGTACATCATATGACCTAGACATAAGCATGAATCACAAACAAAAAAGAGGGGAAAAAATAAGTGGAGAAGAATGTTGGACCCATCATGTCCCCCTGCCCCATGATCAACCCTTCTATTCTACATGCCATACTACCAACATTTTATGAACCATTAAATAATATGTTTTGGTGACATACATAATTACATATAATAATGGATAACTCACCCGTCTGGTGCTATTTTAGAGGGAGCAACTGTGACAGGAAGTATAATATGATTAATGGTAACACAGAAACTGCAAGTTATGAAATACAGAAGGAAACCATATCAGATAATATACCATATATTAGGACCAAATAAGAAAATGTGCTTAACAGGAATAAAGAGAAACCATATAAGTGTTTCAAAATTCACAGAAAAATGGTTTTGCTCAGTAAAAAAAATAGTTCCATAAATAATTGATACCACAGAACAACTAAAAAAATCGTATGTTGTAGAAGTTTGAACCACCATGTAGATCTTGATATGCCATATGATTTATGGCACAAGGAAGCAAAACAAAACAAATTAAGTATGTGATCACAACATAATTGGGTGTCTTAGTAAAAATTAGTTGCTACTACAAGAAAGTCTTAGCACAACTTACGGGTCTGCTCGGTCGATTCGGCACATATCACAATAAAAGTAGGGTGGTAATTCTGGAGGAACACTATCTGTAGGTTTCTCAGCTATGCTAACACAACCAACGTGTTGCGGTGTATTGTATTGTGTACCTTCACACTAAAAAGGGGCAAGGAAATTTTGGGTCATAACCTCAAACAGAAGTAAACAACAGGAACTGACAACACTTAAGTGGTTCATTTGGTAGGACGCTACTGTCTTACATAATAAAAGTACATGACAAAATTATATGTTATGGCTCCAGCTAAGTCTACAGGCTTCCTTTATAAAATAAATAATAGCCCTCGCAATGAATAAATGAATAGCAACCAAAAACAAGTTTCAGCACATAAACAATTTAATTTGCTTTGGTAATTCAGCATACGATCAATACAATCAAGAACAATTTTAGAAGTTTTATTGGATTGGCTGATGGAAAGGGCAACCAGATAATTACAAGACCATACTTGTAATTGTAATATGAAGTTCTAAACAATGCCTTAGTCATGGAATCAATGGGCAGAGAATAACCACAAGGGCAACAGACATTGACATCCAACTGAGTAGAAGAATGATCTGATTTCCTTTTAGGCTTTACAATGTGTCCTGAGTCAGTCTGGTTTCTAGAGGTTGCGACAGCATCTGTGGAGCCATGCATCTTTATGGAAATAGTACGCAAAGTTCACAATGCCTTGTAAGAGCAAATCAGATTAAACACACGTCAAGCTTAAGAAGTGTAAACTCACGTAAAAGTGGCATCAACAATTTTAGCCACAGTTTCTTTTCCAATCATAAAGCCGTTCATTTTGGCGTCTGCAAAAAAAATGAAAATGACTCCTTAGCACCCTCTAAGAATAGACACTAGTACACAAAAATCAAAGTTTGAAAAGCAACAATGCAATGTACGTTGATCTTGTTGGTCAGATAATACTGCAATAATTTTGTCCAGTAGTTCCTGTAAATGAGGCAAAAGCACAAGACCCAAATGGTCCATAAGTAAATAAAATCCCATATATGCAGTACTAGAAGGCACGTACAAGTTGATTAATTTCAAAATATGTTTGTGTTATTGACACGGATACCATGAAAACTCAGATTTTCCCCACAATAAAATGGAGAATCAAAACATGGGCGGTTGATGTTAATAAAGGAATAACAAGGAACTATTTGGGTATAATGAAAAAGATAATTGAAGGAACCTGCTTCCTTCCTTGCTTGGGAAGTCCAAGCTGATGCAGGACATCCTTTAGCTCTTTTATTCTGAAGTGATTCAACTTGAACTGAAATATGGCATATAATTATGAGCAACATAAAAAGGAGACATAAGGTATATGGAATCAGAAACATATAAAGCCTATCCACCAAAAGGATAGCTGTGGGCAATGGAACAAGTGAAAGAAAAAAGATTGATAATAGATTTGGGAGCAACCTTTTAATAAGAAATAAAGCAAGGAGTTGCCAAACAGGAAATGTAACAAAAGGTAGTGGTAGTGCAGCATGAAAAGGGAGAAAATTCTTGATTCAACCCTAAACAAAACGCAGAAGGGGAGCACAATCTACAACAAGGCTATGTAAAGAAGAAGCAGGCAAGAAATCGAGATCCATCCAGTGATCGCACGAGAGAGAGAGAGAGAGGAGGGTGACCTTGCAATCAGCGAGCAGCGGGTCATCGGCGGCGGGGTGTGGCGCCATGGTTGGGCGAGCGTGGCGGCGAGGGTACTAGTCTCTCGTCTCCACACTACACTCCAAGTGATCTCAAGAGAGAGAGTAGATCATCATGCAATGCATGGGAGTACTACTATTACTTTACAATGCGGTCATTTCCTTTCCCTTTTGGCAGTCACTATTTTCCAGCTAGCTCTTTAAGCAAGTCTTAAAAGTGGTGGATGAATATATCGATCATGCAGGTGGCTTTACCACCTATGAAATGACATGAATGATATATATATGCCAATGCAACTTTGCACTAAAAGGTTAAAGCACAAATTGTCAATTACTGCTCCCATGCATATATTATTGTATTGGTGCCTCCTACCAATGCAAAAACCTATTGTTGGTGCATGTATAATTAACTCAAGTCATTCGATTCATCAACCACGAACCGCAGTGCATATATGCATACATATTCTTCTTAATTCAGACTTGAGCTAAGTTCTGATCTTCTTATCGATCTTTAGTATGCACAGCAGCTAGCTAGCTAACCATGCACATATATAAACGATATATATTTTCTACGTGGCAATATATACTAATATTATTAATTGAGCTATTAGCTAAATACCATGTGCACAGAAAAAAAAAACAGGCACTGCCAGATAACTTGTAAAGTATTAGTGCCACTTCGTGAATACCCGTTGCTCACTCATATCCCAAAAATTTGGCACCCCTCGCGTTCAATTTGTAGTAGTGAGGTTAAGTACATATATATAGTCTTTTGTTTTTCTTTTGTAGCTTGGTCTAGCTAGGAATGAACAATCTATATATATGCACGTAAGTGGCCTCACATGTTAACCTCACATATATACCAGTTGATGTATGGATGGTGTTAGAATAGCTCATCTCTCTTATCCAAGCTGAGTGTGATCTGGCTACGAGGATACATATGTAGCTGTTTGGTTGTTTGCATCAGCATAATCTGGCTGACATAAGATTATGTTTGTTATTTGTATTAGAGATACGATCGAGCGGAGAGTTTGTTTTGTTGATTGCATAAACCATTTGTACGGGTAACTACTATATACTATTGGTTAAGGTGATTAATTTAGAAAGAAAAAATTCTATTATAGAGAAAAGTACATATATAAAAATGACATTAATGGACGTATCATTTAATTAAATCTTGTATTTTTTATCATTTACACAATCAAATCCATCGCTCACTGTACAGCAATAGCAATAGCAACAGCTTCAGCAGAAAATTCACGATGGGGAAATAATCACTTCAACAGCAACAACTGCCTCGTGTCTGCGTCGGAGACGAGCTCGGAGGTTAACCAGGAGCTGAGCTCGGAGATGGCGAGGACAGGCGCAGACAACGACCTGGTACGAGGACAGCGACGACGACCTGGCGCGAGGCCGGCGGTGACGACGGTCGGGCGCGCGGGAGGCGAGATGGCCGGGCGCGAGGACAGCGACGACGACCTGGCGCGAGGCCGGCGGTGACGATGGCCGGGCGCGCGGGAGGCGAGACGGCCGGGCATGAGGGCGGCAGCGACGACGGCCGGGTGCAAGGGAGGCGAGAGGCCATGCGCGCGTGGGAGGGCACCTTCCAGACCTGGCACGAGGACGGCGCGCGGCGACGATGGTCGGGCGTGAGGGCGTCGGCGACGACGGCCAAGTGCGAGGGAGGCGAGACGGCCATGCAAGCGTGGGGGAGCTCGACCCAGATCTGGCGCGAGGACTACGACGACGACAGGGCACGAGGGCGGCAGCGATGGCGACTGGGCGAGAGGGTCGCGGCGGCGACTGGCGTGCACGAATGGGGCCGAGGGAGGTGAGGCGTGCGCGACCCCTCTCGCTCCCCTGCACCCGCGCGTCCCGGCCCCTGTACGCGCGCAGCCTGGATGAGGAGAAACGCTCGATCCGTGCCCTCGGGCCTTGCTGAGGAGGTTATTTTGCATGCAGAGTCCAAACACATATTATTTGCACAAGTGGATACGAGACAGATTTCTTACAGGCAACCAAATACACCCTAAATATCATCACCTGAGTAAGTCTAGAATGTTATGTATATAGATATAGGCATATATATATAGCTAGCTTTCCAAATCTACATACAACATATAATGGCATGCTCATCTTTCTCCTCCGAAGAATATATAATGACATACTCGACTTAGCAATATATAATGACGTACAATATATAATGAAATACTCGACTTAGCAACCGTGAGGGTGCTGGCGACGGCTCTACAACAGCGATGAGGAGGCAACAGTAACCATTTCCAAGACGATGGCACCGGGACTGGGGATTTAGTATTGATTGGGGATTTGAGTGTGATTTAGATGTGATTCTACGCCATGATGTTCGAGATTTTCATACTTTTTGCTCCAATTTTTTTTCACATACAGATGTCTTTACATGCCTGCCTGTGACTTTTCTAGGTGGCTGGCTTAACCTAATTGCGTGTGAAAGTGGTTTTCTATAGGCAGCTAGCAACCTTGCCTATGAGGTTTTTGGTACTACCCTGAAGAGGACTTTAATCTTTTAGCCTTAAAGAAATATATATATATATATATACACACACATAGACGCGTTAAAGCACGTCACACATGTTTTTTTAATAGAGCGTGCTCCTCACAAGTGTGTTCTTCTCTGGTTTTTATGTTTCATCTGCCTTTCTTCCGTATTCCTTTTCTAGCAAATAAATTACTTGACACTCTTAATAAATAAAATAAGTAACTCATGAGGTATATATCTAGACACAAAAGTATTAATATAGACATAGATTTAGGGTAATTTCTCTTCTAGTAAAGATTTTTACTACTGCTACTAGATAATTAAATGGTGCAGACGAGATATTTAGGGATGATTTCTCCCATACTAAAGATTTTGCTACAACTAATATTCAAAGAAAGATGCATGAAGCATGAGATGGGTGGTGATGGGGTATGATGTGAGGGTCTTGTTTTAGCTATACTACACTAGAATATTGTATAGAATATACATATATATGTATACGTGAACTCATATATATCTACTTAAAAAAGACGTACGAATATGTTGGTCTGAGATATAGTGTACTATATGAGTGCTCTCCAAAACCAACTTCCCATTTATATATTAGAACTATGAATAGGAGAGAAGCCTGGGATACGGTCAACTCTATAATTTTTATTGATGCGTTGACTCTTGCTATTTTGATTCGAGCTAATTATTAAGAAAATCATTTGTCTGTTGTAACGCATGGACGGTTGTGGCTAGTGTATATATAGATACTTTATCCAATCTGGAGAATAAAGCTATCCGCGTTAAATTGCTACATACTATTGACCGAATTAGATGTGGAGCATATATATCTCTGTCACTATATCACTATATAGTTTCTAAACTGTTGTCCACTAAACAAATACTCCCTCTATTTCATAATATAATATAAAACTTTTTAGTCTTGTCTAAATTCATATAGATGTTAATGAATCTAAACATATATATTAATTATATAAATTCATCAATTGATGAATTTAGATAAGGCTAAAAAATGTTCCAATATAAAACGGAGGTAGTACTTCATATCCTACTACTGTTGGAGCAAATCAGCTATAAGATATGCATGCCAAAGTTGTAGCTATCTATATCGATCAACTCTCAAATATAATGGATCGGATCGTATCTAGCTCAATTAATTAATTAATTAGTTTGGCCTCCTACGTACTGTTGCTACTCGGCTTTTGCTGCCTCGTGGATGGCATGCGTTTTGATCTAAACATAACACAAGGATATCCATATGTACACAAGGGGTAGGAAAAAAAACTCAAAGCTCATGCTGGTTCTGATCAATATATACCAACCTGGGATCAAACCGGCTTTAAGAGCTAGCTGAGCTAAACTTTTAGCCCGCGAGTTATTTTTTAGCTCGTCGATACAAGAGATCATCGTAAACATATTTAGTATTTCTTGTTTTTTTTAATATCTAAATTATTTATATTTAGTGAGTTATTTATTAATTAGTGCTTATTGTTATGCTAATGTAAAATTTTGAAATTATAAACATGAGATAAATAATATAGAAAGCGTGTTAACGAGCTGGACCATCATGGTCCGTTACCCACCCCTAGGTCGACCTACACAACAACAATCTATACTACTCTAAAGGAAGGTAACGGTGGTGACAATGAATTTATCATTCACCAAATATATTATATATTAATTGTCTTAAAGCATCCTAACGATACATTTATCTCATACTTCATCCTAAAAATAGAGAGTAAAGGGTAAAAATTGAGCTCCAACACAACATCCATTTCATCCTCTATTTTAATATGTCATCCATATTAGGAGAAAAAACTCAGTATTTGGATGTTCTCTATATCCTCCATTGTCATATATTGATGATTTGCGAAAGTATAGAGATATGAAAGATAAAACTATTTTAGATGATCATCCAAATAAAGATATGGATGATCAAATTTAGATGAGCTGCTGAGATGCTCTTACCAACTATTTCTTTAAGTGTATAAAATACTTTAAAATAGTCCTATATGTTGGTCCTATTTTTTATCTCCAAAATATAAGTTCTGAACAATACTAACATGTTTATAATTCATATTTCTTCGTAGCAAAGCACGAGTATTTAACTAGTCACATAGAAACAAACAATATGTAATAATTTATTTAAAAAAACAGAAGTGGAATGGGGAAGAGGATATGTCCATCTCACCCTCACTGGCCTCAAGGAGTGAAAGCATTTGCCTCCAAAAGAGGGGAAAATATATATTAGTGAGCATAGAACCTCTTTAGAACGCTGGAGGTCGACTACATCGTGCAGATGCCATCCATCGGAGACGGGCTTCGTCGTAGCTCATTACTCTCTCCGTTATGTTATATATTATATAGGGTTTTTTCAGTGTACTTTAAAATGTAGGTTAGCCGCCCAATGCAGTTCATCTAACAGTTTAGATGAGTTAATACTATGGTTGTTAGATCATGTAGTAGCGTAGTAGAAGGTTATTACTGGAAAAAAATTAAAATCCATGTGATTGTTGTAAATAAATAACTAACAAAGGGTATGTGATTAGCAGTGGAGTAACGATGATTTGCGGCGGCAGTGGCGTGTGATATCTGTTGTAGAGGAGTTATTCCCCGTAAACATATCAAGGGCTGCACCTGACAGAAATCTCAACCGAACATGGTTGAAGGAGCTAGCTAACCATGCGCTAATTATGTATGTTGATTGTGCCGAGTCGACTTCCTCGTGCTCGATGATCCCTTTCCGGCCTCCTCCTGACTATTAATTTCGTGCTGCCACTTAATTTCCTGCATTTAGCCAAGCCTTCCTTGTATACGAACCAAGTCGATCTAGAAGCTGGACGGATGCAATGGAAGATTGGTGCATACATACAAGCGCTGGAGACTGTATATACAAGTTTTGTTTTTGTTTTTGCGTTTCACGTGTTGCTTCGATCCCAACAGTGTTGGGCCTCTTTACTAGCAAACTCAGCCCAATTAAGTTATATGACTACACTGACCCTTCACTAAATGACGTAAATATCCATTAAAATTAAAATCAAACGTGATTAATTTAGCTACTACCCTACTTCCTCACTAAGTGTAAGGTACCGTAAAAGCGCCCATATTATGAGACATTTTTAGTACCTAACTAAATTTATCGGTGGATCAATGAATATATTTTATACATGTACAGGTTCATTAGTATTTGTATAAGTATAATGAAGACCAATACACTATATTATAATATAAAATGGAGATAATATTAACTCATTTGACATGCAACAGTGTGCTATTTAATTCCATAGAGACATTATTTTTCTATATATATATATATATGTTCTTTCAGTCTTTCTATAAATTAATACAGCGAGCTTCATCTCTATTATAGACTATGCGGCATATAATTCAATTATATACATCTTGATTGACAGTATGCTCCCTCCATTTCTTTTATTTGATCGCATTAATTTTTGGGTTTACGTTTGACTGTTATTCTTATTCAAAAAGTTTATAATTACTTTTTGATTAATTTATTACTAAATACACTTTAGGCTAGACTTATAATTTTTGCATATATATACATATAATTTTTTAATAAGATAAACGGTCATAGATGTAAAAGTTAACAGTATCAAATAAAAATACGAACAAAGTATATAATAAATCAAGACTGTCTTAAAATACCTCCTAATCATGCGCCATAGAAAAAACACCCAAACATAGTATTAATTTAGAATGTTTCTCAAAGAAAAAAAATCCTAATGATTAATTGATATATGAAATGCGACGTGGCGGAGCGGACGAAGGATCCTATCAAACCAGGAAAAGCCAACCAAACCAGTAGTGCGTACAGACACACCACCATCCAACGCCACGATTTTTAGTTTTGGTTTTTCTTTTGCTATATATTTCCTTTATATTTTAATAGAATATTTTTTTGACAACTATTCGTCTTATTCAAAATGTTGTGTTAATATAAGAAAATATAAGTTATAATTAAATATATTATTAATAAATCCAAACACAACAAAATAAATGATAATTATATAATTTTTTAATAAGACAAATGATTAAATATGTAAGAAAATTAATAAATCCATCTATTATGGAGTATACCGAACTCCCTTGTCAAACCATGTGAATATTATTTTGTTTTTATTCTCTATGTCTTTAAAATTGCATTTTCTTTATAGCCAAATATATAGGTCTCATTGTGTTGTGATATACAGGCTCTTTTGTAAACGGGACACTAGTATTAATTTTATTTCTGAAGGATATAATAGCGTTTTTCAACTTATTATGTGGCTGGATTTTGGAATAACAAAAGGAATTTTGCTATTAATTATAACCTTGGTAAAATTACTGCTAATTTATTCATTGATTTTATTTTGGTACTAAAAAGAGGTAATCATGTGATGCGGGAAGATATGGCCAAATGCATGTCAACATCCGTGGCTTTTGGAGTATAAAGATGTGGATGCGACGCTTGTGGTGGTCAGTCGTCTCTTCTTTTGCCCAATCATTCACATTTCATCCATCTTCCTTCCCTCTGCTCTTTTTTGTGTTGATGTTCTCCCAACCCAATATCATAATAACTTGAGTATATATAAGCAAATATGACTTTCACTCTCTCAAATTCGATCATAAATAGAATTACGATACTTTGTTTGTTGATGTGAAAGTGGGTCTATCACATGGCAGCAGAATAGCTTTTTACCACGAAAGTTGCGTATCGAATAACTTAATATACCCTCTTCGTTGATATTTTGTTCCAATTAATTTGTTACAATAAAAAGACAATAAAACTATCTATAAATTGCGCAAGAGAATAAATTAGATTAATTTCTTTTTTTTAAAAAAAATAAAGAAGATCACAAGGTGGCTGTCATTTTCCTGATGAAAGGATATAAGTGGAGGAAGAAAAGGGTGGGATACGGTTCTAGTAGTAGTAGGAACGAATTCCATGGATGAACGATGGACAATGGATGTGTGCTGTTAGTGGTCTGGTCATCATGAATCGTGACAGCCAGGGACTACAGAGAAGCACCACTGCCGATTATAGAATTTTAGCTAAGCGTATGTCCATCTAAAAAATTATCGTATATAATTTAATAAATTTATTTTAGCAAATCGATAATAGTTATAAAATTGACAACATGATTCAATATACATAAACTAAATTAAGTAATACATATTTGTATAGATAAAGATATATATATATATATATATATATATATATATATATATATATATATATATATATATATATCTATTTTGCTTGGCATACATGGCATAATATGTTGCTACCAATATAATTCACATCCATCTCATATAAAAATTTTCACATCTTACATGTCACCGTTTTAATTTTATATTATATTTCAATTTATCCCGATCCCGACTATTTTAGGAGTATGCTACTTTTATGCAGGATTTCACGAAGAAATTACATATAATACTGACAATCTAGGACAATATAGGAAAACTTATCCATAACACTTATATGTATCTGCACTGACACTATAGTATCGTATGATTATTCAAAATACATAGTTACATTTTTAAACCTCAAGGAATATATGTTTATTATATTGATTTTATAATGTGATGATTGTAACTTGGTTGTCTATTGTGATACGTTAGTTTTGAGGTTTTATTTTGGTAATTTCATTTCTAATATTTTTCACTGTTTCGAGTAGTACATGAATCATTATTGTTTTATGCGGGTTTAATAAGAAAAAGAAAAGCCCCTATAGTAAACGAAAATGCTTCAAACATCTTGGAGACTGTTTTCATCTCAAACTACAAATTTGCACGAGAGTACAGTGTGGAAAGTAAAACTGCTTATTGGAGAGGGGGAAACTGAAAGATACCATCGATCGTGATCGTGCAGCGTAGGTGTCTGGCCGGTTAATGAACTACTCCCCTCCCCAGTTTATTTCTTTTCATTTCGTTGCTTCTTATTTAAGTTTTTTTTATAAATATGTATATAAAATTACAAGTATGTTTAAAGATATTTAGTAATGAATTAAATTATAATAAAATAATTAATAATTATGTTAATTTTTTAAATAAGATGAATGGTTAGATCTTAAACCAACTGTGCCAAAGAAAAAAAATGGAGGGAGTGCTCCATATGTTTGTAGGTGCTACACTAAACTTGATGGTGGCGGGGCCCAGGAAGATTTAGTGTTAAGCTAGTGAGCAGGAATATGATTATTCGGTTTGGACTTGGAACGAAAAAGACAAAAGATGCTTGTCCGTGAAAAGTTCCCTTTGACAGCTGACTCAAAAGTAGTAACTTTCTTTTCCCTTCGACCAAACAAAAAATTGATTAATCCTACTTATCAACCAAACAAAAATATGGATGTCCAAACAAAAAAATGGATGCCCATGTCCCTCCGGACATTGATGGCTATATCCTATCCCTGCTTGACCATGAACCAAATACACCCTTAATGTTGAAACTTTTAAGTTGAGTTTGGTTACGACAAAAAAATCATGTTATGAGGTCATTTTTATTGCTGTAGCTTATAAACTGAAGACAATATTTCTATCTTTAGCAAAACAAAATCTAAATTGAAAAATACTAGAAAGCAATCAAACCTACCTCTAATTAAATTCTAAAGTTAAGTTCAAAAAAATCAAAAATGGTTGATAATTTTTTTAGGACTTAGAAAAAGTAGTCTTACATTTCAATGTTATTTTTCTTATTTTTTTGAAAGAACAAGGTTGAGTTTGGAGTTGGATGTGGTTTGCCCAAAGTCATGGAACAGGTATCAGCCGGGCAACAGCCTGTCTTTTCTGAGGCAAGAAAACAAGAACGAGAGAGCATTCAATACTTAAATGATCATATATATATATATATATATATATATATATATATATATATATATATCTACGTCGTTAATTAATTTAGCCATGGAGAAACGTGGTTCATTGTATGCATAGAGAATCCAACATACATACCTGAGAGTGTAACTTGTTGCTGGGGCCACAGCCCACATGATGCATAGTAGCAGTAGTGCTGCCAAGCCAAGTGGACTCTCCCCTCCCCACCCACTCGCCTCCTGCCCGGATCTACCCTGCCCCTTCCTCTCTTCACAACCTTGCCTTATTGCTCTATGCACTCACTGAGTAACTCATGAAAAAATAAATCTACTAATAGGTTCATAGGCCGCGTTTTTCTCCCCTATTACTAACCTAGATTTCTTCGTTCTTCGTATGTCTGTTTCCCGAACTAAACGGTGTGTTCTTTGTAAAAATTTTCTATGGGAAAGTTGCTTAAAAAATTATATGTATCTATTTTATAATTTTTATAACTACTAATTAATTAATCATATATTAATCTATTATTACGTTTTTCGTTCTGGATAACTTATCTACAGCCGAACGCAGCCCTATTATGCCTTTCTAATTCCGCCGGAATTCTGACTTATATGAGAAAATTTGTGTTCGTAAAACAAATACTAAGAAACTCTGCATTGTGAGGAATAAATAAATGATATACATGAATTCACATAGCACATCCAGGGAATATATTTATACTACCCGTCCTGAAATAAATAAGTATTGCTAAGTTATTTAGTAAGGATTACAGTTAAAAGATACTATAGTGTCTTTTAATAATGAGAAATAAATAGGGGTGAGTGGGTATGTGAGGCTCTAAGAGTAAATAGAATGAGTCAACGAGGGCTATCACCATCGTGCCAAAGTTTCAAAAAAGGCAAACTTTTGATTAAAATAGCACAAACAAATGTGATGTGCTGTTGTCGGAACAAAGAAGAAAGGAATGTGGAACATATCTTTAGCGCGAAAAATACTGCACTGACAGCTTTTAAATCAGTACCGAAGCTCTACTGTAAGGTTGTTAATACAATAGTTTTTTTTAGGAGGGTGGGTGGGTTGACATATCTATAAATAAAAAATAATTTATAAATATAACTTTTATATACGTGTTTTTAATAATCTAAAAGTTAAAAATTGATAAATAATATACGACGAAAAAACACCAAATCTACGCCAAAGATAAAGTTGTAAATTTAAAACTTTGACTTATAAGCATAAATAAAAGTGAAAAGACGAGAGCGTAAGTCGAAAGGGAGGGTAACATATGTTTAAATATTGAAAGAAAAGCACCAAGTAAAAGAGTGAGAGGTTAGAAATAAATCTGGGGACATGAGAAGGTTAGTGCATCATTTGATGGTTGATTGCCCATGGCTGTGAAGTGTGAATGAATGATGATTGGTGGTAAAGAAAAGGACATGTTGGCCTTTCTTTCTACTGTTACCGGGGATGGATCTTTGAGGAAAGAACAATCATCCGTTCATTCAGTGGTACACAGGCCAGGCCACAGTAGCGGTGATCTTGAGCAGCAGCAGAAGAATCTCCACATCCACTTCCACTTGTGTTGTGCATCATGTGACATGTGTGTGTGTGCACTAGCATTCACCAAACTTGGGCACTCCCTGAAGTGAAGCTCAATTTTGATGGCCCCCCCAACCAAAAAGAAGAAGAGATGAGAATGAGATTACGGTGCTGCATTTTCCTGTTCCAGAGGAGAGGAGCATCAGCATATCTATCTACCTATTCGTTTTGCTCATCTATTTTATTATCATCATTTGCTTTTTGTCAAATATTTGTTTCTGTTTTCTCTTTAAAGGAAAAAAAGGACGGAGGGAGAGAGAGAGCTGTGGGAAGGGAAGGAGAGGAGGAGTATATTAAAGGAGAGACACTCTAACCTCCCCTCCCTCCCTCCCTCCCTTTCTCTCTCAATCTCAATTATTTCCGAAGGGGGGGTTCGGCTCCATCCGCGAAAAGCTGCTCCTCCGGAGGCTGAGTTGGCCCCTGCGCTTTCCGTTATTCGCATTTCACCCCTCGGAGTTTTACACTTGGGTACCCATGCTCCGTAAAAACTAATCACAATCCAGTCCACTCCCTTCCCTCGGTCGCCGGCCATGCCCACTCCGGTGCCCGCCGCCCGCCAGTGCCTCTCGCCGCCCGCCGTCACCGCCCTTGACGCCGCCGTCCTCTCCGCCCGCCGCCGCGCCCATGCCCAGACCACCTCCCTCCACCTCATCTCCGCCCTCCTCGCTCCCACCGCCCCGACTCTCCTCCGCGACGCCCTCGCCCGCGCCCGCAGCGCCGCCTACTCCCCCCGCGTCCAGCTCAAGGCCCTCGACCTCTGCTTCGCCGTCTCCCTCGACAGGCTCCCCTCCGCCTCCTCCTCCTCCTCCTCCGCGCCCGACGACCCTCCCGTCTCCAACTCCCTCATGGCCGCCATCAAGCGTTCCCAGGCCAACCAGCGCCGCAACCCGGACACCTTCCACTTCTACCACCAGGCCGCCACCGCCCAGACCCCCGCCGCCGTCAGGGTCGACCTCTCCCACCTCGTCCTCGCCATCCTCGACGACCCCGTCGTCAGCCGCGTCTTCGCCGAGGCTGGATTCCGCAGCGGGGACATCAAGCTCGCCATCCTCCGCCCGGCGCCGCCCATGCCGCTGCTCGGCCGCCTCCCCACGCGCGCCCGCCCGCCGCCTCTCTTCCTCTGCAGCTTCGCCGCGGCAGACGACGCCGACGTGCCCTCGCCGGCCGGGAACCTCGCCGGTGCGGGGGAGGAGAACTGCCGACGCATCGCCGAGATCCTCTCTCGCGGCCGCAACCCCATGCTCGTCGGCGTGGGGGCTGCCTCCGCCGCCGATGACTTCGCCACCGCCTCCCCGTATCGTATCATCCATGTAGAGCCCAACACAATCGACAAGTCAGACATCGGCGTGGCGGCGGCAATGGCCAGCGCCACCACAGGACTCATCATAAGCATCGGAGACCTCAAGCAGCTGGTCCCCGACGAGGGTGAGCCGGAGCTGCAGGAGAAGGGGCGGCGGGTGGTGGCGGAGGTGACGCGAGTGTTGGAGACGCACACCAAGGTGGGACGCGTCTGGGTGATGGGGTGGTCGGCAACGTATGAGACCTACCTCGCCTTCCTCTCCAAATTCCCCCTGGTCGACAAGGACTGGGACCTCCAGCTGCTGCCAATCACGGCGGTGCAGGCCGCCGCCGGCCCTGCTGCAGCTACTGGACTCATGCCTCCGGCAACCACCACTGTCGCTGCTGCCTTCTCCAAACCTGCACCAAGGTCAAGCCTTTCCTCTTCTCTTTACTTTTGTAGTATCCATCTTCCTTGAATTGTTTATGCATAACCACATTTTATTACCATCCATTTGCTGACTGCCGTGCTTTGTTTATTGTCAGAATGTTTCTTTGATAGTATCTGGTTAGGTGTACTAGTACGATTTGCTTATGTTCTTTACTACCATTTTTCAGTGTTGATTTGCTTGTTTGCCTATTGTAGTATGAACATTTTTTTTTTCAACTCATGCAATTGGTTGAATGTACTACTGTAATTAGAAGCAGCACATGTATTTAGAAAGGCTACAGTATGTTGACTGTTTTTCCCCACTGCTTTTTTTTAAATAAAAAAAATGTTTTTACAAGGTCCATGATGTACCATCTTTTTGTTGTTTGTTGAATCTGATGGTTGGGTTAAGCTCTAAGTTCCTAGTTATTGTTATGTTCTTGTTAATTTATGGCCGACTTAGTTCTGCTAATTTCAGTAAGAGTTGCTGGATATTTTTCTCTTGTCAGAAGTGGGTTGCTACTAGCTAGTTGTGCTGTCATCAGAGCCTTTCAGACCAACGTCCTTTTAGATGCTATGCTGTTAGTCACTACCTGTGGTATTTACTGATTTCTCAGCTTGTTTGTTCCTTTAGGATATTTAATGGGATTTTCTTCTCATATGCCTTTTGTCTGTAGTCCTATTCATGTAATTTTGGATTTTATTACTAAATATGCGTGGCCATGTAAAAAGTTTTTATGGCCACTGCAGAATCCATATACTCACACATTCAAACTGCTTGATAAAATGAAAAACTAAAATGTAAAAGTAAAATAATACAACTTCTGTACATTTTAGTTGATGCATAGGGCTATGTGTGGCCTATACTAATGAATCCAGTTACTTTCTTCGTTTGTTCTACCTTGTGTCCGGGTCACCGTGGTAGTGTCTGTTTGTAAGATAGCAATGTCCTGAAACCAAGGACCGTTTGATTCAAACTACCAGCGGTGATGTTTATAAACATATCTCACCAATTTTTTCCCTCTGATGGACGGAATATCTCACAAAGGTTTAGAAGCACTCTTCTGAAATTCTGTCACATTACTGATACTCTGACGAAGTGGCATATCCATAAAACTCTGATATTGATCAAAGATATGTTTTATACCTGGACTTGACCTCGTAGTTTCAAACTTGTATTGCAGACTGATGGAATCCTTTGTTCCTTTTGGAGGCTTTGTCTGTGATAACTACGAAACAAGCAGCATCACAGCAAATTCATGCCCACAATCGCTGTGCTGTCAACAGTGCAATGATAAATATGAGCAAGAAGTTGCAACTATCATTAGAGCAAGTGGAATTACAGCTGAAGACCATCCCCAGGGAGTTCTCCCCTCCCTGCTGCAGAATGGAAGCATGATGGGTCCTAACAATGGATTTGATCCAGTCAAGGTGTGAAGCTACTTATGCCTTTTGGAACATTTATGTTAAGAACTGAATGCAGCAAGCACTGCTTGTTGATAATAAATAATTTTGGGTCAATGGTATAAAAGATGCACAGTTTTTTTTCAGTGCAGGTTAGAGATGATCGGATGGTACTGAATTCAAAAATACTGAATCTACGGAAGAAGTGGAACGAGTACTGCATGCGGCTCCACCAAGACCACCAGAGGATCAACAGAGATCCTTACAAACCATTTCCACGTTATATTGGTGTTACCTCTGACAAGGAAAGATCAGAAAATCCAAGCAAATGTTCTGAGGCATTTGGGATTCAAAAGGATGTTGTTAAACCTTGTGCAGTGCCTGCTGCACATACAAGCTCAACTGCAAGGCCTATTTCATCTCCATCTGTCTCCAATAAAAGAAATGAAGATCTTGTATTGAACCTTCAAGCCCGGCAGTCAAAGAGTGACGAAAACCTTCAAGACAGCACTGTGCGACATGGCAGTCTGTCAACTCCTGACAATCCAGATGATGATGCCTCACCGTCATTTGCTGCACCCGTGGCAACTGACTTAGTTTTAGGCACGCCTCAAGAGTCTAATTCGAAGGGTTCAGGTTCCACCTTCTGTAAACATATAGAGGATTCCCATCTGGCGCCCAAAAAGGTGGATGATTTAAATCTGAAGCATCCACAGCTCTCTGTTCAACCTAACTCTTGCTCCTGGACTTCCAGAAATGTTGGGAAAACATCACCCGGTGCATTATACTCAGTAGCTTCAGGAGGCTTATCTGCTTTTGGGCAATGGCAGAAACCTTCACCCCTTGCTGCACAAAGTTCTGATCTGAGCAATTACAAGCTACTTGTCGAATGCCTGTTCAAGGAAGTTGGAAGGCAGGAGGAAGCCTTGAGTGCTATTTGTCAATCCATTGTGCGGTGCCGGTTAACAGAGTCACACCGTGGTCCTAGCAGGAAGGACATCTGGTTGTGTTTTCATGGTTCTGATAGCATGGCCAAGAAGAGAGCTGCTATGGCACTTGCAGAAACAATGCATGGCAGCAAAGAGAACTTGATTTATCTGGACTTAAACCTTCAGGATTGGGGTGACTCCGGCTTCAGAGGGAAGACCGGCACAGACTGCATTGTGGAGCAGCTGAGCAAGAAGCGGCGATCTGTTCTCTTCCTTGACAATATCGATAGAGCTGACATCCTTGTTCAGGATAGTCTGTCTGATGCCATTGAGTCTGGCAAATTTAAAGACATGCGAGGCAAGGTGGTTGACATTAATGACTCGATTGTGGTGTTGTCAAGAAGCATGATTCAGGGCAGCAAACATGGGGTTGAAGAGGGCCTTTCATTTTCTGAAGAAAAGATTCTGACAGCTTGTGGACATGGACTGAAGATCCTGGTAGAACCAGGTAGGGCAATCACCAGTGGAGGCCTTAATGGTAAGGTGGTGGTTTCCCCAAGGCATTCTCTCACCAAAATTCAAGCATCTTTGTACTCTGGTTCAATCAGCAAGAGAAAGCTCAGCAGTTCTGATGACCAGGAAAAGGTGCAAGAATCACCGAGCAGTTCAAAGCGGCTGCACAGAACATCGAGTGTACCGTTCGACTTGAACCTCCCTGTTGATGAGGATGAACCCCACGATGCCAATGATGACAGCAGTAGCAATGAAAATTCATATGGCAACACAGAAAAATCCATTGATGCCCTTTTGCATTGGGTTGATGGATCAATCAATTTTAAACCGTTTGACTTTGACAAACTTGCTGATGACATGTTGCAGGAGTTTAGCAACATACTCAGCAAAAATTTGGGTCCTGAGTGCAGGCTGGAGATTGATGTTGGAGCAATGGAGCAGATAATTGCCGCAGCATGGAAATCAGAGGACAAGAGCCCTGTGCAGACCTGGCTGGGGCAGGTTTTCACCAGGAGCCTTGACGAGTTGAAGCTCAAGTGTAAGCATGTGAGTAGCTCTACCCTTAGACTAGTGGCTTGTGATGACACAGTACCGGGGAAAGGAGACGGTTTAGGAGTTTTGCTCCCGTCAAGAATAATTTTAGATTGTTGATGATATATCTGTATAGTGATCGCTGTAATTATCTGTAGTCCACAATAGTATAGCATTATTTGTTGGCTAAATAAGCTCTAGTCTAGGTTATGTGTTGCCGTGGGTTCTAATTAGCCATTGCCAGTACTGTCATATTGTTTTATCTCCCCCAGGGCCTTCTCCAGATATATCGGCACCGAAATGTATATTGGTTGTAACTATTGTGGATTGTTAATATTTGATTGCTCTACTCTATATATACATGGACACATCATGGTGCTAGGTGAACTTGTGGTTCATTTTGCAAGGTTGCTTTACTCTCTGCTCTTTGGCCAACTCGCATGTACCTATGGTCTCCTCTTAACCTTGGCAGGAGTCATTTGTTAGTACATGCTCTCTTTTTTTCTTTCATTTGACGCCCGCGGTTGAATTTTGAATATATCGTCTTATTGGAATTTTTTATCTAAATATGCATAAGTCATGCTTAAAATTTATATAATAATAAATCAAATCATAACAAAATAAGTAATAATTATGTTTTTCTATAAGACGAATGATCAACATAGGCTCCGTTCGGCAGGTCAGATAACTTATCTTATCTTTCTCGTTTTTCGCGTGCACGCTTCCCAGGCTGCTAAACGGTGTATTTTTTGCAAAAAAATTTTATAGGAAAGTTGCTTAAAAAATCATATTAGTCCATTTAATATTTTTTTAATAATTAATTAATCAAATATTTTTTAATAATTAATTAATCATATACTAATCTATTGCTATGTTTTCCGCGCTGGATAAGTTAACTTATGCACCAACCTCACCAACGCAGCCATAGACCAAGTTAAAAGTGAATAGTGCCAAATAAAAAAAATATGGAGGGGTACGTTTTTGTTTCAGAACATTATGGGGACCTTATAGTTGTTAAATAAATGGTCCAAGGAAAGTTACATGGCATACTTGCTAGTGAGCTCGAATCCAATGGATGCTAGCAAACCTGGATTTGCTAGGCTCCACTCTAATGCAGAAGATTCGTAGCGCAATCTGACTGATGCATCAGTAGTCAGTATGAAAGAAATATCAGCCTAAGGTGTGAAATTCCAATAGTAATACAGCTTAGATCAGGAAAATAAACTCCATTATGTTTTATTCAGTTTGGACAAATTAAGTTACATAATTTGGCTCAGAATTGTTTGCTCAATGGTACATACAGACCCCAGACCAATCAGTTGGCTGGCAAACTCAATGGGTTACACGGGAGAAAATTGGATGTATACCACTGGGTATAATTTTGACACTTTTCAGAGCTTATCAAAACTGAAAGAGCCACTAGCTACAACAACAATCGCACAATACTTGTATAGTGATCTGAATGTGGTGATCCATCAGATCAATGAATCCTGTCTGCTGCAGGGCTGCATGCTTTTGAGCAGGTAAGGAGCCCATGCTGCTTATTATTTCTTTGTTTCTTTCAGCAGTCCATGCTATGGTGGATATGCTATAATCTACCCGGAAAACAATCCATTGTTCGCTTACTAAACAGTAATTAACTCAAATAATTTCTGTTTTTCACTTGTGCTTAGCATCTTCGGCCCAGCCAGTGCCGTGCAAGGTGTGGTCAGTTTGGTAGTAAACAACATCCCCAACATCGCTGACAAAGTGATCAACTCTCAAGCTCCTCAGCAGAACGCCAAACAGGTGAAGTGGCAGCGGACCTGACTTCTCTGGCTCTCTGTAGTATCTGCCCAGCACTGGTCTTGCTGCCTTGGTCTGTTTTTATTTTTGTTCATCAGGAGGTAATAGTTTCAGTACTCTATGAACTTGGTAACAGTACATACATATATTTATCAGCAATTCAGCATAGTAGTATACTTACTGCTTCTACGAGGTGATAATGGGGGATTTGAGGAAAGAGGTGGTGGACGACATGGGTGCCAATGTCATGGTGGATGTTGTTGATCCAACCGTAGTCCCGATCAACTGTTGTCAGGCCACCACGGAGGTAACTCCATTCCTGCAAACAACGGTCATTGCTAGATGTGTTTAGCCCTATTTTTTCCGTGTTTGTAAGCAAAAAATGTCAGTCGCATTTCGCAATGAAAAAGTTCAGTTAATACAGCAAAAAAAGACGTACCTCACCACGATACCAGGGGAGATCATGCTGACCGTGGTGGTGCAGATAGGTAACCAAATCAAGCCACATGACAAATACCTAATTTCAAATGCAGACAACACGTATCAGCAGCTATCGAGCTGTCGGCACAGTTTCAGTTAGTTATCCCTTGGAGTTCCTTGCAAGTAAAACCAGTGAATAGTGACTAATCAGGTATGAGATGGATGGAGTTTCTTACAACGTATGGCATCCCATAAAGCTTGAGCACCGGAACAGGACCGAACACGCACGCCATGGCGACGAGCAACGAAATCATGATGCACCAGCAAGTGGTGGAGACGATCACGTCACTCCTCTCCTTGGGGCTGAACAGATCGCTGCTTGGCAGGAAGTGTGAGCCGCTCTTGCCCGGGCTTCTGTACCACTGCACGCATGACATGATTCACTTCAGTTTCTGTTTGTTTTGTTTTCAGGAATACAGATTCAGTTGAGCTGCCTGGTGACAGACTTACGAGGTAGACAGGGAAAGCAAGTAATGGGAATGGTAGTGTAAAGCGTAGCTTCTTGGTGCGTGTCTCCAGCTGCCGGTACAATTTCTCAGTGATCTGCTCAAACAAATTGCAGGAACATCCATCAAAATTGAAGAAAATCATAGAGTACGTATGCATTTTCAGGCGGCTATCTGTCTGTTCAGAAACATGGAGGCTTTTGTCATTTATCCTTTTTCAGTCAACACTCAAGATAGCTGAGCAGATGCCTGTGCTAGCTGGCATTATTCAAATGAACCTACAACTTAATTAGCATATGTGTTATGAATCAAATCACGTGATGATGAATATGAAATTCTGACGCTATGCTATGGATCAAACTGTGATCCGATTCGCATCTTGGATTTGCGGTGAATAAAATTAGCCGCAAAGGGACGTGAGCCAGATCTACTGGCTCACTCTTGTTGGTATTACTATTCACGGACCACAAAGTTAAGACTGATTTCTGCCACAAGTGTGGATCTCCCTACAAGGTCATGTGCAGCTGACAGAAAAAAAACTGAAACCCGTACTATATGATAATGCACGCAGGTGAGGATGTCGCGTAATGTCTTTTGGTTGTCCTGTTCCTGTCCTGTCGTGCCAAACGATCTTTTTTGCTCCAGTTGGAGACGCTAACGTATACATATATTTGTGAACGTCATACAGTTTTGAGACCATGATAGTATTATGCAAAGCAAGTACAGTTTTGTATCTTTTATTTTAAAAAAAAATGTAAATTTTTGTATGGCCTATTGACACAAGGATAAGAATATTATTATGAGTGGAAGTAAAAGTGTAGGCAATTTTAGAATGACAAGAGGAAGGGAAGCAGTGACAAACCGGGTGCCAGGATTCGTCCCTCTCGATGTGACCATGATTTTGATGGTGTGTTCTGTGGCTGATCCTCCTGCATATGTAAATGTGGCAAATATCAATCAGATTGGATCGGCTTATGAACAAGCTGAATCAGTGATGCTCCAAGTCCAAGATACCAGAATGAGAGGCTATTCAACTAGTGCATGATAGTAAGCTAAATCAAATTGGCAAATTTAAATTGCACATATCATGGGAAGAGAGAGACTCAGTCTGACAGGCTAGTTCCACAGGAGACTGACGCTGACCCGAATATGTGCTTTCAATTGCATCTTAATTTTTTTATTTGTTGCCATGTCGTAAAGCACAAGCTTTGTTTTTTCGTTGCCTAACTAATTGGTTTGAGAGCAAGGATATGGATTTAAGTTGGTGATGGTTGCTTTTGCATGACATGTTGATTATGTAGCTTTGGGAATGGTGAATCGGGACGAGGGGAGATGGTCTCCTAGTATTGTGGAAGAAGAAGAAGGGTAGGTACGAACCAGCCATGGTAGGGGACGAGGATGAAGGAGTGAAGTAGATGTCCGACCACGCTGTTGAGCATCGTGCTGTCTGAGAAGCTGCCGTGCCCACTGTAAATCATTCATTGTCCATCCATCCACACATGAGTACGATCGAAGTACAGTAAAATTGAAGGCATCGGCAATGTATTTCCTACTAGTACGAATTTGAATTTGATAGAGAAAAATACTAAAGAAAGAAGAAGAATACGTACCAATCGTGGCCGAGGACGAAGAGCGCCCAGAACATGGTGCCCTGCGCGGCCCAGTAGAGCGGCCATAGCCATGCAGGTAGAGCTGTGGTGGCGGCTGAGAAGAAGAGGGCGGTGACGATGAGGAGGTCGCGGGCGACGTAGGAGAGGGAGCGGAGGGGGCTCTTGCGCCAGCAGTGGGGCGGGATGGCGGCGCGGACGTCGCCGATGCGGAAGGGTGGCGGCTTGGCGGCGTCGAATAGATGGACGCTGTCCTCGGAGGCCTTGCAGTCCGCCTCCTGCCACCCTCCTCCTCCTCTTGCTGCTGCGGCTGCTGCCATTATCGTAATCTGTCTCTCGATGGGATGGAGCGAGAGATCTGATTTGTAATTTCTCAAATGAAGCAAGCAAGGAATCAATCAGCACAAGGAAAAGGAAAGAGCCGAGGAGAAGAAGAGTGTGCGGCGTTCCGCTTCCTTTGGGTTTGGGTGCCTGCCCTCCTCTCCCTCTCTATTTATAGAGGGTGGGAGGTCACACACCATCAAATCTAACGGTCCAGATGTTTCCGCGTCACCCCCAAACCCTACTTATACAGGCCCTGTTGAGTTTGGAGAACAAAAAATTAGGAAAGCGGTCACACATCAAATCATATTTGAAGTATTAAAAGTAGTCTAACTATAAAATAAATTTTAGATTTCGTCTGGAAACCACATGACCAATTTTTTTAGTCTAATTAATTTGTCATCAGCACACGCTGGTTACTGTAGCACTTATGACTAATCATGTACTAATTAGGCTTAAAAGATTCATCTCACGATTTACCCTTATAACTGTGTAATTAGTTTTAATTTTCATATATTTAACGTTTTATTTATGTGTGAAAGATACGATGTGATATTTTTTTAAAAAAAAAAACTAAACAGTCCTTATACACCGAGCGCCGGCCCTACCAAACCCCCCTATCTCCTCTTACATGACTGTATGCAGTCCTATTAGATTCCGGCCTTATACATCAATCCCACTAGCTCTTAGGTCTTGTAAAAAGTTTTAGCAAAAACATCATATCAAATTTTCGGACACATATTTAAAGTATTAAATATAGTCTAATTATAAAACAAATTTTAGATTCCGCCTAGAATCATAAGACGAATCTTTTGAGTCTAATTAATCCGTTATTAGCACATGCTAGTTACTGTAGCACTTATGGCTAATCATGTACTAATTAGGGTCAAAAGATTCGTCTTACAATTTCTCACGTAACTGTGTAATTAGTTTTAATGTTCATATATATTTAATGATTTATTTAGGTGTCCAAAAAAATTTTTTGAGAACTAAAGAGGGCCTTAATCCCCACTGTGATTCTTGCAGGCTATATATGAGCACAAACAAACTATACGGAGTTTACTCCAAGTTAACCACCTCGGTGATCATTTCTCTCTTTTGTAATTATAGATATTTATGAATTACGGTTGTCCCAAGGTCTGTACCACTGGACACCTTTCTTCGTTTCGTTTCTATGTACCACTCGCCCAACCAAGTACTTCAATTGCACAACCGGACTATTGGAGTTTGCATGACTGACTGCTTCAGATTCAGAATTATAAGCCAGTCTGTCCGTAACCCTCTCCAACGAAGCTCTTCTTCTTTAATTGGATCGATGACTTCTGTTTCCTTCACAAATGGGGGCTGCTATTTCAGACTAAAAAGCAGAATTAGTTTTGTTACCATGCCACTGGTCCCATGTTTCACAAATTCACTCCGGCCACCTATTTAATTTGTGTTTGCTTTCTGATATTTATTTTTTGTAGAATGCAAGAACACGATGATGGAAAGGGCTGCTGTGCTCGAAATTGTCGTCAAAGTAGTTATCCTTGCATGCCTACCGGCCAGCAGGTGGGGGTGGTGGTGGTGGTGAAGAGACGACTCCTCAGGCTCCTTCACGCATGCACTTCAGTTTCTCTCCTTTTTCCTTTCAGCTTCAGGAATAAGATCGACCTAGCCAGCAATGGAACTGATAGTGTCTCCAGCTGCCACCCGGTACAATTTCTCAAACAAATTGCACCAACATCCATCAATCATAGACTATATATATTATTTATTAGTCCTAACTATCCTCTTCAGAGCCATGCACACTTCTCTTATACTTATATTTTTCCTTCCAGTCAAGATTCAAGATATAGCTGGGTAGATGCCTGTACTATACGCGCGCCTAGCTTAATTATTCAAATGAACCTGCTCACAACTTAAAGTGTTATGAATCAAATCACGTGATAAGGATTTTGAAATTCTAACTGTGATCCGATTCGCATTCTGGATTTGTGGTGAATAAAATTAGCAGCAAATTAAAGCTAGGCACGTGAGCCAGATCTACGTACGTACTGCCTCATCTCATTCTTGTTGTTGTTACTGGTCACGTACGGACCACGTACAAAGTTAAGACTGATATTTTCCAACCAGTGTGTGTAACCCTGGATGGACCACCACGGTCAGCTCATGTGATGTGCATCTGACAAAAAACTAGAAATCCCGCACCGCGCTATATGATCGATCTTGCATGCACGCAGGTGAGGATCGATGTTACGTAGGAAAAAGTTTTTTAGCACATGGGTATTGCTTACATATCATCTAAATAGTCATTAAAAAATATAAAAAAAATTGACAAGATAGTTTGACAGGAGTTATATCACTCCATCAACATGCAAGTTTAAATTTAACTTTTACAAGTTGTATCAGAAATAACAAAAACAATTATGAATATGCGTATACTTAGTTTCATTTTTATTTGTGAAGTGATATAACTCATATTAATATATCTTATCAAATTTTTTTATATTTTATGATAACTATTTAGATGTCATACAAACACACACAGGTGTATGTCTAAAAATTGTTTCCCATGTTGCATAATATCGTTTGGCTGTCCCGTTTCTGTCCTCTCATCTAGTGCCAAACGATCGAGACGCTAGCGAATACGTACATTTCTGTTACCTCATACACTTTTCATACCATGACAGTACTGTGCAATTGTGTATTCTTTTCATAAAGAATGTCAATATCTGTATGGCCGATTGAAACAAGTATATTATTATCGGTGGATGTTCAAGAGAAGGCAATTGTACAATAGGGAGAGGAAGGGGAACAAGTGACAAACTAGGCCCCTCATTGTAAACAACATATTTACAAACGTTTATTTGCGAATAAAATACGTGTCCTTAATGATATAAAAGTAAAGACTAATAAATAAATAATGATGAAAAAACTACAAAATCAATTTCAAATTTATGATTAAAATTTTAAATTTTAACTTCTAAACATAAAAGAACAAAAAGATGCAACATTGGTCCCTTGATGTGACCATGGGTCTGATGGTGTTTGTTGTGTGGCTGATCCTGCTACATATGTATATGTAGTAAATATCAATTAAATGGGATCGGTCCGTCAACGACTTTAATTTTATTACTAAACCTTTAAAAAATACCGTTTGAACATTTTAACCACACCGGTGTTGGTGACGTGGCAAGTCACACAAGTTGGTTGTCATGACAGGCTTCCATGCCACCGACACTGATGGAGACCCGCGAGGGTTTCTTTTTTGTGCCCGATCTTTTGATGAGAGGATAACTCGATTGAAGTGGAGATGACGTTCACGGCTCGACTACAGCTGTCCAAGAACGTTGCGCCTTAGCAACCGATACACCACCTCCAATGGTCGCCGCGATCTTGCGGTGCACGACGCCGGCCACGAGGGCACTTGTCCTGCGAGCAATCAAAGAACTAGCAAGAACAAGTAGATAAGCAACTCAATTGCGAGATGAATATGACGCACAAAGATGAATGATTATTAAGGCGGGGTTCTGTGAACAAGTATCCGAGTGGTTGCGCCAACACACACGTGTACAAGGAAGTAGCAAAAGCTAACTTGCAGAAACAAAACTCGCGTTCTAGGTGGCGGCCAAGGGTATAAATAGGGGAAGGCACGACCACGGGGTCGTGACCTAACCCTAAGACGCGCCCCTAATGGGCCCAACTTGATACACGGCCCATTGGGCCAAAAGAGGTGACGCAACACCTATGGACATAAATTAGTCTGAAGTAAAACAGCAATAGCGGTCGCTCCAGAATAGATAACGAGATGTGGTTGGATCCATTTGAAAGTAGACTTGATAAGCTTTCCATGAAGTACTTGAACGCCCAAATCAGAGTTCGCATGAAGTTACGGCGACCGTTAGAAGTTGCCGCTATCCTGCAGTCCAAATCCTTCCCGCGCGAATCCTCGCCCCTTTGGATCCTCTCCATCGTTCCCGAGCATAACAATGGTACACGTGTCTCCGGGGTATAAAGAAGAGGAACATGAATTCAAGAAAGAATTCACCTCATAGTTGAGTTGACGTGCATGAGCGCGGGTAATGGGACCAGGAAGTTATACTGGTGGAGTTGTGGATGTATCGATGGCATTGATGTCCTCATCAAACACTGGCGTGGTAGTGTTGTTTTGCGACACCAGTGTTGGTGGCGTGGCTAAAAGATTTATATGATGAAAATATTTTTTCTCCGAGATTTAGTTATAAAATTATTTATTAAAAACATTTAAAAATAATAAAAAAAATATCTATCAACAAGCTGAATTAATGAAACACCAAGTCTAAGATAGTAGATGTACAAATTATTCAACTAGCACATAATAGTAGGTTGAATTAATGATGCTCCACATCCACACCTGCACCTTTATTTTTTCGCTCCCATTTATCTTTATAAGTCAAATTTTAAATTTTTAACATTAATTTGGAGTTGATTTTGAGTTTTTTTTATCATAGTTTATTTTCAGTTTTGGCTTTTAAAATCATTAAGAACATGAATATAAAAATTGTATTTATAAACTAATTTTTGTTTGTAAATATATCGTTTGGCAATCACCTCTTAACTAGTTGGACAAGCACAATGATCACGAGTACGCTACCATAGGCATTTAAATTTCTTCAAGAGCTTCTTCACCCTGTCTCTATATCTACCTGGATATATCTAGCCATTTTAACTTACCCCAAGTAGGAGACTTAGCTACTCAAGTAGGTAATCTAAAATTCATGCTCATATAGAGATTTGAACCCAGTATCTTGGGTGCTACTCAGCTCTACGACCACTAGGCTACATGCCCTTTTCCAGCATGATCTTTTATTAACCCTTTTGGTGATTAGAAGGTTTGCTGATGTCTCTTTCGGACCGGTGCAACAATTGTTAATGCCCCTATTTATTTTTTTTCAAAGCAATCACTTATTTTGTGACAAAATTTTTTGGTTAAAATAGTCATTATTTTAGGATGGAGGAAAGATGATTAAATCTTGACATCCATATGGTTTACGCAAGTGAGAAATTTTTGACTGGACATTTAATTTGTTGAGGTCTACATATATGATATATCTGCGTTATCTATGTGTTGAACGTTTTATAGGAAGTGACATGGAAAACCCACCATATATAAACCCATCATATCTCGATCAGGCAGACCTAACAAACTTGAAAATGTCAATAGAATAGAATTGAAGTAAGTAATAATATAATAAAGTATTTAGATGGATATAATATGGAGAGTACACAATATGTGTTGATCGCCAGCAAGGTACGTATATGTGCAGTGCACTGCACGCATTTTAATTGGCCGGTACGTACGTACGGCCCCTCATTAATTAATCGATCGTCTGAATTGAATTAAACGTACGACGACTTTGCATCAATTCATGCGTGGGCACGTTTGGAACGTGAGGTCGAGGCAGCACGTACGATAGTATATCAACGAATGTTCTACGTTCGATCGCTAATCCACTTTAACTTTCTTCTTCTCTTTGCATTAATTGATTGATTGGTTGTGAGTGATTGCAGAATAGTCTACGTTCGCATCCATACACTGGTTTCATTTCTTTATTGACGTTATTACAAAATTATAAATCATATCTAAATTAATGCTAATGATAAATTAAATCACAACAAAATAATTAATATTTATGTAATTTTCCAAATAAAACAAGTGATCAAATTTACCTCAAAAGTTAACTGTGTTAAATAAAAAATTAAAGTGTGTCATTTCCTTTTTTTTTTCTATGTTACATGCCTACTATCCGTGTTGCCTGTGATAGGTCTGGCCTGTCATCGTCGGCTCGCGTGTAAAAGCTGAAAACCTAACTTTTTCTCATTTTCTTTAATTAATTGACTGTGATTAGCAGTTAGCCGTATTATTAATATGCACGATATCAATATGTACTTAAAAATTCAGAAGTTATTAATGGTCAAAATTAAAACATACATGGTCAAAGTAACAAGTATATAAAGCCAAAGGTAATAGTGCACGTATATATTTATTATGAGTGTCCTTTTCTTGTTAGATGTCTAAGGGGGTGTTTAGATGGCAAAAATAAATTTTTGACTGAAATGTCACATTGGACGTTTGACCAGATTTCAAAAGGGGTTTCGGACACGAATGAAAAAACAAATTTCACAGCTCGCCTGGAAACCGCGAGACGAATCTTTTAAGCCTAGTTATGCTATCATTAGCACATATTCGTTACGGTAGCACTTATGGCTAATTATGCACTAATTAGTCTTAAAAAATTAGTCTCGCGATTTGTTCCATAACTGTGCAATTAGTTTTTTGATTCATATATGTTTAATGCTTTATTTAGATATCCAAAGATTTGATGCGATGTTTTTGGAGAAACTTTTTGGGAACTAAACAAGGCCTAAGGCCGCGTTCGTTGGAACAGGGTAAGTTAACTTAACCTGGCATGGAAAACGTAGTAATAGATTAGTACATGATTAATTAATTATTAAAAAATATAAAATATATTAATATGATTTTTTGAAACAACTTTTCTATAGAAAATTTTTGCAAAAAATACATCGTTTAGCAGTTCAGGAAGCGTGTGCGTAGAAAACGAGAGTGATAAGTTAACTTAGTAGCGGTGAAAAACGTGGCCTAAGTCATACACATGTATGAAGCCTAACCATAGGATTGGTACGTACACTAATTACCATACACTTTGTGTACCCTAATTATAAAATTACTCCAAAAATGCTCCATTTGGTCTTGACTACGGTATTCAGGAGACGTAGGCTCATCAGTTGCTGAGGGTAGACATAGAGATGCTACGAGAGAGAACTTGGAACCGAGAAATTTATAGTGTTTCAGGCCCCTATATTGGCAATAGCCTCTAATCACACCAAGTACAAATATCTAAGCAATGTCTAAAATTGGTAGTTATTTTTTACCGAAAATGAAGGAAACTGAACCAAACAAAAATCGTATAAAAATGGTTCATTGGTTGTTAGCTTGTGTTGATTCTCTATATCGACAATAGTAGTTATAAGGCTAGGTGTTGGATCTAAAGAATATTGGTGACATAAAGACACGGATTTATACATGTTCATGCCCTCAAGGTGAGATAATACCCTACTCATGTTTGTAGATGGTTTTGCTATGTCTCCATGGTTTTGCCATTTGTGGCGTGTTTGTGTGGTGTCGCCCATCCCCTTATTCCATGAATTTTATGGCATACCTAGTCAGGACCCATGTCATTTGTTATGTAGGACGAGGGAAAGGACTTCAAGGAAGGCTATCTAATCAGTTGCAACTAAATCCTCCTATTATATCTATAAAAGATATCCAGGATTTTCGTGATTTATATTTTATCATAGAATTATTGTTTTCTTGGATTACAAGTAAGTCACTTGGGTCAGGCCTACTTGACTCATCCTAGTCTGGCTAGAGCAAGGCCTGCTATGAGATATTCGGGCACCAAATACCCCAAAGCTTGGTTTTTGTTTTGTCGAAGTTTGGTATTTGATCTATACATTGGTTGTCATCTCGTAAAAACCAAGTCATCGAAAAAATTGAACTTACCCTTCAGCAACAATCAAGCGTTGTATGCAGCATGTTGGATGCCACCTCATGTGTATGTCTTGGACTTTGGAGGTGGCCTCACAACCTCAAGCAAACGAAGTAGGCCCACGTGTAGCTGAGAGGTGATAGAGTCCAAGACTACCTATGCAGATCAACAACAACACATGCTCATGGCCTATGCGTCTTATGGCCTATGTATCAAATCAAGTGGGTGGAGATGTCCTGGGCATGTTGACGAGGAGGCCCATCACTCCATGATCTGCAAGTTAGTTTTCTTCGGTAAAAATTAAAAACCATAAAAACCAGGCCGACTTTTATCGGTTTTCTTTTCTGGTTTTGTTGTTCTGTGTGAGGTATTTCGGTTTGTATTTTACAGAAATTGAACTTAAAAAAATCCAAAAAAGCGAACCGAAGAAAGTAAATAAATCAAAAGCCCAGCCATAGTGTATACTCGTCATACCAACTAATCACATCAAAATATATGTGGTACTCGGTGGTTGTATCTTCGAGTGGCTTCAGTTAATGCAGCTTTATATTGTCTAAGTCTGGATTCAATACTATTTCCTTCCCTCGTAGTATACTCGTATATAAAATATTGACCGCTGGATTGATTAGGGGTGTGTTTGGTTGGGGGGATTTCAAGGGTTGGGATGGAGCCAACCCAGTTTTATCCTTGTTTGGTTTGGGAGCCTGATGGAGTGGGTTGGACCTAGAAGGAAATATACCACAAAAATTCGGGGCGAGATGATCCGTGAAAATCTGTCGGACCGCGCCAACCCATCTGCAGCCACGGGCGCGCGCACGTGAAGGGAGTCGAGGAAAAATCACTGGCCAGGAAAAATCAACGTTGCACCTCTTCTGTTCGGTGTGCACATCGCCCCTCACCTCTTCTGCCTTGTCGCACAGAACAGGGAGAGAGGCTCCGACGGCGACAGGAAATCCGACGCCGGTGTGAGCTGCACCTCCCCTCCGCTGCCAGGTTCTCCCCTCCCCTCGTTGCCTCCCTCTATGTCTCCTCCTGCCACCATCTCACTGTCTCCTCCCCTCTTTGCCTCCCTCTCTGTCTCCTCCCATGCCTCCATCTCTTCTCTGTCTCTCTTCCTTAATCTTGCTCCTAATGATGCAGGTGAGGAAGGAAGGGAAGAAGGTCAGCGACTGTAACTTTTATTCCTGATTCCTGCATTGTCAAGGTAAACCCTAGCCATGAATATTTCAGATCTATGCTGTTTTTAATTTCTCATGAGGTGAATGGACCTAGATGACATGAAAACTAGTTGAGAATCTATTTGTTCTTTATTTATTAGGCAATGTGTTCACATATCTAGCAAATTAATTTGTGATGATGCCAACTAATTTTAGATGAGATGTTTGTGCTTGAGATGATGGTAGCAATTGTTTATTTTATTTTGTTGTTGTATTGTAGATGGATAAGAGGATGAAGCTTTTAATTTATACAGCAGCTGCAAATATGTTGTTGTCTATGATGGCCATAATAATTGAGTCTAGAAAAAGAAAGAGGGTGGTACGGAGAGAAGGTATTAAATATGGCCCGATGGATGAAAGGGATAGGATAAGAATTGAGTACCTAGACACAAGAATTTGGGGAAATAATATATTATGTGTTGACATGCTGAGACTTAGAAGAGATTCTTTCTTTAGGTTTTGTAAGCTTTTTAGAGATCGTGCCTTGCTTGAAGATACCATCCACATGTCTATTGAGGAACAAGTAGCTATGTTTCTACATAGAGTAGGACACAACGTTAGAAATAGGGTAGTTGGTGCTAATTTTGCAAGATCTAGAGAAACAGTTAGTCGGTATTTCAATAAAGTACTTCATGCTGTTGGTGAGCTACGAGGTGAATTAATCAAGGCCCCATCATTGGACACCCCACCTAAAATAGCAGGCAACCACAGATGGGATCCTTATTTTAAGGTGTGAGATTTATCCTATGTCTATGTTTAATTTGTTATTTGTTTAAGCCTATATGATTCCTACTCTTATGCGATATTGAACATAAAATAGGATTGTATTGGAGCTATTGATGGCACACATGTTAGAGCATCTGTATTGAAGAATATGGAGTTGTCTTTTAGAAAAAAAGATGCAACACAAAATGTAATGGCATCCGTAGATTTTGATCTTCGGTTCACATATGTCTTGGCTGGTTGGGAGGGGACAGCACACGATGCTGTAGTTTTAAATGATGCATTGGAACGAGAAAATGGCCTTCGTGTTCCACAAGGTAATAGATTGATTTAGTGCATCAATTTTCTATTAGTCAACTATTGATATTTAGAAATATGACAAACTCTACATCATATGATAGGAAAATTCTACCTAGTTGATGCTGGATATGGAGCTAAACCAGGATTTTTGCCGCCTTTTCGTGGTGTCCGGTACCATTTAAATGAGTGGGGCAATAATCCAGTACAAAATGAGAAGGAGTTGTTTAACCTTAGGCATTCTTCCCTCCGTGTTACAATTGAGCGTGCATTTGGGTCATTGAAGAGAAGATTCAAAATTCTTGATGATGCCACTCCATTTTTCCCTTACCAAAGTTAAGTAGATATTGTTGTAGCTTGCTGCATTATTCATAATTAGGTCATAAATGATGGAATAGATGAGTTTGTACTCGGTCCAAATGAAGTGATAAATGAAAATGACGACACATCAAGTGGTGTGCCAAGGGATCATGCAGAGATGGTTCACTTCAGGCAGGGGCTTGCTGATCAGATGTGGGCGGACCGTCAAAACCATGTTGCACATTAATAAAACAACTTTAGTATGTGTTCAATTTTACTTCTATGGACCACCTGTATCTTTAATATTTGTATCTCATCTGTAAGACATTGTAGCATTAGTATTTGTATCTCATTGTATGGACAAAAGTTGTATTTCATTTGTATGGTGGACATATGGTGTGGTGAACTCATATTTGTGGACATATGGTGTTGTGAACTCATATTTGTGCTGATTTTAATTTTTAATATACATATGGTGTGCTGAAATTGATTTGTATGGACATGGTGTGTTGATTTCATTATAAGGAGATATGGTGTGCTGATTTCATTATGTTGGAGGTGTGCTGATTTTAATTTTTAATGTACACATGGTGTGCTGCAATTGATTTGTATGGACATGGTGTGCTGACTTTTTTATTTTGCTATGCAGGTAGGACATGGAACCAAACAAGGGAAAGGTAGGGACCAATCATGTGTCATGGACATCAGCTATGTCCAGTTTCATGCTATCTCATTTAGCCAACATAGTGGCTAGTGGCACAAGGACCTCATCTGGTTTTAAACAAGTTCATCTCAAAGGATGTGCTAGAGCTCTCAATAAGAAGTTTATGACTGATCTAACGAGTGATCAGATTTCAAATCATTTGAAGACATGGAGAAAAAAGTTCCAAAAAATAAATAAACTTAGGGAAGTAAGTGGTGCCATTTGGGATGAAGATAATTTCATCATATCCCTAGATGACAACCACTACAATGATCATATGCAGGTATGCTTTGCCAACTTGCTGAAATTATTTGCACCAATTTGTATTCCATCCATTCATAATGTAGTTCTTATATGTCACGGTAGGTTCACAAAGGTGACGCAGAATTTTTTAACAAACCTCTTGTCAACTATGGTGAGATGCTTACCATCTTTGGGAGCACCATAGCTACTGGAAAATATACAAGGGACTCTAGCTCAGTTCTAGGTACAGATGATGTTGCTACTGAAATTCATGATGTGAATGATGGTATTGGAACAATGAATCATGATGAGAGATCTTCTGCAAGTAAGCCAAAGAAAGCCAAGACATGTGTCCATGATGACGAGGGGCTGATTGGAGCATTTGAAAGAGTTGGTGACAAGCTTGCCGCCGCTATAGCTAAGGCCGGTACCCCTGACAATGACATTCCTGCTGATTTGTTTCAAAACTTGAATAGTATTCCAGGTTTTGAGCGAATCCACATCTCTCACTACTATGCTTACTTGGTGGCTAACCCTCACATTGCTAGAGCTTTCAACAATCTTCTGTTCGAGAACAAGTTGGACATGGTTGCTATGTATGTTACCGAGAAGTTTCCTAGCTCCATGTAAGGTTGTGTATGGGTTAAGAATTATTTTGCTATGAACTAAGGTGCGATTATGTGTAAGGCATAAATTGACAATTACGTGTAACCCATGGATTAATACCTATATGTAGAACATGAATTTATTATCCTCATAGGTAAGACTTGTTATCCTTAAGGCTTAAACTTATTATCCTTATATTATTTAGAATGTGGATTGATTGGCTTGTCAATGTTTAAAAATGCTATTTATGTGTGAAGTATTGATGTATTATCTATTTGCAATTTTCATCATCTTGTAATGTTATGATTAATGCATGTGTATAATTGTTCTCAGTTTCTAAACTGAATTTGTAACTTCATATATTTGATGTGAAGAGGTAATCTCACCTTTGCATATGAGGAGGTTACTCTACCTACTTATCCCCCATCCAAACACATGATAGGTTCATTCCATCTCTTTCCATCTCTCTAACCAAACAGAAAACAGACTGGCTCCAACCCTTCAACCAAACAGAAAAATAGAATCACTCCAACCCAAAAAACAGGGATGGCTCCAACCCATTCTAACCCATCCTTAAACCAAACACACCCTAGATCATTTAGAAAAAGACAAAAGAAAATACACCATAGGAAAGAAAGGGGAGAAATAGCAAAATTCCCAGGTATCCCAGCGTAATTGTGCCCAAGAAAGGGAATAGGGATTGCGTGTGGTGGTGCGCCGTCGATCTCGTCCCTCTTCCCCGCCCGCCCGCCCGCCGCCGCCGCCGCCGCCTGCGCTCCGCCGATCTCCACCGACCACAAGCAGCTGCTTGAGCCGCCGCATCCTGTCTGTCTGGTGAGCATTCACCCCATCCTTCTCTCTCTCTCTCTCTCTCTCTACCCACGCTCTTCTTGCTCCAATTCGCGTTTAACCCTAGCTAGCTTCTCTGGTAGATGAGATCTGGAAGGAATTTGCCCTCAATACTAATAACAGCTGGGATAGTCTGTTTGCTCCCCCACAAAGTAACTCAACTCCGCCCTATGTCCTACGTTATATTAGATCCGCCCCTCGGATGTTATCTCATTTTCAATTTTTTCACTTTAATTATTGGGCTTCTTCTGATTACTTGCTGTTTAGAGAGGAATTGGAATTATTATCATCATATTACATGAGCTTTCCTGCTTCTGCTGTGCTGTCATACGAGTTCTAAACGAGTATAACTATTGCTTTGGAACTTACATATTATGTATGTGCTCTCTTCTTTGTTGCATTCTGCTCCTATATGTTTCATTGACCTATAATAGTTTCCTTTTCCCTGCTGATGTATCGTTTTAGTTCAACTGGTAATTCTACTGACCAAACTCTGTGCAGCGGCCTATACTTGAGATTTCCCTCCTAATTATTTCTCAACTTACTTGATTTTAAAAGATTTTTACATTCTCAACTCTGTAGATTGCTACATTAATACGCTGGGAACTAAGTTGGTAACTGAAATTGTATGTGCTAGGCTGCTAGTAAAAAATGAACAAGAAAGATTCCCACAACTGGAGTCCTACTCGATGAACATGGCAACTTTCTGACCAGCTAAGAAGATTTCTTTTGCAATGAGCTAGCCGCCTAAGCATGGATGTCCTTTTTTTTTAGTTTATAAAGACAGACCAGTTACCAGGCCAATGGCACTGCAACCTCTATAATCTTATGCCATTTGATCCTAAAATGTTAGCCTCAAGTGCACTTCGTATGCTAATTTAGTTTCGGTAGTCAGATACATGTTTGGTCTTATGATCTTTGCTTTAACTACAAGAGAATCCTTCTAGCTAACTTTTGATTACATTGTTCATACAAGATAGATACATGTATGATGAGTTGTTTTAACTTTGTTGACTGATTATATTCCATATTTCATTGTTGTGTGATTTTCCAAGTTGATATCTAGTTGACCAGTACTAATTGCACCCTTTGTTTGTTGAGAAAATCTAACAAATGTCATTGACAAACACTTAATTCTAAGAAATGCCATCGACGAGTGTGAGTTCTAAGAAATGTCATCGTACAAACGAATTTGTCTAAGAAATGCCATCGCCGTTAGGGTTCTGTTAACTTTTTTCCGTTAAGTGCTATAGTATGAACAGTGTTTTTAACGGCGGAAATGGACGGAACCCTAACGGCGATGGTATTTCTTAGACAAATTCGTTTGTACGATGGCATTTCTTAGAACTCGCGTTCGTCAATGACATTTTTTAGACTTGGACGTTTGTCAATGGTATTTTTTAGATTTTCTCTTATTTGTTTCATGAATGTACTCTCTATTTTGGTTTGTTGATTTTTTAAGCTAAATTCTGTTTCTGGAATATGGTTTACATTCTATCCTGGATGTATTATTTTTATCTGCTGGACATTCCAATTTTAAAATTTTACATGGTTATGATGGTTATGCAGGTCCTTCATTTATTGTGCCGTTAACTGGATGCTTCATTTTATTTCACCTTTTTCCCCAAATAAAATGTCTTTTATCAAGTACCTTTAGCCTAGTGATGACATCTTATGTATTTATGACTGTTTCACGTTGGCTGCAAAAATCATTCGACTATATGCAAATGAAAACTATTTTCACATTTCATAGCCTACCTTTTCCTAATCCGAACCAAATTTTTCCACCCTTTGAGCAACATTAAACCTTGTGTACTGAGTGTTGTGGTTGTTCAGTAGTTGTTTGATGCTGAAAGCTTGTGGTGGAGGGTATTCGGTGTGTAAAAGGTGGTTGTTTTTGTCGAAGAAATTAGTTTCATATTTCTTAATTTAGTACAAACAGCAGGTAGCGTTTCCAATTGGTTGTCATGAATTGACCTTGTGCTAACAAGAAAGTTGAGTATACATCACACCTCTAGTCAACTTCTAATAATATGACTTGTTTTGGTTCTGTTGTGCTACCTATTCTGTTACAAGTTTTTCTTTAAGGGAACAGTGTGTCTAATGTCCCCTTCAAATCTCTTATATCTTTATGTTTTGGCACCGTACAGGTGAACCAGTCACCCAAGCTCTGCCAAGATGTCTGACAGCCATGAAACTGATAGGAACATTGAGATCTGGAAGATTAAGAAGCTAATCAAGGCTCTTGAGTCCGCTAGAGGAAATGGCACAAGCATGATCTCTCTCATTATGCCTCCACGTGACCAGGTCGCGCGAGTGGCCAAGATGTTGGGTGATGAATATGGTACAGCCTCGAACATCAAGAGTAGAGTTAATCGTCAGTCTGTTTTGGCTGCCATTACCTCAGCTCAGCAGAGGCTGAAGCTCTATAACAAAGTTCCTCCAAATGGATTAGTTCTCTACACTGGAACCATTGTTACTGAAGATGGGAAGGAGAAGAAAGTTACTATTGATTTTGAACCATTCAAGCCTATCAATGTATCACTGTATCTTTGTGATAACAAGTTCCACACTGAGGCTTTGAATGAGCTCTTGGAATCTGATGACAAGTTTGGTTTCATTGTTATGGATGGTAATGGTACTCTTTTTGGCACACTAAGTGGCAATACACGTGAGGTGCTTCACAAATTCACTGTTGATCTCCCAAAGAAGCATGGTAGAGGAGGACAATCTGCTTTGCGTTTTGCTCGTCTTCGGATGGAGAAACGCCATAATTATGTCCGGAAAACAGCTGAGCTTGCTACCCAGTTCTTCATTAATCCTGCTACAAGTCAGCCTAACGTTTCTGGTCTAATTCTTGCTGGTTCTGCTGATTTTAAGACAGAGCTGAGTCAGTCAGACATGTTCGATCAGCGACTGCAAGCCAAGATACTTAATGTGGTCGATGTTTCTTATGGTGGCGAGAATGGTTTCAACCAAGCTATTGAATTGTCAGCTGAGATTCTAGCAAATGTCAAGTTCATACAGGAGAAGAAGTTGATTGGCAAATATTTTGAAGAGATCAGTCAAGACACTGGGAAATATGTCTTTGGCGTTGACGACACTCTTAAAGCTCTTGAAATGGGTGCTGTTGAGACCTTGATAGTGTGGGAGAATCTGGAAACTAACAGATATGTGCTTAAGAACAGTGTATCTGGTGAAACTGTGATCAAGCATTTGAACAAAGAGCAGGAAGCTGACCAGAGCAATTTCCGTGACCCAGCTACTAATGCAGAGTTGGAAGTTCAGGAAAAAATGTCTCTCCTGGAATGGTTTGCTAATGAGTACAAGAAGTTTGGTTGCTCGCTTGAGTTTGTTACTAATAAATCTCAAGAGGGGTCACAGTTTTGTAGAGGATTTGGTGGCATTGGTGGTATCTTGCGTTACCAGCTAGATATCCGGTCCTTTGATGAGCTTTCTGACGATGAGGGATTGTATGAAGACTCTGATTAGCAATCAGCCAATGACATGACTGTGCTGGCCGAGGGAAGGACGCCGCAGCTGCAACAAGTCTGATTTGCTCTACCTACGCAGGATCACTTGAAAAGCAGCTGTATGTATGCAGATTATTTATTTGGTCATTGCTTATTCGGGCCCCTATTTTCGCTTTTGTTTATACTTATAAGCTAAAATTTGAATTTTCAACCTTAAATTTGGAATAGATTTTAGGGTTTTTTCATCATAGTTTATTTTTTTAGCCTTATCTTTTAGACAGCCAAAGAACATGTATATAAAAAATTTATTTATAAATTATTTTTTATTTATAAATATATCATTTGACTCTATCACCAAACGATTACCCCCATTTTTGTTAACTTCTCGTACTAATGTTATTATTTGACTATTCCTCTCTTGTTCCAGACCGAGAAGAAATTGATGGGCGTGGGCCAGCCTCATCCTATGGTGGAAGGGTTTAAGACGAAGAGATTATTTTGAGTCACATCATGATGATAGTAATGTGTCAAGAAGTTGTCGAACTTAAGAAGGCATGCATGATGCCTTGTGGTCGTATACTGGCTGTTGTCTATTGTCAGTTTTCTGCAACTATGTGAGTTCCCAAGTTCTGAAATCGAGTCTGCTTGGTTGAGCACGTTTGACGCGCTCATATGAAGTCATAATAACTATATGGTTGGTGTAGCTGCAATCTGCTACTTTGCAGATTTTACAATGAAGTTGCTACTGTCATTCTAGTTTGCTACTGCTACTCTGCTAGGGCATGTCTTTATTTGCCGCCCGCCGTCAGGCAGGTTGGGATGGATGGATCTTGCCTGCTTCGTAATAAAATTGGGTTTTGATCAAACCCATAGATACTTCTCTGGCAATGACCCATAAATTGCCTTTGGGAATTTCGCTTCATGGTATTGCAGAAGCAGTGAAAAAAAAATCACGTTCCACACAACAAAGTCAAAGGTGGGTACTTGCTAGATTTGGCTATTTTCAATCCAATGACTAAGTCAAAGGTGGGGACTTGCTAGATTTGGCTATTTCTAATCCAATGACTAAGATGGTGTTCATAACATTAAATAAGTTGTCACCTAGAATGAAAAATAATGTGGTAAGTGAATAAATGAGAAAATAGAATGAAACTATGTCTTGCATAAGACATGGTTTTTACACAACATCCAAGATATCATGTGAGATAAGTAGTATTAAATTAAAGTATGGAATAGTGGTGTTTGTATTGGAAGAGTAGTGTCTAGTATTAGTTTCTTGATGATGTAGAGTTTATAGAAACTATATCTAGTGTTATGGGTTGTTTCTTGATGATGGGGAGTTTATGAAAACTATATCTAGTGTTACGGGTTGGGAATGGCTTAATGCTTTCCCTCTAGCTGATCAGAAGTTGGAATCGAGGTTTGAGGCATGACAAAAGTCACGCATGAATGGACCACCATGTTATTCTCAACTAGCAAAGGCCCACGGAATATAACCAAACAGTCTACTTGGGGTCCCTTAACTATGGGATGAGTTTCCTTCGCGTCGCTTAACCACAAAGGACGCCCTTAAATTATCAAAACCAGAACAAATCTAGTCTCTCGGTAGTTTAGAACGTGGTTTTACCCTATGATGCATATGTGGCTTGTTGATCTAGGCTTAATCTGACATGGAGGCTATATAGTGCTTATGTGGCAATATAGGTGGGTGAGCCTACCAACTCAATAACTAAATGAGAATTGACCTCGTTGGCCCTAATCCCTCTTCTTACTCTCGTTAGATCAGCTGGAAAGGGGATGTGAGCTTGGCACGCCACTCATAGAGCATTTGGTGGAACCACGCCTCGAGGACCTTACCAACCGTCGCCTCTTCCAACCCAGTCCATCCATCCACGAGGTGTGCCCCGTTATTCCGCTTGCTCATGCTTGCAAATTGATGTGACGGTGATAGTGGTGGAGCTCATGCTTGCAAATCAATATGGATGGGGCTCGATAGAGGAGGTGGAAGTTTAACAATAACAGGCTCACTTAGTGGACTGATTCCATCAACCGCTCCTTTGTTGCCACGCCCAATCTAGCCACTCTAGCATACCATACTCAAGCGGTGGCAAAGGGAGAGATGGTGAGGGGAGGGGCCGGAGACAGTCGAGCCTAGCCGACATGGATCTAGCTTCTCTAATCTCTCGTGCTCTTCCAGCCACATGATTGCCACCACATCCTTCTCGTCATCTTTCGTGATGCCACCCTTCCAATACAGTCAGTGTGCCGCCCACCGATAACAACCTTTGCTGGCTCGCCGCCGCCTCATCAAGCAACGTGTGAGCAACGTGTGAGGAGATGGAAACACCCAACGGCCATGAGGCCAATCGACCAAAACAATATCTTTTGATGTACAATCAAAGGGACTTAGAGAGACTGACATATGGGTATAAGGATGGTGAGGCCCACATGTCAGTGAACACGCTCCTCTAACTTTACATAAGAGGATATGCTTCCCATCGACCATCGTCGATCTGGCAAGAGGAGAGGGGAAGAGATGAGGGAAGGAGATAAGGGAGGGAGAGGGGGAGAGGAGGGTGTTGACATACGAGTCCTACTTTTTATTTATTTTGATCGACAAGTAGATCTCACTAGTTTTTTTTAAATATTTTTACTGACCGAGCAATCACAGTGTTACCACCTAGGATAAAACCATCGCTATTTGCTAACTGCGGTAACATATAGGCACCATATAGAATGAATCAGTTGTCTAAACCAATGAGGTACTTGGTTTACTTTGGTTTAGAAGCTATGGGATATTATATACTCAGTTCTATGGTCGAGAGACATATGAAATTTGATATGCAGTTTTATTTTTTATTTTTTAGGGGTGCGTAAAGTGGTTTGTTCGGATAGACTTCCTCTATTTCTTTTATTTAATAGCGTTGACTTTTGAGTCTATGTTTGACCATTCGTTTTATTTAAATATATATATAATTATTTATTATTTATAATGATTTGATTTATTACTAAGCATGCCTTATTTTTTTTACATATTTACACAAATCTTGAATAAGGCTAGTATCAAATGTAGATACAAAAGTCAACGGTATAAAAAAAATAGAGGGAGTAAATTGTATTAGGCTCACGCATACATATCAGATGTGTTAGTTTGTCTGGGAATAGTGCAGAATTTTTCTCGGCTTCTGCACGTACGTTTCCTGAACTACTAAATGGTTAGCAAAAAATTTTGATATAAAAGTTTATCAACCCACATTTTTAAAGTAGATTTTTAACTTTATAGTAGTTAATTTCATTATTTATAGCATTGAATAAATACTATAAAAATTAGATAATTTTGTATATTTCAGTTGAAATGAACACAGCCATAAACATGCACATTCATTTGGCACGTGAACTTGTGTGTTGCATGTGAACAAATGCGAACATAGCGTTTTTTACGCGCATGTTTAATGTTAGGGGTTATTTGGATCTAGGGATTTTTTTTAAGTCCCTTGTCACATCAGATGTTTGGACGTCATTATTAAATTTAGACTGATAACAAAACTAATTGCATAAATAAATGCTATTTCATTAGATAAATTTTTTAAGCCTAATTAATTCACGATTAGCAAATGTTTACTGTAGCATCACATTCGCTAATCATGGACTAATTAGACTCAATAGATTCGTCTCATAAAATAGTCCAGAATATGAGATGAGTTTTATTAATGGTTTATATTTAATATTTCTAATTAGTATCTAAACATTTGATAGGACAGAGACTTAAAAAAAAGTATCCAGATACTCCCTTAATCGATCAGCTAAAAGAGTGGATGGTTAATTAGTTGTCCAATCCAACCGGCAGCTAGTAGTCGAGGACGAACGACGCAAGAACTAATAAAGCAGCTGCTGCCCTGCATTCTGAGAGAAAAATAAAAGGGTCAGCGAGATGTCATCCGCAAAAAAGCATTGCTAGCTGCCCTTTTGATCTCTTACTATTAGCAGATTGGGATGTTGATTAGTTATTAAAGCTAAACCCTCAGATGGAACATCTCTTTCACATTACCTACCTACTGTGACAATGGCATCTCATATTCTCATGCCTTTAACTTGCCCTTTAATATGTGAAAATGGCATATATTGTTAGTCATGAAAAATGATATACTCTTATATGTGATTAAAATAGTAATCAATAGAAACGTGACTGCTCTGGCGTACGAGAAGTGAAAAGGAGTATGATGAGATTGATCTGGCTACCCATAAATTTAATAGATAGATAGATAACCGAATTCTATGAGTTTTTTTTTGTGTGTATTTTGTGCTTGACTCTCTTGACTGATCGAGCTAGCTCTGTTATGGTCAAGTGTTGCTACATACTATAGCAAAATTAAACCATACACGCATTAATTAATTATCTAATAAACCTCTAAGTAGCCAGGGTTATCCCGTGATCCCATCGCATTCCTAATCCCATGTTTATAGGTAGCCAGAAACGGTAGTTGATTACCAGACATGCAAGCAAGTGTAGTATAATAAAAATCCATCATGCATGAATCATGAATCATGATGCATGTAGTAGTACTATCGTAGTGAAGAAAGAATATTATTATTAATTAATTGCCATTGGCTGGTAGGAAAGGAAGAAGTGAAATTCAGGCAGGTGGTTGCAAAACACACAGCGTCACGCACTCTCAGATGAGAAATAATCATTTTAATTAATTTGCATCCGCGGGTCCCTTCCTAAATAAAAATAAACATCACATGTCCTTAACATCAAGACCACGTCGTTTATAGCTTTTTGATAAAATCAAACCATGTGATTACGTTTACCGTCCCTCACCAGTAGCACGGTTACCACGATAGTCATGTTTGTTTCATCCACCATAACAATGATACTACTGGTCGAGAGAAATGAGAGTATGCAAAGAAGCTATGGGAAAAAACTTCGTAAGACCCTCACTTGTTGAAAAGACTCGATCCAACAAAAGTATCAATTTATTGAATGCTAGGTAAATAATTGATTGAGATGAAAAATATTATGAAATCTTCAGGATAATATTGTGTAACACTGTTATGCTCCATCCATCTCAACATATTACTTCTAGTATTTAAATTTATCTAAAAATACAATTACTTCTCTACCTACCTTCTCATCCTAACCAATTCATAACCATGTCTTATTTAATTATGACTATTTCTCATCTTTACCTTAATCATTTCAGAAAAAAATGGTATACGCAATTATGTTTCGAGATAACCAATGATTGTGCATAAGAACTAGTGACAACCATAGATGTCATAGGGTGGATGAGCATGTTAAAGTATTAGATATGTCATATCCTCCTACCACAAAAATATATATCGATAATATTACATGGTTAAGATCGTACCGAAAATGACTATCGGATATGGATATAGATATAGGTGACGATAAAAGGTATCCTAGGCAAGGAAGATTCTCCATAGTCCAATCTAGGTATGAATAGAACAATCTTGCCTGTATATTGTAAGGGTGTCCTGAGTTCAACTGGAGAGGGGTATTGCCCATGGTATAAAAACCAATACTATTAGGAGGGGAGGGCATTGATTAAGACCTAGACAATCCAATACTGACTATCACTTTGACCTTCTCGATAAGATTAGTTGGTTGATAGGTAGGCACTTCTGTAAACATTATACTTTGTGTCCCACCTTTCCTCTCTTTCCATCATCACGAATACCTTGATACCAGATGACCTTACATTCCCAAATAATATAGCCGGGATCTTAAAACTCGACAAGGTGTGTAAACATATGTGTTTAGCAGAGTTGTTGATAAGATATAAATTGGTAGCCGATTTATCTTCTTATTATAAAGTCTACACTCTACGCTAGCAAACCTAACAACGACTGAATGCAAACATATGATTCCTCCTTTCTATCTATTCCATGTTAAGTTTAATATTAAAAAAATAGACATATATAGATAAATACATACCAGACAATTACGTTGTGTACCAGAGTGAGAAGGTGTGTTGGTGATATGGGACTCCTTCACCAGTGGCTCGCGAGTACGTTCCCTTTAGGAGGGGGTTAGAGCATCCCCAACAGCTCATCCATTCTATCCTCCATCCTATAAATAGAGGATGAAGAATAAAAATTGAGCTCCAGCAGAACATCTATCCCATCATCTATTTTTAGGCCCCCTTTGATTCAAAGGATTTTCATAGGAATTTTAGAGGATTTCACTCCTATAGGAAATTTTCCTATAAAGCCTTTGAATCAAATGAATGAATCCTATGAAATCATATGAAATTCCTATGGAATGCATCTTTCTATGTAAGTTTTGGAGGAAATTTAGCAAAAGGTTCGACCTCATGGAAAAAAAAATCCTTTGAGTCTATATCTATTCTCAAATTCCTGCGTTTTTATCCTGTGGTCTAATCAAACAGTCATTCCTACTTTTTTTTGCAATCATCTGTTTTAAACCTACATTCCTGTCAAAATCCTATGTTTTTCCTATTTCTCTGTTGTTTCATTCATGTGATTCAAAGGGGCCCTTAGATGTCATCCATATTAGGAGAGAGAAACTCTGTATTTAGATGTTCTCTCCAATCCTCTAAATAGATAGGGAGGGTGCCATATATAGATGATCTGCTGGAGTACAAAAGGATATAAAAGATGAAAGTGTTTTAGATGATCATCCAAATGAAAATATGGATGACCAAATTTAAATAAACTGTTGGAGATGTTCTTAGGTTGTCTCTCGTACCCATGTCAAGGCAACCTAACGTCTGCCCTAGTTTGAATTAAAAGAGGTTTCCTGATTTTTGTTTAAGAAGTTAACGCTAGTAAAAATTGACCAAACTCATTTAAATAGATTTACATTCATCATTATGTAAAAATAACTTGTATTTTTTATTTAAACGGACTTACATTGGTCGTCGTGTAAAAATAACTCGTATTTTTTATATACTAATGGACGAAGGACTGATCATTTACTGCGGCGGACTTCAGTATAGATCTGGAAAGAAAAGGTGGGTCGCTCCGTCTTCTTGGATGGTACCAACACCAACACGAACACGAACACGGACAGCCGACGGACGAACACCTTTCCTCCCTCCTCTTCAAATACTACTCGTCTCGTGGGAGTACCTGGACAGAGGAATCCCAACCAACAAGGAAGGCGTCGCCATGTCCAACTCAGACCAATCGCCCCCTTCCTCTTCCTCTTCCTCTTCCACCACCTCGCCTCCTCCCCCACCGCCCCCCGCCTCCTCCTTAGCCAAGCCGCCCCGCCAGCTCCCGCTCGGCCTCGACTCCCTCGCCTCCTCCGCGCGCTCCCTCCTCACCGCGCCGCGCCGCTCCCCGGTCACCACCCTCGTCGCCGCCTTCTTCCTCCTCGCCCTCTTCATGTATGGCGAGGATGTCCGCACCCTCGCCGAGCTCTCCATCGACGACTACCTCTACCCCGATGCCGAATTCTACAACGTCTCCGGCTTGCCCCCGCTCCTCCTCCCCCCGCCCACCTGCGAGCTCTCCCGCGGTCACTGGGTCTTCGACAACACCTCCGTCCCAGCCTACAGGGAGAAGGAATGCACCTTCCTCACCAAGCAGGTCACCTGCCTCGCCAATGGCCGCCCCGACGACTTATGGCAGTACTGGCGATGGCAGCCCAACAACTGCTCGCTCCCCGTGTAAGCAATTCGTTCGTCACCTTCCAGATCTGCATCGCTCGCTCGTTCGTTCTTGGTTGACTCTGAGCATTGCATATGGATGCAGGTTCGACGCGCGGCGGTTCATGGAGGCGATGCGGGGGAAGCGGCTGATGTTCGTGGGGGACTCGCTGAACAGGAACCAGTGGGAGTCGCTGGTGTGCCTGGTGCAGCCCATCCTTTCCGAGGGGAGGAAGAAGATCGTCAAGCGCGGCTCCTTCAGAATCTTCTACGCCAAGGAGTACCGCGCCACGCTCGAGTTCTACTGGGCGCCCTTCCTCGTCGAGTCCAACTCCGACAACCCCAATTTCCACAGCATCGACACCCGGATCATCCGCCCCGACCGGATCGAGGCCCACGCCAAGAACTGGAAGGGCGTCGATTACCTCATCTTCAACACCTACATCTGGTGGATGAACACCGCCGACATGAAAGTCAGGTCTCTCTCCTCCATCTGCCCACCAAATTCACGCATTGCTCTCACCTACTAGTTCAGCTGATTTTTACTCAAGCTGGAGTTTTTTTTTATGTTAAAATTTCTTCCTTTATTGTTTTGCAGGAGGCCAGATTCAAGGGATTGGTCGGAGCACGATGAGGTGCCAAGGATCGAGGTATATGGCCGGGTGTTCAAGACTTGGTCGGACTGGCTGGAACAGAATGTTGATCCCGCCAAGACTTCTGTGTTCTTCATGACAATTTCTCCTCTTCACAACAGGTCCGCATATCTTGATTTCTCTCTCTTTTTCTAATCTCCATGGTTCAAAAGCAATGGCGGTTCCTTATGAACATCAATTAGTTTGGTAACCCACTGAATCTTTAATGTTGTGGACCACTGTCGGTTCTCAATAGGACACCCTACCTAGCCCTGATAAAGTGGTTTGTTTGTTGAGTCCAAATTACGTTCTAGAGAACAAGCTTCCTCTTGTTCCAGCCTGCAGGGCACGATGTCATTTTCCACCAGAAAACGAGCTCAGTTGGACTCGTTTGTTAGGTTTGCCCGTGATACACTAGGAACAAACTGGCCTAACTTTCTGGGTTTTATAGTCAAACTTGTCGAATCCTTCATTTCCCATAGTTCACTATGGAGTAGTAAGTAGATCTTGGAATGATCCAACCTGGATGTGCATCAGGATGACAGAAAGTATGATATTGTGCTCTTGCTAGTTAGTACTATTGAAAATTAGATGTTCTACAATGCTAGTAGAACCAATCTACACCGTTTATTTTTTTTCTAATTCAATGGATCAGATCTATTTATACTACCATATCAACTACTGGTAGTAGAATATTTTTTCCTATTGATAGTAGATCTCTAAACTAACGGTTGAGATTCTTCTACCGACAATAACACTAGTACTATAATACTTCCAGTAGAAAGTACTATAGCCAAGGCCATAAAACATACCAATGTCTGAATCAGAATGAGTCGTGCTGTGAACTTACTGGATTAACATACTCCGTTCGTCACCTTTTTCATATACCATATTATTTCCAAATCTTAAAGAACAAGCAAACTAATTCTGAGTACTTCCGTTTGGAACCAGTGACCCACAAATATTATTTCTGGTGCTGTGTGATTCTCAAAGTCTCTCTCTCTCTCTCTCTCTCTCTCTCCTGGATTGTTACTTGTGAACCACAAGGTGCCACATCATTCCATCACAACATGCACAGGCCCCATGTGAAACAGCTCTTCTTTTGTTGTTGTACCAGATGTTCCTTTCCTTCCTATATATATGAGCCAGGTCCACCAGGAAATTTGTTGGTCTCTTATGGTATATAGTTGCCTCACATAGATATATAGCCTGGCAGTGAACCCTTTGGTGATTCATTTAGTGAGTTTTCACTGTCTCTTTAAACAAAAATACTCCTGTTCTTGTGGGTGTGGACAAGCAGTTTAAATTTCAAATGGAACATCTGGGACAGGTATAATATAGCCTAGAGGCTGTTTTCTCGGAATTGCATATACTATTGAATCTGGCCCATTTTGACAAGACAGTAATGTTTGAAAATGTTATGCACCCCATGAAACTGTTCAGCAATCTCACACAGCAAACTGCAATGGTGTGGATAACTAACATACCCACATATACAAACATACAAATCGACAACTCGCACTATAAAAAAAAATCAGTATTGGCTTTTGCTTGAAATAGAAGTTTCTACTGTTGACCTTTTTTTGGGGAAAAAAAAGGTTTCTACTATTAAGAATAATGACCTGCAAGGCTAATAATGCATTGTAAAAATGGGCCTTTTCTGCTTCTGAAATAAGTCTTTGTTTGACACATGTATTGGGTATTTATCATGACATTTTTGGAAAGTTGAGTTTGTGTTCTTTCCAATTAGGTTGGTAGTTGGCACATGGCAAACAATTTGGGGGAGTGCATACTTCCAACAAAACCCTGATGCTTTTACTAGGAGAATTTACAAAAAAAAAGAGAGATTAATTCATGTCAATATTTCCTGGACAAGGCAGAAAAAGTTGTTGTAGTAGTAGATTCTATGTAAAACTGTAATTCAGTAAAACACATGGAACTCTCATATATGCTCTTTGATGTTAAAATATGATGTCTGTAGTAGTAGTAAGATCAGTACTGGTGGCCATTGGTTCAACATTGATGTTGTCACCACCTTCTGTGAATTTAATATGGACATGCTCTGCAGTGACCGTCATAGTCACACTCTGTTCAGATCCACTACTAAGACATTTTAAGACCACCTTGTTGTTGAAGTTAGTGTCGGTGGCAAACGATAGTAATTTTTCATCTCTATCTGATATTTTGACCCCACATCCTTTCAAGCATGAGAGAAACCAGACATCATTTGGTGCTCTAGGCTTTGATTTTATTCCACATCATTTATACAGCTATATATTTGCAAATGATTTGACCATAATTGCTTGTAAACTATGTTGCTAATGTTGGGGCATTTACATTTTGATTCATGTGCCAGTTGAAATGAAGGACATATATTTTGTCAGCAAAGAACAAAGCTTTGTTTATCTTTGCATTGAACTAATCATATATGCTCTGGGATTGTGATTTATGGGTTAACATGATTGGTAGTTTGGTACATGTATTTCTTGATGCTTTTCTGAAACATTCATTCCCCTCTTGGTGATATCTTGAAAACAGCCCAGAGATGTGGGGGAATCCAAATGGGGTCAGATGCGTCAAGGAGACACTTCCAGTTCTCAACTACACCGAGCCGTTAGATCTCAACCACGACATGCGGATGTATGACCTGGTAGCAAATGTTGCTAAAAACATGAAGAGAGTTCCAGTGACACTGATCGACATCACGAGGATGTCAGATTACAGGAAGGACGCCCACACTGGGTTGTATACCTTCCGGCAGGGTAAACTGTTGACGCCAAAGCAGAAGGCGGAACCAAAGAAGTATTCCGACTGCATCCATTGGTGCCTTCCTGGGGTACCAGACGTCTGGAACCAGATACTCTACACCAGGATCCTCTCCAAATCATCGCCACATCCCTCTCTCCCTCCTCAATGAGAAGCAGGGGTATGATTTTTTTTGCCCCGCCATATATATAGGAAATGTACCATTACTATCCAATTTTGTTGCTAGTCTGATGAAAATCAAGGTAGAGAGAAAAAGGATGGAGTGGACTGTTTACTGGTGGCATTTAAAATGTTCAATTGAATTGTAAATTACTTTTGAGGTAACCAATTGAGCAAACAGCACTGTTGTAGACAGTTGTACTCTGGACTCTAAAATTAGCTGCCAAGACATACATACATATACAGGGGGCGCAGTGATTAATCTGAAATCATATTGTTATCTACTTGTGTTGTTGCTGATATTTTTGGTCCTTGAATATTTTTGGGCCATATGAATGTATACAGCTCACTTTTTTTGTTACCCGTATTAATCATTTTGTCGTCACCCGTATTAATCATTTTGTCGTCGGTCCAACAGAAAATCCTGAGAACAGTATAGAGACATGTCCTACCTCTGTAAGGACTGAGAAACAAAATTTCTGTGATCTAGCGTTTGTTTATTTCATTTCATAGGATTTCATGTGACTTCCACGGTTCAGATCAATGACTTCTCAGAACTGTCTGTCTTATTTATCCAAATGAATTTATTTAATTATAACCAGATGATAACATTTCTTTCTTTGGGGTCAGCTAGTGGTTAATTTACTATAACACATGTACTCATTATTCCCTATATTCCAGATTAATTATGATCCAGATGCATCTTAATTTATCTAGCTATATGTGGTTCCTCATAGCATGCATGCATCTCTTTCCAGATCATACCTTGCGTCACATGGGCTTCTTTCAAACAGCTCAGCATCTTCTACACGAGATCTAAGTGCAGTGCTGCTGCTAAGTAGCAGTAGTAGTAGTACATTAGTGCTAAGTGTTAACCAAGAAGAAGAGTCCAACCGATATGTTAGGTCCACGATCAAGTCTATACAATCGAATTCTAGCCAAGTTTCGTCCGATTTAAGTATTTTTTGCAGTAGAATACCCTTGAATGTTGATTTTTTTTTCCAAATTGGGACCCTAATGGTAGATGTAGTTACACATTATGGTAGATGTAGTTACACATTAGAACGTACCATGTATAACATAGTAATTAATTAGTCACAACATTTGTATGGGAACAACATAAACCCAAGTAATCTTTTTAATATGAAAGATAAACAATTAATAAGTGGCCAATGGCCATGGTGAAAAAATACATCTCATGTATTAAATGAGTTATTCAACTTTTATTTATCTATTGCATTGATTTCACTTGCCAATTGCCATATTAATGCAAATGAAATTTGTGTGAAGTGCATACAAAACACAAATTAACATTCCCAATTTTTTTTATGTTTGTCGCTAATATATTTCTCTCCGTACAAGACTTGATAGGTGGAAATAATACCATAGTAAAATTAGGACATGTTTAATTAGTTGGCAACTAACTTTGCCCAGACCTAAGCTTAGTCACATAAGGCATAATGCCATAGTGAATAGTTTTGATTTCTCCACAACTCTAACTTGCCTAATTCTTAATCGGTTGGTCTATATGTCATTCATTTTACTTTCTTATGTAACTTTGCCCAATATTAATTTATTATTTTATTTACCACAAAGTATGGCGAAACTGAATTTAGTTAAGTTAGTCAAGAATATGTGACAATGTTAACTTTTAACCAAACAAACCCTTAGAAATGCAACAATAATGTTAATGGAACTGCATACATAACTATTTTCTTTATCAAGTGATATGTCCAAATCTACTATGCAGCTAAGAGAGTAATTACATTTTATCGAGCAACACTTATGACAACATTGTTTTTGAATTTTGACGCTCTTATATGCCTATGTTCTTGAAACTCCGTTGATCTATCATGATCATTGATTTTCATAATCATATTAAGGTGGTGACAATTTGATGTGATTAATTCGGACCCCACTCAGTGTAGTTACTATGTTAAAGAGGTCAACTTAAGAAGTCACATATATTTTAACACCCATAGATGATATTCCAATGGTTTAGATTGTTACATTACCTGTGCAGAACACACGAGTCTGTTTTTTGTTTTTAGACTGTCAGATTTATCAAGAGTAAAGTACATGGCCCAGTCCTTAAACTTGTGGTGCAGTACCACTTAGGTCCATAAACTTAAAAAATGCATGTTTAGCTCTATAAACTCGTTTTAATGTCTAAAATCATAGACCTGGATGGTACATTAAAACAAGTTCATAGATCTGGATGGTACATTAAAACAAGTTCATGGAGCTAAACATACATTTTCTAAGTTTATAGACCTAAGTGGTACCGCGCCACAAGTTTAAGAACCGACCATATACTTTACTCATTTATCAAAACTTAGTGAGACATCCTGCACATTACAATTTTGCAATTCAACTAGACATATGATGCAACAGTGATGTACATGATGCCATCTAGTTAGCTTGTCATCTTTATGTTAGCAAGAATGTGTTTGTGTTGAATGAAAACAAATATTATGTAGAGTCATGAACGATGTGATTTTAAATAATAATATTTTAAATAATTTCTTTAAATTTATAATAGTTAATTTACTCCTTTGTATCATAAAATAGTTATCACAAATCATTCCGCTATTCAGCGATTATCCACTGCTATATGAATATAGGGACACACGTGACATAAATGTGGAGCGTAGGTGCTTTGTGAATAAGAAGGAAAATAAGTGGAAGGTGGAGGGGTAATAAGGAAAAGGGCAGGCAGAGTGAGTTGAGGTTGAGGCAAAGGCAGCAGCAAGACACCCACTAAAATCGGGCAGGAGGAGGAACCAACGCCTTCTTCTTCAGATCAGATCTCTCTCTCTCTCTCTCTCGCGACCGACCCATCCACCCGGTCGCCGCCGCCGCCGTCTCCCTCCCTTCCCTTCCCTTTGGATCTCACGCCGTTGCCGTCATCGGTCGCGATGGCGGCGGCCAACGCCCCCATCGCCATGCGCGAGGCCCTCACGGTACGTACCATCATCTCTCTTCCTCTTCTTCTTACCACACGAGATCCCTAACACAAACGAAGAAGAGAGAGAGGGAGGACCTAAACTAAACTAAGCAATGATGGATCTCTTGGGTTGCAGCTGAGCAGCCTGGGGATCGCGCCCCAGTTCGTCACCTTCACCCACGTCACCATGGAGTCCGACAAGTACATCTGCGTCCGCGAGACCTCGCCGCAGAACAGCGTCGTCATCATCGACATGGCCATGCCCAACCAGCCCCTCCGCAGGCCCATCACCGCCGACTCCGCCCTCATGAACCCCAACACCCGCATCCTCGCCCTCAAAGGTATCACTCAGATCTACCACCTGCGATCTACTCTTCTCTTTTTACTACTATGCCACCACTACTTGCTTAATTCAACTTTACATTGGGATCTCACTTTCTTTTTTCCGATCCTACCATACCTGCAAACTTAGTGCTCAATTTGTCACAGATGCCTATGCTAATAGTTCTGCACACATGTATAATTTCCAGTAATCACATTCTTAAGGACGAGCAAATTAGTTTTGTGATCTGCTATCTGAAAATTAACAATTCATTTCAATCGACAGTGCATTTTTTTTTTACAACTTCAACAATACTTGCTCTGTGCTAAACCAGCATCACACTATGTAATCGTGTATAGGAGTAGCTAGTTACTGTTTGTCAGTGAGATCAGAGTTTCCATGCCCTTGCTAGTGGCTAGGATTCTACTACCATTTCTATTGTTGCTGATATTTGCTAACCATAGCCACAACGTGGTCTCTCATAAGGCTGTAAGTTAAGCTTAGTTTGAACCTTGTGTTGGGCTTAGATGGAAAATCTCTTATATGCAGGCTCATTCTATGCTGTTCTTCCCATCAAATTTATGACTTGCAGATCATCTGGTCCTGCAGTTGATGTTTGTAATATATGGCCTGTCCAGGCAGTTGTTCACTCATTATAGTGTTTAATGCCATTGTGATGATTTGGTCACAATACGTGATTTTGCATGTCGACTGTTAGGTTGCTTCAAACTGGATACATAACCAGCAAGAAACTATTATAATTCTACAATCACTAGAGTTTGTCTGACGTTCACCATTTAACTAGTTTATACATTGACAGCATGGTGTCTGGCTAGCTTAATAGTTGATTATGTAGAAGTATATTGAAGTACAGAATGATGTATTGTTACTTTTTCAACTTTACCAGTTTAACCTTTTCTTTTATGTTGCTGGACTTTGCAGCTCAAATACCTGGAACAACACAGGACCACCTGCAAATCTTCAATATTGAGGCTAAAACAAAAATTAAGTCCCACCAGATGCCTGAGCAGGTAAAAGTTTCAAAGCTTTGCCAAAGTATGTGGGAGCATTTTTGTTTAAGTGGTATCCTATAATCTTACTTGACATATTTTTTCTATTTACAATCACAGGTTGTGTTTTGGAAATGGATCACCCCAAAGTTGTTGGGTTTGGTAACACAAACATCAGTCTATCATTGGTCGATTGAGGGTACTGTTCTGAACTTTTGTCCAATTATTATTTCCTGCTTTGCACTATTTGGATCATATCCATAAAAATCAATCAATTGTTTCATGTATTTGTTGTAATACAGGAGATTCTGAACCAACCAAGATGTTCGATAGGACAGCTAATTTGGCCAACAATCAGATTATCAACTATCGATGTGACCCATCTGAGAAGTGGCTTGTGCTTATTGGAATCGCACCTGGTGCTCCAGAGGTATGCTTGTTACTAAGTGCCACTATAACAGGCTGCAATGGTGTTTTTATAATTCAACATGGTGTACATATGAAAATCCATTGTGCTTCCCTTCTAATGCTTATTCTGCGCCTTTGTGGTTCTGGGCATTGTGTAAAAGAGTACACATGCATTTCCGCAAAGTTGTAAGAAATATGCTACACCAAACTACCAGAGCAGTTCTTAAAAGTTTATTATGTGATGCTTTGTTTTGTGCCAACCTAACATTGACATGCTATCCTTTTCACCTATCAGAGGCCGCAACTGGTGAAAGGAAATATGCAACTTTTTTCCGTGGAGCAGCAGCGCAGTCAAGCGCTTGAAGCCCATGCAGCATCCTTTGCAACATTTAAGGTACTGTCCAGTTATATTTGTGCTGGATATATTTTTTTGTTGTTCTAGCATTTGCCAATTTCTCCTCTTTTTTACCCTGCACAGGTTGTGGGCAATGAGAATCCTTCAACTCTCATCTGCTTTGCCTCAAAGACAACTAATGCTGGGCAAATCACTTCTAAGTTGCATGTTATTGAATTGGGTGCCCAACCAGGTTTGTGTTTGGAAGTTTCAAGATTTGTTTTTGTTGTTTCTATATTCAAGTTTCTAGCAACGTAAACTTGAAATAAACAGAACGCCTTTTATCAAAAATACATATTCTATTTAGTGTACCCAGTGCTCTTCTGCAAATTAGCAGAATATATATTCCACCCTATTTCTCTCCTTGTATGCCATTAGCAGCGAATATATATTCGTAGATAATTCATTCCTCTGTTCACTCCTTGTCAATAATTTATTTCAGGGAAACCAGGGTTTTCCAAGAAGCAAGCTGATCTCTTCTTCCCCCCAGATTTTCAGGATGATTTTCCTGTAGCCATGCAGGTGAATGTCTTGCACTCCAAAGGAAGTATACCCTGTTAGATATCACACATTGATCTAATTTTTATTTTTATCTTTTGTCGAGTACAGATATCTCAGAAGTATGGCCTTATCTATGTAATTACAAAGCTTGGCCTTTTGTTTGTATATGACTTGGAAACAGCTGCAGCAGTCTATAGAAATAGAATTAGCCCAGATCCTATATTCTTGACAGCAGAGTCTTCTACAACTGGTGGCTTTTATGCCATCAATAGGAGAGGACAGGTTTTACATGCCACAGTTAATGATGCAACCATCGTGCCTTTTGTCAGCAGTCAAGTATGATTTCCTGCTCTTAAATTAATTGGTTTATGCGTATACTATTATGCTTTCTTAGCACATTTTGTTTCATGCAGTTAAATAACCTTGAGTTAGCTGTAAATCTAGCCAAAAGAGCTAATCTTCCTGGGGCAGAGAACCTAGTAAGTTCCATTACCTCTATGCTTCTGTGGATAGTGTTGGTACAATTGCAATTTACTTGCTTGTTACCTATGCTTGTATTATCATTGGCATATATTTTCCTGCAAGATTTGATAGTGAGTTTAATATTTTGTTTTGCAGGTTGTGCAAAGGTTTCAGGAACTGTTTGCGCAAACGAAATACAAGGAAGCAGCTGAGTTGGCTGCAGAATCTCCCCAAGGTCTTCTTCGAACTCCTGAGACTGTTGCAAAATTTCAGGTGCATTTCCGCTCTTGATTACAGAGCTATCAATACTTATTTACCTCCTTTTTACAGCTATTTTTCACATTACGTATAGTTCGAGCTATTATGTGAATTGCTGGATTATGCAGCATTTTACCATGCAGGCACTAGAGTACAGATTCTTCTGACTCTTATAATAACAGTTTCAGCAATTTGACTACTGTGCTGATTTATTGATGAAATCATTGGTTTTGTAAATAAAAAACATGTTCCTTTTATTTTACTGCATAATGGAAACACCTATTAACTACTTACTATTACTTTCCAGAGGTTTAATTGTGTAAATGCTAAAATTATAGCAAACATATTACCATTATTATTTTCATTTACTTTCTTTTTGTTGGGGCTATACAACTAATCTTATGTATAGGCTCTTATGCTTGACTTAATGTTTTTTTTCCCTATGCCTTAAATGCAGAGTGTTCCTGTTCAAGCTGGGCAAACACCTCCGCTCTTGCAGTACTTTGGCACATTGCTAACTCGGGGGAAGCTCAATGCTTACGAGTCTCTTGAGCTATCTCGACTTGTTGTCAATCAGAACAAAAAGAATCTTTTGGAAAACTGGTTGGCTGAAGACAAGCTGGAGTGTAGCGAAGAACTAGGAGATCTTGTCAAGGTGAAATTGGTGTCATACTGTTGACTGCAAATATCCATTATGCCTTTATCGTTTTTCTTGCACTTTGTCCTGTTTGATTCCAAGGATTGTGCATTAACCGGTACCTGTACTCTTTGGTGTAGACTGTGGACAATGATCTTGCTCTGAAAATATTCATAAAGGCTAGGGCAACCCCTAAAGTAGTTGCTGCTTTTGCTGAAAGAAGGGAATTTGACAAGATCCTTATATATTCAAAGCAGGTATATTTCTTCAGTGTTGATGAATTATCATTTTCAGCTGTTAAGAGTTCTGCTTTGATGTATACTGGTGTCCTAATACATTTTCTGTTTCCAGGTTGGATACACCCCTGATTACCTCTTCCTCCTCCAGACCATTTTACGTACAGATCCACAGGTAATGATATTGGTTAAGCTAAATAGCACCATGATGTATACTTGGTTGTGGTAATGTCTGATTTGCGTGTTTGCAAAATCAATTTCATACTGCATATCCTTTTACCAGGGAGCTGTCAACTTTGCGCTCATGATGTCACAAATGGAGGGGGGCTGTCCAGTTGATTACAATACTATAACTGATCTCTTCCTTCAGGTATCCTTTTTTTTCCATTTCAGTGCATAGTGAGTTTGTAATGTTCCTTTGCTTTTTACCATGAAATTCAGTTGTCTTGCCTTACATGTCCTTTTGTTAACAGAGGAACATGATACGTGAGGCAACGGCTTTCCTGCTTGATGTTTTAAAGCCAAACTTGCCGGAACATGCTTTTCTTCAAACTAAGGTTTGCAGTTTCTTCCTGATAGGTTTACCCTTTGACCTTTACATGTTGTGTTATTCAGTAGCTTCTGTTTAAATTCATCGCAGGTTTTGGAGATCAACTTGGTGACTTACCCAAATGTTGCTGATGCCATCCTTGCTAATGGTATGTTCAGTCATTATGATCGCCCACGTGTTGCTCAGCTTTGTGAAAAGGCTGGCTTGTACTTGCGAGCTCTCCAGGTCAGTACCCTTCCATTGTTTTTGTTGCCTATTTTCTTTGCCTATCGGTTTAATTAACATTATACTGTGGTGCAGCATTACACAGAATTACCAGATATAAAGCGTGTCATGGTGAATACCCATGCCATTGAGCCACAGGTTTGTTCTCTGAAGTTGTGCTTTGTTGTCTGTCTACTACTGGTTGGGTTGGTCCATTAACACCATCATTGAACAGGCACTTGTCGAGTTCTTTGGCACCCTTTCAAGAGAATGGGCATTGGAGTGCATGAAGGACCTTCTGCTGGTCAATCTAAGAGGAAATCTTCAAATTGTTGTACAGGTACTGGCTGTGTTTAGTTTTAACCTTCTTTCTTTTGGGCATTTCTTTCATTGTTGGTACTGATAATTACCGTAACATTTGTTGCATCTGCAGGCTGCCAAAGAATACTCTGAGCAGCTAGGGGTTGACGCTTGCATAAAACTGTTTGAGCAATTCAAATCTTACGAGGGCCTTTACTTTTTCTTGGGAGCTTATTTGAGTTCCAGGTAGTTACTCCTGATGTTGATTTATTTGAACTAACTTTATTCTTAAGATAGCACACCTTAATATCATTGTTTACATTCAACAGTGAGGATCCAGATATTCATTTCAAATACATAGAAGCAGCTGCTAGGACTGGACAGATCAAAGAAGTTGAACGTGTAACCAGAGAGTCCAACTTTTATGATGCGGAAAAGACAAAGAACTTTTTGATGGAAGCAAAGCTGCCTGATGCCCGCCCGCTGATTAATGTCTGCGATCGCTTTGGATTTGTTCCAGATTTGACCCACTATCTATATACAAATAATATGCTTCGGTACATTGAAGGATATGTACAGAAAGTATGTAACTCTTGAAATTCAGTGTTATGTGAGTATCACCATTCTCATGGGATATTTAAATGATTATTTCCTATATACTATTTTGTAGGTGAACCCTGGAAACGCTCCGTTAGTTGTTGGACAACTACTTGATGATGAGTGCCCAGAAGATTTCATTAAGGGTTTGATTCTGTCTGTCCGTTCTCTCCTTCCTGTTGAGCCACTTGTTGATGAATGCGAGAAGAGGTCTGATTCTTTCTCTTATCATATATTCCCCAGTCAGCTTAGGGACATGTACACACATAAACATGCTTTTCCCTCCCTTCTGCTGACCTCATCTTTTATATTTTATTCAGGAACCGCCTACGGCTGCTGACACAATTTCTGGAGCACTTGGTGAGCGAGGGTAGCCAAGATGTCCATGTGCACAATGCCCTTGGAAAAATCATCATTGACAGCAACAACAATCCTGAGCACTTCCTTACGACCAATCCATTTTACGACTCCCGTGTAGTTGGTAAATACTGTGAAAAGCGGGATCCTACCCTTGCTGTTGTTGCTTACAGACGTGGACAGTGCGATGATGAACTTATTAATGTCACCAATAAAAACTCACTGTTCAAGTTGCAAGCTCGGTATGCGAATTGTTTTTATCTTCATATCTTTTAATTTTATTTGTCCTGAATCTTTAAATTGCATTATTGGTGATTGCTTACATATGAAATAAATTGATTTGAACTACCAGGTATGTGGTTGAAAGAATGGATGGTGATCTGTGGGATAAAGTTCTACAGCCTGAAAATGAATATAGAAGGCAACTCATTGACCAAGTGGTTTCTACGGCATTGCCTGAAAGCAAGAGCCCTGAGCAAGTGTCTGCTGCCGTTAAGGCTTTCATGACAGCTGACCTCCCTCACGAACTAATTGAGCTTCTTGAAAAGATTGTCCTACAGAATTCTGCATTCAGTGGAAACTTCAATCTGCAGAACCTGCTCATCTTGACAGCCATCAAGGCTGACCCATCCAGGGTCATGGACTATGTCAACAGGCTGGACAACTTTGATGGGCCTGCTGTTGGAGAAGTAGCTGTTGAAGCACAACTGTTTGAGGAGGCATTTGCCATCTTCAAGAAGTTTAACTTAAATGTGCAGGCTGTCAATGTTCTCTTGGATAATATCCGAAGCATAGAAAGAGCTGAAGAGTTTGCATTCCGTGTTGAAGAAGATGCTGTTTGGACCCAGGTTGCCAAGGCCCAGTTGCGTGAAGGTTTGGTTAGTGAAGCAATTGAGTCCTTCATTCGTGCAGATGATGCAACACATTTCCTTGACGTCATCCGTGCTGCCGAGGAAGCTAATGTATATGATGATTTAGTTAAGTACTTGCTTATGGTAAGGCAGAAGGCAAGGGAGCCCAAAGTTGATGGAGAACTTATCTTTGCATATGCTAAGACTGATAGGCTCAGTGATATTGAAGAATTCATTCTTATGCCAAATGTTGCCAATCTTCAAAATGTTGGTGATCGGCTGTATGATGAAGAACTATATGAAGCAGCAAAGATCATCTATGCCTTCATCTCAAACTGGGCAAAGCTGGCTGTCACCCTTGTTAAGCTGAAGCAGTTCCAAGGTGCTGTGGATGCTGCACGCAAGGCTAACAGTGCTAAAACATGGAAGGAAGTCTGCTTTGCTTGTGTTGATGCTGAGGAGTTCCGTCTAGCACAAATATGTGGTCTCAATATTATTGTTCAGGTATATTTACTGGAAGATTGTTAGAGCTAAAACATATTTCATTACAACTCTTTTCTTATCTAGTTTTTTCTGATGCCCTTTTTATAGGTTGATGACTTGGAGGAAGTAAGTGAATACTACCAGAACAGAGGATGTTTCAATGAACTTATTTCTCTCATGGAAAGTGGACTAGGACTGGAACGTGCACACATGGGCATCTTCACAGAATTGGGAGTCCTCTATGCTAGATATCGCCCTGAGAAGCTCATGGAACACATCAAACTTTTCTCTACCCGTCTCAACATCCCTAAGCTTATCCGTGCTTGTGATGAACAGCAACATTGGAAAGAGCTTACCTACCTATACATTCAGTATGATGAATTTGACAATGCTGCCACCACTATTATGAACCATTCTCCAGATGCATGGGATCATATGCAATTTAAGGATGTTGCTGTTAAAGTTGCAAATGTTGAGCTATACTACAAGGCAGTACACTTCTATTTGCAAGAGCATCCTGATCTCATCAATGACCTTCTCAATGTGCTTGCGCTTCGTTTGGATCACACAAGAGTCGTGGACATTATGCGCAAGGTTTGTATCTTGATTTTAAAACTTCTAGTCCCTATGGCAGGGCTTTCTATTGATCTATAAAGCTTCCATTCCATAATAAAATATCAAACTGTTATATTGTTCTTTGTACAGGCTGGTCAGTTGCATCTTGTGAAACCATACATGGTTGCAGTTCAGAGCAACAATGTCTCTGCTGTGAATGAAGCTTTGAATGAGCTTTATGTTGAAGAGGAGGATTATGAGAGACTCCGTGAATCGGTTGATCTGCATGATAGCTTTGATCAGATAGGTCTTGCCCAGAAGGTAAAACCAGTAGATGAATGTACCGTGTATCATTAGGTTATTTCTTTTTTTTCCTGAATAACCATTGACTGGAATGCCTTGTTCAGCTTGAGAAGCATGAATTGCTTGAGATGAGGAGGATTGCTGCCTACATTTACAAGAAGGCTAGCAGATGGAAGCAGTCTATTGCCCTATCAAAGAAAGACAACATGTACAAGGATTGCATGGAAACATGCTCACAATCTGGTGACCGTGAGCTGTCAGAAGACTTGCTTGTGTATTTCATTGAGCAGGTTTGATTAAGATCCATTCTTTCTATTTTGTTTGTGAATCGAATATTTTGTATGCAGCATGCTGCATGAATCTGTGATTTCCATCTTTTCTAGATATGTGCAAGTCATGCTTTTCTATTGCTGGTTTTAGTGGCATAGTTTCCTATTCTAAGATTTCTAAGAATTAGCTGTGTTGAGTGTGTGTGGCAATATGCATCCAGAAATCCAGTTTCTATAGGCAGCATGGCATCTAAAAATAGATAAGGAATATTCCAATTGCATGGAACACCAGCAACAGCAAGCTCACCCGATTTGTATTATTTAGGCAAAAGCATTAGTGATCTGTGTTGTGTTGCATTTTGATGAATAACATTTATATGTGTATTGCAGGGAAAGAAAGAGTGTTTTGCTTCTTGCCTATTTATTTGTTATGACCTGATTCGCGCGGATGTTGCTCTTGAGCTTGCATGGATGAACAACATGGTGGACTTTGCATTCCCCTATCTATTACAGGTATCTTTCATTTCATATGTTTGGTACTGTTCACTTCTGTACAGTTTGCCTTAACAGAAAATCTTGCTTCATGTGCAGTTCATTCGTGAGTACACAAACAAGGTTGATGAGCTAGTAAAGGACAGGATTGAGTCGCAGAATGAAGTAAAGGCTAAAGAGAAGGAAGAAAAGGAACTTGTTGCTCAGCAGGTAATCAATATAATTTGTTCTTTTGGTTATCATTCTGTTATTCTTTCGTAACCAGCATGACAAGCGGTATTCTTTGGCGCAGAACATGTACGCCCAACTGCTTCCTCTTGCCCTGCCTGCTCCACCTGGTATGGGCGTTCCTCCACCTCCAATGGGTGGAATGGGCATGCCTCCGATGGGCGGAATGGGGATGCCTCCGATGGGTCCTGGACCTATGCCAGCATACGGGATGCCACCGATGGGAAGCTACTGAGTTATCCACTTGTGAAGAGAGTTCGTTTAGATGATAAGCATTTCAATTTACACAGAAGTGATACTCGAGGCATCTTTCAAGCTGTAGATTTGTTATTGGTTGTTTCAACTGATTCTTTTGGTACCAGGACAATTTTGGCGAGTGAAATATCTAGCCAGGTCGAGTTAATTATATGTTATTACCATGGGATAGGATGAGGATGATGGTTAGGTTGAGCGGGAGCTACAAGGCCGGTACCATTATTTGTATAGGTTGTGTGATAAAAGCTTGTAGACATTTTGCATGTACACTTTGCCGTAGTCACCAGTGGTTGGCGTTGGCAGCCATAAACAGGAACACCATTATCTGTCTGTATGCTACTTGTTTACGGTCTCATGTCATGTCCAGCTGTTTGAATTTTGTACCTGGAATGTTTTTGTTGGACAACACGGAGTATTTGAATATTTTGCCCTTGCCATTGACTTGTGCATTATATTTATGGTATATGTATGAGCTTTTCTTATATATGGTAAATAAATGTGCAGTGCAGCCCCTGGTTAGTGTGGAGCTGCACGGTGCACAAGCTGGGGTTTCCAGGATTGCACTGTTGCAGTCTTCACCTGGAAATGAATGAGAAAGCAGGGTGTTGCATTTGTAGCTGCGAGGAAAGAAGATGAAAGTTCCATCGAAATTTACGAGGAAAGACTTTTAATTTGTTTGTTCTAGAATCAGGAAAAACAAAGGCTGCCCCCGTCTGAAAAAGCAACAAGTTGAAGAAGCTTCCGGGCGCCCATTCGTATTTGATATGTATTGTAGATATCAAGATTTGACATATGCTATATGATACGCGACTCGACTCGTAGTTAGCTTGTGCTATGATATAAACCGACAAGTTTGACTTGTATACGAATGGAAAACCTGCTTCAGGCCGGCTGGTTTCTTTGTTCATCAAGGTCGCATGTATGTGAACAGTATACTTGTAGTAGCGTGAATCAATCGATCGACCTCTGAAAATGTATTGAACGGAGGAATCTCTCATCACATATGGTCACGCAAATGAGAAACAATACTCCCATTTGGTAATCTTTACATGCGCACACAGTCAGTAAGTAGTGTTTAATTAATTGACAAAACAATGAAAGAAATAATGGAGCCTCCTAAGCCATGAGCATCATGACCCTGAACTCGTCGAAGGAGAGGACGCCGTCGCCGTCGAGGTCGAACCTGCAGATCATGGCCCTGCAGTCCTCCACCCTCAGCTGCTGATGCTGCGACCCCAGCCGCCTCAGCGTCCGTCGCAGGCTCGCCGGCGTGATCACCGTCGTCTCCTCTGCCGCGTACACGTCGAACGCCTCCCTCAGACACCTGATCCTCATCTCTTCTTCCTCCGGCTGGCCAAAAAGCCCCAGGAACTCGTCATGGTCCAACAGCCCATCGCCGTCGGTGTCTGCCATTGCGAGGATCGCCGCGGCCTCCTCCTCGGAAACGTCCTCGCCTAGCGCCGCCGCCATGCAGTCGCCCAGCTCGGCCGCCGACACCTTACCGTCGCCGTCCTTGTCGAAGGCCGAGAAGACGGACGAGGACGACGCTGTTGATGCCATGGCTGCCCAGACAACCCTTGGTCTGATCGATCGCTATGTATTATGGAGTATATATATATACAAGGCAATGAAGGAAGGCATGGTCCATGGATGCACGAGGTAGAAGCTGATGATAGATGAGATCCAGCACGTAAGTACGTACGAGGCAGCCGCAACGAAACGCCGCTCAAATTTCCACCAGGACCGGGGACGTCTTTTTTTTTTTTAATTTCCTAGTATTTGCACCACATGCATTATTATTGCCGTGTCTCGCGTGTCTAAATTTCTACGCTATTGAATATTCATATCTCCTATTTGACAATCACCTAACTGTATATTCCTTAATTATTCACCAAGGTTATTAAGTATTCAAAATTTTCCTACTGACAGTCGTCTGATTAATTATTCATTAATAGCCACAGTGTAATCACCGCGTATAATAGTTGCTGAGTTAGCCCAATTAATCAACCCGTACTTGTACATGTGCATCTCTCACTTAATTAATTTCCTTTCAAGCAAGGAGCAATTTTCCCAATAAATTAAATCATCAAGTCAAATGATCTTGTTTAGTTCTCAATTTTTTTTCCAAAAACATCACATCGAATTTTTAGACACCTAAATAAAGCATTAAATAAGGATGAACCAAAAAACTAATTGTACAGTTATGAAAGAAATCTTGAGACGAATCTTTTGAGCCTAATTAGTCCATGATTAGCCATAAGTGCTACAGTAATCAACATGTGCTAATGACGGATTAATTATGCTCAAAAGATTCGTCTCGCGGTTTCTAGGCTAGCCGTGAAATTCGTTTTTTTCATTCGTGTCCGAAAACCCCTTCCGACATCCGGTCAAACGTTCGATGTGATGTTTTTGCCAAAAAATTTTCGCAACTAAACACCACCTTAATGCCAGAGTATATCAGAATGACAACAGCTATCTAGCTAGCAATGCACAAGTACAACTTAGGTCGCGTTCTTCGAGGGGAGATTACATCAGAATGACAACAGCTATCTAGCTAGCAACGCGCAAGTACAACTTAGGTCGTGTTCTTCGAGGGGTGGTAAGTAACTTATCCCAACACGTGCGGAAAACGTACTAATTTATGACTAATTTATTATTGATTATTAAAATAATATAAAATAGATTAATATGATTTTTTAAACAGTTTTCCTAGAAAATTTTTGCAAAATATACACCGTTTGGCAGTTCGGGAAGCATGCACGCGAAAAACGAGGAAGATAAGTTAACTTATCGGTGTAGCCGAATGCGGCCTTAGTTGTACGTGCTATTTATGTTACATATATCCATAGAAAACGTTGTTGATTCTTACTTCTCAAGAATATTTTTAAATTTTACTAAGTTTCAAAATTTCTTATTAATACTTAAATATAATTATTCCCATCAAATTAAAAAGTCAATGGTATTTCTATAAGCATGTTTTATTTAAGATGAACTATCAATGTGATCAATGGTCAATTGGTCATGATAATATATTTATATAATCAATAGCCGAAATTAAATCATTAAATGATCAAATTCTTTGTCAGAGTGTCCAATTATTAGATGTATGTATACATAGATATATATAAACCATGACAAGTAGAATTACAAACTAATTTGCAAGTCAATAGCCAACCCTAAAGTGAAGGCTATGCCAAAAAGTATGTAGTGTGACAGTTGCAAGTGACTAAGTGAGCAATCTTGTTACCCTTATTAAAAAATGTAAGATCGTAGTCATGATTAATATTTTGTGATGAATAAATTAATTTATTAATAGAAATTAGTCTGAAAATATTTATGGTGTTCGTGTGAGTGTGCGTAACTAATGTGAGTTAGGTTATCATATCTGTGTGTCTAGAAACGGTTGATTTTATCTATGTGTGTATAAGTGACTTGAGATCAAACTTAGTCAATGGTAAGAACAGGTTCAGGGAGAAACCGAGATCGATTATTGTTGGGATGTCATGTGACATGGTTAGATTAAACCCAATATCCTTAGATATCAACGACAATCTATGGTGGATGAGAACTAGGCTCAATGAGGAGCTGAGGTCCAGATGATCATGGATTTCAAGTGATGATGTTAGATATAGGATGGCACATTATGGATAGACATTGTGTGAGGATGGATTCGTAATATGCTTTACAAGTTGTGTGTGCAAGTACCGGAGAAATTGTGAAAAATATGGATGGAAAGTTGAGAAAGAAAAAAATGATTTAGGCTGTGGAATTTGGAAGGAGAGCATTTAAATGCTAAATTAAATTAGTTCTAGGAATTGAGGTTCTGTAAGATACTAACTTGATGCAATGAAGTTAATTTAATTTTTACCCGGCCTCTAAATTTAAAATTTAGTCCTATTGAGATTTGAACTTAGGAACTTAGGGCTCTACTCAGATGATTGTAACCAGCATACCACATACCCTTTTCCAGAGTTGATATACTTCTAGTGCAGTTCGGGTTTTGTTTTTGACACTAAGAAGGTGGTTAAAGTGCCCGTGACAACTTCACTGGTTATAGGTTCTTGTTATTTGTGCTAAAAAGTTTTGATTTTTTGTACTCCTGCTATTTATCCATTTGGTTTGCTTGGTTCTTGTGTTTTAATTTTCTATTTGCTAGTATAAAATATAGAACGCAAATTAATTAGAACCGCGACAAGCGAGCGGAAAAAAAACCCCCCGCTTGATGCCGGCTCCACTCACATTCTACTGTAGCAGGAGTGAGTACTTCACGAACCACACATATAAAGTTTGACAGTAGCAACTAGACATGAACTAAGTATATCATAAATATCTAAAAGGACGTAGTGCAGCAACCAAAAAAAAAAAAAGATGATTTGGGCCACAGTTGGCCAATCACCTTACATAGCACCTTGGTAATATCGATTAGTTGTGTCTGTGTACGTTTAAGATGGTTTTGTCGTGGGCCGTCACTCGTGCTTCTTGTGGGATGGACGGGTAGTACTAAGGGTTTTTTTTTAAGTTTAGGATTATTATAATCTAGATTATTAGGAGTAAGCTGAAAAAAACAGATAACTTATAGTTTATTATAATCTGAAGTCCAGCTTATTATAATCTAATAAACTCATTTAGATGAGCTTTTCCAGATTATTGGGTAAAAAATTATCCACCATACCATCTCACTCCTTATTTAGATTTGCAAACCCATTAACATAGACTCTAATAATCTAGCAAAAAAAACAGTACACAGTATAATAATCTATCTGACTCAACAATATAGATTATAATAATATTAAGTGGCCTAACCCTCCCATCATGCAACCCGGCCACTCGTCCTTTTTCACCTTCCTAGCTCTATCCTTTCTTCTTCCTCTCGCGTCAACATTAATTGCTGGTCTTCTCTCGCGGTACAACCCCATCGGCATGCATGTACGTAGTAAGAAGCGAGGGATCAAATCCCAATAGAATGGAATATATGGTCGAAAAGTTATCTATAGCATACCCACAATAACGCACATGCAATGCAATAGTACGTCTTCCTACTCGTGCGTGTGTGCAAGTGTTGGAAGAACAAGCTAGGGAAAAAAAGGCAATGTAGGTGATGTGGGTTTAATTGATGTAATATGGTACTATTGCTTTGGCTTCGTGAACCGGTCCTGTGATGAGCCAGCCATGGAAGCATGATTTTGCGCATCCACCATGTCCATGTGCAACTGGAACTCACTCCCATTCGTCACTATAATAATGTATTGTTGATGCTGCCGTTCGTATGTATGCTTATCTTGGTAAAGGAAAGGACTGGTTAGAGTCGCGATCGTACATCATTTTGATCACCAAAGGGACGATAATCTCACAGGCGTTCTCTCCTTGAATGAAGACAATGGGAGGAGGAAGCAGTAATTGGGTTCCAAAACAGGGCTTTGTTAAGTTGCTAATAGCTTAGACCAGGAACATGCGTTTGCTTCTGTCTGGCAGGCTTGTTAGAAATACTAGAAGAAGTTTGTGAGTTTTGACTAGTAATCTTGTCAAACTTTGCAACTTTTGGTTTGGACATGTGAATACGAACTACACGTCTCGATGGCCTAATTACAAATTTCATGAAAAGAAAGATTATGAATTTCTAACCTCAATGATATCATGGTTTAAAGTAATATTCTCCCTCTCGAGCACAAATCACCTTGAGTATAAAATTTAGAGCTCACTAACCTAAGTGACCAGCGACGCGACAGATCAGGTCGTGGACTGAAGACAATCAGAGGAATGTGTCAACAAAGGACAAGATCCTTGCGACCGTTTTAAGGCTTGGAGTTATCATGACATGAATAATGTTTGGCTGTTTCTTTATCATCACAGATCAGGCACCAACTGGAAAGACAACATTTTGGACATTTTTCCATTACAAAGAATTAAACGAAAGAAAGAAACAAACCTGCAGAACAAACTCTAACATAAGCCCAGCTACGCACCCAAAACAACCAAAGAATATATTTTGTTGATTTTTTTCCTTTTGGCGAAGGATCAAATTATACCAAGTTTCCAACACATTCATGGAGTTAACAATTCTTCCCAAGAGTTAAATAAATACCCATAGATCAAGTAAGCTAGCTGTTAATGCCACCGTGTTAATAATATACCAATGAACCAACACCACCACTCGCTTATAGAAAGTACCAGGGCCGCCGCTCGATCTCGAGCAGATTACCATTTTCAGATTTCCAACGTATCAACGATCAAACGGCACAGACGCCATACCACACGCACGCACAATTCCAAAAACTGCCTCAGCACGATAAGACAGCAAGTGCGTCACTCCCAACGAGCTTAAGAACAATCATCGGCTTCATCAGTTCGCAGTTGCGCCAACCCCTCCTTGTAAACTTCAAAGTCATCGGAGGACCAACGGCAGACAAGGTACAGTCGGAATGTTGCCATCTGCATCCCAAGCAACCTCTACAATGCAGAAATTCAAGAGGGCTTTAATGCAATGGAATAGACCAGACATAAGATTGGCAAATGCATTTTCAGGTTAATGGAACAGCCAATTTGTTTTACACTTTTACCTTGGGTATATCTTAATAAAGCACATAGTAGTAATAACTATGGCAGTTAAAGATGCTACCGTTAGCTTGGTCACAATATTAACATAATTACAAATGTAAATCTGATTTTGCAAATAAGTTGTGTAGGTTATTAATAGCCTGATCACATACATACCAGAATTTGTGCCGCCTCCGGTGAAATGGGCTTCCCTTCTTCACATACTACATGATCTGCAACTAATTCTACCATACCTGTATGAACCAAACCAAACTTTACAACCATTTCGCTTGGTAACTTCTAGCACACGCACAAAAATTGTTGGAAAACTGCTACCTTTGTTCAGACGAACTGGCAGTCCTTGCTTGCGTAGAAAGGGTTCCATTTCATGTGTGAACTGTTCCAAGGGACCTTCCTTAAGCTCCACCTGGCATAGCATCAGGTTTTAAATATAGTAGACCATGTTGTATGAAGAAGAAATGTGCCTAGTTATTCTAGACATCGTGAATTTTGCAGACAACACAGCTATAACCAAAGAGCTTAACACTGCCAAATGCTTTTGACTTAATTTTTCTAAAGTCACTAAGGGACTTGCCATTGTCACTGTAACTTTAGTACGAATCTGGATAAACACAGTGCCATGGTATTTGCACTATGTTTACTGAGACCACAAGCCATGAACAGGTAAAGAATAAAAAAGGAAAAGGTAACTTGAATACCGTTTCTGTCGCAGCACTTCCTGTCCTTGCGAAATCATGCTCTTCGAATTCTCGAAATAATCTGCAATGAAATATATGGAAAAGAACTGTTAATATAAAGCATAAGCAGTCATCATGTAAAAGTATAAACCATCAGAGAAGGAGACTATACCTCTCTACATCATCTCTTGGAAGATTAGTAAAGAACAGTCCAGAATCACCTTGGAGGAACTAAATACAGAAAGCATACTTCAATTAAGACACGGCATTTCATAGTAATGTTTTGTGTTGCATTATCTACCAAGGATTAACAAAGGAAAAAAGTTCACCTTGGAAAGCTTATGGACGCCTGTTTTAGCTTCATCAGCTGGTGAACGCCCCAGCGCTATCTGCATGACCTTCTTTCCAGCAAGGAATATCCTGACAAAAAAGGAAGGAGCATGTAAGAGTGGCATCCATGATTAAGTTGCACACAGCAAGAAATCCAATGTATGCAGCATATCATTTGGACAGTAATAGTCAGAGTAACAAAAATAACAAGAGGGAGGGAGGTACCTGCTAGATGACTTGAGCTGCTCTCTGAGGTCCTTGAGCTTCTGATTCCTCATGTTATCATAGGTGAAGACATAGGCAGTAGAGTAATTGTCAACAGCTTGTTTGATATCGGCGACCACTTTGCCCTTGCGCTCTAATCCCGGCTTCTTCTTGGTCTTGGACAGGGTTACTGCGCTCGAATCGAATCAGGGGCAGGGCCAGGGCGTAAATTACAGGGACAAAAACTAAATAAAAGCTTGGCGTTGCTTACTACTAATACTAATTCCTCCTACAAAAGAAGAGTGGTTTGTGCAGAACAGTGGCAATCTAGCTACTACTCTAGCAAAGAAAGAGACAAAGGTTTTGGATCTCCTCCTCGTTGGCCATGGGAAGAGAAGCCTGTAGCTTACGAGTATTTGCGAGCAATTAAGCAAGATCCTCAAAGTACACATTCTAGGAAGTGATGAGCAGCGACAAGGAAGGAAGGAAGGAAGGAAGGAGCACGAAGTTACCAGGACGGTTGCGCTTGGATTTCGGCATCTCAGCTTCTTCTCGGCGGCGGCGGCAGAGGGCGCGGCTGGTTCAATCAATGAATGGAAGAAGAAACAACATCTACTACTAGTCTTGTATTGTAGGGTTTATGTGGTGGGCTGGGCTGGGCTGGGCTTCATGTAGTTCTTGTCCGTTATGGGCTGGATTGTTGTTGCTAGGAAAAAGAATAAGTCCACTTTAGCTCCCTCCTGCTGCCGTCGAATTTCAAAATTGTCCGTAAACCCGAATTTAGGTCTTGAATTCGCATATCTAATCTAATATAGGCCCCTGAATAGTACGAATGGGTGGTTTTATTTACGTGAATCCTAGTCAGTAAAAGAAACCTTACAAAATTTATGGGGCCTAAAGGTCAATGAAATAGGATTAAAAAAAAAACTCTCCTCTCTCTTTTCTCTTCTTTTCTTTTAACTCTCTCCGCTGACGAAGTTTACATGCTCGTTGACCTATTTGGTTGTTCACCAAGGGCGGCGCCATGGCAGAGCTCCCCAACATGTGCCGTTTGCATGTTTGCACAAGCACATCATCGCTGTCGACGAGCGAGATCTGTGGCCATGTCACCTTCATCTCCTCTCTCTCTTCTTCCGTGCAGTCGGCAGCGCTGGGGCGTGGATGGCGGGTGGCCCATTCGCGAAGAAAGCTAGAGAGAGCAACAACAGCAGGAAGCTCAATCGACTCGTCGCATTTGTCGTTCGTCTGTCTCCTCCGCTCGGCGACCGTCGGCCGTCCCTTGCGCGCAACTTGACGACCGCCGGCCACCTATCCTCTATGCGCCCTAGCTTGCATGGTGACCGCCGACCGCTGCTGTCCGCCGTCCGTTATTCGTGCCCAGCTCGTCGGCCACTACCGCCCATCCCTAGCCCGTCGGGCCGCCGGTCCCCGCCCGGGCCGCCGCCCGCCATCTGCATCCATGCCACCGCCTTGCGCACCCTAGCTCGATACCCTGCCGCCCCCGCCTACGCCGCCATCTGCGCCTAGCTCGCTGGTCGTTGCCGCCTGCACCGCGAGCTAGATGCACGGAGTCACGGAGAGAAAAGAGGAAGAAGAGAGAGAGAGGAGACGAAGGAAGAAAATAAGTAAAGAGAAAAAAAAAGAAAATCTAACATATGGGGTTCACTATATACCATGTCAGCAAAATCAAAAAAAAAATTTAATACTACCGAGGAACTTTTTTAAACGTTTTACTAAATTTAGAAATACACATGTCTGATTTTATAATTAAGGGATATCAGACAAACTCAACGTTACGCGAGAGACCCCCTCTACTTGGGGCTGTTGCTACAAAAGGCCTAGCTCAGCCCAATTGGCAGCCCATGGCCTGGCCAGTAATAGAAGCAAAAAGGCAGCCCACATTTCATTATAGATACCATGGCTCAGCAGTTATAAATAAAAGGGCCTATTAGCTCAGCTGGTTAGAGCGTCGTGCTAATAACGCGAAGGTCGCAGGTTCGAGACCTGCATGGGCCATTTTTTTTTACTTTTTAAACAATTGACATATTTTTTATTATTCCTGATAAAAATACATTAAAAAGAAATAAAGGTAGAAAATATTTTTGATTTACGTTTAAAGAAGAAGAAAAAACTAGGTTTCCGTTCAGTTTCAAGTATTTAATTTCACCAATAAGATACAGAGACTCGCTTCACATTTTTAATTACACAAAAAAAATCATTGGAGAAAGGTCTGCTAAGACTTTTGGAAAAACACCAACGTTTGCTGGCTTATTTGACAAAGAAATCGGTGTTCAGATCAACATTCTCCTTTACCACTGTGGAGGTCAGGTTCACAATATCGCAATTATTCTTATAATAATCACGATAATCGATCCTACCCTACCACCAAGACACAATAAAGATAAACCGCATCTTAGTTTGGAAAATATCATGAGATTTCAATATTTTAAAAAATTTTGGAAGAAAACCCCCCAAAATTTATGGGGTTATATAGCGATAATCGTGACATATATCACGATAATCATAAAATATGACACGGTCTTCACATACAACCAATATTATTGGTATTTCGAGAACCGCTTTGATTATCATCCCAGATATCGCGATTATTGCTTCCATCAAAACCACGGTCATAAGCGCTACCTACCACACGATAATTGCTCCATGCCACGCAGATAGCCCCTAAAACCATGATGATTTTATTCAAAAATTTGAATTTAAATTTGTGGGATTTTTTGCATGAATATCATGGTGTCGCTAGCGCGTGATTTCGGCTTATGAAAAGATAGATGGAGATACATATTCTCATTGTATATTTGTTTTGTGCTATGTGGTAACCATTTTTGTTCTTGTGCCATTTGAGACATTATCCTGTGTCATTTGATATATAAAATACTATGACCTCCGATTTAGATTATAATATGCTTTAGTTTTTCATATACATAGATATTAATATAGATATAACATATTTCTTAGTTTATAGATGGATTTAGCGAAAACTAAAAAAAAATCTTATAATTCGTACGGGAAGTATATCAGTATAATATGCATTCCCGGTAGAGAAACAAGCAAATTAAGCATCGGTACGCAGGTATTGCCTTTTGCCCATTTGGTGTTTCGTTTAGCAAAATCTCTAGTACTACTATTATCTTTCCCGTTGAAATATTCGCTAAAAAATAGAGATCGACTCAAGCGTGGGACAGTGGGAGTGGCAACGGTGTGAAGGGAAGGGAGTGAGGCTGAGGCGCCGACGGCTCCAAGCGAGCGGCCTCCTCCTCCGGGGTTGAGCGAACGATGAGGTCCTTTTCTCCCAGATTTCGATTCAACTTATTTATCTCGGATTTTCGTTTTCTTTTCCTTTCAGATTCTCACTTGTTTCTTTCACCATTCAAGATTGGGATTTTCATTTTCTTTCCTTTCATATTCTCAGTCATTTCTTCATCCATTCAATGTTGTCACTATTTTTCTCCCAATAGAGTTCTCACTAAAAAGATAGTTTTTTTTTCACGATTCAATTTTACTTTTTAAAATAAAGATTGTTTTTTTCAGAGTGGAAAGTTGATTCTTTTCATGCATGAAAATTACTGAAATATTTAGGGCAGTACTTGGTTGTAGGCTGTCTGGTTTCTCCTAAGTGCCGAGAATAGCTTCTTCAGTAGTATATAAGCAGTCTTGCTGACTGGTAACTCCTTTAGTTTCTAAAAATGAGCCTGCAACCTTTAAATACAAAGAAATACACTTTGACTAATATAGTTGAACCTGTAGACTTGTCATCCTTTAGGTACTGAATATTGGAATTTACATTTGTATTTTCTAGTCTCTCCTTCTCATATAAGATTTTTTAATCTTGTCTAGATCGATCCTTTGATTAGTGTGTATAGTGTATATGATTTATATTTGTCTAGATATATTAGCATACATATAAATCTAGGCTATATGTAAAGTCTTACGCCGTGAAACGGATAGAGTACTATTTAGCTATTCAATTGATTAATCTTGCCTTTCAACAAAGAAACCATTGAAGTTCGGAAAGCGACATGGTTTTTTTTTTAGAGAAAAGGCTTAAAAGCCCAGCTTTTTATAAAGCAACATGGTTAGAGCTATGCATTGGAAATTTGTGGAGCAGATGTCTGTGTGGACATCTTGCTTCTTAACTCTTCAAATGCCTTCATGCTTTCCTCGTCGAAGCCTCCAGCAAACTGTAGTACAACACACAAGGATAAGTTGTCAACTAGAGAATTTCCATTTCACCATTCAGATTAATCAGCACCATGGCATATACGGCCGATGAATTGTATACCTGATGAACTCGGAAAGCAAATCTGATACCCTGAAGAAGCAAGAACTCTCTGTTGGGCTCTTTCTCAGTACCTAGCAACGCATCAAGCTCTGTGGCAACCCTCTTCATATACTTTTTTGCCAGCTGAACAGATTCCAATTTGATCTATTTCCAACATACAAGATGAAATTTGGATTTTAGATTTGCTGCATGATCTAAAATGTGGCAATAAACAGAGGATAGAGATGTTAACCTTGCCAACTACTCCAGAATCAGACAACCAATCCACTGGTATTCCATACTCCCTGTAGCGTGATGTGGCCATGTCTCTAGTGCGAAGTAGTGCATACACACTCTGCTCCACTCTGACATAAGTATGGCACTTATTAGTCCAACTAAACATCAAATGCTTATGCTTTTTAGAGATATTTGGACTTGACAACATTTATTAGTTCACTCTGAGGAATCATGGAATTAGGGAGAATATTAGTTTAGAGGAGATGCTTACTTTTCAAGCAAGGAATACATCTTCTTGAGAGCATCTTCACATGGAAGTTTTGGATCATCAGTAAATGAAGAAACCTTGTGTTCTAACTTTAGCAGGTCTTGATACTCAAAGGCTGCTTCTCTTAGTGCATCAGCTTTGTTCTCTGGCCAATCGAAGTGCTTTAGTACTGCCCGCTCATCAACCTAATGTCAATCAACCCTTTTTCAGTGGTACTTCATTACGTTGTCATGTGATGTATAAAAAAAATCAGTGAGGTAGCTTACCAAAAAGGATAGTTCTTCATCGAGCCAATTTACAAATGCAACAACGTCGTCGATATTTACAAACTTTGCTTCCCGGACCTCATTTGCTAGAGACTCGACAAATTCTCCTTGTGTCTCCACATCAGCTTTGACCTGAAACATTCCATTTTTTGTAAAATAAGATCATTAGTTATTAAGCTTAAACTACCAACTACAACGAACTGAAGTAATAATGGGCTGCCAGAATTTGACAGTATATATTTATGAAAGGTAGCTTCAGTTGAAAATACTTACAGCTAAGAGGAATGCTGATCTGTTCTCGATCTCTCCGACCATGTTGCTTCTCACATCAGAAACACTTGATGTCGTTGATCCCAGAGAAGTTGTGTCCTTCATGGCTTCACGCTTCATGAGACTTTGATAGAACTCTACAACCTCTGGAGCATGGTGTACCTTGTCACCACCAGCAAGGTTTCTAGGTAGCGATCCAGGGGGTGGAGGTGGGCCACCGAGTTTCCCAGGAGGTACACCTGGTGGTGGAGGTACACCACTTGTGGTGTTGACAGCTCCTGAGGCAGTGGCTGAGGGTGCAGGAGGTGGCCGAGGAACTCTTGGAGCTCTTTTCTCAATGTTTGCGAGTTTCGGTTGCGTCACCACTAGAGGGTTGTTCTGATTATCACTAGATTGGCCACTGGATTCAGCATTAGCTGTAGGAGCCTTCTCCTTTATTTGAGCAAGTTTTGGAGGGAGTGCAGCTTTTGGACCTGAGGTACTAACACCACCATATCTTTGTACTCTAGCTTTCTCGGCCTTCTCTTTTATCGCCTTCTCCCGTTCTGTGGCGAGTTTGTGCCTATCTTTATAAGCTGGATATTTCTCATCAGCAAAACCTGCTACAGTCTTTGACATCAACTGGAATGAGGATGCAACATTTGCCTCACCCATGATATCACTTGGATCTTGTTCCCTCTTTCCAAGTGTTGTAATGCCCATATCATCTCCTGCATTTATGAGCATGAGAGCTTCCTTTGGTTTCTGGCTGTTACTCTTTGGGGACTCACTAGTAAGGGACTGTGTCGATGATGCTAAACTGCTCCTGTCATCCTTCCCTCTTCCCCACTTCTTGAGCTTTTGCATCAGATTGGGCCTTTTTCCAAAGAAGCTGTATCCGCTGGAAGAACTGTCAAGTGAAACATTGTCCAAGTCTTCTCTTCTTGGTGAAGAAGGTGCAGAAGAAGCTTTTTCTAAGTCAGTGTCACCTTGACCTCGTTCTGATCCTGCATATTCCAGCATTAGCAGTTTGGCTCTCTCACGTGATTTTGGGCTCAGGGTCTTGTTGAGATCACGAGCAGAAATTTTGTCTGATGGTGTCTGGTAGTTGCGGAGCTCATATCTTACACACGCATTAACCCAACGCAGGTAAACCAACTCTTCTACTTCACTGAACCTGTTCGTTTGTAGGCCTTCCACTTGCTTTGTGAGGTCTTCGTTTGCATGCGTCAGCTTCTTCCTATCCTCTTGCAGCAACTTGATGGTGACGCTGAGCATGTCTATCTCCACCGTCTTCATCTTGAGCTGCTTGTGTAACTCAACAACGTCTGTCTCCTGTTCCTTGAGGCCATAATACTCCAACAGCTCGCCTTCAGGCTTCACCTCCCTCTCCTCCAGATCACGCACATGTCCATGAAGCCTTTCTAGCTCAGAGTTACCATTGTTGTATCGAGAGCGTTCTTTGACATCAAACCTGTCGCTTGGTTGGGGGATGTCGATCTCTCTTGACAGGAGGCTCTCGATCTCGGAGAGCATGTCATCATCATCTGAATGAGCTGAATTGATTATCCCGCTGATTGCTTTAACCTCTTCATTCTCTTCCTCTTTCTCCCCCTGAACCACAGCAATTGAAAACAAAAGTTAAAGTTATAAGTTTCAGGCTAGTAGAGAATAAACATGTACTTACATGTTCAGGGTAGCGAGTTTCATCCTTTCTTTTCCTTGATTGGCCATCTGCAGAAGTTCATCAAGAGCTTTAGTGAGAAATTTAGATGAGCAGATTAAGGAAGTGTTGGTGCTAGAGAGCTGCAAGTATAGTACCTTTGCTACCACTGTTGGCTCTCTTAAGTGTTAAAGCTGTGACGGAGGCTACAACGACAACGCCTAACCTGACAAGCATGATTCCTTGCACTCATCACTATCCCAGGCAGGAGGGCCGATGACATACAGTGCTCTCTCTTCTCATCACAAACTGGCAAGTTATGACTATGAGAATGGCAAGCCAAGTATCTTGGGCTAGAGATAATAGATATATACATTGGAGGAGGAGAGCTCCTTGCCTTCAAGGGTGAGTGAAAGCCACCAGAACATGTGGCTTGCAAATTCTTGCTTGCAATTTGTCACTCTCCATATGTTTATTCCTTGTTTGCGAAAACAGATTGACTCATATAGTAGACAAGGTTCGGTTTTATGTGTGCTAGCAGTTTAGCTCTTACTAATAGCTGACAAAATTTACATATGCTGACTGCACGAGGAAGAAAGCATGCATCTTAATTTAATTTGTCATCCACAAGTAGGCTTGTGGGCCTGTGGCTTGATAGCTAGCATGGTATGCAGGCTGTTTCCTGTGCACAAAAATGGGTGGTAGCTAGTGTCTGATAGAGATATTTGGATAGCAAAGACCTAACGGAGCTCTTTTAGGGTACTCCATCTTACCTCCATGATGGTAAGAGTTGAGGGTAGACCTGGCCCTTGATTATTATAATTGTTTTAGCATTAAATTTTTTCTCTCAATTCATAAATTAGAGTAAAGAAAGGAAAGCATTGATGCGCCCAATTATCCTCTCTAAACTTGCTGTGCATGTAACTCTTAATGTGCTTCCAAATTGGTTGTGTTTTACCATATTGGAATGCATGGACTGGTGAGAACGTACATGGAACAAATGTGCAACAACGGTTTCAAATCCAAAAATTTGAAAACGTTAAACATAAATAAAAGTTTATCATATAATGACTTAACTATATATATAATCTGAAAAATAGATACATGAAATACATCTATATTCTGAATATTTATGTTCTAATAACATGTTCGTCTCTTGAGAAAAAGTCAATTTTGAAATTTTCTGATGGGTCTTGATTACAGTGTAAAGTTCAAAGTGTATTGTAGGCATAAATACATTCATTTAATTCATGCATGATATAAATAGCAAGAGAGAATATAATTCATTTCCTCGAATAAGCCTATTACCTCCTATGAGGTAATAGCAACAGCAATCGTTGGATCCGTATGAAAATGGATGGCCTAAAAAAAGTTGGAGTACCGTAAAAAATTCCAATAAGCTAATAACACATTACTGCACTCACAAAATGTTCTGATTTTTCGTTCTGGCATTTTTGAAGAATCTGGAGGTTCTCCTCTGCTGCACCCCTAGAGAAAATAATTGTGCATGTTTTCAGGCCTGTAATCTCCATGGAATGGAAGTCTGTTTCGAGAAAAAGAAAAGGCTAATAGCTTGCACACAACCACCATACAATCAGTTTGGATTTTGGACTGAAGCCTGCTCTCTGGTATGGTTTTCCTCTCAAGTTTTGCTTAAACTAGTTTGATTTACTAATGCCATAAAAGCTTTTGTTTAGTATGCAATGTGTTTACAAGATACTGACTATGATGCTTGCAGCTTGTTTCCCTTCATCGATGTTACATGCAAAACAACCAGCTAAGACCATCTGATTCTAAACAAGTGCAGAAATGTGGCTGCTGTCACCACTCATGCGGATGCCCAAGGAGAACAGAGACGAGGAGGGCCTTTGCTAACCTTGCCATTTTCACATAGAGGATGACGTAAGGATCTTCGCTGCTGACTGGTTGTTGATGTTCCCAGGCCGAGAGCACAATTTGCTGAAACCCATCCTGCTTAGTCCAGTAGTTTTCAAAACGGAAGCGACGCAAACTGATGCTGGGCTAGCTGGCCACAAATCAGAAGCAGGGGACAGTGGTCGGAAGCTGACGAACTGAGTGCTTGGAGGTTGGCTTTAGAGAAGGCGTCCTCCCAATCTGTAGTCCGTCAAGCTTGACCAGAGTTGGGGCCCTCTGCTCATTACTCCACGTGTACATCCTCCCCCATAGATAAACCTCTTTGAGCTCAAGATTTGTTTAACTATTTTGATTTAGTAATGTCAGATAGCTATGATAATTTCAGTTTGTGTCCATCCATGTTTACATGTAAACCAATCCGCTGCACTTGACACCCATCCAAACAGTCAGTTACTGCTAAACTCTGATTGGCGTTGGCGGCTACTCACTAGTACCTGCCCAAGACCATCTGATTCTGAACAAGTGCAGAAATGTAGCTGCTGTCAGTGCTCATGCAACACAGGTTTCTGGCCCCAACATAATAGAAAATCAGGACACCAACGAAAACAGATGTAACTGGCACAGTCAAGTTGTCGTCTAGGCGTGTGCTGATAGGAAGTGACTCCACAATTGCAGCAGCAAGCGATATCACTCCAAAGGCAACCACCATTCTCCAGCTCTCCTCCACAAATCCGAAGAGATGGAAGTAGCACATGTACCTGGCACACACATACATACTCCACCGGTTTCAGGTTAACATGTCCCCAGGCTTCAGTCGAAATATATATAGCTCTTACATAGTTTGTTACTTACATGATTGACGCAAGGAAACCAGCTAAGAACATTGCAACTGATCCAGCGTAAGATTTGTCAGGGTTGTAAGGAAGCTTTGCATGCCCAAATCGCCTTCCAGCTATGTCAGCTACACCTGAAATAAGCAATGCATTTAATTCAACAGTCAACATCTGAAACTTTTTTACTTGCTGAATGAAAATAGCAGTCCGAAATTGATAAAACAGTATCAGGATAAAACCTTGAATAGCAGAAATCAAAATGAAAGTAACGCCATACCATCTCCGGCACACAAGTTGCAAATCACAGCGATTGAAATGGGGGATGTCCTCCAGAAAATTATAGTAGTGAGAGTTATAGCACAAGCATAATACAGTGGACCTTTAAGAAGCTCCCTAGATACAGAAGGAAAAGGATTACAACTGTTACTCCATTACCTAATCAGTTACAGAAACAGAATAATCATGATGCTAATTTGCAAGGAAGAGAATATATGTTACACAAAAAGAACTTTTTTTTTGCAGTGATGTGTAAGAATGACAATTCTTTCTTGTTTTTTTTTCGTCACTCGTCAAAGGGGAAAAAAAAATCAAATGAGTACCTACAGTCCCCGTTCCTGGTCATGGAGTTCACCACACCCTCATCTTTGACAATACCAAGTCCAATCAAGGTCACCTTTATGATGTTGAGTACAATTACAATGGAAGCAAGAAAAGGAGCATAAACATCATCCGCGCTGCAACCGGGAAGAGTTGTCAGGAAGGCGGAAACAGTTGGCTTTAATGGAGATGGCTACAATTTGTTGGTATGGATTGATCGATTAATTACCTGAAGAAAGGCCACATAAGGAAGTATACTAAGCCAACAGTGATGTGCACGAGTTTCCTGCAAAGCTTCTGAAGATAGAAGCAAAAGGCAGTTAGTCAACAAGCAGCAGAGACGAGATGTAGGTGCCTAGCTACCACAGTACTGTTCCCTAGCTAGCTTGTCCGTACAACTCACACGAACACACCAATTAAGAGAGTATTTGGAAGAATCATACATGAACTGAGAGCTGGCGTTATATATGAGAGTAGGAAGAAGAAGGTAGCTGACCTGGTCCAAGAGAGCGCGGTTGGCGACCAGCTCCCAGAAGCTGAGCACAGCGAAGGAGGCGGCTCCGGTGAGCACGGCGGCGCCGGCGTCTCGGAGCAGTGGGCTCTCCGTCCACATGCTAGCTCTAGCTCTTACCCGTGCAGATGTAGCCAGGACTGCGAGATTGGATCGGGACATTTCTGCCTCTAATACTACTACTACTACTACTACTACTACTACTACTATACCAATCCTCACGTTTCTCTTCTCTCCTTAATTTTCTCCTCAATTTCATACTAGTAAAGTACTGTATACAATAACAGATAGAGTGTGAAGGATTCGTGTCCACATCCGTCCTTGTCCGGATGCAAAGTATTCCTTATTATCTTGTTTAGCTTGTAAAAAGTTTTTAAAAAACATCAAATCAAACTTTTGGACACCTATTTAAAGTATTAAACATACTCAGATTCTGACTTAAAACCGCGAGACGAATCTTTTGAGTCTAATTAATCTGTCATTAGTATATGTTGGTTACGGTAGCACTTATGGCTAATCATGTTCTAGTTAGGCTTGAAAGATTCGTTTCACGATTTTTCGCATAACTATATAATTACTTTTAATGTTCATGTATATTTAATACTTCATTTAGGTGTCCAAAGATTCAATGTGATGTTTTTAGAAAAGTTTTTGGAAACTAAACAGGCCTAAGTCATCGAGACCTTCAACATCTTTTCAATATCTCTAATGCATTATCCACTCATTAGACCATATCCAATACCAAAGAGGTTCCTAAAATAGTTTTTTAAGTATTTTTTTTAAAAAAGATGTCCAACAAAAACCCAACACCATTCCTAAAATATCCTCTCTCCTAATCCTAGCCTAAAAATGAGTCATATATGGGGAACCAATCAGTGTTCGGAGTTGGTTGTTCGGTAGAAAATTAAAAATCCTCTCACGTGTAGGAGTATCCGTTGCATCATTTTTTCTATCCACGTCATTTTTATCCTTGTCCGTGCCCTATAATGTCGTTGCCGCTCCTTCACTCATAGGCTAGGACATAACAGAGATTAATAAAAAAGGGTAAGATATTCTCTAATTGATGACACGTATGGCATGGCATTGTCTTGATGTTTCATTTTTCCATAAAATAGAAAAATATCAAAAGATTTATTGGATGTGAGTAATTTAGGCTACAATGATATAAGGTGAAGCGACAACGTCGTCTAGACGGAGTGAACGGCACTCGTGCAGCTGGGAAGGGAGAAGAGACCGATTCAACAACTAATGGGTCCTACCTTGCTTACTTGGTCAACTAACAAATTATTGGATCTAAACTTTTTAGCCTTTATTGGAGGAGAAGAGTGATTTTTTGGCCCATTTAAGGAGAACTCTAATACAATATATTTGGGATGTAATTTTTAGGCTTCTATGAGATGCTCTTAGGAACCTTTTAGTGTGAAGTAACAATCGTGGTGCCTAAGCAGACTGTGCGATAATTGTTATATTTTTCTCACATAATAGCATATGCTTTGAGTTTTGTTGTGAAAAAACCATTTATGACAACAATATAGTTTTAAACACTGAACTTATGTCCGATTTTCAAATTAATATAGTAACTGACATGTGCATTCAGCAATGTGAGGGATCTTTTAGTATTCTCTTACTAATACAAAATTTAAGGTACTTTTGTCTTTCTCTTTTCTCTCCATTTTTATTATTGACATCTTCTTACTAATAAGATTCCACAAATTAAAGAGGGCATATTATACCATTTATTCGAAATTCGAAAGTAACTTTATTTTTCATTCATCTCACACAAACAAATACCAAAAATAAAAGACTATAATATCCTCTACTTATCAAATTGTAATACAACCGTCCCCTACTTTATCTATTCTCAATGTATTTATTTTTTTCACAAACTCCAATGTAATGATGTTTAGAAATGAATTTATTTTAAAATAAATAAGTGTAAAAATAATCGTATTATGGGACTAAGATAGCAGCTTATAATCTGATTCAAATAAGACGATGTCATTATTATCAACACAAGTTTTTATTACTTCTTATATTTTATTTTGTTGTAATTGCTTACAAGTTGGACTCAAGTACTGATGTCTCGTCGGTATAGGTTTAAGTATCTAATTTCATCAATTAGGATGAGTTTGACAACCCCACTTGTCAACTTCCTGTCCCTCGTTTTTCGCTCGTCTGCTTTCCAGACTGCCTAAGAGTGTGTTTTTAAAATATAGTTATAGACAAGTTGTTTCAGAAAATATATTAATTTAGTTTTGAAGTTTTTTAAGCTAATCCTTAAGTCATAAAGTGGTAATCTACCATTCCATTTTGCGTGGCATATGAGAGGAGTTCCCAAACTCCCCCGCTGAACTTACCCTTGATGTTTTATATGGATTGGAGGATCAGGTTATTTCTTATTATTGGTTAACGTGTGAAAATTTTCAATTAATATGATATTATCTAGCTATATATGAATTGTCCTCTCAAAATTATTTATTTTTAACTAGATAAGTTATTTGTCAATTGTACTCATGCATGAACTCTTTTCTCGATAATAATAGTTACTTTAAACTGAACTTATGATAGTTCTAAATTGTATTGCTATGTGAACTGTGCTCTTAAAATTATTTATGTTAAACTTAAATCTAAAAAAAATCTATACCGTACTCCTTCATAAACTCGTAAATATGCAGTTTGTCATGATCTCCTCTCTTCGTGTATGTTAGTTCTCAAAATTCTAAACGTTGAAAGTTGTATAGAATGATTTCGTAGTATTCAATTTATTGTTCTTTGTGTGTGTTCAATCCCGTTTAGAGCATCCCAATAGCTCATCTATCTCATTCTCTATCCTGAAATAGAGGATGAAGACTTCAAATTGAGCTCCAATAGATCAGCTATCCTATCATCTATTTTTAGAGGTTATCTATATTAGGAGAGAGATCCTCAAATTTAGATGATCTCTCTCCATCCTCCAAAGAGATATAGAGGATATCATATATGAATGATCTAGTGGGGTATAAAGAGATACGAAGGATGAAACTATTTTAAATGATCATTCAAATGAAGATATAGATGATCAAATTTAAATGAGCTGTTGGGGATGCTCTTAGTTCCCAAAAAGTTTTACCGAAAACATCGTATCAAATCATTGGACACCTAAATGATGCATTAAAGGTAGATGAAAAAACTAATTGCACAGTAGGAATGAAATCGTGAGACAAACCTTTTGAGCCTAATTAGTCTATGATTAGCCATAAGTGGTACAGTAACTAATCTGTGCTAATGTCGGCTTAATTAGGTTCAAAAGATCTGTCTCATGGTTTCCAGACGAGCTGTGAAATTTTGTTTTTTCATTCGTGTCCAAAAACTCTTCCGATATCCGGTCAAACGTCCGACGTGACACTTCTTCAAAAATTTTTTGTCACCTGCCTTTTGACTTTATATTAATGATAAGAGTTAAATTTAACAATAAATTAGAAAATCTAAGCCTAGCTAACAAGCATAAAGCTGCACACAGCAACAAACAACATTAACTAACGGCGTCTTCACGTAGAAGCAACATGACAAACCAGTGCAACAACGTTTTTCGATGAGTACAACTCAAGGGAGATATACACACCGGACCAAACCAGACAAGCTTGCTTGCATGCATAAATTGAACTGAATTAAAATCGTGGGTCCTAGCTAGATAGGCAAACGAAACCGTCACAGATAATTTCTGAATCGCTCGCATGCATAACTAGAGATCAAAGTCAGAGTTTACAGAGATAAGATAGGAGCAAACTTGAATGTACTGCATTGTCGAATACTCAGTCAATCCGGCCCATGCATACCGAACCAATGCGCTGTCAAATAGTATATAGTTAACTGCAGATGCATGTGCATGTACATGTACTTGGACCAAGATATTCCTTCCTATATCGACACCAAATCTCAATTAATATTTAGCATGCTCTGTTAAAAAACTGAAAAACTGGTTCATTGTCAAACATGATATGCGTGCTTTATTAATCAGGATGACATACATATGCATACTGTTGAGTAGAATTTAAAACAAAATTAATTAAATAATTAAATGATACTCCCCCATCCATAAAACTATAAGTATTTCAAGGGTTTTAGCTGACCAAAAGGTTAAGGTGAAACTACTTCGATGCCCCTAAGAGTTTACCTTTTTTTTTTAAAAAAAAATGAACACTCACTAATGCATCAATAAATACATGGAATCGTTAGTGATGATTGGATTAGGAAAGTACCACTCTAGAAATGTTCATAACTATGGATAAATTTCAAACACGATACATATATACTTATATTCATGGACAAAGAGATTAGCACATACATAGTAGGGAGAGGTATATATTTAGTTACAATTTAGACCACTTTTTTTTTTGCCAAAGTTCTGCTTTGAATGATCCTTAAACCAATCTTTTCACTTTCTATTGGGTAATTTTCTTATTTTTACAGTTTAGACCACCAAGCTCTCTTGAATATATATAGTCATGTCAAGCCACCCCTTCGACAAGCATATATACTTGAGGACATTGACGAGTGCAGAAGAAGTTGTTTGGGGTGGTCTAAACATCAGCAATGATAAAATTACTCAGAAGTGAAAACATTGTTTTAAGGGTAATTTTTTTAGTAAAACTTTGGCAATAAAAAATGTCCCAAATTGCAATTTGCTTTTAAATTTTTACAACAATCATTCATTAAATTGCATGATTTAGTAATCAAAATGTACTCTTTAGGATAAAAGGTAAAAACCACAATTATTTGATAATGAATCAACAGATAGATCAACCGAGATCGCTTGATTAATTAATCAAAATATGAAGGATAATTAACAACCGAAATATAGAATAAATATGTCATCTTCCTCTAGATCTACATGGAAAATACAAATATATATAAGATATGAACAAACTTAAATGTACTGCTTTCTGAAATAGTCAAAACCATAACCAATACGTATTCCTATATATATCAACCTTAAATCTCAATACATAGCATGATTTGTAAAAAAAACCAAAATTAAAGTGGATCATTGTCAAACATGATATCATGTTCTTAGGCATAATGTTGAGTATAATTAAACCAAAATAAAATATATATAGCAGATACTCCTTAAATATGTACATCATCATGTATTAAAATCGCATGATTCGGTAATAAAACAAACTAGCTCTTTAATTAATTAAGGGGGACAACTAAACCATAATTATTATAATGAATCAGCAGATAGATCGACTGAGATCAACTAGTATAGATTAATCAAAATATAAGAAGGTTGATGAACAACCGAAATATAGGATAAATGTTTATCTTCCTCTAGATATATATATATATATATATATATATATATATATATATATATATATATATATATATATATATATATATATATATATATATATATATATATATACATGCATAAAAGGATAAGTACCACAAGATATCACCACAGTGTAGTCATATGGTGAGATGTAGAGTACTAGTCCTTGTTGCATGGTTTTTCCCTAATTCAATTTAATTATCAAATAGCCACGATGACATGATCTAGCTAGTCGATATATCACCAGTTCACCAGGCAGGCCAGCTGGTAGGACTGACTAGTCCTCTCATCATCTTATAATTTGAAGAGGGAGATCGATCGATCAGAACAAAGAAAGAGAGAGCCCAGTAGCACAACTCTCTTCTTCTTGATCACCACCAATAATACCAGTATGATTATCATGATCTTCCTCATTATGTTTCTTCCCCAAACTGAATTCTCTCTTTCTCTTCTCCCGACGCGGACCAGCATTAGCAATATTGAGGGATAGATCGAGATTAAGATGAGGACCTTCTCCTTCATCCTCATTGCAGATTATCTCTTTCAGTACTACTGCTCTTTGATGGTTTGAAGAGCCTTGGACTACAAAATCTGGAAGGTGGCTGCTGGCAGTATGGAATGCATCATGAGCTTCAGCTGCTGCTGGTGGTGGGTAATAGGGTTTTGATCCAACAAACAGGTGGTGGCCTGCATGAGTCCAGTATGATGCATGACATCTCCATGGGGACCATGCATTGCCAAACCTACATGTGTAAAACATCGAATATATGTGGTTCATTATTAGTGATCGACGTCAATAATTAGTCAGTCAATAATCAGTGAGAACAAGTTAACTATATAGGACTTGAGGAGAGAGCTCAATTATTCATGCAACTGTTGCAGCTGTGCTACACGCCAGACAGACAAGAAACTAACTAAAGGCGTCTGAAATTTAATGGGATTTTGTTTGTGAGCTAGAGAGAGAAGAGCTGCATGGATCCAACAACTACCTGGGTCTGGTACCGGAGCCAGCAGTGATGTGGCGATGATGAAGAAGAGCAGGCAACGAAATATGGCCAACGTTGTACGCTTGTCCCCCATGACCATGATGAACATACTGGTGTTCTTCTCTCCATGAACCTCCTCCTATCACTGTTTATATGCACAAAATCAATCAACAGATATGTATCATGTATCTATTAATCATACATGCAGATGCTAGCTGGATTAATCAATCTATATATACTAAAATTTAAGATCTGATCATGAAGAATTGCTTATATTGGCGTACCCTGGCCAGACTCGTCGATCTTCTTGCTCCTATACATCTGAAAATCGATCGCAGGGAAGAAAAGGCAGCATATATACATGGATTAGTTTTAGGCAATTAAGAGATAGTATTAGTATTAACCTAGCTAAAGATACTACTTGTAGGTAGATACATCATACATATATACCTGGAGATGGCTCTTGACATGACCTATGCTAAGCCCTCTAACATTCATCAACTGAAGAACGAGCTTGGGAGTTGCACCTGTGCACACAAATCAATGCAATCAACCTGGATGAAACTGACATCATGCTAAACCATATCGAGATATATAGATTATGTCCGGGTAAATTAAATAATCAATAGATACTGCATATGGATGGATATTTAGGTAGGATCAGACCGAAGGAATTAAGGAGGAGATGAAATCGATCATCTATATTCCGTAGTAGCAATAATCTATATAGACTAGAGAAATATAGGATTAGGGTCCGGCCGGGCTTACGATCTTGGCCGCCGAGCCTGTCGACGGCGCGGACGAAGCAGAGATGAAGCTCCGGCGTCCAGCGGAGGCGGGGGTTCTTGGACCGGACGTAGGGCCGCACCGACGACGACGACGAGGTGCGCCGCTCGGCCCCTTCCTCCTCCACCGTACTACTGCTCGTCGAGCTCCCGTCGTTGCCCGCCGCTGCACCGCCACCGCCACCGCCACCTTCCGTCGACCCCACCTCCTTGCCTGCCGTTTCCATAGCTCGATCGATCGGCAAACAGAAATTAAGGAAAGCTCTGGATCTCTATAGCTTGATGATGAACGGCGATTCTTGTTGCTGCTGCATCTGCATGATGTCAAAAGAGGCTAGCTAGCTAGCTATGACTATGAGAAATAAGCCAAAATCGGGCGCTGCAAACTGAACTGAGGTCACCATTCAATTCTATCTATCTATCTACCTAGCTATGTTACGCACACACATATATATTATTTGTCCATATGCATATGATACATATGGCTTGTTGCTTTTTGGAAGGGATGGAGCTAAGCATGCATGTGCACATATATATTAGTAGTAGTAACTAACAAGCTAGTAATTAATTAAAGCTAGCTAGGTAATTAAAAGGGAGAGAAGCAGGTAAATATATAATTAAGATCCTGGACTTTTCAGTAGCTAGCTAAGCTAGTACCAGGGACAATTAATCTTCCAAGAAATAGCTAGTTTTGGAATTAGTTGGAACTTGGTCGCCACCGATCGAAAAGTCTTGGAAAGAGAGGCTTCTCATCTGAGTCTTACTAGTATAATTTTTCCTCACTCTGATCTATAACTCTTGTAAGTTGTAACTTCCTTTTCTGTCTCTAGCTAGTGTAGAATTAAGTTGCAGTGGACTGATGAAAGACAGGGCCGGGTGTGAAAAGGAGAGATGGAGAAAAGAGTCCAAGCCAAATTTCAGATCAAGTATGAAGAAGTCCGGGTGCTTGACTCCTTGCACTAGATGCCAATTTGTCTGTGACTGTCTATGTGAATGCACGAGTTTTTAGTACTTCTACATATATATATACACACATGTATGCATCAATTATTGTACCCCAACCTGATACAGCATGTGTGTACATTCTTAAATTATTTTCATTGTTTTTACATACTCAGTAGTTTCTATAAAGCCTCATGCATGCTACTACTATAGCTAACTGCTGACAATTAAAGTGCACAAAGGAATCAAGGAGAACTTAGCTAGTAGCTGCCATATATAATTTCAAACAAACAAAAGGAAAATTTAAGTCTACTGATAGTCAATTAGGTACATATTTGTAGGTACGTACGTATAGTAGGACCAGTGTTTGATATCACCAGCAAATTTTATGAGACCTAGCACAAGGCTACGTCTTTTTTTTTCCTTTACAACAATTGGTAAATATATACACTCTCGGTTCTAAAGTATAAGGATTTTTAATTATTGGCTTAGATTTATATCCCGAGATGATGTATAATGTATTTTTAGGACGGGTATATTATCCCTGCCACATGATGGCCTTTGATCTCTACTGACTAGTAATCATGGTATCTAACTCATGGTTGAGTAAACCATTATTGACAATTGGATAGTTATTCAAGCACCCACAACAAATGAAACTATTAGCATTATCTAAAAGAATGAAACTATTAAGAGGTCAGGGTGTTGGGGTTGCTGCTCTTAGTATGTGATGGTTTCAATTTTAAGATTTTTATTTATTTACGAGAAAATGTAACAAATGTCATTGACAAATACTTAATTTTAAGAAATATCATCGTATAAACGAATTTATTTAAGAAATTTTATCGTCGTTAGGGTTCTATCAGCATTTCTCCGTTAAGTGCTATAGTATATATGAACAATATATATTTAACGATAGAAATGGACAGAACCCTATGACGATGGTATTTTTAGACAAAATCATTTGTACAATAGCATTTCATATAACTCACGCTCGTCAATGGAATATTTTCGACTTAGATATTTGTGAATGGAATCTTTTAGATTTTCTTTTTATCTATTTATTTTGTAGGAAACAAATCTAAGATTATCGACACAGCAATAGAGAAGTCCAAATGAAAATTTAAGAATTAGCTGGAATTTCACAGGAAGCCTCGTTGAAAGCTTCTCAGAATGTAAACGTCAATTAATTTATGAAATGGGTCATAGTATATACGTGGACGGAGGAAAGGGAAGATTACATCATAGTGGTTGGCAAAAAGTTGAATGCCTTTTTAATCTTTTTGCTTCTATTCATGTTTGTTCCTGGTCCCACTTCTCAGCTGTTATTTGCTAGTTCCATATATACTCTAAATTCATGTATAACAACGTCATCAGTATCTCATCATGTGTAGTTACTAGTTAATTATACTCTAAATGGTTGTATATTTCTGTTGCTGATGTGTTCTACCGTTGCTTTTTTTTCTAATTATGTGCCATTCCAAGCTTGTTAATTAAAATCGTTATATTTGCTTAAACAAAGATTGTATGCCCAAAGGTCTTTAAATACCTATATATACCTGTTTCATATGCCCTTTTGTAGAATCAAAGCTACTAAAATCAATCAAAGCTAAGCTAACTCTAGTGCCAATATTGCAATTTTGCATTAGAATCTTGTATAAGAGGCACAATTGGAATTTTAAGCAGTACCAGAGTACTACGTCAATCCCTGTAAGTTTAGTGCATTTCGTATTAGCATACGGATAACCCTGAGCCTAATGGACAACAAAATTAAAGTGCATGTACTCTCAACTTCTGAAGATCGATGTAAAATATAGAGGTCCATCACTAATTAGTCATAGTCAGTGGACATCTTAACTAAGCTTTTGGTCGAATGAATGTAATTAAACCGGTAGCACTTTATCTTTTAGGTACATTTTGTACACCATTTATTCTACCTTTTGACCAGTTAGCATGTTCTTTGATATAAAAAAAATGAAACTGGCATAATTATTGAATTGTTGGCTGGTTTCTTGCTTGTTCTCTGAAAACTTCATGAAGTATATATACATACAACATATGTATGTTTGATGTGACGGTTTCAAAATTAATATATGAAGATCAGCTGGTGTGATTACAGAATAGATAGATGGAGAGGCCATGGATCAGTACTGTAGCAATGCATATTATTTGCTCTTTTCTCATTATTATTTCTAACAGGTACAATGCAAGTTCTTCCAGCTGCTGGTACGTTTGGTTTCAAAGAAAAGGAGAGCTGCTAGCTAGCTTTTTCGATCTACATTAAACACCTTCCTTTTTCATCATCATTCCATCTCAGAGATTAACTAACCACCATTTGGGAGGTAAGACTAATTAACTTTCTTGACTAGACAACATCGCTAACACTTTTCTGATCAGAGAACATGAATGCTAAGCGGCACGGAAACCAAAAGATAGGAAAACTGTAAAGTATAATTGCCATAATAAATAGCATTTCACTGTATGATACAGCAATAAGAAATCAGCAGCTGGAGTCGTACTACGAAGTAGCTAGGCCTTGTTGACTAACAGAAACAGTACTAGCATGAGCTTATATACAGTGACTGCGCCAACTAATTTCTGAATTTGTACTATGACTGCACCAACTAATTTCCACCTAGCTGATTTTGCTGAGTGCCGCAATCGATCGTCAGCTCAAGATTTAGAGCGATTACAAGCAGGAAGGGGGTGAGGAAATAAACTCTGTTCAGTTGTTCCAATGCTGCATGCACAGGAGAAATCTAGACAAGAAAAAGAAAGGAGCAGAGACATTTGTCAGATGAGTCCGGCAAGTTCACCAACCTGTTGAATAGCCGAATAACTGAATTGGGTGGTTTGTCAAACAAAGTGGCTGGTTGCCTCACCTGCACCTGCAGAAAAACGCTGCTGCTCCTCACCCTTCAGCACCTGACTAGGATTAGACATGTCACCATCCTCCTAGAATTCAGAATGTCTCCAATTGAAGCTCCCCAACTGCCTGATCGACGAGGTCACGACATTATTTACTGAATCAAATTCAGTATAGCCTATGATACTTTTTATGCCTGCACATATATTCTTGTGTCTGAGATAAGCAATTTTGTTGCCACGCTGAGGGCATAGAATTGTTCCAGAATAGATGAAAATGATCAACAAGTTCCTGTTATATATTCGCAGGGTGCACTGTATGATGTATCTTCGAGGAAATTGCAGTGTAAAATCTTGCATTGTTCGGACTCACATTAGACCAGTTGTTACTTTTACTTTATTTAACAGAATTCCAACAATGCAGAACACCATATGGTCTCTTGAGCAGTCTTTTATATTGACCATACTTGAACAGAACTATCATGTGAATGTCACTTAAAGCATTGCAAACTAATGCTCCTCATGACTTCCATTTCCAATTTGATTTGAGACTTTACAGGTGTCAACATCACGTCATAGTCCAATTCATCACCCACGGTTTATGGGAGCCTCTTTTTCTGGAGAGAGATAATTGTGGAGGAAGAAAAAAAACAGAACTAAGGATCATAACGGGAGTGTAAATACAGCTGAGCAAGAGGGAAAAGTTAAACATCACATCTTGTGGCAGATTGAAATTAGGGTGAAGAAAAGTTAAACTGTATCCCCGCCTTCCCCATGTCATGATCAAACTGTTTTAGGATGTGGCAGTAATTCACCTGAGCAAGAGGGGAAATCATTCATTCAGTAAGAAAAAAAAAATAATTTAATTTCATCAGTTACTTCAGAGGGATGTCAAATACAAACCTCTACGCGAAATAATCTGGTTGGCATAACTACACCAAATCCTGCAGAACTCCTGAATGTTTGAAGGAAATTAGCAAGAGGAAATTTCCTGAGATCAGGCTCAGCTAGTCTGGCAAGATTTCCAGCTGAGACAAATGCATGGCCATGGATTCCCAGCTCCCTGAGCGGCTTCAGAGGTATATCAAATGACAGATCAGCAAAGGCTGTGACCGCTATGTCACCCCCAAGTGTACCTAGCTCAGGAGAAATGGAAGGAAGATTTTCAGAATTCTTGGGATCACTGGTTCGCAAGTCAGTCCCCAGCCCTCTTTTCTTGAAGCCTAATAGTGATGATGGTCCACCCAAGCGGCACATAAGAGACCTAGTGCCACCCAAGTAGAACTGCTCTGGAAGTGGGGATATAGAGCCCATCGATCCCCTTTCCAATGGGTGGATCACCCCTGCAGCCACTCCAGCATTAAGGGCGCCATTCAACACACCCAATGGTAAAGCCACTCGAAGATCAAGTTCCTGATACAATATGCAGGAATGAGTAATGCCAGTGAGAAATGGCCAACATTATTTCAGCTAGTTAGTAGTTTAGGCTTGAAGCAGACCAGCTATTTCATAAAAAAAATTCTAATATCTATCATATTAGATATTACAGAACAGAGAAGGATCAAGTCATGTCATTTAAAGGCAAAGTTGCTGGTTTCTGAAATCTGAAGTAGCAGAGGCTGGAAAGAAAGGGCAATGCTGTAAAAAATTCAGAATTCTTGACCAGAGAATTTAACTAGCTCCGAAAGTTTTTGGTATCCTAACAACATGATTTATATCACGTAAGAAAAATAAACTGCTTTTAGCAGGAAAAAAACTACGGAGCACAGGATGCATCCCATGCAAATTGACCATGTGATTTCCCCTTTCCAGGAAGTGGCAATTATGGATCAGAAAGGTAAAGTTGTCCAATATACCTGTCTAATGTAACGCACATTTTTGCTATCTGGTGCAAGGCCTCCAACTTGAGAAGAAAACAAAAAAGCATATCCACGTGTCGGTCGTATGCTTGAATCTCTCTGGTCAGACTTGTATGTGTACTTAATAGAGGATAGAAGGCTATGCCCTAACTGCCTACTTATGGAATTGGATGACATCAGTGCCCGGCCAGTAATAGTACGCCATGACAGATTGTAAGAGAGGTTATGGTTCATGGTGGAGAGCAAACCAACAGAAACACCCATCATGTGTTCTTTGAGTGATGACTTCAACCAGTCCTCAGAGAGAAGTGACATTCGAGCTACCAGTGGAGTAGGTATTGCTCCGATTCTTGGTATTGCCACTCCAGTACTTAGGTCCAGTGTCTGATCTAAGCCAAGATCACCTGATGCATCCCACGTCTCACAATATCCAAATAGGTTCTTCAACTTCACTGAACCTTGAACTGAGCATGATCTAGCCTGTGATAGATTCAAAAGGAAATATATAGATGACACAAGGAGATTTGAAAAGCAATTGTAATAATGCAGAAAATATTAGCCATCAATGCATCCTATTTTCCCACCAATGTAGGTTATGAAACTGATTCATAGTTATGAACTTTCGTTGCCCAACTGCACAGAATGCACAAATGCAGAGTTAAGTAGTAAAGAATGGAGAAAAATCTTTGCTGGATTTTCGCTCATATTATTCCATGGATGTTGGATAGGTTAACAAAAACATAACTTTGGCAAAGGGGGGACAACTAGGGGAGAAAATACTTAAATATCTGTTGAAGAAATACTGATAGAAAGGAGGAAAAATAAGGAAAATAACTATACAGTAGAAAAAACAGGTAGAGTGCGGAGGGCTAGTTGTTTTCTACCCAAGAAACCGAATCAGTGCAATTGAAGCAACTACAACCACCTAAAAGCAACATTGAAACATTGAATTCTATCAGAACAAATCGCATTCAGTCATAAATTTTCCTGCTGATCTCCATCATCAAAGTCCTGGTACAAGCATAAGAAATCAGCCCCTCTTGTCTGCTGAAATCAAAATCATTTACAGCATTGCCTTGTTTTCCATGACACTCCTCTTGGTTAAAATTAGCTAGGTTAGACTCAAGTTCCTAACTGCAAGCAATATCGTGTAGTCTCATCTTTATTAGTAACTCAAGCTAAGTAAGTAATCATAACATGGATCATAAAAGGATGTTCGATTTTGTAAAAGAAAAAAAGGAGACATTTTTAGTAGGATGCGCATACCCCGCTGTTGGCGAAGATGCCGAGTTCGCCGGCAGCGCGGCCCCGGGCCTCGGCGACGTCAACAAGGACGACAACGGCTGCGCCACCCGGGAGCCCCGGCGGAGCTGCGTCGAGGATGATGGATACAGTGTCGAAGGCGCCGAGGCGACGGATCCGATCGCCGGCCGCGGCTGCAGCGCGCACGAGGTCTCTGACGGTGGCGGCACGCGCCAGGTCGGAGCCCACCGCCGCCTCCACTGCGGCGCGGCGCGTGCGGCTGCAACCCCGGATCTCCACATCGTGCACCCGGATCCGGACCTCATCCGCTGTGAGGCGCCGCAGGACAGACTGGAGGCGAGCCTCGTCGGCGCCGTCGGACGGGGACGGGGAGGTTTCTTGGTCGTCATCGAAGTCGTCGTCGTCGTCGTCATCGTGTTCGTCTTCGAATTCGTCATCGTCGTCGTGGTGGTAGTGTTGCGGGACGGAAGCAGAAGAAGAGGGTGTGGTAGTTGCCATTGGAATGGATCGGAAGGAAGGAAGGAGCAATCCAAGTGGGATGGAAGAGGAACTGCTCCATTCACTCAACCATGTCCCCAACGACGTTTGCAATTAGAGAATTTCAACTTTTTTTTTTAGAAAACAATACAAACGCTTGCCATAATATGGACAAAACTGCGGAGATACAAATGGTTTTTTTATAGGAGAGTCATTCAAATAGGACCGAGGCAATAGATAAGAAATTCAGATCATCTTACATCTAAAAACAATGGTAGAATAACACAGGAAAACATAGCGAGAAAATAACATGGCACGGTAGCAAATGTGCACTACAGAACACTCTAGTGAATCACTGCATACAAAACAATGATAAATTTACTACTTTGTAATACAATAAATCATCATAGAAAAATGATCCATAGTTATTTATCTCGAACCAAATGGTTATGATTCTCAGCATGTCACCGCACTTTTTCTTTCCTGACGTTAGCATGCAATGATAGAGGATCTGATTCCTTGCCTTGATGCATTTGAAGGAAACAAAGTGCCACATTTAATATGCATAATGTGAAATATTTATATTTACGTTACGTCATTGTTTACCTAAAAAACTTCACTGACACGACACTAATATTGGTAAGTTGTATGGACCTTTAGGTGCACATAAGACCTTTATGGTTGTTTGGTTGATACCACAACTTGCCTAAGCTTACCACACCTCAAGTTAGCTAAATTTGACAAGTCAGATGTACGTTTGTTTTGTGCTAGACTTGTGACAAAATTTTATTTTCAATATATAGGAATCACGTGTCAATGACACAATAAAGTGGGCAAACTTGTCTTATTTTAGCTAAAGTGTGGCTCTATTTTATTAGTCAAAACTTAGGCAAGTTAGCTAAAATATTATGATAACCTTAGATAAATTGAGTATGTCAACTAAACATTCCCTGAAATTTACAAAACCACCATAGTTTAGTTAGACTATTACAAAGCTACTACCTCTATCCTATAATAACTTTATTTTTCGATTTTTATGTTCAAAGTTGGACCATTCGTCTTATTTGAAAATTTAGTAAAAAACTAAAAAAAATAGTCACGCATAAATTATTATTCATGTTTTGTCATATAGTAACAATAAAAATATTAATCGTAAAAAATATTTCAAATAAGACCAAGAGTATCCAAAAACTAAAAAAATAAATATATTTCAATATAGAGGTAGTACGTATTTAACATCACTTTTTTTACGAAACTACAAATTTAAATCATTGTATCAAAGCAACTACTCTTATAACTTAAAAAAGATAATTGTGAAACTCTCAAGCTGAATATCTTTAATAGTTTCGCTATATAACCTAGTTTTATGATAATTTGGTTAATGTATACGTAGTTTTATGAATTTTATGATAATTTATTTTCTTTTTTCACCTTTACAAACCTGCACATTCATCTCTGCAGAGAGAAAAAGAAAAGACGAAAACTTGTTGCATGCTATGACTGAATGCCTACCATGATACAAGAAAGAAGACAAAAGAAAACACTGAAATTTCATAGGATTTGAGGAATTTCAAGCGGTTTCGGAGGAGGCCGAGGCGATCTCGAGCTGGGCCCACCACAGGGGATTCTCCCGCGGGGCGGCCTGCTCCGCCGACAACCCGCCCACTCCTCTCACCATCCTCGCCACCTCGCCCATGCTTATCGCTCTCTTCCCCGCCTCCGGCCTCACGCACCGCCGCACCACCTCGCACAGCGCCGCTACGTCTTCCTCCGGCGCCGCGGACGACGACCTCACCAGCGTCCTGTCAGCCATTGCGCTGAGCGGCCTCTTGCCGTCCAGGTAGCTCGACGCCCACAGCACCAGCAGCCGGTCGTCTTCCGAGATCGGCCGCCGCCCGGAGATCACCTCCAGCACCAGTATCCCGAACTTGTACACGATCACGCTTTCTTGACTAATCTCTCGCGATGCTGCTGCTGCATCCTGCTTGCTGCCATCCTTCCAGAATTCGATGTCGGCGATCTTGGCTGCGTAATCCTCGGTGAGGTAGATGGATGAGGAGCTCAGGCTTGTTGGGAGAGGAGGAGGAGGATCTAGCTGGATCATGTGCTCCAAGCAGTAGGCTACTCCCGTGATGATTCGTACCCTTGTTTTCCAGTCCAAATGTTCTGCTTCTCTGACTGCAAAACCAATTTGATACTACATTAGTTGCCAGTCACTAGCTACAATACATTATATATATTGCAGTCTGTTTGTTCTTCAGATTAATCAAGATTATTTTTTTTTTGGCAGAAGATAAGATGAATCAACAGCATTTGGAGGTTCAAGAACTATATAGGAGCCTTACTGTGAAGATGCTCAAAGAGGGAGCCACACGAAGCATACTCAAACACCATCATCCTGGTGAATGGCTCCTCGCATGCGCAGTAACCAAGCAGGTTCATGAAGTTCTTGTGGTTCACTTTGGACAACACCGAGATCTGAAAGATTTCTCCATTGAGAGGGAGTAGCATGGAGCTGTATGCTTTGCTCATTAAGTACAACATATGAGTACCTTGTTCCTGAATTGCTCTTCAGATTGAGCAGACCATAGTTGCGCAGAGTTAACTGAAGTGGAAAGAACAGCTATTTCAACCCCACTTGACAGAGTACCCTTGTACAATGTGCATTCAGGTAAAGTGCCGATCACATTGATGAAACCCTCACATGCTGCCTCCAGCTCTGTCCTCTCTAGAGAAGGCACACCTGCACACAAAAAGGTAAATTACACTGCCTGAAAATCAGTAAAATGCACCAGGCACTGTGGCTTGATGCATGGATTTGGCTTCTGTAGTTTTACAATTGCAGAAAACAAATGTCTATAGAAAATGTTAAGTGCATTTAACCATGAATTAAGGTAAGATGATGGCAGGAACAAACAGACAGACCTGTTACAAATGCCTTCTTTAGCTGTCCACTCAACCCTGTGGACCATGGCATGACAGTGTTGTCCTTCTTTCTACGGGAGAAGAGTAGATATATGGCAGTAGCTACTGCTGCAACGAAAAGGACTCCAGCAATGGGCAATGCGTAGATAAGCCAACGAGGTTGCAGTTTTGGTGCCGGTGATTGAACTGGGAGAGGCAACTGCTTTTGGGAGTGTGTTTGGGTTTTATTAGAAATCAGTTCCCTTGATTGCAGAAGTTGTCTGGCATTGTGAACAGTTCTACACAAAAATTGAATAGATTGTGTTACGAAAAAAAATGGTGCTTGGAAAATCGATTTGCAAATAATTAACACATATGCAAATTAAACTACATATTCTATATTCCCATGTTGCCTTCTCTGTTACTCCTATATTAGTAAAACATTCTATGGGTTTTATCATGAAAAATTAATGTTATATGCACGGTCAATTGATAGCCTACATCTCAGAAAAACAAACCTAGGAGATTTAATTAATGGATATAAGGTATAATGCCATCATCATTGCAGAAATTGTGACTTAAAAACGACTTGTTTAAAATAGAAACAGAAAAAGGGAAATGTTATAAGGAGACAAGTAAGCTGAAAAATAATTCGAGGTGTTAAGTGCTTGGTGAAATAGTCTAGGGAGTAACTTATAACTGTTTTAAACATTTGATAGGCACAAAGAACCCTCACTTTGCTAAGCATTTTCGGCAAGGTCCAAAACCTCCCCTATTGTCAGCTACACTGGAGAACATGTTCTCTTTGAGTAATCTGAAAATATCATCATAGCGCTTCAGATTACATAGCACATCAGAAAGACTAAAGCTCCATCAAAATGATTGGGCTAAAGCATAACTTACAAGGTGAGCACTCTGCCAATCACCTTTCTTTCTCCCCAGATTGACAATGAATCAGCCGGTTTGATTCTCTCTCTCTCTCTGTGTCTCAGAAGAGTTCTCCCTGAAGCACAAACTCAATTCAAATCCACTTGAAGCCACCATTTCTATAAGGTCCCTTTCAATTCAATCTTCAGCAATCAAAAGAACATCTCACCTTCTTCACTGTAGGGAGCAGATGACCCAAATCTCGCAGAAACAACAAAGGAGAACAATACGAAGTAGAGCACTCTAATAGCCCATGCCTCCATTTGCCACAATGTCGATTTTTTTGGCAGAGCTCGAACCTCTTGTTTCTTCTGCAGATTGTTAAGAGTAAGTAAGAACAGCACGGTGATTACAAATGAACACTGTAAGGAGGGGAAGGATTCAAAATTTTACCTGTCAAGTGTGGTGGTGGGGCTATACGCCAGAAAGCTTAAATCTTCTTTTGGATTGTAAAAGCACAAGTGATTCCATAGCACCTAAAGAAAGGTATCACTGAGTAAAGAAGCATCTTCTCTCTGTCGCTGTTCTGTTTCTCCACTCAAAGCTGTAATGCTTGATATTAAGAACAAAAAGAAATGGATAAGTGAAACAATAGAGCAAAGCAGGAGCTTGCAAAGAGTCCAGCAATTAACTGAGCAAGCAAAGAACCGGGCACTGTCATAAATCTGTTTTGTAAGGACAAAAAATGTACAGGAGAGGCACAGGTAGTTACGTTACAAAGGGAATCGACAAGAAAGAAAAGCCAAAGGATTGGTACCTGTGAAGAGAGGAATCCACACTACAATAACAGGAGTAGTAAGTTGCACTTTGGCATTGTCCTCGATTTTTCTCTTGGCCGGTATGCAGTTGGAAAGAGAGAAGAGAAGGTAGCCTAGAGGAGCACACAAAGTCTTGAGCTTCCAGAGAGGAGGAGAGCCAACAAGGAATATGTCTTTCTCTCTGTACTGCACCCCTGCATGTCAAATACCAGTATGGTGTGCAGATAGATGTGGCAGATTTTGGTTTTGTTTTGTTTTAAAGGCTGTGGTGTGCTCTGTGCTGAAAATAAACCTTTGAGTTGGATACTTAACCTTTTTTCCTAACAAAAAAAAGAGTTGGGTACTTAACCATTTGTTCTACTTTGTTAATGGTTTACTTGCATGCGTTTATGTGGGAATAGGTTTAATTATCCGGCAGTTCGTACCTTATCTACTCGCTTGGCAACTTGGCAGTGTTCTCCTATCTTGGCCATACATATGTCATAGACTCATACTAATTCCCATCTTTTTTTTCTGCTTAGACTTATAATCTAAAATTTAAATTTTAAATTTTAAATTTAATTTAGTTTTTTTCATCGAAGCTTATTTTTCAAGCCTTGACTTTTAGATTGCTAGAAATACTTATATAAATTTTTTATAAATTATTTTTTATTTGCAAATATGATGTTTGGTTGGGTGTTTCATAAAAAAAAGAAGCGCCGAACGGCATAGTTATAAACGAAAAATAATTTGTGAATTAAAAAAATTTATATACGTATTCCTAGCGATCTAAAAATTAGGACTAAAAAATAAGCTTCGGTGGAAAAAAAATCCTAAAACCAACTCCAAATTTAAGGTTGCAAATCTTGACTTTTAGATTATTAGAAATACTTATAAAATTTTTTTATAAATTATTTTTTCATTTGCACATATGTCGTTTGGCTTTTTTTTATGAAACACCCAAACAATCACCCTAGGCAAACACTTCTGATTGTGTGTTTCATAAAAAAAAAGTCAAACAATATATTTATAAATAAAAAATAATTTGTGAATAAAAAAATTTATATATGTATTCCTAGCGATCTAAAAATCAAGACTGAAAAATAAGCTCCAGTGAAAAAAATCATAAAACCAACTCTAAATTTAAGGTTACAAATTCAAATTTTAACTTATAAACATAAGTATAAGCGAAAAGATGGGGAAGTCCAACTCTTCGAGAATTCACCAATTCAAAGTATTTTTTTTCTTTTCTGAAACATATGTCATCCAACTTCCTACTTTCTTATGTGGAACAATTCTCACGTCAAAAGATTGTGGACGCTTTCACACTTGGAACATTTCTCAACATTTGCACAGGGCTTTCGAGTAGGTCAAGCCTGCCACATATGTTATATTCATTGATACAAAAGAGAGAGAGAAGTAGATAAGAGCTTCACAAATTGCAGACGCTCCACACCTTACAGAGTTTAAACCAAAGCAGAGAATTGACATGGCATCTACCTTCGATGTGACTGAGGCAGATTAACCATCTTATTGTGTTTAGTGATAAAGCTACTTGTTGTGCTTCTATTGGCATGAGTCGATCATCACTGAGAGCAAGTCAACTGACGAAAGCACAAAGAAATCTTCACAACACATCGAGACGGTGACCGCTTGAACGCATACCAAACAGATATATGCTATGCTACCTTCCTTATTGATCAAAATTATCCGTGAGACAGAACTAAAGGATAATGACATGAAAATAAAAAAAAAAAGTAACATACGTAGCAAACATGTTAATTTCTTTAGTTCTCTATTCTCTGTTGGTACTAGCAATTACCTACTCGCTCGTTCGATTACAATTTCCACTTGTGTTTGTAAAGCAAGATTTCATCTTGTACCATCCAATATTTTGGAAAAAAAACATAGAAGACCAAGCTTGGTGTCCATAGGAAAACTAGATTAAGTTGGTATGTGTACCTTTCATGATCCCATGCCCGCAGGGTAGGCTGCTGTGCTGGCTTCAATCATGCAAGGCAGGCCATGATAATCGATACAGCAGTGGAGTATATATATTTCTGCATTTGTTCCGTAATCACTATTTCGCTCAAAACAAAGCCTGAAATTATTTCTGAACTAGCATATGATGGATGGAACTGGACTCCTTTTCTCTGCCATTTAATTTGAGAAGATTGTTAAGAATGGGATGATAAAACTGTAAGTCGTAACAGGGTGTTTGGTCTAGTGGTATGATTCTCGCTTCGGGTGCGAGAGGTCGCGAGTTCGATTCTCGCAACACTCCCACAAAATTTTTTTGATATTTACATCTAGGTCCTTCTCTTGCTGCTGTTCCCTATTTATATACCCCATGGAATACTGGTCATAAATTTTTGTTATTTACATATAGATCCTTCTCTTGCTGTTGTTCCCTATTTATATACCCCCATGAATATTGGTCAGGTTGCAGTACTCTGTAGGGGTCATGAAGAGGAGATTGAGATACGTAGTGTATATTGGAGAAGCAGTTGCATCTAACGAATTTAGTGTATATTGGAGTAGTTGCATCTAACGAATTTTCTCAACAGGCAGTGCAATACAGTGCAGAGAATCAAGTTGATGTTGGACAATGTCACGTTCAGAGGACAATGAACCCATGTGGTACTTTTAGGTCATAACGTGCCTACGCCGTGCATTCTCATATTGATTGCACGTTCTAAGCATGTGCTCCAGTTTTGTGTATATTGATGATTTTTAGAGAGAATGGATGAATATCACCACCCAACTAGTCTTTCCTATGTGAGATTCCTATGATTTATCATCAAAAGGAAAAAAAAAACTCAGGTGGTCACAGCATTTAACAAGTAAATTTAGGTGGTGCCATGATGCCCATCGAGAAGTGCACAAGATGCGACTGAACAAAACAGACACTTGGTTGTTCCATCGCAAACATGACATGGTAGGCTCATGCATCAATTATCAATACGGTGTCGTATCAAGCTTCATCTCAAGGAGCTCTATGAAGAAGGTAGCAAAGAAAATCAGTAATGTGGCTTAAACCCCACTTGGTTTACAGGCACAGGTGCAACCAACTTATACATTGTTTCTCTGATACGACCAAACACAGGTCAACGGGGTTCACCGGAAGTAAATTGATACCAGTGGGATGTCAACGTCATTGTCATCGTCGTCCTCACAGGCCACCACAACGTCGAGATGGCGACGGTACAGGGGCACCTCCACCTTGGCCACCTCCCTCGCCACATCCACCACCTTCTTGTCCAGCCGCTCCTTGTGCCTTGGGAACATGGAGTTGTACAGCAGCGAGGTGCCGCAGGATATGCTGTACGCATTGAGGCCCTTCTCCTTGAGCCAGTCCAGGAGCTCCCTCAGCGTGATGTTGCCAGTTATGGTCCAGCGGTCCCAGACAGTCCAGGCCATGTCCTGGTGCTTGATGGTCTTGGGTGGGACCGGCTCAGCCATGGAGAATAGGGGGATGGCAAGGTTTGCAAATGTGTTCCTGTAGTCTTCAACCTTGTGCCCACCAGCGAGTACTTTGTACAGTTCCAAGCAGACAAGTCCGGTAGCCATCGCAGTTGAGGTGGCTATGGCAGGAATGATCCTGCCAGCTATAAACTTGGCCTTCAGCTTGTCCACTTCAGGAATGCTGTAGTTCCTTGCCCGCATGTTAGCAAAACCAGCTATCACGTCCATATGGTAATTGGTGTCATCATCCTGCACATACATAAAAAGCTGCTTATAGACCAGCTCTAGGATCTGTGGAACTCTAGGATCATAATTTTGCTCATCCTAGAGATGGATGGTTGGGCACTCTCAAGGAAAAGCTAAAAAATTCACAAATTTAGCGTAAAAGCTACAGGGCAATATAAGCACAGATGAACCTTTCCAGGGAAACAAATCAAAGTTCAGGAGCAGATTGATATGATGTACTGACCTTCTCAAACTGTATTGGTTTCATGTGGAATCCTGGGGGCAGTGTCTTGGAAATTGCTTCTAACTTTGCAACAAGTTCCTCAATGACAGCGGCATCATCAACAGATGCAGAGGATAGGCTAGTAGCCTTCTCATCTGTAACTATCTTAACCCCCTGTTTTGGTTCGAAATCAGGAACAATCACCTTGTCAACAGCTTCAGCCAACTTCGCTGGGCTTTTGGTCCAGTCAGGTATTGGTATTCCAAATGTCTCTGCCCTTAAAATTGCAGCAGCCACAATAAAGTTAAGCTGACTTGGATCAGACGTCGAGAATTCCAGCGGTCGTGGGAACCGCTTTGGAGCAGACCAGAAAGGAGCACCAGAGCTGGTCATTGCATCTTCAGGGAAGGTGAATGTCAGTTGCTTCACACGGTTGGAGAAATAATCCTCAAACCTATGATGCACCATCAATAGAAACATTAGATTACTGTTTATATATAGTTCTGCAAAATGCACACAACAATCAAATGTCATAGCTTTAGGTGCAAGTTTCAAATTGTGGAAGATTCTTGCACACTGCAATAATGAAAAGCAAGCAGGTGTACACAGCTTATGACAATTAACCTATAGGTGTGCAAGAGAGAGGTGTAAGCTTACTTAAGACGTGCCCAGGTAATGCAATCTTGAAACGTCTCACACTTCTCTCTCTCGAGGCATTCAATAACACGCTCAAGCTGATCCCTAGCTTGTGCATCACCAGCAGTTCTTGCTGCAGTTGCATATCCGCTAGGATTTGACAGGAAAGCATTTACTTCAGTGGGGGTCTTCTCAAGTAAACCCTCAAACTCAGACCTAGCCCAGGTTAGGCAATGATCAATATTATGAGGAAATGAATGTACGGTACACATTGGCGCCTGCTTTTCAGGTGGATCTCTGGATGCCCCATAGTTCTCTGTTAGGTGAGGAATGACCATCTGTGTGTTACATTTAGCACCTAGAGTCCCAGATTCCAGAAGCGCCTTCTGGAAATATACACATCGGGAATCAATGTACATTCTTGCAGTCACATTGTCCAGGGCATTGACAACAGCATCCAGGCCCTCCCAAAAGGCATCATTGAATACGTTTTCAGTCTCAGGACTTGCTCTGTTCTGAAGGACCTCAACATGAAGCTTAGGATTGATTGCCATAGCAGCAGTAGCAGCAACTGTGGACTTAGGCTGCCCAATGTTCCAGTCACGGAAGAGAAACTGGCGACTGAGGTTGCTCTTTTCAATAACATCATCATCTGTCACAGTCAGCTTTCCATTCTCACTGCAAGAAATGCCCATCAGTGCAAGGTTCTTCAAGAATTCACATCCAAGTGCCCCAGAACCAACCATAAATATTTTCGCCTGCTCAAGCTTCCTTTGAAGCTTAGATCCAAAAACACTGATTTGTGCATCGTATCTAGTATTCTCTGGCTTCAACTCGCCCGGCTCCAACGGTTCAACAGGGAGAGATTCAACAGAATCAAAATAGAAGAACTGCAAAACCAAGAAAATACATTAATTTTTTTAGATTGACTCAAGAGTTTAAAAAAAGAATCATGTTGTTATCAAGAAGGTGTCAGATTCTAACTTGGTAAAGCGGATGGAATTTCCCTGAGCATGCTTTCACAACTTCCTGACCTACAATGCCACCAAACATTGCAGCCATAGGGTTCAGAACAGCCCTGGAACCACTTGCAAAATGGTGCAGAAGCTTTTTGTCAAGCTCTTCAAGTTTGCTATCACCCAGAGTCTCATTAATGCTAACAGCAAAATCTATCAGCTTTTGTGCATCATCAGTGGACCCAGCAATAGGGAATCGTTTCAGGTCACTCTTAAACTTATCCAAAGCTTGAAAAGCCAAATGCAAAAGTGGTGGACGGTCTAACTTGGAGAAATCGCTCATGAGAAACTCCCCTGGTTCCTTAATGGCCTCTTTCAAAGGTTTGAATTTAAGAACCTTTGGTGGCTTGACCTGAGTAACGATACCACCTCTAACATATGTCCCATATGAGCTAGTGTCTTCTTCTAGAGTAAAAGAATATGGCCTAGCATTCTTAATCTTTCTTGGTTTCCCATCATTTAGTTCAGTCATTCCATGGACTTCTGAGAACACAACTAAATCACCATCCTGGAACTCCAGACGCTCATCATCAACACAGGAAACAAGCGCAGGGTTGTCATTGCTGATCGATGCTACTATTCCTGTATGTGGCTCCTCTCCATCAACATCCAATACAGTGAACTCAGGACCAAAGTCACAGAAGACACTGCCAAAAAGGCCACGAATTTCTGACTTAATGAAAGCAATTGGTGGCTGATGGTTGTGGCAGTAACTGTCAAACTCAACTGCTTTCTCTAAGCTGATTTCAGTAAAGACCACAGCCTGTATATGCACATCAAAATGATCATCGTAAGAATAAGAAAAATATGCAATAGAAAGAAGGATTGCATGAAAATATGCAAGACACGGCCATCTGCTCCAAACAGGAAGACAGCTCTGAAATATTACCCTGAACAAACAAGCTTTTTTGCATGCCATGATAGTATGAAGGATTACAGTGGTGTTTGAGATGGCTGAGATTGAAGGATTGCAGGATTATCTGATTTTTGGGATAGCTATTTGAGCATATAAAGGAATGATTTAACTACTGCAAAGTTGAAAGTTTGCTCCAACAATACCAGATGAGGAACTTCTATAGAAAACTTTTGCACAAAATGCACTTTTTAGGAGCTACATGCCACAAATCATGATTGTCTCCAAGCTTTACTGAAATGCTGCGAGACTGTTCTGCAGCTTTACCTTAATTTTTCTTATCAGTAGTTAGCACAAATTTAATGAAGCTCTATGGATTGTGTAAACGGGTATAAGGATAGCACTAACTAATAAGGCCAGATCACTAAGTTCAACTTGTATGTGTTCTTGTGAATATTAAATTCAGAGTTCAACAATGAGCATAAGACAGTAAGAGGTGTTCCTTTGCCAAAAATCAAACAATTAAAGGAAGAAGACAATAATAATACTACAGCATCCTGAGGGCTAAGGGCCTAATGGTAGCAAGCAACATTAATTGCATTGCAAATATCAGGCAGAAGATGTATGTGGGGAAACTAGTAGCGGTAGATATGTATAGTTCATCCTACACATCAAGAAATTTGAAACTAAATACTTTGATTGCAAACTTTCTATAAAGAATAGCAGAAAAATTCTAGACTAGACCAAATAACAAGATGCACAGCCTGTTGTCACAACTTGCAGCTCACATGGAGCAAAACAACTACTCAAAATGAAAGATACAGAAGCAGAGCAAACAAATGGCAAGGAAGGAGAACGCAGATCAACTGCATCCTCACATACCTGAAAATTAGAAAGTTGCTCTTTAGTCAAATCACCAGTTATAGTAGAGATAATAACAGCATTATTGAGCTCTTGTAGCTTCTGAATACAGGCTTGAGCCCGGTTTTGACCAACATCCTTTTCTGATAGGAAGAAGTTGCTTGATAAGTCCCATAGATCCACTTTATCATCATCATGCAAGGTTACGGACTTGACTCCCGCAAGGACAAGGTTCTTTGCTGCAGGAATAAATTGGCATTAAGTAAATCGACTGCATCTGAAAGTGGGAAACAGGAAAATCCAAAGAAATGAACTATTAAGTAATTAGAATCCTCAATTAGAACTCTTCTAATTCACAAGGTAGACACTACTTGCTAAGCAGCTAAACATTACATAGTGAGTCTAAAGCATTTTAGCTTGTGGCATAGGACATAGCTTAGGAGATTGGCCAGACCTAACACAGCTTTGCTTTACGAATGAATCACCTAAAGGGGATAAAGAGGTAAGAAACCCCCAGCACACGAGGGGAAAGTTCAGAGTTGGTCTAAAGAATGGACAGAACAATCCCACAGGGCCAAGAGCATCAATTTGGTTGATAATTGATCTGATATAGAACTAGCAGAAATGGGGCAGTAACCCAGCATATGAGACCTTCACACACATTAAGATACGGAGTAACATTTAGCAATAATCAGTAGCGGTACTTGTTTACGAAGTGATATTGATAGTTATCTATAGTGAATAAGATCGAGTGGTCTAGGGGGACAGAAAATATCATGCAATTCACTACATGTTGGCCACTTTGCAAATCACTACAGAAAATGTATAGCAGTAAATAAGGTGGATTTTTACGGAAAGAAAGAAAGAAAGAAATAATGAGATGTGGGGTTGTGGAGTCGGGCATACCGATCTCGGCGCCGAGTCCGTTGAGGCCAGAGACGAGGACGTTGGAAGCGAAGAGGCGCTTCATGGTCTCGCGGCCATAGACGGCGAGCTGGCGGCTGTGGAGGTCCTCATCGATCTCGGGGGTTCTCCCGGTGGTCATGTCGTGGTTGTCCTTGGCGTCGGCGCGGGTCTTCTTCTGCAAGTCGTCGACGTCGTCGGCGAGCTCCTCCCGCTTGCGGGTAAGCATATAGTGTAGGGCGCCGCCGAGGAGGCCAAGAAGGAGGAGAAGGCTGAAGGCAGCCGGCGGCGAGAGGTGGCGCGTCAGATCCAGGTCGAGACCTCTACAGCGAGCAAGCGGGTGTGCGTGAGACGGAGAAGAAGGGGGTGGGGAGAGGAGGAGGATTCGGAGACTCTACCTGCTCCTCCTCTTCGCTTCTCTTCCGAGTTCCGATAGCTAGCTAGGGTTTTCTTGGAGGGGAGGGCTAAACTGTAAATACTTCTTCTTCTTCTTCTTCTCTTTCTCTTCTCTTCTTTCTCTTTTCTCTTTTGTGAGCAAGCAAGGAAGGGAGGAAGACGATGGCAGTAAGTGGGACCCAGCCCAGCCGCATAGAGTGAGTGCTTTCCTTGACGTGCCGGTCATCATCTGGCATCTGATTCCATCCATCTACGCCCAATAAGGAAATGCTTACCGTATCTTTTTTATACATGTCATAATATGCCAGTTTCATGGTAGTTTGGTTAGTTTGGTTAAGTGTGTTCTAATGTTTACATTTATATAGCTTAAATTAAGGTGAGACTTTGAGATAAAAAGATATCATCTTTCTCATATTTCCTCACCATACAACATTAAATATTTAGCTAAAATGTTTTTTAATCTAAGTGCCCATTGCCTAAATGAGCAATGGGTGCTTAGAAAATTTAGCCCAATGTTATTTCTCCAATGTATAGCATATATCTCATATATTTTCTCTTTTCTTTCTTTATATATCTCCTTAGAACACACGTTAGAGCTTTCTCTAATGCTTTGGAGCTGCCCTAATTCATAGGCTCATATCCGCGATGCAGATAGAAAAGCCAAATCTATTTATCTATATATTATTTTATTAAAAATTAACAAAACTAGTTTTTTTTGATAAATTACAAACTAGACCCTAACAACGAGTTGGACATTATATATCATCTACTGGTTGCAGCATAAGTCCAATGTGACAAACGTCTAAGACAAGCTAAGACAAGCAAATGTTCGACTAATGATAGTCATCACATGTACCGGTAGGTGGCAATTTATCTGGAACAGGGCCCCGCATGTAAAATGGCTTATGAGAGCACGTACAATAGCAGACTATAAGCTAGCTCTAAGCATATTTTAAAGAGATAAAAGGGAAGAGAGGTGGGCTGCTAGGGCTACTAATTTGTAGCCAGCTGTACACGGACTCTGACATATGAGACCATGTACTAATGTTTTGTATATAACTATTGTATGAATTGGCTGTTAAATTGACTATAGATAAATTGAATCCAGCATTTGGCAATACTATTGAACTTGCTCTGAGTGAGAAGAGAGGAACAATTCTGCATATGCCCCCTGACAAAGGATAATTGCAATAGTATTTGGCGATACTATTGTGACTTACTTTATCATCAAATAAAAAACTTTAAGAACGACTTGTTATTTTTATATTTATACTAAATTTTTAAATAAGACAAGACAGATGATCAAACGTTACGAGTGAAAAAGTCAAACATGAAACTTTATATTTGTACTGGAATTTTAAATAAGACGAATGATCAAACTAAATTTTTATATAAGACGAATAATCAAAGGTTACAAGCGAAAAAGTCAAACATAAAACAGAGGCATCGCTCAAGCAAGACGAAACATCAAGTATCACCACAGAACAGAAGGGATTATTGTATTGTTCTGTCTTATTGGCTGCCAACAAAATCTCTCAACCAACAAACATGTAAATGTAGTAATGTGCCCCTCCAGTACAGCATCAACATGTATTTTCCTTTTTGGTAGGACGCGCGACACATACATGATTCTCAAGCTCTACTAATAACCTAACACAAGGGGAAGTGAATGACCTATTGTCGATTCATTCACTTCAATGCTACTGCGAACTTAATTTGGCGAATACACAGACGACGACTTCCAACTTATTTTCTTCCTTTTACCCGCATGACCCCATGGATGGAAGAAACCTACTAATTTCACCGTCTCCTCAATTCAAGCCTCCTCCTCAAGCAGCTTCTGATCAAAGTGCCACACCCCTGCAACACAAGTAACGTAGCCAGCAACAATTCATGAGTGAAACCACGGGTCAACACTCAACAGAATGATGCTACATCAAATCAAGTATTTTCTGATAAACACACTAACCATGCCCCTGTCCCACTCTTCTGAGCTGGGCAACGTACTCAGAGATCTTCTTGATGGCTTCAACCTTTCAGAGCAAGAGACATATTTTCACCAAACTATAATATACTAAAGCATAACAATTGAACAATTTAGCATCTGAAGAGAGGGTTCAACATTCAAGTAGGCAGAGGGTTTTACCTGCTCCTCAAGGAATTCACTCTCAACAAAGTCAGTTAGCTGGGGATCATTGCACCTTGTTGCTACCTGTTGATTTACAGCAACACATTTAGAACTTTCACCATATTTTTGTTTTGTAACATAGGGTTAAGAATTATAACATATATACTTGTCAAAAAACATATTAAATCCATGTTCAGCATCACTGCATAAAAGAACAGCTTACACTGTGCAGGTTGTGCAACTTCTCGTTGACCAGCTTCTCAAGCGCCAAAGCCAACTCCATAGCTGAAATCACAGGTGAGCCAGAGGTTAAAACATAGGATACACTAAGTTCCTACAGGTATAAGTATATAAACAGCAACAAACAACAATGGTGGTGGTGGCAGTGTGCAAATTAGCCCTTGAACTTCTTAATATTAGAAACAATCAAATTTATATGGACAGCCACATATGAAATCAGATTAAGGTGAAGATTCCCCATAGAAAAACGGCGGGTAACACATTTCACAGAAAATATATTTTTATTTATTTTAGGCAGTATTATAATACATTTTATTTTACCATATGTCCATATGAAAGCACGAGCATTCAACTAGTTTGACATAAGGATTCAACAGGAAAACTTTTTGAAAAGAGATATTTGATGGCAAATGAGATTGTCCCTGTTGAATCTTGATGTCAAATTAACTCATTCAACAGGAAAGTTCCCTTGTTCTTAAGGATCCCACCACATAATTTTGACATACATAATAATCAGGCACTACTCAAAGACAAATAAGCTTTGCATATATGGCACCCATGTAACAGAAGTACAGAACACATACCATGATATGAAAAACACATATAGCACAATCAGAAAGCAACTCACCATACAATGCATCGCCTTTCTCAGGATGGTCGAACTCTGTTAAGGGCGTGACAATGGACTGGAGCCTCACCCTTCCTCCACGCATGTTCTGACAAGAAAAGAGCACCGCAGCATTAGGCTCATGGGTATATGATAATAGTGCTAGAACAAAAATGTTTGCCGGTGTGCCGATTGAGGTGGGCGCAGAAGAGTTAATAATATATAAGTATGTTACCTGGTACTTCATGAGCTTCTCAGCGTGCTCCCTCTCCTCATCGCTGGATTCCTTGAAGAATCTGAAGGAGCAAAATTCGAGGACATCATAAGTGATAATTATCCCACACAGTGCTTAGTTGCTGATGGGTAAAGGAGGCTGGTGGTGGCTTACTTGGCGAAGCCCTTGAGAGCAACGTTGTCACGGTCGAAGTAGGCGAAGAGGGAGTGGTACGCGTACGACGCATTGTACTCCACACTGCAAAAAGATGAATCCTTTAGGATTTTATTCCAATTCGGGATATACTCTTAATTAGAACGGGTGAATGTATTCTAAATTTAGCTAGGCACAGCGTCTTATCTCTGATTTACATAATTTGTGGCGGATAAAACCTTGTAATCCGTTGGTCCTTAAATAGAAGGGAAATGTTTGGGAAAATCTGCACTATTCTATTCAGCAGAAAAAGGCGCAACCGGGAATGAGAAATCATAATCATGGGATGAAAATCCATCCATTTACGATTTCAAACCACTTGCTGGAACCAGAAAATGAACGAGGGGCAGAGACAAATTTTCTATAAAAAAATGGAAAACAAAGGCAGAGTGAGGAGGACAGACTTGATCTGCTCGTTGATGGCGGCCTCGCACTCGTCGACGAACTTTTGCCTAGCAAGAGACAGGTCCTTGGCCTGCGGGACGAGGGCGAGCTCCCCCTTGAGCTCCTCGAACGGCTGGAACAGCACGCCGCTGAGCACCTCCTTCCCCTTTCCCGCCGCCCTGCACACCGGCGCGGCTCCAGCAACACGCGGCACAGGAAGGCTGACAAAAGCGGGCGCGCCGGCGATCTGGGGGGGCGGCACGGCGGCGGGCGGAGAGGAGGCGGCAACCCTAGGAAGCATGACGACGGCGAGTCAAATGGAGGGGGGCGTGTGGCGTTTCCGGAGAGCGGGGTGATTGTGCGGTGGTGGAGGGGGGAAAGATAGAAAGGGATTGATATAGGCGCGTGGAGGCGACGGATGGGCGACACGTGGAGGGCGGAGATGGGGAGAGGGCGAGGGAGCGCGTGGCGGGCTCGTGGCTGGGCAGGATATTTAATTTTGGGCTGCTGGTTGAGCCTTCCATTCCAGCCCACACCTTAACCACTCGCTCTCCTCTCTTCTCTTCGTTTCATCTGCTCCTGTGTTTTGCGGTGAAACTACGGTGGAGTAATCCACCTGTCTTTTATTCTTCAAAATGAGTAAAACATATCTATGAAATCAACGGTCAATTCTAAGTTAATCGAATTTCACTTTCATCATCACTAGCAATTAGCTTCAATCTAAAACATAAGATAATATCAGAGAATAGTTATCTATCCAGATCTAGTCATCACTATTATCGTTGAATCCAATAATGATAACATCAGCACAAGTCCATCCAACATAACACCTTTAAGAAGTTTTTAATATTTAAAATGTCACCATCATTAGTTTTCACCCAAGAGAGAAGGTTTACGACGTCTTTCTTCGATAATATGTGTGACATCCATATGGACTACTAACGTCTTCCTAATTTTGCGATGATGTGTCCATAATTGATTATAATTAGTTATAGTATAAAGTTTATGTGTTTATCGTTTTCTTTCCAAATTGATTAATTATGATTAGTTGTAGTATAAAACTTTCGTCGAGATAACATGCATGCAATATGGTGCGATTGGTCAATATAGAAGGCGCTAGACAATACCATATATGAATGGTGCGAACAGCATGGACTCGGAAGATTCCGATGGCGATATTGCATAAAATGTCATGAATGATTTGGAAGTTTGTACCGTGGAGACCTCACGCATGCTTTAAACCAGACTATCATATACTTTCTTGCCACAATTATCATAGCTTTTACATTCTAAAGTAAATTTTTGTTGATGTACACATCTTCATCAATATTGTACATATATTTTATTTTATAAAAATAATATATTTTACTGACTAGAAAATTACTGCTATTTTGATAAGCTATGCGCCCTTGTACGATTGTCTACCATAATTTTGTCACCCTCCTCTTTGTCAAGAGTTCAGAGGAGTGAGAAGGGATTATATATCGCAGTTAGTTTTTGATGTTGGTTTTTCTATGTTTTGTTTTGTTTTGCTGGTGGGAGAAGATAAGAGTGAGGTCCATGTAGTACAATGCATACCACCTATCACGTATGTGGGCGTGTGGAGGCCTCACGCGCAGCGTGGACCAGATTGTCGGTATTATCTCCATCACAATTATCTGCAGAATGTATTTTTCTTTATTTATTTATCATCTTTTATTTTCTCATCATCTGTCCTATTCAGTATGGACATTTCTACCTCTCTGTATGTTATGTTGTACAAACGTCCATCTCCATCTCTCTCTCTTCCCGCATATATATGCCAATGCCATCCACTTGTTTGCTTGGCTCTCTTTTTTCCTCACAAAAATAGAATACATCTTTTTCCATTCGTATTAGCTGGAAGTTGGTCCACTGACCAGACATTTTGTTCATCTCCTGGAACGAGCTAGCGTAACCAATTGTCATTTCTGCGCCCCCAAAAATAAGATCATTATGGTAAAACTGTTCACATGGGTATAAATTCTAGTGTAATTTATTGCTAGTTATTTTTTTAGTTATAATTGACCTGTTGATAGCGAAACGTTCGTAATGATTTTCTCAGTATCTGTACTGTATTTCAATAAAAAAAGGGCAAAACCGATTATGTAGTATCCAAAGATCCCCATCCTCATTTTTAGCTTGTATTAAACATAAATGAAACGACTTATTCATAATTAAAAATAATTTTTAAGTCAAACTTTTATATACATGCATGTTATTAACGATCTAATCATCTAAAAGCAGAAACAAGAAAAAAAACTACGATTAAAATATTTTAAAATTAACTCCAATTTTAAGTTTTAAACTTTAAATTTTGCATTCTAAGCAAAAGCAAAAATACGAGGTTTCTGGTTTTCAGTATTATAGCATCGAAGTCATTGTTTGTTTTTTTTAAAAAAAGTTAAACAACATATTTTTAAATTTAAAAATAATTTATGAATAAAAAATTATATATGTATTTTTAATGATCTAAAAGTCATTTTTAAAAAAAAAACTTTGATAAAAAGATCCCTAAATTGAATTTTAGAGACTTTTGAGTGGGGATGGGGGAGCTGAAGGGCATGGCAGCAGCAACGACAGGCAAGTAGAGAATTGATGGATGCAATCCGATAGAAATGCTATATACACGAGGGTTCATGTTATTGCTATAATCATGAGAGCTGTTGAGGATCGACTTCGATAAGCCACGATATGGTTTGAAAAATCTCACAAGATTTCAAATATCTTTAAAAAAAATAAGGGTGGTATATCGCATAATTCCGGGATATGGCACGGTTTTCACATCCAAACTTGACTGCTCATAATGATCATGCCATGCGATTATCAATACTGTGAGAGTTGCCATAATTATCGCAAGAAATAACATGGTATATAACCATTGGATACCACATGATTTCCCTTCCATAACCATAGCATTTTCATTCAGTTTTTTAAAAATTAGATTTATCCGTTTTTGGAGTGATAATCACTATTATCATTGACTATCGGCGTATCATTGCCTCGTGGTTTCAGCCCTAAATATGATATTGCAAACCCTGATATACACTAATGAATGCAACTTCCGGTGCTATTAAAGTGAGCCAGCGCTTTCAATCAATAATATAAAGCTAAAACCAGGATTACTCGGTGCTACAAAACCAGTTTTGCCCAAAAGAAAATGCTATAGCTTATACTTTTAATAAGCAAGGTAGGTCATCTGAAATCTGAGTGGACGGAACTCCTTTTTTTTTTCCCCTTAAACTCATTACATATAATAATATGGGCCTTGTTCTCTATGAAGGCATATGGTGGGCCTGGCCTCCTTGAAATCACTTATTAATACAAGCCAAGCCCAGCCCAGCCCAGCCCACTTAAATTTCCATTTGTCTTCACCTTCGCCGAGGCAGAGGCAGCCGGAGAAGCGAACCCAATGGCCGCCGCCGCCTCCCTCCTCTCCCTCTTCGCCGCCGCCCTCTCCAACCGCAGGCACGCACCCTTCTCCTTCTCCTTCTCCTTCCTCTACACTCACTTGCCCTGCTTCACTCTCCCCGCGCCGCAGCTTTGGGGACCAGGAGCTCCGCCTGCTCGACGCCGCGCTTTCCGCCGGCGCCGACGTCCCCGCGCTGCTCCACGCTCGCTCCTCCGCCCGCATTCTGCTGAACGAGAGCGCTTCCCAGGCATTCTCCGTTCCCGACGTGGGTACCACTAGGCTCTCCATCGCCGACTTCTTCGCGCGCGCCTTCGCCCTCGCCGGGGATGTCGAGGTGCGCACTCACCGCTCTCTCCAGTCTCCACCAACGAGGATGTGCCATTAATAATGTGCATATAATATCCCCTAGTTTTTTTGGAATACTTTACTTTTACTTGCTATACAAAAATCTACTACTGTACTGTTATTGATTTCGATTCAGATTGTAGCCGTGTTACTCACTTCTGGATGTAACCCTGTTTTTTCCAATGCGAATCACATCATGTTTGGCACAAACTAGATTACCACATAACACCCATCAGTCACGATGATGCCCTTATTTATATTCATCCATTCTCCTCGTGCAATGAGACATTCTGCTCATGAGACAGTAACCTAGCTGTGCTGCGACTTCTTCTCTGTCACTACCTCACTAATTCTGCTTATGTTGATCACTAGAGCTGCCTCGCTATGAGATATGAAGCTCTGCTTCTAAGAGAAGCCACATACTCCCATGACCTTCATCTGCAAGTATCCAATCAAGAATGGGTAACTTTTGCCAAGGACTGTCTCGATAATGGTTTTTACACCATTGCTTCCAAGGTACTTTGATTTCGGTTCTACCTATCTCAACTTAATTCTTTCTATTAGTCAGCATCTAAACAAAGCAGATGATACCTTCTAGCTAATACTAATGCTATGTTGCTTTGTCACGTGCTACAGTAGCCAGAAGATCAGAATTAACTCACAAAAAGATAATTTAGTACCAAAATTCATACTTGTACACTTATTCACAGGCCTCACATCTTGGAGCGTGTTCTGATTCTGAACAATGTGATGGATGGTGTTTGATGGCTGCCTGCTGTTGATCTTGCTAGTATCTTCTGTGCAAACTTAACGCAAATAAATATAGATTTATCTGTAGAACGACACTGTCACACAGTAATGCATTTCCTTCTCTGCATCCTTTAGCAGTTATGGTTAGCTGATAACCATGCCAATGGGTGAATGTGAATCTACTCAGCTGTATATAATTAATTATGTTGAAGGAGTACATCGCAGTGCTTCAATTTTTTTTTTTGTGTAGACCCCTTATTCTACCGTATACTACTTTTTAGGCTTTTGCAAATGCTCTTGTGCATATTGATCCAAGCCGCCCAAGATACTTGGACTCAACCAATTCTATTGTGAACAATGGCAAGATCAATGGTATAAGTGGGCTCCAAAACTTCACCAAGTCATTATCTGCGCCGCATTCTGGTGTGTTTTGTAATACCATTAAATAATGTAAATTACATGTTATTGTGTTGGCTTGTTAGAATGAAGTTTAGATTCTACTCTTTGTGCTCTAACTGCCTCCTTTATTGTTTCTCCAATGCAGCCAGTAAACTAGTAAATGTCAAGATTGGATAAATGTCACTAAATGTAATATCATGACATTTCTCTATAGAATAAGGATTACCGTAAGCTGAGGATGACTATGTTTTAATTTTCTTTTTAATTTAAGGAACATCTGGCTAGTTTAGTTGTTTTTGTTAAACATCATCCATAAGATACTACATGGTGTTAGACTTGACTATGTGTTTATTTTTATTGTGTCTGTTATTCTGTTGGATTGACAAAGCATTCCTTGATCATAGCACAAGTCAGGGAACTATATCTTCTATTAGATCTTTCAAGGTTTGGAACTTATTATTTCTAATACTGCTGCTTGTACTATGACAGTTCAGACACAATCAGCTGAATACATGAAAAGGAAAGCTTCAGAGTTTAATGAAAAGAGCAATTTACACTTGGGAAAAATAAAGGTCCCAGGAAGTTCGATGTTTAAGCTAGGTATCAAAACCAGGAACATACAGAAACTACATCATAGCCGGAAGAGGAATCTGGAAGAGTCCTGAAGCAATCTTGGTGTGGCGTCTTCCATAGACTGATAAGAGTGGAATGTACTTTCATACAATCTGATGATGCAATAAAAGGTGAATCTCATGCCTTGAATTTACTTATTTGTTTGCTAACTTCTCAGTTTAGTACTTAGTACCTAGCTGTGCATCTGCAGCACTTTCATCCGATACAGATTTTATCCAATCCCTTATGATTATTTGCTCACTACACTTCTATAGCTCAACATATCCCCATCTTTCTATCCACTTGCTTTATTCCTTAAATACAGCCATACAGCCATATGTATCTATCCTTATCAGATCTATCCTTATCAGATTTCAATGATGAATGTGCTTTGATTAGTACAGAACAAGATCACTTTGAATTTCCTGTTTGTAAGATCAGTAGATAGCGATGTAGGTTATGTAGAATCTATATGTGAGGGTGATGTTGATACTTGGTAGCATATGCACATTTAACTCATTCCCATCTTCTTTGGTAAGCAGCATCATACATGTGTTGTGCCATGTAAAACTTCTTCTAGTTACATTTTTGTCACTTTCAAATAGTTTAATTGATATTATGCCTCTGACCAAATCAGTCGCAACTTCTCACTCCTTTAAAATAAAACCAAAGCATCTTTACTTTGTCATAGGTAGGGGCCGAGGGATCGAGGCCCATGGGCCCAACCCCCAGGCAGATAAACAGTACACGTGGTACTGTAGCACTAGAGATAGGATAGGATTAAGAGATAAAGTTAGATTAGATCAAGTTAGTTACTTAGGGATTAAGTCTCACCATCTATATAAGGATGGATTGTATCGTCATTTTAATCAAGCAATGAATTAGAGTTAGTCTTCCCCAATCTAAGTCCCTCTCTCATCCCTAGCCGCCGTCGCCGCCCGGCTATCCTCCCGGCGGTGTTTACCCCCTATGAACCCTAACCCATAACATACTTCTAGAGCATTGCTTTGCGAAAAATGAAAGCACTGAGTAGAATATCACTCCTGGTCAGAAATTTATTTATTAATCAGTCTCAGTGAAACGGGATAGCGGTATCTGCCTACGTTGCATTACATTATTGCATAGAAATTCCTGTTGCTTATTCACTGTAAAAGATTTTGTTGATTCTAATATTAAGTACAAGTTGTTCTTATTTACCATGGCTTATTTGGGTTGATGCAATGTGGGCTAACTATGTGCAGTAATACTTAATATGCTTGAATATAATGTGTTTGCTTTGATTCTTCATTCAATTAGGTGAGAATTTTCGTGCACTGGGAATACTGATGCTGATATCGTGGATGGGTATTTGGGATCCTGAAACAATGAGCATGTCAGTTGCTTCTTCTGCTGCTGTTTCCCTGGGAAAGTAAGCTGCTCTTTCCATACTCTGAATGTTGTGATGTACAGAGCAATATGCTATGTTAATCTTGCTATGTTTTACACCTCTGCATTAGGATCATAGGGATTAAAATCCAGTGTTGACTGCTTGAAGTATTTTTATTTTCTTTTGAGATGATCTATTGAATAACTTCTTGATGTTCATTTCTGGAAATGTTTATTATACACAGCACGAAATGATATCATAAGACATGGAATTAGCTATGTTCATTGAAGAAACGATACATTTATATTTTATAATGGAATAGCAACGATATCTATTGGAAGCACATGAAAATCTAGAAGGTAGGTATTGAGAGGTAATCATCTGTACGTTGGAATGCCATGCACTTGAAAGGCACCTGACATGTGACAGTGTCGTAGACGGATACACCCAAATCTTTCAGACTGGATCCTGATCCAGAGCACATGAGAATGTGTGACTTGATCTTAACTATAGTTCACACAACATGAAGCTAATATTGATTAGTGGTCCAGAATCCAGATGGCAGTATCTTGGATCGTAGTATGCTAGTATATCCGATTGTGAGCGTCTCCATGGGAACAATTCGTTGTGTTGAAGAAACAAAATGTCTGTTCCATGTGCAGTACCCTAGAAAATAGGAATTGAGTTAAATGCAAAATACTCTAGTGGCGTTTAGGACAAGATGTAAGCGAAAGGCTAGTCTGTCATGTGGGTGATCACTCAGTTAGTCTAATGATCTAACCAAGCACATGCATGTAAGGGGTTTTTATTTTGACTGAAATAAAGCTGAAGAGTTGGCGTGCAACAGGTTTTACTTTCCCGGACTTGGGTGCGTGGTAAAACACATTAATTGTCAGCGACTTATTTGGCTGTCGGCACCGCCTGAAAAGTGTTGAGGGCCATAACCCGTCCTTTAGGGTTTTTGACAACAATGCCATGTGGACGCACGCATAGCAATATCGGCCCTGAGAAAACTGATCCACGTACCCTATTTCAACAACATTTTGCCGCAAACGAAGGCAGGATTGCATGCTCTACTACACCAACTCTCACACAAGCCAGGGAAAATAAACGCACGAGAGGTAGGATTTTGTCTTTGTGTTGACAGGTCCAACAATAGTATTATTGTTTCCTAGCATATATTGCTCTAGCTAGCACCAATTTGTTCTATATATCATCTACACTGGAAACATAATCTGTGCAAAATTACAATATAAGGGGGGCGTAATGGACTCTGCATCTATCATAAATTCATAATTAAGCAGGGGGGGGGGGGGGGGGCGCATGGGTGTCTGCAGTACATGTCACCACCTGATTGAAACCAGAGGTACCATTCGCATTTTGCAATACTAGTAGCTCTGTCTGTACCCACAACCTAATAATGTATGCTGTCCATGAATAATGCTTATCTTAAGACATCCTCAGTTTGATGGATGTTGTGTATTGCGATGCACTACAAAGTCCTAATCTCGTCCTTGTTGGAGAGCTTCTCCAGCGTGCATACGTGTCATTTCGTTTCCTCATGTTGGCTGCTATCATGCGTGTATGGGATAAACAAATAGGTGTACTAATGCTTGTCGTTTTCTCATGTTCTATTAATCTATGATGCTTGGATTAACGAATATTTTATATCTACCTACTATGTCAAGTCCAATTGCTAGTGGCTAGAGTCTTGAAGAAACGTTAATGGTTGATTTTACTGCTGATATTAGTGATTTGTGCTATGTAAGAATTTTTTACGTGGATTGTGCTGAATAGTGATCCATCCAATTAAACTAGGTAACATGGAAGTGTTTCATCTCAAGGTCAACTCTGAACGTGCTTATGAGCTAGCAGTAATTGTCCAGTATACCAAAGGTCAAACACATTGCACTTGACTATTTACATAACATATACTAGTACTGCAGTGGTGTGCTATACGCTAATGCTACTAGTACGTTTGAATGAACTTGATTACCAGCTGTCGCAGCTAGCTAGATTTCAACTAATCTGCCGATCGGCGGTGCATGTGGTTTGGTACATTAGTTAAAACAATTGGTTTTGTGTGGTGTTAATTTGAGTTGCTGTGAAGTGATCGATGTCTGCAATTCACATTGAAGAAAAGAAGGAAGGCGCGTATGTAGACTTTTGATATCTTATGGCCGGACTTTATGAGCTGAGCTGCTAATCTTGATTAGTAGCTGCTAAGTAGAGACAAAAACAAGTCTGAGAACCAATGATATGGGTGGATGCATGTAATCCATGCATCCAGCAGGGCATTACTTCATCGTTAATTAGCATGCATGTTAGTATGATCGAAGAATCACTATATATACTGAATTGTATACACTCCTATTTTGCTTAGTACTAGTTTAGTATTATGTTTGTCGTGATTAGCAGGCTAGTTGTTGTGTTGCTGAGCTATAAAAGAAGAAGCTGTGGCAGCGTGCAGCCTCCCCTCTGAAAGCTTCTCGATCCTCTGCATCATATCGCCTTCAACTACTACTACTCTTGACGCCATGGCCGGGAGCGGGACGCCGTGCGCGTCGTGCAAGCTGCTGCGGCGGCGGTGCACGTCGGAGTGCGTGTTCGCGCCCTACTTCCCGGCGGAGGAGGCGCAGAGGTTCGCGATGGTGCACCGGGTGTTCGGCGCCAGCAACGTGAGCAAGATGCTGCAGGAGGTGCCGCCGGCGCAGAGGGCGGACGCCGTCAGCAGCCTCGTCTACGAGGCCAACGCCCGCGTGAGGGACCCCGTCTACGGCTGCGTCGCCGCCATCTCCTTCCTCCAGCACCAGGTCTCCCACCTCCAGAAGCAGCTCGCCCTCGCCCACGCCCACACCGCCACGCTGCAACTGCAGCTGCAGCTTCAGCACCAGCACCAGCACCAGCTGCAGCAAGATCATGATCAACATGAGCATTGCATCCTGCAAAATGCTCTTCCCCAGCTGATGCTGCAGGACGCATTCCTCAAGAAAGAGTCCATGTGGACCTAACGATATGACTCTTGTTTAAGCGTCCATTTGATCTTTCTACTTCGATTTCTATGATATAAGTATTATCGTCTCTTCTGTAATTTCCCAAAGGATGGGAAAATTAATGAAGAAAGAACAATTTGGTGAAATTAACCTACCTCGTCTCTCCATTTCTGATCAAAAGGCTTTCTGAAGCACCTGTTCACTTCGCGAAGAACCGTATTATATTCATTCAGCTCACATGCACTCCACGACAAGTTTCAGACACACCTTTTTGCTTTCAGAGATATTGTTGTTTGCTAATTAAGGGTCAGTGGTGTGAGAGTGGGACATGTTAATTTGGACTTACATATGGTCTGTACACAGTAGGATCCAGATAATACGTGCACATAAGTACACGAATTAAGCATCTCAAACCACCCCGAACTCCATTAAGTAGCAGTAGAGCTGATGATATGATACATCTAACCAATGGGAAGGCCTTACATGACCTACTAGATTCCCAAGTTCTGTGCACTGGACATGTGTCCTTTCTGAGCTAATATGTGTATATTTGTTGCTTACCTGGATCGACTTCACTGATACCCCATTTGTCCTGTCCAAACAATATAATGTTAGTGTTAAATTAATGCCCAGGACAGGCATCAGAATATGCGTTGGGTTGATATTACAAAACAAATGGCGCCGGGTGCATGCCTCGTGTCATCGAGGGACCAAAGCGGACAAAACCAAAGGTTGTTTCCATCAGTTCTTTTATGGTTTTGTTATTAATGATACATGGAGATCAAAAGTCCTTTTTACCAACCATCTTGTTTTATAAACCTGCCCATGATTGGCTTGGTGCTAGCTCTAGTCTCAATCTAGGACAAACAAATTAAAGGATCACTTGTAGCCCCCTCAATTCTGTATCTCATGTATGTACAAGTTCATGCGAAAATGATATTACTAGCGGATCCTCCTTTACAAAAAAGATTACTTCCTAGTTAAATCTTCAAATTTTAAAGTATTAATACTTGCAAAAATATCACTCTCTCCATCCAACAAGTATAGCATTTTTTAAAAGAGAGGACATATTACAAACTAAAATACTTTAGGAACATTTTCCCTCAAAAAATATATTTTAATAGTTTTCATAAATACCCAGACAACATAATAATATCGGTGTAAATGTGCATATTAGAGAACATGTAATTTGCAAGTAAAAGAAGGATATAAGATTACTAGCATATACTCTCTTTAGTTGAATAATTCTTACCATTTTGGACAAAAGATTGTCAAACTTTTAAAACTTTGACTATTAATAATTTTTAAAACATTTAGTTTGATAATACTAGAAGAAATCTGTATAGACGATTTATAAAAAGTATTCTAGTAAAAGTCATTTATGTATTTTTTTATATCCAAATGTTAAATATCAATTTATAAGACCGTGTTATTATCTAAAACGACAATAACTATCAAACTGAAGGGAGCAACATCTAAGCATCTTGGATTACACTAAGTGTGCTTTGCTATATCTATATATGGTGCTACCACAATAACCAGACAGTTTCTGTCTTTTTACGAACGTCAATCAGTGATCGTGGAACAATCCCTGATCTGATGACCTCTTATCATGCATAGTGTCTTGGTTGGTTGGCCCAAATCATCGAAGAAAACTACAGAGAGATGCAAGAAAGCATTGACAGAGATCGACATGGGCCTAGCATTCATACAGGTTTCCCAGGGCTAATAATTTCCATTTCTTTTCGAGTACAAGTTGGACTGGACGCACATGCATATGTGTGTAACGTAGTACATGTCTAGAGAGATAAAGTCGATCGAGCTAGTTCTTTAATTTAAATTAAATCTCAGAAAACAAGCATCCAATGCAAGGTTAAGAGCATTCCTAACAGATTATCTAAATTTGATCATCCATATTTTTATCTAAAATAGTTTCATCTGAGTTTCTCTCTTCAAATATAGATGACATCTAAAAATAGAGGATGAGATGTATGCTCTGTTGGAGCTCAATCCTTACTTTTTATCCTAGGATGTGATAGATGAATTGTTAGAGATGCTCTAAGGCGTACTTAGAAATTGGAATGGAAGGATGGAGTAGATCGATTGAGCAGGTTTCCCTGCAAGGAGCCTAATCAATTATATATATATATATATATATATACATTATTTGTGAATGGGTATGTAGCCTAGTGATTATAGTGACCTGAGTAACACCTAAGGTCCTAGGTTTAAATCTCCATAGGAGCATGAATTTCAGATTGGGTATTTGAGGGACTAGATACTTGGGCTAAGTTTCCAGAGTTTTTGAAATAAAAAAATGGCTACATATATCCGAGTGGATATAGAGACCAGATAAAAATACCCTTCTCTTAGTCTATATATATATTGTTGGGCTGGCCCAAGCAAGGCTAGCCAGATATTGTATTAAGCATGACGGACAAAAAATAGTACAAACACGGCAGCAGGGTGCCGAGGGGAAGGAAAAGGGGAACCAAAAGAAAGAAAAAGAGAGAGAGAGAGAGAATCGGCCAGGCTTAGTTAGCCGTGGTCGTCAAAAATAGTGAAGTAGCCAGCCACAGCCCATAGCCTGATTTCTTCCCGCAGGTCACTGAAAAGCTCCTCAGCTGATCTGAATTTCTGATTGAAACCTTGCAAATAAGCCAGCAGGTTAGCATGAGTAAGGTGTCGAATGCTTCTCTGAATTTGACTCTGAACTGCATCCTTGCAAACAGCCAGCATTCACCCAAGTGTAAGGACGTATCGGCCGGTAGGTAAAAAAGGATATTTGTCCAGCTGCGAATTCGCCGCCAGATTGCTGTGGTGAAGCCACAATTCACTAGGAGGTGATCTGTTGTTTCAAAAGCAACGGAACAGAGCGCACAGCTCTGGTTGTGAGGCCAGTTTCTACGGGCAAGGTTGTCTGCCGCGACCGCGAGGCATTTTTTTCTTGATTGCTAACCACATAAAGAACTTTACCCTGGGCATTGCCCTTGTTTTCCAGATCAGCTCGGCAAAGGGGTCATCTGTTTCCGCGAAATAGAAGAGACTGTAAGTAGAGGGGGACGAGAAGCAACCCTTAGGGCCCGGTTTCCAGACCATGGTGTGGTGTCACACTGGCTGGATAGGTGGACATTTTGTACTAGGTCCCAAAGGGTCAAGTATGTATTCTACCATTGGGCCGTGTATCTCTCGTATCCAGCTATTATTGGAAGGTGCATCACTGACTGAAGGAAATTTAGTGATGACAAAGCTGAAGAGTGTTGGCATGGAGGTGGCAAGGCAACCAGCTGGCTCTCCAAAAGTCAGTTTGGCGGCCGTTTCCAACAGCAAATCTGGAGGCCGCCCCCAGAACATTGGCCCCAGTGTTTGAGGTTCTTGATCCCTAGACCTCCTTTGTCCAGGGCCGGGCTTGCACACTTGCTTCCATGCCACCAGGCAGTGGCCACCATTGATATCCTCTTGCCCCTTCCACAAGAATCCTCTGCAGCGTCTTTCTATTTGGTTGATGGCCCATTGTGGTAGCTCCAGGACAGCCAGAAGGTGGTGCACTGGGAAGGGACATGATGAGGACCGATTTGAGTAGTACTGTTCTACCTTGTGTGGAGATCGAGCTCCAGCCCGCTATCTTCTTGCTGAATTTGTCCATCATGGGTTGCATGCAGATCAGATTTGGTGAGGCATCGAAGGGACATGGGCAGACCCAGATAAGCTGCTCTATTTTTGCATTGCAGTAGCAACATGCTGATCTCTGCTGTGCGTTCCACTTGACACCGGATCGGAGTAATGACGCTTTTTGCTAGGTTGATTTTGCCAAAAAAACCCTCCAGAATGCGTTTCACTGCAGTGGTCGAGGAGGGAGAAAGAGCACTGCATAGAGGGAGAGAGAGAGAGGGAGAGGGAGAGACTTGGGCCTGGGAAGGTTCTGTCCGCCATGTTGAGAACACCCCGTCCCCGTGTTGTTGCCTGCCTGAGCACTGCCCTCAAGACATCCATAACTAGCACAAAGAGAAGTGGGGAGACCGGGTTACCCGCTTAATTAACCTATAAGCGGGTTTATGAATCGGCCCACTTACACCCCTACCTGCAGCCTTAGACCTCGGGTTGGTGTGATGGGGGCTCCGAGCCCGCCGGAATAACTTAATTTGTTTCGTCGCTGTTAATTCATATCCATGCCAATCTTGCAGCTAAACTTGTCACTGATCACATCCGTCAATTTTTGGAGGACACATGTGCGCGCATGAAGTTGGCGTTAGTACACCTTACAAGTACACATATCTCTATGTGGTAATTAAGCATGCATATATATGCAGCGCCCTGCGCTCCGGAAAGTTGTGAATTTTGATGGTGTTTTCATTACCGTGTGGGGATTAAATGTTCTCCCTCGCAGCTCCTATGGATAGGACAACCCAGTCGTACGTTGTTGGAACAATATCTATCTAATTAATTGCCTACAAATTATCATGCGTGCTTTATTTTCAAAGGCCGTGGCTGAACTGTTAAAAGGACATGTGTTGCAGCGAGACAACACTTAGATTAATCATTTTGCATGGTCATCATTAACACAATGGTCGTTGTCTTTTTATTTATCGACCACTTGGATACATATCCTAAGGCTACTTGCAACCTGTTTTAGAAAAATTTCTAAGCATGGATGTGCATGGAATAAATACAGAACATAAAATATAACATATTAAATATGAAATAGATACTCTATCTATTTAGCTATCTATGTATATTAAGGTCGCGTTCATTCTCCCCCGTTACTAACTTAGATTCTCTCTTTTTTTACGTGCACGTTTCCCTAACTACTAAACGGTATATTTTTTTTTACAAAAAGTTCCTATACGAAAGTTGCTTTAAAAACATAATAATCTAGTTTACATTTTTCTAATTAATAACTAATTAATCATATACTAATCTATTAATATGTTTTCCATGCCGGATAACTATGCCAAGTGCCGGACGCGACCTAAATATGTTAAATGGTTTTTTTACCATCCTTGAAAAGTACCTCAAGGTATCAAGAATTTTAGTACAAATTTTTTGTATCTCAAGATACAATATCTATAAAGGGTGGTACTTGAGGTATTTTTTTAAGGATGGTAAAAAACTCATGTTAAATACATAACCGCCATCTAAACTACCGTACCTGCCCTAATGTTTTTAATCGTTGGGTTGTGCAAGAGGTGTGAAACCTGTCCGCTAAATCAAATTAAATGGCGTGTGACAGTGCTACTAGTGTAGTTTTGTCTTGAGACTGAAGAATTTAATCAAAAGGCATATGCATGCATGCAATCTAAGTACGACCAATATATAAAAATAATATATGTGTTTCCTTCTAATTTGGCCCATCAGGGAAGCCCATGAGGATTATTCCAGTGTTGTCCTTAAATATTAAAAATACCCAAAAGGGATTAATAGATAATTTAATAACAGTGACAGACAAGAGGGGAGGGTTAGTTGAGGCATCGATCTAGGATTAGAAATGAAATGAATGGGGTCAATCAGCCAGACAGCATGGACCCCTTCGCCGTTAGTCCTTAGTAGTACGTATATTAGGGGTTGTTTAGATGGAGCCCCAGGTCACATCGGATGTTTGGACGCTAATTTGAAGTATTAAATATAGACTAATCAAAAAACATTTTATAAATAAGAGCTAATCCGCGAGACGAATTTTTTGAGCCTAATTAATCTATAATTAGCAAATGTTTACTGTAACATCACATAGGCTAATCATGAATTAATTAGGCTCATTAGATTCGTCTCACAAATTAGTCCAAGATTATATATGGGTTTTATTTATAGACTACGTTTACTATTTATAATAAATATCCAAACATTCGATATGACTAGAGACTAAAGTTTAGCCGTAGAACCAAAACAACCTGTTAGAGCCAATGGTAGGTGCATGCAGATGCAGCTGCAGGCGTAGGCCCTCTCATTTGTCCTCTCTTTGGACTTCTTGTGCTAGCATACAAATCAATAGTACTATGTGTATAGTGTGAAGAGGTAATGTTTTTTCATCTCTCAATAAGATATATATGCCCATTTCTTAAAAAATGGTTATTGACCAGGGGTGGAACTAGGGACAACTTGCGTTTAAGCCCTACGTCTATTTCAAAAATAGTATTAAGTTTTAGTCACGGGCGAAGCTGCATGTATTAAGGGGTTCCTAAGAACCATCGAGAAAAAAAATTTAGCTAGAGTTTATCAATTTTCGTCATATATGTATTCCTTCCATTTAAATTCAGGCACCAGTAATGGTCTAAATCTACTTTAAAGCACTAAAAAAATAAATGAGTGACATCCTCCTCTATTTGCTCTAGCTCTTCCCCTAGTTTTAGTTAAAATTTATCCAAAAGTATATACTCAATCGTTAAGCCCTAGGCTTAGAAATTTTTTGATTCCGCCCTTGCTATCGACCATCATATTAAATTATTCTTTCATCCTAACTTGGGTATGCTCATATATATTGATTTATCTGTTAATACTTTTAATGATTATATCGATGACACAAAAAGACGAGGGCATGTTCACAATGGATGAAATTACTTTGTCGTGTGTTTAGAACATTTGTCTTGCGCACAGGTTAATTCCGATGAATCTGAATCCTAAAAAAGCTGATATGTGGACCACTTGGGTGCAGCAGATTAGATTACCTGTGTTCCTGAGGCCCCTGAAGATCTTATATCACTATACAGTGTATTTTATTTGGATATGCATGGTAACTTTCACTTCATATATCGCTCCATATATATATGGACCGGGATGCATACATAAGCAGGCGCATGGGACGGAGAAAATAGACAGAGCTAGCTACGCTCTGTCGGCAATTAAACTGGGAACATATATATAATCTTTCTTAATTATGATCACTTGGTTACTTTACTCCCCAATTTGCATATGGGGTAGCTAATGGTTCAAAATCAATCAATCAAACTTCATTACTCTTTTAATTTATGCTGACATTATTCAATGCATTTGTTAGTAGGAGTAGTAGCCAGCATCAATTCAATAATGCAAACTCTGCAACTAGCTAATGATGCGTGCCTTCTCAGCTAGCAGGAAAGGAAGCCATCCATATTTCATCTCGTTCATATATATGAGGGGCCGAGCAGCATAGGTACGATCAGATCCCAACTGCTGCTACTGCGCATCGACCACCTCGATCTTACTAACCTTCTAAGATCAGCTAGCTCAACAACTGATGTACTACCAAGCAGTAATTATTGTAGTACCAGCTGATGTACTAGTACCATTCTTTCAGTCATGTGGTTTGAGGTTCCTCAGCTTTTGCTAAATATGCAAACGGTGTACATCATTCATGCCTTTCAGTTTTCATAGCTACTAATACACCCGTAGCAAAATATAAATATTTCTAAGTTATTTAGTAAATACTAGAAAGACCACACGGCTTTGCCGCGGTATAACGTAGATGAGCCAGTCCATTATATGTATAACATTATAATAATTGAAATATTATATATCTAATGGAGCATTTCTCTTTCTCTATCTTGTAATTATGAACTTATGTATTAACTACAACAATCATTATTTATTTTTAACAATAATATCTCTCCTATAATTTTCTACATTTAATTATCCAACTATTAAAATTGCTAAGTCTTTTGTATGTGGCATTTCATTTTGTATTGGATTACCTTTCAGTGCCCCAATGATTTGAATAAATATATATGTGACATTACCATTATTTATATTTTTTTCCTATTTGGCCGCCCATTGAAGTACAAACGAATAGGCTTGTCTAATTTTTATGCATAAAATGTTTGGACTAATTATCATTCCTATTATTAACTAATTTATCAAGTATTTTTGGTGATTCTTTCAACGATGGTATTCTAATTTTACCATTTTTGCAGCAGTTTGAATATATAATTTATTTTTTTCTTTTTCTTGTTTGCCTCTTATTTCTTTCTAGAAACGAAAATATAGTATTACGGTTTTTACATTTAAATTCCGGCATGCCTACATATGATCTGTTTTCATAAAAAAAATTAAATTGTAAATATATCCTAGCATAAAGTATATCATACTATTGAAGGATAGTTGATATGAATTTGTACGATCTATATACATACATTTTTTGGGGCTATGCTTTCAATATGATTTATGTTATAATATTCTTTTCTTTTCTCTGTTTTGTTTCTTCTTATTTGTGCATTCGAATCAATGTTTCTTTGGGAAAATATATTTGTATTTGTATTTAATATACTTTCTGGTGTTTCTATTAGCTTGTTGGAGTTTTTATTTTTTTTACAAATACTTTCTCTTTCGACCTAATGCTTCTTAATATTATTATCTGCAATATTTATATTGTCTTTTCTCCTCCTTTTCTTTTCTCTTATTATTTGTAACCTTATTGGTCTTGCTTTTTGCATTCTTCTCTATTATATTCTATTATATCTATTGGATTATTTTTTACAGCATATTTAATAAATTCTGCAGATAATATGAGGAAAATATGTTAGTCTTACATGTAAATCACATGTGTTTCAGGAGGGAAAAAGTCTGAAATAAAATGCGCTCAATCAATATAAATGCTTTAATTATCCATGCAGTTAATGATATTTTAAAAATAATTTATTTAATAATCGTTGTTCTAAACTATTTTTATAGCCATTTATTATTGGCATTCATATAGTAGAAAAATACATCCAAAATGTTTTTTTTTTGATAAATAGTGCTGGTATTGTTCCATTTATAATTGATTGTTTTTTTCTTAGTTTCCTAATAAAATTTAATGCATCCAGCGTGAATAAAATATAATTCTAATAGATACGGCCGGCTGGTATTGTTCCATTTATAATTGATTACCATTTTTAGTTTCCTAACTAAATTTAATGCATTTATAGCTCTAGATAATACTGTTTAGACAAATAAAAACATTGATTAGTATGTTTTATACCACGCTATGTTTATGAAAAGTTCAAACCGATGAGCGATAGATAACTTAGAGTACGTTACACGTGGATACATAAAAAAAAGAAAACTACTTTCAATAGTCACCAACCTATCTGTCTTTGACGTTGCACGGTACTAATAGCCCAAGCCACGAGATCAATATAGAAAGAATGCCTGCGATGGCTCTGGAAGAGACGACGGACGAGGAGCCACAGTCGATATACTCCTCCGTACGAAGATGGAAGATAATCGGGCGATGCTCGCTGCGCCACGTGGATGTGCTCGCTGGCCAAGAACTTGCACAACATTAGTATACAGAGATTAATGTGGAGAACAAAAAATTAAATAGAGTGGGAGATAGTACTTACAGTAAAATGAGAGGAATTTTGAATGAGATAAGGACAAGTAATACCGTAGATAGTACAGTCCATCTTTATGCTTTTTGGTGAAAAAAACAAACGTCAAATGACATATTTATAAACGAAAAATCTTTTTGTTAATAAAATTTTTATATACGTGTTTTGTTTTTAGTGATTTAAAAACAAAGGGTGGAAAATAAGTTAGGATGAAAAAAAACCTCAAAATCAACTTTAAATTTAAAAAATAAATAAATTTTGGTTTATAAGTATAAATAAAAGTGAAAAATATGACTTATATTTTAAGATCAGCTTTAAATATCAGAAAAGGTTATATTTTGAAACGGATGATGATACTACGTCTCTGTCAGAATAAGCTTTGAACAGAAAACGGCAACAAGCTGCTACTGATTGAAACCATGGTCGTACTGTACATGTCTGAAATTCTCAACAGCCAAGCATTCCTATTAGACCCCACTTGTTAGGACAGGCTACCAACACATGCAAAGCAAATCTCATGACTCATCACAGAATTTTTCACCTAACACTTTCTATTTCGTCTTTGGCAGCACTCATTTCATGCTATGCCGAAAGAAGTGAACTGGGGGACGTTTGAATATTCAGTACCAACCCAAATTGATGCAAAAGAATGTGTTGATTTATCATGTGCCATTTAATTAATTACCACTCGATAGCTAGGTAGCTCCATGCATGATATTAAATACTAATCACAATGTGTCCTATCCAGCGCATTATTGACCCGACCGTACGTTTACCAGAAAAGAAATATTACAAGGCGAATAAAAGACGCTGCGTGGACCATATAACTGATTAATTGTCCGTTTCAAAGTAAAGCTGCGTTCCAATCTAACAAGGTTTTTGTGGTATCAAAAAAAAAACACACACACACACACACACGGATTTTGGATTTTTCATGGATAAGCTTTCTAAGCTTCTAAACGAAATGTTTTGTATTTTTTTATAGATTCCTCGTGTAACCTTTTTAAAGTAAAATTTTCATCTGCAGTGATTAATTCAGTAATTGATATGATACCTTCAAATAGCTAAAAGAAATTTAACAATTCACCAATGCCGTAATCTCACTTATCTCCACCACTAGGTAAATCTAGGTGCTTTCTGCCTAGCCCGTGGACTATATATATACTCCATCCTTCTCTAAATATTTAATGCCATTGATTTTTTTTTATAAATATTTGACTATTCATCGTATTCAAAAAATTACATAATTATTAATTATTTTTATATCATTTTATTTATTGTTAAATATACTTTTATGCATATATATAGCTTTACATATTTAACAAAAATAGTTTGAATAAGACGAATAGTTAAACATTTATAAAAGTCAGTGACGTCAAACATAGGTAGCATGTCACTCTTTTTTTTCCCTTTTGGATAATGGATATGAACCATGCATTGATCTTCTAGTGCGTTTGTGCAATCAAATGCATAACTTTTATTGTTCAGAAACCGCGTGCAGTTTTCACACACACCGACATCAATCCATCTCAGTTTGTTGAGAAAGATTAATTATTAGTGGCCATCTGCATGCACTTGTGTACACAAGTCGACGTTGGGAGTCTTGGGACCAAAAACATAGCTGCATCGCAAGCTGACTCAGACGTACTGAAACCACTGTAGCTAACACTAACAGTGCACAGATAAAATACAAGTGCAATTTCTTTGCTTAGTGACTTAATGCTACCTTATATCGTTAATGCATGTTTGACAAGGAAAACGATTTCTTTTCTGAATGCTCACCGTCTCCTTTTTATGGCTTAAGATGCGAATTGAATCTCATCATTTTTGCAATTGGCACACACTGAATATTTTAGTTATACATGCATGGTTGGTGTGACTGTGGTGGACTGATAGAGAGCTGTCGGTCACCAGAAAGGAGTACTCTCTACCTCCTAGGAGCATCACCTTTTTCTCTATTTGCTTTTTGTTAACTAAACGAGCTACAGTTTTAACACAATAATTAAGCAGCCTAAAATTAAGGGAGCCTACACTGTAGACGATTTCACAAATACAGGGCACAGTACATGTAGCAGGACAATCATATTGACAGAGAGCCATTTCAGTCTCAGTACTCAAAAGCTAACCTGCTCATGCTTTGCTAGGAATGATGGGAGTGGGTGCATGTGGTGATGATGAAGGAAGGAAGGTTTCAGATCAATAAGTTTCACCACCACCACATTCCAAACACAAGATCAGCATTTCAGTTCTACTACCCATTTAAGTTCCTTTCAGGCTTCAAGGTTAGCCCAAGGGTCAGTGTTGCTTGAGAGGTACTCACACATCTGCAGGTGCTGCCAGGGCCGGCCATTTAGCAGTTAGCCATGTGGACTGCTCTCTTCTCTCATCTCAGGGAGGTGCACAAGAGAAGTGCGGTGAAGGAGGACAGAATAATGAAGCCACTAACTGAGGCCAGCGGCCACAAGCAGGCGGCAGGTGCAGCCAGCAAGATGACTGTGCTGCAGTCTCCATTGGGGCTGAGAAGCATCCTCACCTCCCTCGTCGCCTTCTTCATCGTCGCCAGCACCGTCTCCCTCCTCTTCGACCGATCAGGCCAGGACGAAGCTCAGGTGCAGCTGGCCGTCGAGCAGCACCAGCACCAAGAAGTCCAGCTGAAGAAACCAGCTCCTGCAGCATCAGTGGATGAGCAGAAATCAGTAGATCGGGCATCGCTGAGGAGGCAGGGCCAGCAGGCGCAGGTGCAATGGACATCTGAGCTCCTGGACGAGGCGAGGGACGCCGGCGACGGCGAGGAGGAGGAGGAGTGCAACTGGTCGTTGGGGCGGTGGGTGTACGACAACTCCTCCCGGCCGCTCTACTCCGGGCTCAAGTGCTCCTTCATCTTCGACGAGGTCGCTTGCGACAAGTATGGCCGGAATGACACCAAGTACCAGCACTGGAGATGGCAGCCTCACGGATGCAACCTTCCAAGGTACTGCTGCTATCTCATTTCCATTCTACATCAATTCAGTTTTCTTTAATTTGACACTGCAGCAAGTCTGAAACTGCAGTACGACTACGAGCTGTTTCAGTGTTCGTTCGCTTGGTCTGTTCCTGCAGGGAAAAAAACAACCTTTTCCATTTTCAGATTACAGTATTTCTCTGATTACTCTTGTAACCCAGAGGCCAACTTGAAAACACGCAGAAAATTTGGTTAGTTTTGACTTCTTTCGGAAACAGTTGGTTTTGAGGACTAAACTAGTGGACAGAGAAAATCAGTTATTTTTTAAGACAACGGAAGATACAGTTATGAGAGAACCAATGCTTATCGAAAGCTCTTCTTTTTCTGACATGGTGTCACAATCTTTATCCGTTGAAACAGATTCAATGCCACAAAGCTTCTTGAAAAGCTCAGAAACAAGAGAATGGTGTTCGTGGGCGATTCAGTAAACAGGAACCAATGGGTGTCGATGGTGTGCCTGGTGGAGGCCTCCATCCCTGATGGCCGCAAGATGCGCGTTTACAATGGCTCCCTTATTTCCTTCAAAGCATTTGTAAGCTTCACAAATCTCTCATCTTCTTCCTTCAGAAATCAGAAACACTCTGTTTCTATCATCTGAACAACTTTTCTTTTTTTTTTTTTTGGTTTCTTCAGGAGTACAATGCGACTATAGATTTCTACTGGTCGCCACTGCTACTGGAGTCCAACAGCGACAACCCCATCATTCACAGAGTGGAGTACCGGATCATTAGGGCAGACAGGATTGAGAAGCACGCTAGCGTTTGGAGGGATGCTGACGTTATCGTCTTCAACTCTTACCTTTGGTGGAGGAAGCAGAAGGCCGATATGACGATGAAGGTCATGTAAGTACATCTACTTTCCCAGTCAGAAAAAGAAGTTCCCTTTTCTCTCTTCCAAAAATGCAACTGTGATTCTGGGGTGACAGCAAGTAAGTTATTGTCTTCCTTGTGCAATAATCAATAATTTAGGTATGGATCATTTGAGGATGGAGATGCAACGTTAGATCAGGTGGAAATGGTTGATGGTTTCGAGATAGCTCTCAAGAAGCTAACTGAATGGCTGGGGACGAACATCAACAAGAACAAGACTAGAATCTTCTTTGCCGGCTCCTCACCGGCTCACACCTGGTGAGACAACAGCTCTTGCATATAAAATATTCTGAAAACCAACCAAATTCATCACCTCTGCTCAAGTTCCAATCTGGCTTATGCTTAGATACTGAAAATAACAGTCAAGTGCATTGCAGTCTGACAAGAAAATGCTGCAACAAAAATGGATTTCCTTTTTCAGGGCTAGCGACTGGGGAGGAGATGACAACAACAAGTGTCTAAACGAAACGGAACCGATTGAGACAGAAGGATACAAGGGCGCAACAACAGATTACAGCATGATGGACAAGGCGAAAGAAATCTTTGCAACACTGGAGGCAAAGGGCATACATGTTCAGATACTGAACATCACCCAGCTGTCTGACTACCGCAAGGACGCTCATCCCACGATATTCAGGAGACAGTACGTTCCTCTGACGAAACAACAGATTGAAAACCCGAGCATCTACGCGGATTGCATGCATTGGTGCCTCCCTGGAGTTCCTGATGTCTGGAACGAGTTCTTGTACGCATACCTCATGCGCAAATGATATATGTATAATAATGTGTTCTTAATTTGGCCAAAAATTTTCTCTGTTAACTTGTGGGTGCCTAGCTAGGTATTAGTGCACAGGGCATGGCCCCCATCATTTTTTTAACATTTACATGTAAAGAGAAAGGAAGAACCTATGTAATCGCAAAATGCAAAGAATTAATTTGCCTCTACTGCTAGGTGGTGTTTGAGATGAGATTAAAGGATTATATAATTTTTGGGATGGCTATTCGAGGGTATAGACGAATGATTTAATTATTTTTTAAAAAAGTTCAAATAATAACATTTTGAGGTCTCTTATCCAGTTTGCATTTATAAGATGTCATAGATTCGACGGCTGACGTCGAAAGGTGTTCCATAAAAGGTATTAGAGGTACATAGATACTAAGGGCTAAAAAGTAATGTATACAAAAGCATTTATGTCCACCAAATTGTAGGGGTACCGCAAATGTAGCGCGTAAGTGGATTGAAATGAACCAGAAAAATCTATGATTTACGTGGTAGAAACAAAAATTGTGTTACATTGTAGTTAGTTTGTAAACTTTGGCCTGATTTACGTGATAAAGATCATATTTGCATGGTCTTCAAAAATCTTTCCAACCCGTGGCCAGATTTACATGGCCTTTTGGTGATTCCCGAGTGATGCACTACGGTACGTTTTTTTTTCTGATTTTCAAGCATAAAATCAAAACGACTCAAATAATTATCATTTTAAAAAAGAAACATCTCTAGGGCCATGGTAATTGAAGTTATGCAATGCAAATTTTGTGAAGATTTATTCATATTAAATAAGTATTTGGTTTGATAGATAAATGCTCATGTGAGAAGACAATCAATTCAATATGTTGAGGTCGTACATCGTGGCTATTAGCTAAGGAGATAGTAAAATACAATTCATGAGAACTCTTCACAATAAGGTCATTGAAATTATCACATATTAGATATGTTGAACGAAAGGACAGATAAGTTTTTATATTAAAAACCAGTAAATAAGCACAATAAGTGGGTTGTACCACGTGAGATATCGTTGTGTAATTAATAAAAAACCAACAAACAAATAAAATAAGAAGATTTACGTACCCAACAAATTCCAACAGCAACCAACCTAGATCAAATTTGTGTAATCAACCAAAGCCCAAACGAATCTACATCGTACCACCGCCTCTTTCTTCAACGGCCCCGGAACGCAGTGCCACGCACCTTCCTCCGGCAGCACCTCCTCTGGCACCTCTTCATTTGGTGTCTACCATGTAAACAAGACGATACGATGAGAACCCTCATTAACAGATCGAACGCATGAAACACAAAACCAACCTAATAAGGATAATATATCTTCATACTTTTTATGTGCGTAAGGTATATATACCATTATATTTACATCATTATCATTGATTATAATTTATTTCTATTGGTACCTTACCCCAGACAGATCAACGGCTCATGTCGCACTACCTTACTGTACCTTTAGATACCTCATAAGTCATAAACACCGTAAAATCCCTCTATTTTTTTATATAATTTTTATATAAAACATACATTTAGAAGCTTATGCAGCAGAGACTAAAAATCTAAAATCACTCGTTGGAAACGAACGTGGCCTTGGTTGGTTTTCCGTTCGTTGGTTCCGCAGCTTGTAGCTAGCCCATTTCGATCTTGGCCACCGTTGCTTAAGGGGTCGGTCGGTTTGTCAGCCCAGCCCAGCCCAGCCCAGCAGAAGGCTCACATCATCATATAATATAACTAGTGTTTATATTCTTCTGGGTCAAAGGTTCTTATCGATTATCATATATCGCTGAGAAGAGAAAAAGGCGTGTGTCGTAAAGAAATATGAAAAAAAAAAGGCTCTGCTGGTTAATGGTAAAGTGTCATGTAGTAACAATGGGGTGTGGAAAAAGCCAACATGTTTGCAAACGAAAAATAATTTATGTATAAAATTTTTATATACGTATTCTTAGCGATCTAAAATCCTAAAATGGAAAATAAACTTCAGTAAAAATATCAAAATCAACTCTAAATTTAAGATTAAATATTAAAATTTTGTCTTATAAACATAATCTAAAGAAAAAGGATGGAAGTAAAATGTTGATATGCAATTATGCATTGGAAAAAAAGTCCACGTGTGAATTCATACAAGATTAATTATCCTCTTAACTTTCCTGCTAGATTGAAGCCTGCATGTCTACACTTTGGAATGAAACCGTGTGTATAGACTTGTCACGAAGCATCGGCCTCCAATGAAAAACCTATTGGCAGCTAGCAAAAATCAATGGATATATAAGCCGTTGGTTCCAGTATTAATTAAAATTTTGAGTCTGAAGTGCCAAAATTGCACTGTCATACCTTTAGTGTTTTATGTTGTTAACTTTTTTAAACATACATATTTATAGAGTAAAATATGTATAAACATTTAATAAAAACATTTTAAAATATAGGCCCATGTACATGTACTTGCAATAGCAAGAGCTCTGCCTATATTAAATTAAGAAGGGAGCAAATGAGGTACAGAGGTTTGTACACGGAGCGATGGAAAAGGCAAAAAAGAAAAAAAACTAGAGAAAAGAAAAGGACAGCGGCTGGGGTGGTTCTAAATCTAATCGTATTACATACATCTGACATATATAGTCAACTGCAGCTGCCTGAGATCCTGTGAAACCAGAAAAGGAAATATACTTGCAAACACCTAGCTGTGCAATTAATCAGGTGAATTTAGATAACATTTGTTTGCCCGAGATGGTGTCTAAATAATGTCCCCTTGGTAGTTAATTAATTTACTAAGATATATTCGGTTGGTTTTGTTTAATGTGTGATCAGTTGCAAATGAAAATGAAGAGCATCGATCCAGAGTACGTAGTCCATCGATCCATGTATGTCACGCTTGCATATATGCACATTGCATCGGATTCCTCGATCTGCCTGTAGACATATATGCATATTGCAGATACAGTTGAGGGTAAAAACAAATTAGAGATGGATCCAATATATATCGTGTTGCTGGCTGCATCAATCGATCGAACGAATGATTGATCGATCCACTGAAACAGATCGATCTACCGCCGCCCCCATATGCAGTACATGGTTTTTTTCCAACTCTGGTTTTCGTGATTTGTTCACATGTTCATGTACATGACAAATTGGCAATCACTACTACAACGTACGTACAGATATCATTCCAAGTAGAAGCTATATATTATAATCTCATCTCTCCACTATAGATCGATCAGTTGCCTAGCTCGAAACTCAAAATTCAATTAGTCAATCTATTACTTAACCAGTTGATGATCAGCCAGGCTGAAGTACTGTTTGCCTCAAAGATGTTAAAAACAGCGAGAGATTATTGCTGTAATTGTTAAACATGAGATCGCATCAATGTCGTAAGTGATAATTTAAAAAAACCATGTCAATATATGATTTCAATAAAAAGAAAAAAGAAATAGTTTTTTATCATACTTAAGAAGGTATCTAATTTTTAGCGTAAAAACTTATATTTTATATAAGAGTTTTTTTTTATCATTCATAAGACTTAAGATACCGCTAGTGTCAGGACATAGAGTTTTTTTTTAACATTCTTAAAAAAGTACTTCAAAATACCTATTTTTCAGTGTAAAAATCTAGTACCTCGAAGTATCATAATTTTACATTTAAATTTTTGATACATAAATGTACTTTAAAGCTGATAAAAAGCCCAAGGACATAATACATCTAGGTATTACGTACATATATATACCAAAATTTTACACCTAATACCTCTATGTATCTTTTGAAGGACCATAAAATTTATCTTTAGATAAAAGTACATTGCAGGTACCAAACTTCTACGCTAAAAATTTGATACCCTTACGTAATCTAGATACTTTTTTTTTAGAAAGTAACATTTCTCAATTTTTTTAAAAACGGAGGCTTTCCCTCTATTCTAAAGCATAAGCATTTTTGATATTGCATTGTTTATGTTTTGGAACGAAGAGAATAATAACTAATTAAGGGAAAAGTATACACTGATGCATAAGGACTCCATGGTGTTGATGGGCAGTACGGAATCAGTACATGTGTATGCATAAAGAACATACATCTGGAATATTCTGTATGTATATGTGTGCATATAGAACACACTATAGAATATTTTGGGCAAGGAGCGAAGTTTGAGAGTGGCATAGTCTCAATCTGGCTGCATGTTTGTGTATATAAATTATGTACGTATGTATGTATAGCTAGGTAGCTAGGTGCTAAACTAATTAAGGAGATGGGTGAGTGAACGAGACATGTTTGTCTCGTTTATATTGAGATTGAGAGAGAGAAGAAGAAATATATAGTGAGGCGACAGCTAGGCGGCGAATCGACCTGCCTGCTGCATATATGGGTGGATATATATAGGAGCTAGCGCGCGGAGGAGAAGCAATGAAGAAGCTTAATTTGCTAGGTAGAGGGAATTAACCAAGAAAAGGCAGCAAGCTAGCCATGGAGGCATCGAACAGGAGGAGGGGTGGTGGTCGAGGAGGAGGCGGGCGGTGGGCGGTGCTGGTGGCGACGGTGTGGATACAGGCGGTGACAGGGACCAACTTCGATTTCTCGGCCTACTCGTCGGCGCTCAAGGCCTCGCTCGGGGTCTCGCAGGAGGCGCTCAACTACCTCGCCACCGCCTCCGACCTCGGCAAGGCCCTCGGCTGGTCCTCCGGCCTCGCCGTCGTCTACCTCCCGCTCCCCGGCGTGCTCCTGCTCTCCGCCACGCTCGGCCTCGCCGCCTACGCCCTCCAGTACGCCATCATCCTCGACCACCTGCACCTCCCCTACCCTCTCGTACGACACGTCTCTCTCTCTCTCTTCCTATTTACTTTTCTTTTCGACTACTGTATATTGATTTAGAGTAGCTTAATTGCCTTAATTATTACTCCACTTGTTCTTCTTCCATTATATATTACCCCTAGCTATATATGATCGATCTCTATATATATATATATATATATATATGAGAGTTTCATAGGCAATAAATAAGATGTCATATAGATATTTTTAACGATGTGGTAAAGTATTAATGAAAAAAGAGATAAAATGAGTTTCATGAAGATGAAACCTTCTGTACACTGTTATCTAGACAGCTTGTGTCTTACATGTAATCTAGAAAACAAGCATTGAGAGATGTGTGTTTTATCCTAGTTTTAAATTTTTAAGATGACATGTCACTCTAGGTAATTGTGTCCATAAAAATTACATTGAAGATGGCCTAATAAATACTGATTACGTGGATGTATAGAGGCCATGCCAGCAGCGATATATCATATATGTTTATGGTAGTAAAAGTAGAGTAATAGTGATGACGTTACTACCTACAGTAGAGTAGAGGCCACAAATAAGTTGCAATCACATATCACATTCCATGGACACAATTCTACGTCCCATTCCCATTCAAAATCGATGCTATGTTCCATCGCAGCCAAGCCAGAGCCACAACCTCTCGTTTTTACTTGGCCTACGCTTCTTTGGAATCGTCTGTAAGCTCTAACCTCCAATCAATCCATTACCATTTTCTCAATAAATGCACAGACTATACATAAAGTTAATAATAATATTATATGCACCAATAAGTTCATTATATATATCCGCGCGAGATAATTTATGCTGGAATTCATTCGCTCCTTCATATATACCAATATATATTCTCCATCTTACCAGCCTACACTATCACCTGCTAATAATTAATTAACCTGTACATATATTCCGTTTCAGTATTATTTAACAACTATACTAACCAACAAAACCGGCACATGCATCAACCACAAGGTTCTCAAGTAATAAGCAGATTCCATTATTTTCTTTTTTCAGAAGATAAACTAATTAAACCATAGTGTATCCAGTATATATTCCAACCTGCAGACAACAATGAAAGATGTCTTATTTAATTGTTCCTCTCTTCTCCTTTATTTTCAGAAATCCCACTTTCAAAATATGAAGGGCCAAAAATAAAGAGTTGCACACGACAAAAGAAACAACAAACAAACACGGGCGTGCTTACCCCTACTCAATAGTGAATAGCATTCACGGTCTGACCGGACTCCCTAACGCTCCAGCACTGTTGAACTGCAAAACTAAAATTCATTCCTTCAACTATCATGCTATGCTTCCCTTTCTAATACAACATCCAGATAGCTCTGTCCTTCATTACATTTAAAAACCTACCATCAACATGCCACTGTCATGTACATTACATCACTGCTGCATTATTGGCACCTTGCATTAATGCCTTCTTGCCGAACTATCAGTTTCAGATTTAACTATAAAAAACAGTTCAGCTTCAATCCAGCTTTGACTAGCAGATGAGCCAGCTATCACTCTTCCTACAAATGGACACTGTATCCCCTTCTTTTGGTTTCTTGCTGACATGCTGCTAGGTGATAATGCCAAGCCTTCAACTTCTCCATCATAAACAGTAGCAAGAAAGAAGCAACAAGCCCTTTTTATCTGTTACAGTAACCAAATAGTATGAACAGATTCATGGTTTCTAAGCCTATAACTAATCAACCAGTGAGTTCACCAAGTTCCATTGCCACCATATACTTGACTTGTTGTAATAAATCTTCTTAGACTGCATAGCTCACAGAAATAAGCTGTCCTGGTTCTTTTGTGAAATTAAAATAGCCTGCCCATTTCTTTTCTGAAGCTAAAACAACCTGCCTAGGCAAAGGTCAGCGAATTACACCTGGTAGAAATTCTCCGACTGGCCAACGTTTTCTTTTCTGAAACCAAACAACCCGCCTTAAGAAAGCATGGTCCTCCCAACCGCCAAACAATCCCTCTAAAACAGAAGCGACATCAGCCTAGAACAAAGGTTCTAACACACAAAAGCATTGCTCGCGTGTCAGCCATAAATGTGAGGACAACTGCAACATCACAAGCCTATTGCATTGCATTTTCAGTACTGAAAACAGCACCATCAACCTGCTCCTTCTTCACATATTCTTCCCTGGGCAGGTCCTTCAATAGCAGTAGGAAGCAAAACATCCTTTTTATAGATGAGGAAGCACTGCATAACATCCTGATGAACAAAAAATACCAATTAGATCGCAGAATTATAACCAACGATCGATGTTACAGTTTCTGCAACTGTACATAACACATGCTTCCACACGCTATTCGAAGCAGCAAATCAGGATTATCACTTTGTTGTACAGTACTTTGCATACCAGTATAATTCATAACTCCCAGAACGCTTTAGACTTCTTTGATTTCCAAGCCATATGGTCAAGTGGATAACAGCTGGGGACCTTAGGTAATACAACAGCTTCCTTATCCCTTCAGCCACATACAGGTACACAGATAGGGCAATCTATTAATATGGCAGAATTGGCTAGGACACACGGGTGATAGAAGCATAAAAGGTCTAGCAAACAGAGGATTGCTGCCAAATATGAAGAGAAATCTTCCATACATAAAACCAAGATGTATGAACTGATAATTAGTGCATAACGAATTCGCTGGTAGGCATGTTTTCCTTTAACTTCCATCAATTGTATTATACCAGCGATGCATGAATAATGTTTTTAAATGCTTGGGCTTACTAAACTAAGGTAACCAACTGATTGCCTAATTTGGAATCATGTATTACATTGCAGGTGTTCTTGGTCTGCCTGGTAGCAGGTTGCAGTATCTGCTGGTTCAACACAGTATGCTTTGTGCTATGTATACGCAGTTTCTCCTCGAGCAATCGCCCACTGGCCCTCTCCCTCTCCATAAGCTTCAATGGGCTAAGTGCTGCATTCTACACCCTCTTTGCCAATGCCCTATCCCCCTTTTCCCCATCTGTGTACCTCCTCCTCAATGCCATTGTTCCTCTTGCCGCATCTCTTGTTGCGCTGCCAGCAATCCTCCTCTGCCACCCGCATGATGGCCACCTCCACATTGTGCCCAAGCATGACAAACATGTCTTTCTTGGTCTCTACATCCTTGCGTTCATCACTGGTATATATCTAGTGATCTTTGGCTCTTTCACCACAACAAACTCCACTGCATGGGCAGTCCTTACAGGCGCCATCATCCTCCTCGTTCTCCCTCTCATCATTCCTGCATCCTCCAGTTGCTTCCACATGGGCACACATACCCCTGATCCTGCAGTTCCACTCAACCACGATGATCCACAAAGACCACTTTTGCTCAATAATGATCATCGTACAGAATCTAATGACATGATGCAGAAGAGAGTGGAACACCAGATGCAGGATTGTTGCTTGGGGGTAATACTGGAGAAGGGACGCATGTTAGTTCTTTGTGAGGAGCACAGTGCAAAGAAGCTCATCCGATGTGTTGACTTCTGGTTATACTACACAGCCTACTTTTGTGGTGCCACTGTCGGGCTAGTGTACAGCAACAACCTGGGGCAAATTGCACAATCATTTCACATGCAATCTCAGCTCACCATGCTTCTTGCTGTCTACTCCTCCTGCTCCTTCTTTGGCCGGCTTCTGTCTGCACTCCCAGACTTTCTTCACAGGTACCTCTGTCTTGTTCTATATACTTGCATGTATCCTAACCCTCACCAGCTGGCCGGTAAACTAACTATATAAGGAATTTGCATGCAGGAAGGTTTCATTTGCTCGGACAGGGTGGCTTGCAGCTGCGTTGGTTCCCATGCCAATGGCGTTCTTCCTAATGTGGAAATTGCACGATATAAACACTCTGGTAGCAGGAACAGCAGTAGTTGGCCTAAGCTCAGGTTTCATCTTTGCTGCAGCAGTGTCAGTAACATCTGAGCTCTTTGGACCAAACAGCATTGGCATGAACCATAACATCCTCATCACCAACATCCCACTAGGATCACTACTATACGGTCAGATTGCTGCCTTAGTATATGATGCAAATGGCCTAAAGATGTCAGTAATAGACAACCGCAATGGAATGATTGAAACTACGGTGGTGTGCATGGGGGCAAAGTGCTATTCGACCACATTCTTCGTGTGGGGATGTATCACATTGTTGGGGTTGGTTTCAAGCATAATCCTATTCTTCAGAACAAGAACAGCCTACACTGCTGCTGCTGGTCAGCAAGTTGTAACCACCTTAGCCAAGTTTCGAGATGACAGAACTCCTTGATATGTTCCTCACTGCTATGGAATCATGGCTAGTTTGTACATGTTTTGATTGAGTTCTAGGTGACCTGGGCTAGTAGATACTAGATAACATACATGTAAAAAAATCATCACAGAGAAAGAAGCGGATTAGCATCTTCTGAGAAGCAAAAGTGACGGATGAAGTTCCATTTACAGGGCATTGATGTTGACATTCAAGATGCCATGAAATTAATTTTGAATGATTGTTTCTAGCATAACTCATAAAATCAAGAACATTTCTCAAGGTTTAGTCTTGTGCATGATGCAGTTATGAAATTGGATGCCTCTGCCTGACATGTTAGGTTAGTGCCTAAAATCAGAACCAAGAAAACTAGCTGGTTCAATGAAAGAATCAAATTAAGCAAGAAATTCATACATGAAAAACATACTTCAGTAAAGCAATTTAGCAAACACATGAAAAAGGTAGTAACTGTAGCACAACAAAATAGACTTATTTGACCTCTCCAAGACTATAATTTCATTGTTATTATGGGACATCAGATAAAGATGGCATGCCATCTGCATGTATGAGTGTTGAAATAAACAAACAAGACATACGGGGGTATTCTTTGAAAGCATTTGTAGAAGCACCATCCAACAATTTGAAAGGTGATAATACTGCTTAACCTACTGTGAAAATGCCACATCCAAATTACCTCATGAAGGGCTACAAATGAAGGGTGGCAATGCAGTTTATAGAAGTGTGGCCCACGAATCTAGGATTGTCTTTTCTCTTGTTCATCATGCTTCCGCCATGGATTCAAGGCTTCTCTCATAGCTTGAGCCTCTGGGCTGCTTTCCCATGCTCTTTTTTCTGATTCCAACACAGTTACCTTCTCATCTGTAGCACAGAACCAAATAGAAAATAGCAATTGATATTAGCATGAAGCGATGAACACAAGGAACAAAAAAGATCATTTTCTTAGCAGGGGTTGGAATAGGGACACACAGAAGCCAGTGTGGATCATGAAGAGCTCCATGGCAGCGCCTATGGTCGCGCCGCCAGCTGCGATCTTGAGGTACCAACCCAGGAACTTCATATCCTCCCGTCTGGCCGAAACACAATGCGGATGCACAGATCTTTTTTACTCTCGGACCCCCTTCTGCTCTTGCAAGCTGCCACATCCAAAAAGGCCAGTCAATCAAATGAGTGAACCACGGCAGACTCAGGCATTTTTTGGGATGGGTATCCAGAGTTAACACAATTTCTAAGGAAAACTACGGATGGCATTCTGTTAGCTTGAACATTTTAGTAGCTATCAATCAAAACTATTATATTTATATATAGATTGTGCAGAGGTACAGGGGTGAGGGGAAGCCAAAAGGATCTTAGATATTACAACATGCGAGGAATTTGTTTTCCCAATATACTAGGCATTGCTGTGTAAAACTATTTGTGCTGCAAGGGGGCCACATAGCATATGAACAGTGGAAGGCTAAATGTTTATAATCACATCACTGAAAACAGAATGTTCATAGTAGGAACGCCTTTATTTTTACAAAAAATCACAGAGACTTAGTTTAGCTTCGTGATCATTGACATACTGCTCCCCCCTGCCATTCCTTTGCTTATTCTTCACTTATTTCATCGTGGTGAGACATAACATTTAATTGAACAAAATACTCTAGACGCTAGCGGTTGCTACTAGAAGAAATAATGAACAGAATAATCTAGACATTAGTGGTTGGTACTAGAAGAATTAACAACCAATGGTTTCAAATCTAGAGTAATTCTTCAAAAAAATAAATAAAAGCTCCGTGGTGTACATCTCACAGAAGAAGATGGAAGCACATTCCATGATTGAGAAATGCAGTGGCATAGCCAAGAAATTTTCAATGGGTAGTCCTGTCCAAACTCCAATGTTGCAAGTTGACGTGATATAAAAGAAATTGAACACCGCAATCACATATATGGGTAAAAATTTAGTAAAAATATGATAGAATACCGAATTAACATATTACAGCATCAATAATCCACTAATTTAACAAGTTTGAAATGTTCAAATACTACAACATAGATAGTCTAAATACAAAAAATGTTACACAAATAAAAATAGCCCAATAAAAATTCTATAATAACAATTGACAAGTAAATAATGAGATGTTGTAATCTGTAAGTCTATAACAAGTAAAAAAATTACAATTGCACGTGAGTAGAACCATAATTTTCATTCTAGCAACAGATTGAAATTTAATTAGTGAGTAGTGAGTACTAGTTACTACTAACCAGTAAGGGCTTACTTAGATTTTTAGACACTAACTACTAATCTACTCCCTCCGTTTCACAATATAAGACTTTCTAGTATTGTCTAAACTATATATATTTATTAATTAATGAATTTAGACTAAGTTACAAAGTTTTATAATATGAAACGGAGGTAGAGTAAATACAGAGAGACAGCACTCAACCACTCACTGACTCACAGCCACAGGTTCACCGCTCACAGAAGACAGGGAGAGGCCGGCCGGCGGCACCGGACGCGGGGCTTCGGGCGAGGCGGCGAGCAGGCTGGCGGCGGTGGCGGTCGTCGGCCAGCCAGGCCCGGGGCGGCGGCGGCGGCGGCAATTGAAGCGAGAGGAGGATGGAGAGAGAGAGCTCCTCGGAGTAGGAGTACGCATCTTGACGCAGCGAAACGGACGCTGCAGATCATCCCATCATGGTTTGAGGTTACGGCCCACCACAGGCCGGCCCAACACCACAAAATATCGCTGCTCTGCTCGGTGTGGCACTCGCACCACACGCTCTCGCCTCGCGACGCCACCGCCATGGCGGCGACCTCGCCGCCGATCAGGTCGCTTTTCCTCACCCCTTCTCCAGCGCTCAGCCGTATCTCCTTTCCTTCCTACCGCCCACACCGCCGCACTGCTCCTCCTCCCGCTCGGTGCCGCCGGACGAAGCCGCCCGTGCTAGACGAGGAGCGGCTCCAGAGGGAGACTTCACCGGACGCCAAGGCCGATAGGAACGATGGACGAGAGAAGATGCGCGGGTGGTTCACGCTTGATGACATTGGAATGGATATCCTCACCATCGCCTTGCCTGCTGTGCTCGCCCTCGCCGCCGACCCCATTACGGCGCTCATCGATACCGCCTTCGTTGGTCATGTTGGTAAAGGACCTTGCTTCCTTACTTAGGGGTGGTTTAGTTTAGCCCCGTGTCACATCGAATATTTGGACACTAATTTGAAGTATTAAACATAGACTAATAAAAAACTAATTTCAAATTCCATAAATAAGTGGTAATCCACGAGACGAATTTTTTAAGCCTAATTAATCCATAATTAGAGCATGTTTACTGTAGCATCATATAGGCGAATCATAGATTAATTAGGCTCAATAGATTCGTCTCGTGAATTAGCCCAAGATTATGGATGGGTTTTATTAATAGTCTACGTTTACTATTTATAATAGGTGCCCAAACATTCGATGGGACAAGGGGCTAAAGTTTAGCCCCTTGTCCCAAACACCCCCTTACTTTTAAGTTTTCATAAATTCTATCTACATTTATGGAACCAGAGGAAATGCTTCATTTTGGAGTGAGCTCAGTTTCTTGCGTCACTTCTTCACAGTGAATTAGGCAAACTGAGTTGGAACTCTTGATAAATATGGGAACATGTGAAATTATCCTGTCTGTGAAATCAATCTTTACATGCTGTAATGATTTCAATTCTCAACTTAGAAGAGAAGTACTCTTGCTTGTATCTGTTTCTTTGTAATAGTGTATTGCGAAGGAACATTTTTCCTATAGAACTATGGTTGGAATTTGAGATCTGTTGAACTTACTTAAAGAAAATGCTGAGCACAAGACTTGACGGGTTTCAACTCATTCAACAGGCTCGGCTGAACTTGCTGCCGTTGGAGCATCCATTTCTATCTTCAATTTGGTATCCAAGCTGCTCAATGTGCCATTGCTCAACGTCACCACATCCTTTGTTGCCGAGCAGCAGGCAGTGGATGCCGATCATAATAGCTCAATACAAAGTAAACAATTTGTAGACCTTATTTGCTTTTTAAAAATTAAAATAACTCCTTGTTTGCACAACACTGATTAGTGTTTAGTCCTCACATAGAAGATGAGATTTCGAGCCCACAAGAAAAGGCAGGTGAACAAAGGAAGTTTCTTCCAGCTGTCTCAACATCCTTGGCTCTAGCTGTTGGCATCGGATTGATGGAAACGGTGACACTGATCCTTGGGTCTGGGACACTAATGGACATCGTCGGTATAACTGTTGTACGTAAGACTAATTTATCTCCACATTCAGATATCTGGGATTCATCTATTCTCTGAAACATAGTGCTAGTTGTGGGTGTTCTTTACGGTGTATCATGGTTGTTGATATCTAGAGTCTAAATCCTGTGTACAACTGATAGCTAGGTGAATCAGGTGCCACATTTTGTGTTTCATGTCTTGAGTATTCATCTTGATGCATATAACTTATGCTTCAAAAACGTTTTCACACCTGTTTTATGTGCTTTATTATTCAAGGTTTCAGCTGATAATAAGGGATCAGGCAGCGGTCTTTGATTAATGTGTGAATATGAAACCAAAGTACAATTTACATTTTTAAGAAATTAGAATGAGAGTATGAGACTATACCAATATTTGGATAATGTTGTATCCTAAGATTGACTATCTTGTATTACTTATTTATTGACACCAGCATATTACAGAGCACAAAATATTTACCTAACAGGCCCTTGAAAAAGAACACCCTAAAAAAGAGTGCTTTTAGGCATCAGCCCTCTAAAAAAATTTGGGGGACCACATTTTTTCTGTAACATCTGTTGTCCGTTGGTTTATCCATTTCACACTTAAGGCTATGTAACCTTGGAATTATTCTAAATAATTCTTTATTACACATCTAAGTTCTTTATACTCTGGCTTCAACATAAGTTCTCTGTACAACCTACACAGGATTCACCAATGCGTATACCAGCAGAACAATTTCTTATTTTAAGGGCATATGGTGCACCACCAGTCATCGTAGCACTTGCAGCACAGGGTACTTTTCGTGGATTCATGGATACAAAGACACCGTTGTTTGCTGTGGGTAAGACAATGTATGGAAACTCTTCTGGATGAAATAATTGGGATTTGGGTGCCTTACAATTCTTCCATTCTGCATTTGGACTTGCATAGTCGCTTTCAATCTGGTGTTTGAATATCAACACTTGTTGTTTCAGTCCATGTATAAATTTTCATGATGCAATTTGATTGATAATGCAGATGGACTGAAAATTAATTCTGATGTGCATCTTTTAGTTGTTTATAAGTTTTGTGCTAGCTATTAAGTTGAAAATAATTTAAATTTCTGAGCATGTGTTCTGAAATCTTGTCTGATGCATATGATCTTCTGTGGTTATTCAAGTATAGTTACATATATTTGTTGTTACTATGTTTGTCTTCTTATTTAAGACAAGAAATTTATTTGACTTCAAATGATAAGAAACTAATACTCTGATGCATACAGTTGCTGGTAACCTAGTGAATGCATTGCTGGATGCTATATTTATTTTTCCACTTGGTCTAGGCGTAAGTGGCGCTGCATTGGCAACAGTGACTTCTGAGTATGTTGAGACTTCACAACAATATTACATTTTTCTTGATTTGGAGTCTCTTCACTTCTCTTAATTCTTTTCATAATTTACTTGCATGGATTTAGGTATTTGACAGCGTTCATCCTCCTCTGGAAGCTAAATAGCAGAATGGTTCTGTTCTCATGGCATGTCATTGCTGGAGACATCGTCCGTTACCTAAAATCTGGTTGGCCAATATTCCTCACGTTCATTTACAAATACTTTACAAATGGTGGTTTTTGTTTTCTTGTAAGAAAACGTTGTTCTAAATGAACAGACGAAAAGTATCTACAAGCTCCAGCCCCATTTCGTACTTGCTTTATCAAACAAGTTTCGTTTTGTTGTACTATACCTCTATTGAAAAACCAGTTTAATAAGCATGATTCTCTAGGTGCACTGCTAATTGCAAGAACCATAGCAGTAGTCCTGACATTCACAGTGTCAACATCCCTGGCTTCCAGGGAAGGGCCTGTTCCAATGGCTGGCTATGAGATATGTTTGCAGGTGTGGTTAACAATTTCTCTGCTCAATGATGCACTCGCTCTTGCTGGTCAGGTATGTACATTTACAGGACCAGGCCTTTAGTTTCTAGCCTCTAATGTTTATGTTTGCCTGTAAAGTGTTTATACATAACGCAGGCTCTACTCGCGAATGAATATGCAAAAGGAAACTATAAGAAAGCCCGTGTTGTCTTATACAGAGTTCTGCAGGTAAGACGAAATTGAAATATTATGTTATCAAATGCATGACATTTATCCTCTACTTTTCGCTTGCTTGGACCTTCATACTATTTTTAATGCAGGTTGGAGGTGTAACTGGCGTAACACTTGCTACAGCCTTATTCCTTGGGTTTGGATATTTGTCCATGCTGTTTACAGATGATCCGGCAGTATTAGACGTTGCTCGAACTGGAGTCTGGGTAATGACCATTCCGAGGAGTCGACACTTAATTTCTCAAGTAATATGCAACGATTTTATAGTAACGATTGATGAATTTTTGCAGTTTGTCACTGTTTCTCAACCGATAAATGCTGTTGCTTTTGTGGCTGATGGGCTCTACTATGGTGTTTCTGACTTTAGTTTCGCGGCATACTCTACGGTTCAGAGTTCTAGCCTTATCCTGTCCCATTCCCATCGTATTGCTATCTGTTATAGCTGCTGCAACACCCAAGCCATACTAATATATTTGCTGTTTCAGTTATTGGCGGGGGCTGTCTCATCAGCAGTAATGCTTGTGGTCGCTCCTAAGTTTGGTCTTGGTGGCGTCTGGGCTGGTCTTACTCTATTTATGAGTTTGCGAGCAATTGCTGGGTTCTGGAGGTAGTAATGAATCATTACTTTGGGAGTAGGTCAGTTTCGTTATAAACCAAAGTGGTGACTTGAGTGATTTTGTGGTTTTCAGGTTAGGGAGCAAAGGCGGACCATGGAAAATAATCTGGTCTGAAACTGAATAAAGTTAAAGGATGTAATGATGTATGCTCAATAATTCGATTAATCTCCCACAGTAACATTAAGGAGAAAGACAGATAACTGCTGGTCAATCCAGTGAAAGATTTTTTTTTTTCGTTAGGAGATGACAGACAGGGTACTCTTGTAGTGATTTGGTTAGAAGTAGGTGTAATACTTGTTGCTGGCTCTTGATAGATAGTATTGTAGCCCTATTTATTTGGATTGCTATAGGAAATTGGTTCAACTTGTACAGTACTGTTTATAGAATAGATGCCCTGTATACAAGAAAACTGAAAGCTGATGCATAGAGACACATTCAGAGCCATCCATGTAATGTAAATGAGAGACATTTGGTGGAATTTTTGCTCCCTGGTGATATTTGTCGGAATGATGTAATGCCCTCTGGATTTGAATTTTTAATTTATATATTTTTATTAAAAACTAACAAACATAGATTTTTGTTTTAAAAATTCAAAACTAGACCCCCAACGCCTAGCTAGTATATATAAAATGCCTACTAGCTAGACAATATATCTGACGTGATAATTAAAAGAGAGAGGGAGCCACCGATTTTGCAAACGTCTTCCTTACCACCCACCCTATTAGTTGGTGTGTTTATTTACTCTAATGGAACCACCCGTAAAATCGTCCCTCCTCTCTCTCTCTTCACTCATGGGCGAGAATATTTTGTAAGTGGCCCCTTAATATCCAGTAGGTGGGTATTAAGGGAGCTGGCTACAAATGTGACGAGCATAGACGATTACAAATGTGACGAGCACAAATATGACGAGCATAGACGATTACAAATGTGACGAGCACAGACGGCTACAAATGTGACGAGCATCGTTATCCGCCTATCAACAGTCGTTTGCCACATTAGATATATTGCTCATCTAGTGACTATTATATATATATCACCTACTAGTTGGATGTTGGGGTTTAGTTTTGTTATTTTTTAAATAATTTTTTTTGTTAATTTTAATAAACAATGTATGAATAGCTCAGGCAGTTTTGATGCCCCTGCAAAGCTGGCAACATAAAAACATCTTAGTCAATAGTGCCACTGTAACTGAAAGGCCCAATAAACTTCAAGCAATAGTGCAGTGTTGGATAGCAACACAACACCACTATACTAAAATAGAACAGAGAGGCATACGACGAAGGAAGAAAACGGATAATATGCCACTCAGTTCGCATAGGTTCGATGAAATGCCACTCCTATAATAGAACCGGATAAAATATCATTCATACGTCGTTAGCCAGATATTTTGCCACTCCAACAGTTTAAACCATTTTATTTACAATTTTATTATTTTCTTCTCTCTACCATATGCGAAATGACGTAATTGCCCCTGGGGCAAATCAACAGATCGGTCTCTCTCTCTCTTACTCCTCCCATCGTGCTCTCTCTCCCTCAAGCAAACAGATCGAGCTCGTCGCTGGAACGCCGGTCGCCGCCCCGCCGCCCCGCCATCGGCCCCCGGCGCCGCCCAGCGCCGCCGCCGGCCCCACCTGCTCGCCTCCCCGCGCTCCTCCCCCTCTCCACCTCCATCGCCGGGCCCGCCGCCGCCAGGAGCCTCCATCGCCGGCCGCCGCAGCTCCATCGCCCGACCCCGTCGCCGCCTCCATCGCCGGCCGCAGCTTCTGCCTCCACGCTCTCCCCTCTCCTTTCCACCTGCTCTGCTGGCCGGGCGCGTCCACCGCCGGCCGCCGCTGCTCCGTCGCCGGCCCCGCCGCCGTCCGGCGCCTCCACCTCCATTGCCGACCGCAGCTAATCGCCTCCCCGCTCTCCCTCCCCCTCTCGACCTGCTAACTGAACGTACTAGGTTGGTCGCTTGATTCCAGTCGGCGACCTGCTAGAAGGTGAGAAATCAGAACTGGAAAGAGTATATATTGGTTGTACTGACTAATTGCATTAAACCCTAATTGTTTGTACAGACTAATTGCATGTGTTGATCTAGATGCAATGAACTGACAGCATGAGTTCAAATTGCAAAGATGTGTCCTTAGGGTAAAATACTTCACTGTTGTTGGCACTTTATGTTTTCATCGAGTTAGAAGGAGCCAACTTATGGGTTTTTTTTGTTCAATTTGTTTAGGTTTGATTTAGATGAACTATCTAGAGTAGATGCTCAATTGGTGGAGTATGGATCGAATTCAGCTTCAGCAGTTTCAGCTGTAGCTACTGAACATCTAGATAATTGTACAAGCGTGCCTTCATTTCTTGAGTATGGGTGCAGTCCACAACAACAATCAATTCAATTTGTTGATTGGGATAACTTGGAGATCGAGGAAAGAGAAGATGACGAGGGAAGGAGTCCGGTCATAAGTGATGACCAATTATTTGTGCTTCTAGGCTTAACGAATGAAGATGAAAGGGCAAATAAGTCTGCACAAGTTGATGAATCAAATAGGGCACAGCGATCTGTTAATTTGGTGGCAGAGAACACGCACAGGCAGAGCACAAGCATGCATGCACACAGCGATCTGTTGATTTGCCCCAGGGGCAATTTTGTCATTTCACGTATGGTAGAGAGAAGAAAACAATAAAATTGTAAATAAAATGGTTTAAACTAGTTAGAGTGGCAAAATATCCGGCTAACAACATATGAAGTGGCATTTTATCCGGTTCTATTGTACGAGTGGCATTTCATTGAAGCCACGCGAACTGAGTGGCATATTGTCTGTTTTCTCAGAGTGAAGGTGCCAGGAGGAGGAGGAAGAAGAAGATGCCTTGCCTCAACGTGTCCACGAACGTGAACCTGGATGGGGTTGACACCTCCGCCGTCCTCGCCGACGCCTCCAAGACCGTCGCCACCATCATCGGCAAGCCTGAGGCCGTATGCTCTCTATTCCTCGTCTTCTCTACCTGTCCTAGCTACCATCTAGGTTTAGGCTTGTTTCTCCATAGGGATGTTCTCAGTCCTTGTAGGTGTGCTCTGTTCTTCGCTTGCATCTACTTCTACCTTTTAATCTGGCACCTTAGTGGATTATCACTCTCTTGTCTGCTGATTCAACCTGCTGCTGCTCGAGGGGGACTAGGGTATAGGTGCCCATCTATCTTTGACCTTGTATCTGTTGACTGTTACGATTTGGGAAATTTTATCTTTAAGTGTTCAACTCTGAACTAGTATCAAGTATGGTGATGTTCACATGTGAATATGGGACTGTGGGAATACAACCAACTCTGATAGGAGGTAGTTCGAGTGAGCGACTGGGAGAGGGTCTTGGAATTCCTTCACAAACTTTCTTGTTCTTGTCAATAGGAAACCATTAATTGCATGAAAACCTGGCAGTTTTCTTTCGATTACGCCTAGACTGCCACAATTCCTAGATTGCTTATTCTTTTTCCACATCAAATCGTCGTCTTTTGGATTTTTCTATCTGGTTCAGCAAAGAAAAAACGATCTTTTGTGCAGAATCCTAATATAATAACATCAAAGGGGGTCCTTTTTCCTGGATTATTGCTTGCTTTGGTCACCATGTGTTGCAAATTGAAATGGATGAGCAATCTTGGCAAAAGTAAATTAGCTGAAGCTGAACTAATCTAGCTTTCCTGCAATAAGGGTCATGTACATTCAGTTCAAATTTACAGTCTTGTATGTTAGTGGTATCTATAACCACTTACTCAGAATTTTACTTTTTCCAAGAATAGTTTGATTTCATGTCCTTCTTCTAAATAAGTATTCTTCTGGAAGCTACCGACACTAGAGATTTATTGTTGGAGTGATATTTAATTTATCAGAAATAGCTAGCGTTGTTTCTAGTGTACCAGACATAGCTAGATTTGTTTTTACTGGAACCAAATGTGATAGCAAAATGGCTGATTTGCTGTTAGCGAACTAGAATTTTTTACTTAGAACATGACATGAGTTATCTCATTATAATCTATGAATTATGATCCCACCCCACAATGAAGCTCTTTTAGTCACACCATGTTGCTTGGTGGAGTTCAAGATGATGTAAGACTGCACATTGTCAGACTTGTCTTATGTAAAATTGAGAATTAAGTTCAATACGCTATTTTGCATCTTGTTGTTGAGATACTAATTAGAATTCTTAATGCTTATTCCTCCCACAGTATGTAATGGTTATTCTTAAGGGTTCAGTGCCTATGGCATTTGGAGGTACACAGGAGCCTGCGGCTTATGGTGAGCTGGTTTCCATTGGAGGGCTGAACCCTGATGTCAACAAGAAGCTGAGTGCTGGCATTGCCTCTATCCTGGAGTCAAAGCTGTCCATTCCCATGTCCCGTTTCTACCTCAAGTTCTACGATTCCAAGGTAAGCTACCCCCTTTATTGTTGACTGTTCATTCATGGGTCTAGATTAACATAGTCATATTTCTCATAGCATCTGTGCTCTTTGTTAGGCCCATCCTGCACAAGAACATGCTCAATGTTTGCATGCTTTGCATCAAGAATAGATCAGTGTAAATGGCCATCTGTTTTCTGTTGAATAACATCATATTGACTTTTGCAGTTAGGTATTTTCTGTATTTGACAAATGACAATATCCTTGGCACAGTACATATACTCTTCCATGGTAATTTTGAGCGCTTATAAATCCCTTCCCTTTATAATTTTTTTTCTGTAGCGCTCGGACTTCGGATGGAAGGGCACCACCTTTTAGGTTAGGTCGTATGCGTTGAAGGTGCGTGAAGCCTAAAAATTGGTAGTATCTTGTTCATTGCCTGTCTGAGGACAATGTTGTCACATGTATCAGTCTAATGGCTGCAAGTCTTGATGTGAACATGGAAATATGCAGTGAATGAAACTTGGCATGCTTTAGAGCAATGTGATGTGTTTGCCTATCAAGGTTGGCCCTGTATTATGTTTGTGGTAAGTGTGTGGGCTGACGTAAGGTTGGTTGGCATTTTAGCTCACAGAATTATCCAAGAGAGGCCCTGCTGAGACCCTTGACCACAGCAGGTTAACGCGTTACAGGGCATGCATCTGCATTGACCAAATGCTGTTTATTTTTCACGGCAGATTTTTCGTCCTAGGGCAGCAGGGGCAGGAAGCGCAAGTTAAGGCGCCGTTTAGATTAAAATTTTTTTTGGGAGAAATGTCAGATGTTGGAAGGGATTTTGTGACTCGAATGAAAAAAACGAATTTTACGGTTAGCCTACAAATTTTTTGAGCCTAATTAATCCATCATTAGCACATGTTGGTTACTGTAGCACTTATGGCTAATCATGGACTAATTAAACTTAAAAGATTCGTCTCAAGATTTCTTCCGTAACTATGCAATTAGTTTTTTGGTTCATCCATGTTTAGTGCTTTATTTAGGTGTTTAAAGATTTGATGTGATGTTTTTGAAAAAAAATTTGGGAACTAAACCTGTGGTTGCTGGCGCTAAAGTGTGGGTTGGAACTTGCATAGCAAGGGTCAAAGTCTGATAGCAAGGTTTGGTTCTTAAGCATCAAACTTTTCTGGTGCCTAGTCTGTTTGTCTTGTGTTTGTGTTGGCCCAACTACGTGGCTTGCTACCTAATTAATCTTGACCTCCCCTTTGCCTCTTCTCTCCTTAACATAGTGTTGCCAATCTCTGCTCCATTCTGGTTGCTTCATAGGCATTTCACCATACTATAACATGCTTCCATAGGGGAAAAATGATTTGTTACACCTTTCTATAAACTATCTCAACATAATCCAATACATAATTGGAGCTGTTTATTAATGGTTAAAAAAAATCTATGGATAATATTTATATATGTGTTCTTATTGATGTAAAAGCAAATGATGGAAAATAAGCTCAATGAAAAGGCACTAAATCAACTCCAAATTTAAGTTCTAAAATTTAAATTTGGGCTTATAAGCCTAAGTACAAGCTATAAGATAAGAGCATTGCTATAGATGGTAAAATGTAGATTATTTGATTTTATGACATTTTTTAGAGCAGAAAAGAATGAATTAAATACATTGAAAAATGGATTATGAAGAGTATTTTAAGAAACTTCTACATGGAAAGTTTTCTTTTAAAATCACTATATGAGCTTAGAAAGCATGACCATTGTAACTATAAGTGCTTTCTCCGTTTCGTATTATAAAATATTTTTGCTATATCTAGATTGATTTATGGATTAATTAATAAATTGTATTTTATATATGTGTTGAGGTTTAATATGATCCGTATAACCAGGACAGGTGTGAAAAAAAAATATAATAATCGCTATGAATGTATGGAAAGTGCGAAAAAATTGGGAAGGGCAAAATGGTCAAAGTGTTGCTGACCATTGACTCATCGTGGTGGCCGGTCGGTGGCTTCCCTCCTAAGCTTGGATTTGTTTCGTTGAGAAATCATCGTCCACCTCCCCGCCCCCCCTCACCCAGCAGATCTCCCTCCTCCTCCGGATCCCAGCCATGGCTGCCGCCGCCCCTCCCCTTCTCCCCACCACCGTCCTCCCCGCCGAAACCGTCACGGCAACCCCAGCACCCACCTCCGTCTCCTCCGCCGACGCCAACCCGGCCGCCACGCGGGCCTTCCTCTCCCGCCTCCTCGACTCCGTCAAGCGCGCGCTCTCCGGGGCGCGCCCCTGGCCGGAGCTCGTCGACCGCACCGCCCTCTCCCGCCCGGACTCCCTCTCCGACGCCACCGCCCGCCTCCGCAAGAACCTCGCCTACTTCCGCGTCAACTACGCCGCCATCGTCGCCCTCTCCCTCGCCGCCTCCCTCCTCGCACACCCCTTCTCCCTCGCCGCGCTCCTCGCCCTCCTCGCCGCCTGGTGCTTCCTCTACCTGCTCCGCCCCGCCGACGCGCCCCCGCTCGCCGCGTTCGGCCGCACCTTCTCCGACAGGGAGACCCTCGGAGGCCTCATCGTCGCCTCCACCTTCGTCGTCTTCCTCACCTCCGTCGGATACCTCATCTTCTCCGCGCTCACCCTCGGCGCCGCCCTCGTCTGCGCGCACGGCGCCTTCCGCGTGCCCGAGGACCTCTTCCTCGACGAGCCCGACCAGGCCAACGGTGGCGCCTCCGTCAACCTGCTCTCCTTCGTCTCCAACGCCACCGGAGGCCGCGTCTGATCATATCCGCATTCAAAGGTCATACAACCATTTTTCGTTCTTTCTTTTATTCTTACTTTTCCACCGGACTATCATGTATGCATATTCATATGGCGATCGATGTGAATTGTCAGGAATATTAGAGCAAACAATCATTAGAGGAGAATGATATTGATACTGCTATACGATACATAAACGACTTTGTTGAGAATCTAGTTGTTCCCTTTTGCATTTGATGTATGAGAAACTTGAGATCTTCATTGATCCTGATTTTGATGTGATTTGCCTCATCATTCATGTCACAACGTAATTGGTTCTCTTATGGAAATCGCAAATTTGTTATGTATTGATGATTCATTGACATTTCGTAATGATGTTATGGATGGATCTGGGTAAGTAAAGTTGAATCAGTATCTTCGTTTGAGCATTTTATCTGACTGCTTGTCAATGCCCATAATGCAACCATAAACTGCCAAGAGCTCCTGGGCTCATGGCAGTGAATCTCATGGATGTAGCGCAGAAAACATATACACACATTAATTTAGGAGTACAAATTTTTCATGTTCAAGTTGGTGGGATCAGGAATTTTTCATGTATTGATGATTCATACGATGAATACAGAGATATATTTTTCACATTTATAATAGCTAATACTACGTACTTGATTAATCTGATTAATCGTAAAGTAATGTTCTTTGTTGTTTTGCATGTGGCTTATAAGCCAAGGCATATGGTCCTTTTTTGGAGGCTTATTAGCTAGAAAACATAAGCTTAAACAAATGTTCAACTTTTTATTTACCTTTTTAAAGCCACAAGCTATGTTAAGTACTACCTTTGTTTCATAATGTAAGATGTTTGATTTTTTTAGTTATAATATTTTATTATTTGTCTAATTCAAAAATTTAGTACAAATATAAAAAATGACAAGTCGTGTTTAAAGTTCTTTTGATAATAAAGTAAGTCACAAGCAAAATAAATGATGTTTCCATAATTTTTTGAATAAGACAAATGATCAAACATTGCAAACAAAAAAGTTAAACATCTTACATTATGAAACGGAGGGAGTAGCATTTTTTGTTTACTTGAAATAGAGATATGACCCACCATTAAACTTGAAACTTAGAAACCGTTGATTTATAAGCGAAAAATCGGCTTAAAAGCTTAAACGAACCAGCTAGGCAGAAATAAATGCATTAAAAGGGATGATTGTCAATTCATTAAGTCGCCTAAATCTGTTAGTATGTCTCAGTTTTTAAGATGACTCAAGTGAAGTTAAAATCCGTTCACACCATAACAGCTAACCCCTTATTGGTAGTGGATCCATGGGAAAATAACAGTGGTGGTAGAACAATCCTCTTATTTAACTTCTATATATGAAGCTTCAACTCCTCTTCACATAAAACCTACAATAGTCTCTCTTGTTTTAGAGTGCGCTCCATGAGCCTAGAGCCAGTAGTGGAGACTTAAAACTTCCTCGGCCCAATTGCCCATCATGGTTGGTAGTGTTCTTTATCCTGCCACCGCCTATCACCCCTCGAACTAGCGTCGTTCAGCCATGCTCAAGTCTGTCTCCCTTAACCGCAATTGCTGGTCATTCCTCCCTCTGTCACAACCTGAATATATTGATCTGAAGATGAAAGAAGCTACAACAATTATCAGACGGTGCAGATTACACGATATTGCTTCCAGGAAGAGTAATGAAGATCCAATGGTCCTGAAGCAGCCAAGACACACAATAGTAGCCACTCAGTTGTCGTCATCTATTTTGTTACTCTTCCTGTGACACACTTGCTTTTCTACTATTCCTTTGTTTTCCCGCAATTTATCAATTCATGTCCCATTTGGGTAGCTAATTAGCCAAAGTTCAATTTTTTTGCAATTCGGACTGAATCACTCGGGTCCTGACACTGCTCTGTAGCAATGTTGTTGTCTTTTTTCACCAAGTTTGGTGGATTTCTCCAGCGCAGCCACTCTTGTCTTTGATGCTGGATTTCACTGCCACTGCACTATCAAAAAACCATGTGGCATAACTTATATGTGGTTGATCCTGATCACCTTTGTCATCCGTTGATTTGTCATTTGGTAATCCCAAAAGCAATATATTCCACATGTTTCACGCTACAAGACTTTCTAATTTTATCCAGATTTAATTATATGTTAATAAATTTAGACACGTATACAAAATATATACATTGATATATAAATATAGATAAATTGATAAAGTCTTATAATATAAAACGAAGAATCAAGCAATAAGACCATGTAATAATCAACATTCGACATGATTCTCCCATTTTATTTTGTGCACGTCAGTCTAAACGGTCGTACATAACAGGAGCAAATCGAAATTCCAGATGAGTTTTATGTTGTGGAAGCTTATTTTAGTGGGCCCTAAGGTCGGAGTAGTAGGCCCAACACAAGCAGACCTGCTCTAAATAATCTACCTGATTAAGGCCAGACAGTACATCCCGCCCGTTGCTTTGGCTTCTCTCCCTCCTTCCTGAAAAACAACAAAACACGAGGGAAAAAAAAAAGAAGTAGCCGTTGAGATAGTGGTGGGGCCCACGCCATCGCATAATTTCTTCATGGCGGTCAGTCCAGTCCCGTGTCACTAGCCGTTGCCTCCTCTGCTCTGCCTCTGCTAAGGATATCCTTCCTTCCTCTAGACTTCCCTCCGTCTTCTCCGATCAGCCGGCGCGCGCTTCCTCCCTTCGCTACTCCAATCGAATGCAAGGACCACATGCTCCCCCTTCTCCTCCTGCCGCCATGCTCATCCGCCTCCTGCATTGCTTCCTACTCCTCCTCCCCTCGCTTGCCGCTGCGGCGCCCCACCGCCACCACGTCCACGCCGCGGGCGACGGCGTCGTCATCAGCCAGGCCGACTACCAGGGCCTCCAGGCCATCAAGCACGACCTCTCCGACCCCTACGGCTTCCTCCGCTCCTGGAACGACACCGGCCTCGGCGCCTGCTCCGGCGCATGGGCCGGCGTCAAGTGCGTCCAGGGCAAGGTCGTCGCCATCACCCTCCCCTGGCGCGGCCTCGCCGGCACGCTCTCCGAACGCATCGGCCAGCTCACCCAGCTAAGGCGACTCAGCCTCCACGACAACGCCATCGCCGGCCCCATCCCCACCTCCCTCGGCTTCCTCCCCGACCTCCGCGGCGTCTACCTCTTCAACAACCGCTTCTCCGGCGCCGTTCCGCCCTCCATAGGCAACTGCGTCGCGCTCCAGGCCTTCGACGCCAGCAACAACCTCCTCACCGGCGCCATCCCCTCCTCCCTCGCCAACTCCACCAAGCTCATGCGCCTCAACCTCAGCCACAACTCCATCTCTGGCGACATCCCACCCGAGGTCGCGGGTTCGCCGTCGCTTGTCTTCCTCGCACTCTCCCACAACAAGCTGTCCGGACACATCCCCGACGCCTTCGCTGGCTCCAGGGCGCCCTCCTCGTCCTCGCTTAAGGAAGCCATCACCGGGAGCTACCACCTCACCGTCCTCGACCTCTCGCACAACTCGCTCGACGGCCCCATACCGGAGTCGCTCGCCGGACTACAGAAGCTGCAGGTGGTCGACCTCGCCGGCAACAGGCTCAACGGCACCATCCCTGAGAAGGTTGGGTCACTGCCCGACCTCAAGACGCTCGACCTCTCCGGCAACGCCCTCTCTGGCGTGATCCCGGCGAGCCTGTCCAACCTCACCTCCACTCTCCAAGCCTTCGATGTCTCCAACAACAACCTCTCCGGCGAAGTGCCGGCCTCGCTCGCGCAAAAGTTTGGGCCTTCCGCCTTCGCCGGAAACATACAGCTCTGCGGCTACTCTGCTTCGGTGCCCTGCCCGGCGTCTCCGTCTCCGGCGCCGTCCGCACCGGCATCACCAACGCAGGTGGAGGCCTCGGGGCGCCACCGGAAGTTCACCACCAAGGAGCTCGCGCTGATCATCGCCGGAATCGTCGTCGGCATCCTTGTCTTGCTGGCTCTCTGCTGCCTGCTGCTCTGCTTCTTGACGAAGAAGGGGTCCGGATCACGGAGCGGCGGGAAGCAGATGGCGAGCAAGGCAGCAGGTGGTGCCGGAGCGGCGACGGGCGGGCGAGGCGAGAAGCCAGGGTCGGGGGCGGCGGAGGTGGAGTCCGGAGGCGAGGTGGGAGGGAAGCTGGTGCACTTCGACGGGCCGATGGCGTTCACGGCGGACGACCTGCTGTGCGCGACGGCGGAGATAATGGGGAAGAGCACGTACGGGACGGTGTACAAGGCGACGCTGGAGGACGGGAGCCTGGTGGCGGTGAAGCGGCTGAGGGAGAAGATCACCAAGGGCCACAAGGACTTCGAGGCCGAGGCGGCGGTGCTCGGCAAGATCCGCCACCCCAACCTGCTGCCGCTCAGAGCCTACTACCTCGGCCCCAAGGGCGAGAAGCTTCTTGTGCTCGATTTCATGCCCAATGGCAGCCTCTCCCAGTTCCTCCATGGTCAGTAACTCAGCTGCTACTTACACTATTAATTTGCATCATACTAATTAATGCATCTTCAGCTTGCTTCTGCTTGGCATTGTGCTTACAACATTCTGCTTTCAACTGAAACTTGCTCTGAATATTTCACTGAAGGATTAGCCTGAATACTTGCAGATTCTGACAATTCTAATATTGATTTAGCTCTTTCATCAAGTAGATTTGGTGTATACTGAAAATTTTGCACAGTTGTGCATTTGATTTAACCATAAGAATGAACATCCCTTGCCAATTTAGAGATTGAGCATTTCATGTCTTCATTGTCAAACAAAGTTCAGTAAAAGAGTGCCAGTTAACTAAAACAAACTAACATTTCGTTCAGTTCACTAAATGGCATGCTTCTTTTTCAACAGCAGTTCTGTAGTAACACTATCAAGCTTTTCTAGCTCTGCATTACTAACAAATTTGCTCAACACTCACACTGCAATTCTTGGGTTACATCTTCGTGAGCTGAAAATCTGCATACCTGATAGTGACAAAATAACATTTTGTGATGGCATAAATGATGTTGCAGCTCGCGCGCCAAACACTCCGATCGACTGGGAGACTAGGATGACAATCGCCAAGGGCACAGCCCGTGGCCTGGCCTTCCTCCACGACGACATGACCATCGTCCACGGCAACCTCAACGCCAGCAACGTCCTCCTCGACGACCACACCAATCCCAGGATCGCCGACTTCGGCCTGTCTCGCCTCATGACGGCTGCCGCCAACTCCAACGTCCTCGCCGCCGCCGGCGCCCTCGGCTACCGCGCCCCCGAGCTGTCCAAGCTCAAGAAGGCCAGCGCCAAGACCGACGTGTACAGCCTCGGCGTCATCATCCTCGAGCTCCTCACCGGCAAGTCCCCCGCCGAAGCCACCAACGGCATGGACCTGCCTCAGTGGGTGGCGTCCATTGTCAAGGAGGAGTGGACCAGCGAGGTGTTCGACCTCGAGCTGATGCGCGACGGCGACACCGGCCCAGCGGGAGATGAGCTCGTGGACACGCTGAAGCTGGCGCTGCACTGCGTCGACCAGTCACCGACGGTGAGACCTGATGCACGGGAGGTGCTCCGGCAGCTCGAGCAGATCAGGCCGGGGGCGGAGGGCGGCGCCGGGCCTAGCGAGGAAGGTGGCGCGGGCCATGTGGCTGTAGGCAATGAGTAGTAAGCAGCTGCTGGGTTCTTGAGCAGAATTCGAAGAAGAAATCAAAGCTTGAGAACACTAGAAACAGAGCAGCTAGAGAACAGAGGAAACAGAGATACTCCTACGTTTCATTTTATGAATTCTTTGATTTATTTGAAAGCTTAGTAGTAGCAGTATTAGTAAGTGGTAGACATTATTCGTCTATGTTGTTTTTGCAGCCTTCTTTCCTTGTATAGGCAAATAAGTAATATTATTTGCAACAGAACTGAATCGCTCTATCAGAATATCAATAGAAATACCACATTGTCTTACTGGATTCCTTAACCAAACAACAAGAAGAGATGAATTCCGCTGGTTTTTAGCATTATTGGAAAAAGAACCTAAGGGTGCAAGAGAAGGTTACAACAAAGGGTTTAATAATCGCTTATCAATTTTGAGTAAAAAGTTTTCATGCCTCTTGTGTGAGTAACGGTCAATAAGAGTAGTTAAACCACCTTCAATAGATATCTATAAGTTACCTATAAAATATACTATATAATTTTTTTTATTAAAGAGAGATAAAAGCTATTTCTTAATCAAGAGTCTCTTGCACATATTTTAATATCAACTGTAAATGAATTGTAGGGTCATTTGCATTATGAGCTATTTACTAAGAGCTAGACCATTAAAGAAGTTGTCTTTTAGAATACTTAGAGATAGTATGCTATCTCTATTGTTGGAGGTGACCTTACCGTCACTCGAAGTTCACAAAGAAGCTAGCTAGCCACTCTCTTCGTAGAGAAAATAAAAGCAGCTCCGGGATAAAAAATAATGTTGTTTTATTCAATAAACCTATGGTCGGAAGATCTATGAAAGCAAATGAATACATAGAGTTTTGAAAGGAAAGAAAGCACGTAGCTTGACAAGCGAGCATCTCTTTGATGGGTGTGAGAAAGGTAGGTAGGAGAGGATAATGTGGAGCGGAGGAATCACATAAAGTATGCTTTCTAGTCTAACCCCTTAGTACAACTCAATGGTGCAGATATTCGCCGACGCATCGTACCGGAAGAGGAGCTTGACCATGTCGACGCTGAAGTTCCAAAATAAAAGTGATTTTGGTAATGCATGTGCATATTCAAAATCACTTATATTATGGGACAAAGGTGTACACATTAACAAGAAACACATTAAGCTAAAAACCACATAATCTTCTCAAATTAATTCCAAGATGCATGGATTGATGTGAAGTATTACCCAGTCGGCGTCGTGTCTTATCTCAGGACTGACTGATGCGCAGAAAGTGCATGCCCTAAAAGTGAGGTGATTTCCGCTTCCATATTTGTTGTTCCACATACAATGTATCAAATTCAAATAGAAATGCACGCTTGGCAATGTCGTTCACATGACTGATCATCTCTCTAGGCACCCACCTACAATTGCTACAGAAATGACATGCAGGTTTCCAAACTTTTGCTTTGATAAATATTTCTTTTCCCAATCATGATGGTATAGTTTTCTTCATTATCAGTGACCACATTAAGCTTGTCAATGTCAAGATCTCTCCCTCGAACAAGAGAACAAAATAGTGCAGTGCCTTGTTCAGAGCTGTTGCATGGTAAATCTATGATGATTTGGTATTCTAATGGCCATCCATATTTCCAAATTACTGATGCTACCATGGCAATACCGTCTACATTTGAAATCATCTGTTCTGACAATAATAATTTGACATAGTCCTTTTTCTCAGCATCAGGTATGTCATCTAGACGATAATAACAGGCATCACATTCTGCTTTGCAAACAGTAGAATCATGCAATGTTTTGGAGTGTGGTATCAACAACAAACCAAGGTTAAAGAATAGAAGTTCCATTGGTGGCAACTCATTGATCCAGTCCAGTAATACAACAATCCCCTCAGTATTCAAGGATTCGAGTATCGGTATCCAGCGTTTGCGACTTTGCTTGATAAGCAACTTCATCAAACTTCTTGATGTGACAGAAAGTGGAGGTCTTTTAAAAATGTCATAATACATAAAATAGAGCTCTTTAACAAAGTAACTCCCTATGGTTTCAGTTAAACAAAAGGCAAATTGAGAGAAAAAAGGATTTATCTCTTCTTCAAATGTTTTCTTGAGCACACTTTCTGAAGAAACCTTTTTGAATTCAGCAGAATCATTTTTCACTTGCTTCATGATATCATGCATTTGATGAACTGGACGGTTCTTTATCCATGGTGGTAACTTATTCAGATGTTCTGAATTAACACCGAGTGACGTGTAGTTATCATTATCGCCAACTTGCATCAGGACTTATACTATACCGAGATCTCGAACAAATGCTTGAGAGTATGTTTGCACGTCTGAGTCTCAGTCGGCTGAGCAACATGACTGTCAGTATGGAAATAACCGTTATATCTGAAACACACTTAACATTGAGAAACAAATCATCACAGCTTATTATATCTTCATGACATTCGATGTTTAATAATATAAGAAATAAGTGTTCAATGCAATATTGTTGACAAAAAATAACTCAGTGTTTGGCAGCGTGTTCCCGCTAGAATCGTTGCTGCCATCAGCTTCACTTCTCTCTGTCTCGGCGACGACCATGTAAACAAATCTAGGAGACAGAAGCAGTGAGGGGAAGAAAGAGAGAAGTACCAATAAGAAGATGACGAGATAGATATTGTTTAAATATCGTCTATAATTAAAAAATATTATTCTAATAGTAATGATTTATTATAGTTTTTTTTAGCATTAGGTTTCTCATCTTATCGGTAATAAGAGGCATCACATTTTACTTTGTAAACATTGTAAGCACACCGACGCAATGGCCAAATCCAATCATATGAGTATCGGTGGGTGATCTAGAATTTTATAATTAGTAGTTTGAAAATTAGTTGTTTAATAAAAAATATAATGTTATTATTAGTATAATAAAATTATTTCAATATTTCATTTATCTATTGTTTTACTTATAAATAGAAATTGAAATTTAAACATATTTTTTTATTATTTATTCTCTCCATTTTATATTATAAATCACTTACATTTTTCCTAAATTAAACTTTACTAAGTTTAACAAAATTTACTAAAAACACTAACATCTACCATATCACATTAGTTTTATTAAATACATAATAAAATCTGTCTTCATGATGTATTTATTAGTTACCATAAATATTTACTATTTCTAGAGCTCTCCAACAATGTTGACATATTTTTCTATATATGTATAAAGTTAAAGATATGTGATCACTTGAAGACTATTTATAATTTGTTATAATCATTAGATTTATAACAAATGTTTATAATATAGTATAATCATCATATTTATAACAAATGTCACTCCCTTATTTATCTGCAAATATTAAGTTTATATGATTATTTGTATCACATATTATTCTCTAATGATATTATAACAACAACATGAACCTACCTCAGTCAGTGGCATCAATTGTCAAGGAGGAGTGGACCAGCGAGGTTTTTTACCTCGAGTTGATGCGCAACAGTGACACTGACTCAGCGGGACACGAGCTCGTCGACACGCTGAAGCTGGTGCACTACATAGACCAGTCATCTCAAGAATGAAAATAAACTTTTAAGCAACAAACTTTATTAAAAGACCCAAGCACGTACAAACCCAAGTGGTGCTAGCTTGGGTTGCTCTCTCTTGAGCGATTTGAACTCAATTGGCTTGGAGATGAAAATGCTATAATATCTCGAACACATGAAAAATGTTCTGCCCAAGAGTAGATAATGTTTCTTTAAAGCACAATTAGTAGAAGAATGAGTAATCGAATCCAAAGTAATCTGGAATCACTGCTTCGGGCACATGCTTAACAACATTTTAAGTGCCTAGGATATGTCGAACTAGCACCTATATTTTCGGAGCCACCGACCCATTTTGAGGGCCATGCCGTTGGTATCCTAATTTTGAGAAATCACGAGCTTTATGTCACCATTAGACTAACCATAAAAGTCTCAATGTTCCCTTAGACATGGTATAAACTGCACCATCACCATGCAAAAGCAACGACTCGCTCAACCCAAAGGGACACATTTACATTTAGTCAAAGTGGACCACACCAGTAGGTGCATTTTTAAGCCCATGGAGTTTCCGTGGAATATACTGGCTGCTTCCAACTTTACATGGAGGAGATAAGCTCATGGTGTTGAATCCCGGTTACTCAATGGTGCTAAACACAAAGGATAAATAGTATCTAATGCAAAATATATTTGATTGGGAAAAATCTAGGTAATATAACTTATTAAGCTAGTTAAGCAATTTTATGTCTTTTGTCATTGCTCAACTATTAAGCCTTGATTATTATTTAGCACCTCGTGTTATACATCCATCCCGACAACTCCTTAGTAATTTAGCCAGCACGGAGCGTAACGTATTGCCCGGTTTGATACGGTAAATAGGGCCTCACAATTTGGTACCGTTCCCTCTCAAAAACTCATAACCAAACTGACAAAGACTTAAAAAAATCCTAGTATGTTGTAGGCTATACAAGTGTATTTCTCCTCTTTTTGATTTTAATTTCCTCAAATAGTAGATTCGTTGTGTTTAAACACTCGTTTGACATGGAGTTGAGCTTCACGAATTAGAATATATGTTACTCAAGTACTTTTGCAATCATTAAAAGCAAAAACCAACTTATCTCTATGCTTTTGATTTCCTCTGAGTAGTACTTAGCACTTTGTGTTATACACTCATCCTAGCAAGCCCCCAAGTGCCATGGACCAACGCAGAGCATAGCGTAGCACTCAGGTTGAGCCAGTGAATAGAGTTTCATGACTCGATACCATTTCTACTCGGATGTATTTGCAAGCAATCAAGATAAGAAAAATTCAACTTCTCATGTGTCTAACCAGTAGTTTTTCAAGTGGTTAATCCTATGTTTATACACTCCATGTGGAGCTAAGTTTCACAGTCGGAGTTTGTTCCACTCAGATAGTTTGCAAGTTACCAATGTAAAAAGTCAAAAATATTTGCAAAAAGCATGATATAGCAGGTGCAGCCTCCGACACACTACTTAATGGAGAATCAGTTGAGGCAGTGAGGCAGAGGAAAAATAAAATATTACTCGGGTAAGAACAAAAAAAAAGACTTAGCTTTTTGATATTCCCTAAGCCACCACTTGGCGGCGACGACAACGACCAATGTGCGCACGAGGTCACCACGCGATGGTGACGTCGATGGCCGATGCTCTTGGTCCTAAATCAGAATAGGACGAATGAACCGGCCTCCGTGGATAAGTACTCGATGACAGTGAAAGATGCTTCAGTACAAAACAATTAGCATAAGGAAGCGACCATCCCGGCAATCACACCAATGGTCGGCATGGGGACGAGATTAGCACTCGATGACAGTGAAAGTGACCAGTTGGGGACGATGTTCCCACTTAGTAATGGAAGCTGGCTTGTCTGGGAGGCCAACACTCAACGATGGATGGGGCCGACATGGCAGGTCACCACTCAGCGGCGAATACATCATGGTGACAAGGTTGCCACCTGGGGATGAAGAGTACGGCCAGCGTCGCAATGAAGTCACTGCTCGGTGGCGATGAAGGTGGCCGATGGGATGACGATGAAGTTTAATGGCGACGGTGAATGCGGTCGGCATGGTAATGAAGTCACCAACATGGTGATGAGATTTCTGCTTGCCGGTGGTGAAGGCGGTTGACTGCGACTATGGATGTTGAACGATAGCAGGACTGTGGGATGGTGAAAGTCCAACCGCGGCGGTGAAAGCCCACTTGACAACAACGAAGGCAACTATCTGTACGATAGTAGAAGTCCAGTAACGGATACGGCTTACATGGCGACAAGATAGACCCTCAGCGACGATGAAGGTGGCTGACGTAGGGACATCATACCCACTCAACGATGATGAAAGACGTGACTAGGACAAAATCATCACTTGTTGGCAGCTAAGGCCGTGTTGATGAGGTCGCCACTCAGCAATGGTGAATTCTTTTATGTGTGAGGACGAGTTCACCACTTGATAGCGGTGACGGATGCAGCTGACGTAGTGAAAAGATCACAAGCCAATGGCGATGATGGTTGTAGCTAGCCGTGGTGAGGAGATCGCCACCCGACGATGATAATTTCGACGACAAAGCTAGACGTGGTCGGCTTGGTGATGCAGTCACCACTCGACAATGATAATCTTAGTGACGAAGGTAGACGTGGTTGGTGTGGTTATGGGATCACCATTGGGCGGCGATAGAGGATGTGGTTGGCGTGGTGACAAGATCACCCCTCTACGACGACAGAGGATGCAGACAACAATCTTGGAGAATACGGTAGGCATGGTGATGAGTTCACCACCCGACGGACGACGATGGATATGGCCGACGTGGTGAGTAAATCAACACTCGGTGACAATGATCTTGGCGGCGAAGGCGAGATCACCACCTAGCGGCGATGATGGATGTGGCCAGCGTGGTGATGAGGTCACCAATCGACGACAATGATTGATGTGGTTGGCATGATGATGAGATCGCCGCTTGAGGACGACAATCTTGGTGGTGAAGGAGAATGTGACCGGCGTGGTGATGAGATCACCACTCAACGGGTGTCGATGGAGATGACCGACGTGGTGAGATGACCACTCGGCGGCAATGATCTTGGCGGCGATAGTGATGGATGTGGCCAGCGTGGTGATGAGGTCACTACTCGACGACAATGATCGACGCGGTTGTGGTGTTGATGAGATCACCACATGGAGGCGAAGAAGTTGATGACGAACCTATGACCTTCTATGGAAGACAAAGAGGTGCCAACAATGCTAGAGATGTGGCCATCGTGCTCATCAAGATTGATCCCAACGCTGCCCCTACCTGGTGCACCAATTGTCAATATTTTGTATTGGCAATAAATATGGAGATGACGCATGAGACCAAAAGTATGATGGTGTGCAGAAGACAAGTGGTTACCCAAGTTTGAGTTCTCAGGATGAGATATTACCATACTACTGCTTGGATGTAGATTGATTATCTAAAATCCTAGGACAGACTTAGTAATGATCTGTTAGACTGTGTACCTTGAGGGACCCATGCCTTCTCTTATATATCGGGGACATAGTTACAAGAGATAGAGACGTAATCTGATAAAACTAAGCCTAAACCGACTCATATTCAACTAGTTATGCAAACTAGGAATCAGAGTCCTAATCCTTGCCATATACCTAGTTGGTTATATAGTCTGATATCTATATTTACAACTTTCTTTATAATTCAGAACCATCATTCCTATACAGATACGTAGAGTACACCGGATACCCCACATCTGGGTATTTCATATGACTAATGTCTCGTGTTATGATGGATGCAGGGACATGGCACCATGCTAGTAGCGATGCACCTCTATTCCCTCCTAGGTGCACCTCTGGTTCTGTTCCCCGCCATCATGGCACTGGTTTCATAGGCAAGCAAGCGACGATGACTAGACGGGGCACAATGTCGTGATTGAGGTGGAATGAAGCTTGGAGAGACAAGAAGATGGGGGGACGAAGAAGTGTCACTGGGTGCGTGCAAGACTGGAAGAAAATGGCCTGAGTGGGTAGGAGATGCGCGATTACTTTGCGTTGGCGTGGAAAGAAAGGGGAGGTACGACTGATTCGATCATTGGATTTTGATAATTTTTTTTTGACAATCAAAATACAATATATGTTTTGCCAATGAAGTACATTTTTTTATCTGCATCACACACTCACCAAAAGGAACTGTTAAATGCCCAAAAGAGGATGGATAAACTACATGCTAGGAAGCTACAGATGTTAAATCTTTTTGTATTAAGCTGTCAGTCCTGAGCTGTTATAACACTTAATTCAAGTGATAAAACAGGAGCATCAGGAGTCACGGACGAACAGAGCATACTAATTATTGTTAAAAAAACACCCCATTATTTTGCCTTCATGAATCGACAAGTCATTTTGCACTGCTAATTATGAATATGGCATCAAGGTGCATCGATTTCGCTCTATTAGAGTATGGTTAACACAAGTACATAACTACACGTCACATGCCGGGCAAGTTGGCAGAGTTAGCCAGTTCTGGGAGAAAAATAATGTTTTGAGGATTCATTACGATAATGGTAATAATAGTTTGAATAACATTGGAAAATTTGTTAATGCAGAAACCAAGAGTAACGCAGGAGAAGTTTACTTTTCGTATGGGAAAATTCGTGTCGCATAAATGGTATTAATCGACACTTTATTCAAAAGCTAACTTAGCAAATTAAAACTCTCTTAAAATTTCTTCACCAATTTCTTACCATCCATGCTAGAGAAGAAAACCTCAAGACAATTCTACTGATACGAAACCATGCATGGAGATGGACACACATAGAAAACTGATCACTGACCATTGGTGTATGGACCGGCGCAAAATGATTTTAAGGAACAATTTCTAGCTGAATTAGTTCATATGTGCAGTCATGAAACCTTGCCAATTATTATTGGTGGAGACTTTAATATTTTACGCAGTCCTGATGAAAAGAATAATGACAGTTATGATGATAGATGGCCTTTTCTTTTTAATGCAATCATAGATGGTCTGAGTCTTAGAGAACTTTCAATGTCTGGAAGGAAATATACTTGGGCAAATAATTTAACAATTCCAACTTATGAAAAATTAGATAGAGTACTAATGTCGACAGAGTGGGAACAGAAATTCCCTCTATCCTCGGTGTTTGCTCTAAATAGAGATATTTCGGATCATACGCCTTTACTTTTAAACACAAATTCGTCCTCGGTGTGTAATAGTCAACAATACTTCAAATTTGAGTTAGGTTGGCTGCTTCGTAGTGGCTTTGTGGACATGGTTAAGGGAATTTGGTCTAGTGTGAATGAAGGAAATACTCCATTAGAGCGATGGCAAACAAAGATTCGGAGATTACGGCAACATTTAAGAGGATGGGCTAAACAAACTAGCGGTACTTATAAAAAAGAGAAGAAGGCACTACTAGATAACCTTGATTTACTTGATAAAAAAGCTGAAACAATTTTATTGAATCAGGAAGAGCTTGATACTAGACAATATCTAAGAAATAGACTAGCATGCTTGCTAAGAGATGAGGAAATTAAATGGTATCAACGTGCTAAGACTAAAGATATTTTGGAAGGTGACTCAAATACCAAATATTTTCATTTGGTAGCAAATAGAAAACACAGAAAAACAAGAATTTATCAATTACAGGATGGCGATTGGGTTATAAATGGTGATGCGGATTTAAAGGCGCATATTACCACTTATTATAAAGGTCTTTTTGGTCCTCCTGAAGGTTCGTCTTTAACTTTAGATGAAAGTCAGATAAGTGATATCCCCCAAGTGTCTCAATTAGAAAATAATGCTGTAGTAGATGAATTTACGGAAAAGGAAATTAAAGATGCAATTTTTCAAATGGAACACAATAAAGCCCCAGGTCCAGATGGCTTTCCTGCTGAGTTCTATCAAGTGTTCTGGAATGTTATTAAATCTGATTTGATAGACTTATTCAAGGATTTTCACAGTGGAAGCCTAAATCTCTATTCGCTCAACTTTGGTACTATCATTTTATTACCTAAGTGCAGGGAGGCTACTAAGATTCAACAATATAGGCCTATCTGCTTACTTAATGTCAGTTTTAAAATATTTACTAAAGTTGCTACAAATAGAATTGCTGTAGTAGCTCAGAAAGTTATCAGTCCTACACAAACAGCTTTTATACCTAGGAGAAATATTATGGAAGCGGTTGTTATCCTCCATGAAACAATTCATAAATTACATCGGAAAAAAATGAATGGAGTAATTTTTAAGATCGATTTTGAGAAAGCCTATGATAAAATTAAGTGGTCTTTTGTCCAACAAACTTTGAGAATGAAAGGTTTTTCGCGAAAATGGTGTGATTGGATTTCCTCTTTCATTCAAGGGGGACATGTCGGTATTAAAGTAAATGATCAAGTGGGGGCAAATTTTCAAACTTATAAGGGTTTAAGGCAAGGGGCCCGTTATCTCCCATTCTTTTTAATATAGTTGTTGATATGCTAGCTATATTAATTAAGAGAGCAAAAGTTGATGGTCAGATTTCTGGAGCTATTCCACATTTGGTGGATGATGGTTTATCTATTTTACAATATGCTGATGATACTATTATTTTTCTTGACTATGATTTAGATAAAGCAAAGAATATAAAGTTGTTATTAACCGTGTTTGAAAAATTATCTGAACTTAAGATACATTTTCACAAGAGTGAATTATTTTGCTTTGGTCAGGCAAAAGAATGTTATGAGCAATATTCAAATATTTTTGGATGTAAAATAGGACAATTTCCAGTTAGATACTTGGGTATCCCTATGCATTATAGAAAACTTAGTAGTTGGAAAGGTAAACACATGTCTCTTGGAGGGAGATTGGTTTTGATTAATTCTGTGTTGTCAAGCTTGGTTATGTTTATGATATCTTTTTTTGAGATTCCTAAAGGGGTTCTTTAGAAAATTGATTATTATAGATCTCGTTTCTTTTGGCAAGGTGATGAACATAAAAAGAAATATAGGCTGACAAGATGGGACATTATATGTCAACCAAAAGATCAGGGTGGACTTGGTGTTCATAATTTAGAAATCCAAAACCAATGTTTATTAAGCAAATGGTTGTTCAAATTAATAAATGAACAAGGCATGTGGCAAGATATGTTGAAGAGGAAATATCTTAGTTGTAAATCAATAACCCAGGTCGAGAGAAAACAAGGGGATTCACATTTTTGGTCTCGCCTAATGAAGGTTAAGAATTCCTTTCTAAATATGGGTTCGTGGTTAATTAATAATGGTGAGCAAGTTAGATTCTGGGAGGATAAGTGGTTAGGAAATTCTTCTTTAAAGGACAAATATCCGTCATTGTATTCTATAGTGAGAAGGAAAAACTCATCAATTGCAAGTGTTATGAGTTCGGTTCCACTTAATGTTTCTTTCAGAAGAGCTTTAGTTGGTCAAAATTTGGTCAACTAGCATAATCTGTGTGCTTCAATTCTGCATATTAATTTAACAGAGGAGGATGACATATTTAGATGGAACTTTCATCAAAATAGTCATTTTTCTGTTAGATCAATGTATTTAGCCTTAATTAATAATGGGTACATAGAGAGGAATAAGATTATTTGGAAGCTTAAGATGCCCCTTAAGATTAAGATTTTTATGTGGTATCTTCTTAAAGGACTTGCTTTAACAAAAGACAATTTGGCTAAGAGGAACTGGATTGGTAATTTAAGATGTTGTTTTTGTATGAAAAAAGAAACAATTTACCACCTTTTCCTAGATTATCATTTTTCTAGATTTCTTTGTAGATCAATTCAATTCTCATTTGGATTATACCCACCACAAAGTATCTCTCATATGTTTGGGAATTGACTGGTGGGTGTCAATAAAAAAGTTAAGAAAATTATTCTTGTAGGGGCTTCTGCCATATGTTGGGCTCTTTGGCTTAGCAGAAATGATATGATTTTTGATAAAACACCATCAAAATCTTATTTGCAGGTACTTTTCAGGGCAACATATTGGCTTCGGGATTGGGCCCAACTGCAAAGGCATGATGATGATATCAAGCTAATAAATGATGCATGTCGTAAACTAGAGTCGATGATTATGCACCTTTTTACCAACTTCGGATGGAGATTCTCGAATAGAATTAAGTAATTAAGGGTTCTTTTATCTTGTGTTGGTGTCTTTTAGTCTGTAGAAGTTGAATTTAAACTTGCATGTTGGTGGAGTGATATAACTCGTATTAAACTATTTTATCAAATTTGTTCATATTTTTTGATGACTATTTAGATGACATGCAAGCAACGGGTATATATACACCCGTGTGCTAAAAAACTGCTTCCGTACATGATTCTGCGGAGAGAAGAAAAGCAGACATATACAGTTGAGGGAGGTGCAAAGGACTTGTTCATTCATTAGCAACATGATAAGCTAAAGGCCCATTTAGCCCATTAATTAACAATGACGATCTTGCATGCTTCCAACCCCACCCCTCCCCTCGCCGACGCCTCCACGAATACCGATTGATCTACCTTTCTCCGTCAGCAGCGGCAAGCCTCAAGTCCCTTTCCTTTCCCTCCATGGCAGGGGATCGATCTAGGGTTTCCGGTCCTCTAAATGATGATGGAACATGGAAGTACCCCCAGTGAAGCGGAAGCCGAAGATGAAGAGTACGAGTCATGGACACTCAAGCAGAGGATTGATGATATCGTTCACAGCGATCCTATCAATAATATCCTGCCAAAGCATCCTGAACATAGAGCGTATTTCCAATAAAAGCTCAATGTACGTAACACAACACATTCATCCATTTACTTCTTCTTCTTCTTCGATCCATGACCATGAATGAGAATATATATATGCAGGAAAAGTTAGAGGGGTTCATATGCGTTGCACAGCCGAAACTACTTCCAGTATAGCTCAAGGATAACGTCAAGCACTTCTACCAAGTCTATAATTTATGTTCACGTTTCATGCGCATCAGGGATCTCCTTTACCCTGATCTCCTCACCAACATGGCCTCCTTCAACGCGCTGCGTTGTGCCAGGGTGGCATTGGAGGGCACCTCTCAATTGCGTGGCCGCCACGCTGACCCCAACATCCTCCACCGCTTTGGCTTCTCGCCCCTCCACATGGCTGCCGAGAACTTCAATGTGGCCATGGTCAAGCTCCTCTTCCGCTATGGCACCTCCGCCAACATCCGCACCAAGGGCAGCAGAGTCATCGAGGGCCTCCTCCCTCTTCATGTTGTTGTTGAGAATGCCACCATGCACAAGTATCTGGAGGACCACTGGGCTGGTGGGGACAGTATCATCCGTCTCATCCTCCTGCTCTGCCTTCCTGAGATGGTTACTACTATCTTCTTTCTTTCGTACTCCTATATTATCAGACCATTTAATTAGCTTATTATTTCAAATACTAGCTATCCAGGACCAATATATAATTAACTAATTTCAGCTGCATGCCACTCTCATGCAGAAAATATTCTTGGACACAATTAGATTAATTGCCAAACATACAGACAACATTGTCGATGAGGTATGCGGTTACATCCATGAGGAGATGCATGCCCACGCAGCAATTTTGCTAAAAGCAGCTCCGTGGCCGCCTCAAAAAGACCAGTGGCAAGGCCTCTCTGAATGGCTTTGATATTCTTAAAAGCCGCATTGATGATGCTCTTGACACCATACATCTTGAGGGGTTAACTATGGTTAAGCAGGGAAAGAATGGCAAGGCACTTAAGAGACTCAAAGACAGGAAGGAAGCCCTTCTTACAGCACATGCACTTGTTCGTATTGTTGACAAAGCTGGTATAGCTCTTGAGGGATACATTCAAACTCACTCACAGGTAATTCATGAAATATTTCCCCATTGTTTTCTGATACCTGCTTGTTTTGATTTTCCAATTTCATGCTCTTTAAATTTGTGTGATGCTTGCTTCCATCATCTTGATGTACCAGTGAATGCTCGAATTTCCCATGTTTTAGAAAGTTGTGGCTGTGTCAGATTTTTTTTTTCTTTCTGGTGATATGAAAAAAGTTGGAGCACCTGCCGCAATGTATCAACTACTAGTCACATATCCACATAAAAAGGAGTGATTATATTGTATAAGATTTGTTCTAATTTTCTTCTGCTGTTATACTGTAGTACTATTGTCATGTAATGTGTCACTGGTTCCAAACAGAAAGTATAAGTTGGGACATAGTTGTTCGTTCATCTAGACCAATGAGATGTTATTGACAATGCCATAAGGACCTAGTGGGCTCTTCGGTGTTGCCTTTTTTGTGGTGAGCAAGGATGGGAAATAAATCCAAGATTGTAAGAATAGAGTTAGTTGACTAAAGTAAGTTGCCAGCATGCCAAATCAATGACTACTGGCTTGATACTCTTGGCCGCTTAGCATTTGCGTAAATGTAATACTTAAAACACTACAGATGATGTTATTGAAGGTTATTATGTGGCTTGCAACTACCACCACCTGCAAGTGTAGATATCTGAATACGCTTTGGAATAATGTCCTTGAACATTTTGTAATGATTCATTTTAACAATTTTATCGGTGAAATGTAGGTGCCACATGACGACATTGTTGAACATGTTTTATCAATTCTAAAAAGCAATGGCATTGCTCATTATGGGGAAAGCATTGACACTGGAAAACTTGAATGGTTTGACATCTATTGGCTTTAAATATATATATTCAGTTCATGCTTTTGGGCATATAGTTGATGTGTTAATTTATCTTTTGTGTTTTGAATCTACCAACATCATGGGGGAATGCCAATTGGTAAGACAGATTCACAGAGAGGTGTGTTTCATTTTGGTTGATCCTATTTCTTATTAAAATAAAGCTAGAAAGGAAAATTAGCTATGCAACTTTATTATGTTTCCACCCATTACATTGTCGTTTGCTGTGGTGAATGCACAACTTTGTAACATTGCAGAAAGCCTATGACCTGCATCTAGTGCAAAAGGGGTGCAACCTGGCTGTTTACACCAGCCTCAGGACTATGCTTTGCACTTCACAAGTTGACTCATGACCAATTTCATTACTGATTGCAGTGGGCTATGGGGAAACTATTGAAGCGGAGAAGTCGTCTTCTGATAAATGCGAAGTTAGTAAAAGGGCAATGAGATATGTAATTATATTTATTTTTTGTCTAATTCATACCGATGAAATTAGCATGAAAACAGCATTGTTCCTCCAAATTTATTCTTACTACCCAATTTATTAACTATATATGGAAGATCAATTTTACATGCCTTGAGAAGATACAAGGAGGTACTAAAATTTTAGTGTAAAATTGGTACCAGTAGATACCAAATTTTACACTAAAATTTTGGTACCTTTAGATATCTTCTCAAGTACTGTAAAAATTACTCTATATGGAAATATTTGATAACATAATGCATAACCATCAATTGTTGCCTTGGTGGTTAACAGCAGGATGAATACTCACTACTACAGTATGAATGCCTTTCTAATTTTTGTTTAATCGTTCAGATGCTAATTTTCTGACATAAACAGATGCTAATTTTCTGACATGAACAGATCCTGGGCAAGCAACCACCTAAGAGATTGGGCATAAAAGATGTGAGAAATATGTTCTTCCCATACTGGAAATCGGTTTTGTCCCGTCGGTTGGATGTGAAGAAGATTTTATCATGTCGACCAAGCTGGATGCAAAGTGCTGAAGGGACCAAGAGTATATACCACCCATGTACCCCAAACAAATCAATAGGAAATCTTGGTTCAATGGGACGGACCCCATTATCAAGTGAATCCAGAAGGATGCTTTGTACTGCTGCTTCAATGTCCCAGAAGGTGTTTAAGCGCACTTGAGTACAGAATCTTTGGTGGTATGCTTGCTGACACATTTTTCTATAAGCTTTTAGAATGTCTTTTGGTCATAGTACCCCTACATTCTCAATGTTGCTTTAATATTTGTGCAGGTCTAAGAAAGATCAATGAAACTGGGAGCTTACATGAGACGGTTGTATCGTGTTCTGCTAGAAGCTGTGTTGCATGGTTGTTATATATGTGAACACTTTTTAGTTGAAAAAACCATGATTGCAGTGTCATATTAAGGTATAAGATATAATGGAACGTCATTTATTTCTTAGTATGCCAGGCCTAAATGATCCTGTAAGTGATCAACGGTGATGTTTATTTCAGCAGATGAGTAATTTCAAAATCAGAGTAGTTTTTACCTGTATAAAATTGGACCTTTTAAGTAATTTGAACTGGTCTTACTATGATTAAGTCACTGTGTTGAACAAGGTGCTTGTTCTATTTAGGTGCTTAAATTCAGAAACAACTGGCTCATCTTTGTTCCTCTCAAACCACATATCAATCCTCCCATGCATTATCAGTCATGGATTAATTTATTTTTGTTCTTGTCTTTACTGACATGTTGTTGCTTCCATTTTTAGCCTAGCAAGCTAGCAAATGTCTGCATTTACTTTGCTTCAGCTAGCTGCTATATTCCTTGGTAAGCATGTAGGGCGTGTTGTTTTTCTGCAGAACAGCTGAGATGATGCATGATTTAAGGAAAGCTAGGAAAGAAAGATGAGATGCATCTTTTCTTCTTTTTTTTTTTTTAGCTTTGGCTTCAGGTAGCTGCTATATTTAGGGAAGGCTAGGAATATTTATTCATGCATGCATCTGTTGATCAGATCGGCTTCCTATTTTTTCAAATTTTCGATGTCTTTAAGAGGAGCAGCCATGAGGTCATCAATCTTAACTTTCTCAGCCTGAACTATGAGGCCGAACTTGGGCCGCACAATAAGTGAAGAGTCAGACAAACATCTTCACTGAAGCCCAAAAGGAAAGGAGTCGGCGGTGGCGTGGAGGCGTTGGGTTTTCTGGCATGCCATTGCCAGCATCATCCATCCCAATTCCGATTCCGAAGCTGCGGGCCGTGCCATGGCCTGTGTTATACAGTCATGCATCTGAATTTTTCCTATTCATACCTCAACTTATGTTTTATTATTTTGCAACAAGTATCAGAGGCATGGTTTTGTGGTTGGATCATCAATGAAATCCTCAAAAAACAAAATGAGACAGCATTCATTGTTCTTCATTCAACATTTCTCTCCGAAGAGCAGCCATCCAGCGTTTCAAGTTACCCTTGTTCTTGCTTCCACGAGTGCTACTTCTTAATTGATAGAATGATACTTGGGAGACTGTTTGTAAAGGGGAGAAGAAGGGCTTACAAGATAATAAGATATTATCACATTAAGCTCTATCTATTTGTTTATTATCACATTAAGCTCTATCTATTTGTTTATTATCACATTAAGCTCTATTGTTTAACTAGTAGCATGCTTATCTCCAGAAACACGCAAACATAGAACAAAAGTTTGTTCCTCGAAAACAAAGGAAGGTGCATAAGGCCATGCATAGTGCGCCGATGTGGCGAGGAGCCCTAGCCCACACGTCGGTGCACACATGACAACTGTTCATAGACCGTCTCTCCGCGAGGATGCACACAGACTGCAGAGGACACGCGGTGCCTTGTCAGAGTGTGGTCAGAAAGTGGGAGAAAAAGTGAGAGGGAGGAGTGAGACGCCGAGATGCCGCCGGGGTCGCCGTCGCCTCCCAGAATCGCGTCTGTCGCCGCCAAAGTCGGCTCGTCGCCCGCCGGGGTTGCCGTCGCCTCCCGAGCCGCATCATCGCCGCGTCCATCGCCACCGAAGTCGGCTCGTCGCCCGTTGGGGTCGCCGTCGCATAGTTATGAAATTACGACGACATCTTACAATTAGTCGAATAGTAATGTCACATTTCAAAACTAGCAAATTTATAATGACACAGATCTAATTAACCCTTATTATATCTGTCCCGGTGGCGGTGTTGAGAGGGAGGCTGCATACAATTTTTTTCAGGGAGAGAAGAAAAATCAGACATGGTATACTCTACAGTTGAGGGAGCTAGGAAGGACTTTTTCATTCCGCATAGAAGTAGAAGGAACATGAAAAGGTAGAGGCCCATTTAGCCCGTTAATAATCATCGATTTCCACGATTACAACAATCTTGCCGTCGTACTCCATCCAAGGCTCCCACTGCTTCCAACCCTAGCCTCCGCCTCCGACGAATGCAGCCGCCGCCGCCGCCGCCGCCTCTGCTCTGCTAGCCTCGAATACCGATCTACCTTTCTCCATCAGCCCCCGCGCGACCGTACCCTGTCCTCTCCAGGAGCGGCGAACCCTCGAGTCGTACGTATCCTTTCCTTTCCTGGGGAAGGGGATCGATTTAGGTTTCCGCAATCCGCATCTCGTACTCTAGCTCCACGATGACGATGGAGCATGGAACCCCGGGTGAAGCCGAAGCCGAAGCTGAGGATTACGGGTCATGGACACTCAAGCAGAGGATTGATGACATCGTTAACAGCGATCCTATCAATAATGTCCTGCCAAAGCATCCTGAACATAGAGCATATTTCGAGAAAAAGCTCAAGGTACGTAACACACATTCATCGATTTGCTTCTTCTTCTTCCATCCATGGATGAAAATATTTTTATTATTATTATTATTATTATTATTATATATGCGGCCGGTCGATCGATGGATTGCTATTGCAGGAAAAGTTAGAGGGGTTCGTATGCGTTGCACAGCCGAAACTACTTCCAGCATTGGTCAAGGATAACGTCAAGCACTTCTACCAAGTCTATAATTTATGTCCACGTTTCATGAGCATCAGGGATCTCCTTTACCCTGATCTCCTCACCAACATGGCCTCCTTCAACGCGCTGCGTTGTGCCAGGGTGGCATTGGAGGGCACCTCTCAATTGCGTGGCCGCCACGCTGACCCCAACATCCTCCACCGCTTTGGCTTCTCGCCCCTCCACATGGCTGCCGAGAACTTCAATGTGGCCATGGTCAAGCTCCTCTTCCGCTATGGCGCCTCCGCCAACATCCGCACCAAGGGCAGCAAAGTCATCGAGGGCCTCCTCCCTCTTCATGTTGCTGTTGAGAATGCCACCATGCACAAGTATCTGGAGGACCACTGGACTGATGGGGACAGTATCATCCGCCTCATCCTCCTCCTCTGCCTTCCTGAGATGGTTACTACTACTATCTTTCTTTCATACTATATTATCAGACCATTTAATTAGCTTATTTCAAATACTAGCTATCTACGACCAATATATAACTAATTTCAGCTGCCACTCTCATGCAGAAAATGTTCTTGGACACAACTAGATTAATTGCCAAACATACAGACAACATTGTTGAAGAGGTATGCGGTTACATCCATGAGGAGATGCATGTCCACACAGCAATTTTGCTGCTGGCTGCTCAAAAGCAGCTCCGTGGGCGCCTTAACAAAAGCAGTGGCGAGGCCTCTCTGAACGGCTTTGATATTCTTAAAAGCTGCATTGATGATGCTCTTGACACCATACATCTTGAGGGGTTAACTATGGTTAAGCAGGGAAAGAATGGCAAGGCACTTAAGAGACTCAAAGACAGGAAGGAAGCCCTTCTTACAGCACATGCACTTGTTCGTATTGTTGACAAAGCCGGTATAGCTCTTGAGGGATACATTCAGACTCACTCACAGGTAATTGATGAAACATTTTCCCCATTGTTTTGTGATATCTGATTGTTTTGATTTTCCAATTTCATGCTCTTTAAATTTGTGTGATGCTTGCTTCCATCATTTTGATCTGCTAGTGAATGCTCGAATTACCCGTGTTTTAGAAAGCTGTGGCTGTGTCAGATTATTTTTTCTTTTTGGTGATATGAAAAAAGTTGGAGCACCTGCTGCAATGTATCAACTACTAGTCACATATCCACATAAAAAGGAGTGAAAAGGAACTGGACCCATGCAGTTGATGACATATTTTAGTCCGCATTTTCATGTAAATCCAAGAGGCAGAACGTTGGCCCAACATAGTAATAGTATACTGCTAGTTTCAAGTCTAATGTATGAGTCAAAAATATATGGAAACACAGGAGTAGACGCAGTTTGAACGTGAAGCAAGGTGGCCCACCAACTTTTATACGCCTATTGTTTAAGGCACAAGTCAAGGTGATGCCTTATTCTAAATCTATACAATGTCGCCAACTTTTGTATTACACACATGCTTACCAATTCTTGAGCCCCTGTACCACTTGTTCCCACTTTCCAAAGAAGAAGAGCAAAGAGGAGGGGAGATGACCTCTTCATTCTCAGCGACAGAATGCAAGAAGGGCAAAAAAGGAGGTGTATCCTTTCCATAGAGACAAAGCAAAGCGCAAGAAACAGAGCAGAGATGAGGGAAGACAGGCCTTCCAAAGTAGCAGAGTGGAGTATAGCGCAAGAAACGGCGCAGAGAGGAGGGAATAACAAGTACCTGTCAACTTCAATGGCTGACAAACGGGAAAAGGTTTGCAGCACGCAGGATGCCTCCACTAATGCCTCACGACTACAATTTCGTGTGATTTAACACCTTAAAAGATCATGAATAGATAATTACATGAACAATATAATATATAAGACCATAGGGGTCCCTTGAAGGTACCAAATTTATCTTTTGGGATCTGGAACATATAAATTTTATAAGAAAATCAATTGTTCTTAAGTATGGTTTGAGAATAAAAATATAATAGCACTCTCTCTTGGAGATTGGGTTACATTTAAAGTGGGACCCCATGTAAGTTTAGCAAAGCAAGTTTTTTAGCTTGGAAATTGAGCTCGAGTTTTGTAACTATACATATTCAGCAATTTTAATCATGACCAGGGTTCCAGTTACCGCGGTTTCCACGACGAAAACTGGGCCCTCCGTCGAGGGGCGGTAACGCTATGACCACGGTTTCGACTTTAAATTTGAGGGGAATTTAACCAAAAAAGTATATGTTGTAGAGGTTGATATATAGTATAGTTTTGTCAAAGATTCATGAAAAAATGTATTTCCGACGTAATTAAAAATCGTAACCGAGAATTCCGGGGGAAAAAATAGCATATTGCAAATAATATTTCATAAGATGGTTAAGATATTTTTTTGTTGAGTCAATATTAATTTGCACATGTTGTACATAATGTTGAAATACAAATATACAACGATATATACAGGGAACACATGTATGGAGGAAAATTATATGTGCCTGTTAGTACATACGAAATAGTTTTGTTCGTAATAATGGGTAGTAGGTATAGTTGTGACTTGGCACTCAAAATGAAGTTGGTACTTGCTATTGATGTGAATTATTTGGTGAATGGTGATATGAAGGTGTATGTTTATATGTTGCAATGTCAAGAATTTAGAAAAGGTCATGTCAAAATTTTTTCCCTATAACATGTTCTAAATGTCACAAATATAGTCATAATATTTTCCTTATTTTCCTGTATTTTTTCAAAAGTTTTTTTTTTTTTGCATTTGACATCTCGCAGATTGAACTATCCGCGGTTTTCGGTTGAAACCATACGGTTTGACCAGAAACCGAGCGGTTACCACACCATTTGAATTCAAATTTTTTGGATTTGAATTTGTCGCGGTTTTGACGGTGTACGCGGTAACCGCACGGTAATTGTGGGTCTGCCGTCCCGTGGCCTGGATGGCTTGGACGGGAATGTGAACCCTGATCATGACTATGTATTCAGCTTCTATTTTTTATTTAAGTTGGGGGCTAACATAAAGGGTAAGATGAGCAAGAAGTTGCTTAGTTGATTAGTTTGAGAGATCATGAGGCTAATAGTGGTAAGGGTGATGTGGTTTGCATAGGTTATATCGGGGTAACCTGAAAAAGGGTAGAGACAATAGTGGTAAGGGTGATGTGGTTTGTGGGTAGCCCCATTGGAGTCGAGACATAATATTGGATATGCTGCTCTAGTTAGTATATATGTCTGAGTGGAAGTTGATAATAGTCTTTCTCTAACCATGATGATGACTAGGGTCTAGGGATACTCATATTGTTCTCTAAATGAGTCTTAATTCAATATTTTAATTAAATTCAATTAAGCTCTAAAAAATGAATGGTCCAAAAAGTTGAACTACCCTGAGACAAACTTCTGATAATGACACAAATAACAGAACCAGAAGACCTGCATCATGGCAGTTTTAGTTGGTGCTGACCAGTTTTTTTCTTCCGCACTTATGTCTTTTATTCCTCACCTGGCATGTTCGTGTAAACATAAAAAATATGCCGAATTGTTATTTTCTTTCGTATTTACTTGTATTCTATATGCATGTTAAAAATAAGTGAGAATGCTGGTGTGTCAAAAAAACGTTGCTAATTAACCTGTGCCAATTAAAATATAGCTCATTGTGATCCTTTTTCATTCCATGTCTCAACTCACATGCATAGTGAGTTCTAATATTTTCTGTTCAACTTTACTTGCCCCTGTTTTGAAGACCCCGCCATATTACAGCACCCATATATGCCAGTGTGCCACAACGAATATATCAATAAAATTAAAAAGTGGATGCTTGACAGAAAGATTAACCCGAGCAATCATGGTATATCATCATGCCACAACTTTGTTTGCAGTGATGATATATGTTCATCTGGTTTGTCATAGGAGAATAGTAGCTTAAGCCTTAAGCCTCTACCTTTTCACATCAAGCTTAGCAGAGACGAGGCCTTGGTTCTTGGTGCTACTCAAGATTCGTTTGTCATCAGGCAACTCTTTTTTTTCTTGTCTTTACTACTTTGATATATACTATCTCCATCCCTAAGTAAGTTCATTTCTAGTAATTAAAGGAGACAGTTAATATATAAATAAATGGCTTAGGTGCCCACAATTAAATGAGATGGTAGTTGCAGGTAGGATGGTGTTGGGGGTAACATGGGAAGAAATTTGAATCATGGTGGTTTCGAGAGAAAACTGAACTCTAGAAATATACTTATTTTGGGATAAGTTAAAGCTAGGAGTGCACTTATTTAGTGACGAGGTAGTAGTAGGAAAAGTGAAACTCTGCTGAGATTCATGTCAATGAAACCGCAATTTCATGCAACAATATCCCACATTGTAGAACATAACATTGTGACACCACAATAATCTAGAACTTATTATCACATAGCATCTATATAGTCTAGACTGTTACTTTCAATTCCAAAAAAGGAATCTGGTTTGTAGCAGGTGCAGTGGTACCCAAAATAACTCTCAACTGCCAATATTCTGCTCTCTACACGTGTGCTGGCCTAGTGCTGCCATACCACTTATTATATTGTATAGGATCTGTTCTAATTTTCTTCTGTTATTATACTGTAGTGTTGTCATGTAATGTGTCATTGGTTCCAGACAGAAAGTATAAGTTGGGTAACTTGGTTGTTTGTTTGTCTAGACCAATGAGATGTTATTGACAATGCCCTAAGGACCTAATGGGCTATTTGGTGTTGCCTTTTTTTGTGGTGAGCAAGGATGGCAAATAAATCCAAGATTGTAAGAATAGAGTTGGTTGACTACAGTAAGTTGGCAGCATGCCAAATCAATGACTTGATACTTTTGGCCGCTTAGTATTTGTGTAAATGTAATACGTAAAACATTATAGTTGACTCCCAGCTGTGTCATACTGTTTATATCGAGAGATGATGTTATTGAAGGTTGTTATGTGGCTTGCAACTCCCACCACCTGCAAGTGTAGATATCTGAATACACTTTGGAATAATGTCCTTGAACACTTTGTAATGATTCGTTTTAACATATTTACCGGTGAAAATGTAGGTGCCACATGACGGCATTGTTCAACATGTTTTATCAATTCTAAAAAGCAATGGCATTGCCCATTCTGGGGAAAGCATTGACACTGGAAAACTTGAATGGTTTGACATCTATTGGTTTTAAATATATTCAGTTCATGTTTTTGTGCATATAATTGGTGTGTTGAATTATCTTTTGTGTTTTGAGCTACAAACATCATGGGGGAATGCCAATTGGTAAGACAGATTCACAAAGAGGTATGTTTCATTTTGGTTGATCCTATTTCTTATTAAAATAAAACTAGAAGGGAAAATTAGCTGTGCAACTTTCTTATGTTTCCACCCATTACAAAGTCATTTGCTGTGGTGAATGCACAACTTTGTAACATTGCAGAAAGCCTATGATCTCCATCCAGTGCAAAAGGGGTGCACCTGGCTTTTTACACCAGCCTCCGTACTATGCTTTGCATTTCACAAGTTGACTCATGACCAATTTCATTAGTGATTGCAGTGGGCTCTGGGGAAACTATTGAAGTGGAGAAGTCGTCGTCTGATAAATGCGAAGTTAGTAAAAGGGTATGAGATATGTAATTAAATTTATTTGTTTTCTAATTCATACTGATAAATTTGCATGAAAACAATATTGTTCCTCCAAATTTATTCCTACTACCCAATTGATTAACAAGATCTGGAAATATTTGATGACATAATGCATAACCATCAATTGTTGCCTTGGTGGCTAACAACAGAAGGAATACTCACTACTTAAATATGAGTTTCTTTCTAATTTTTGTTTAAGCGTTCAGATGCTAATTTTCTCACGCAAACAGATTCTGGGCAAGCAACCACCTAAAGGATTGGGTGTAAAAGATGTGAGAAATATGTTCTTCCCATACTGGAAATCAGTTTTGTCTCGTCGGTTGGAGGTGAAGAAAATTCTATCCTCTAAGCCTAGCTGGATGGACTCGCCAAGTGCCGAAGCGAGCAAAGAAGGGAGCAAGAGTATATACCACCCATCTGCCCCAAACAAACCAATAGGAAATCTTGGTTCAATGGGATGGACCCCATTATCAAGTGAATCCAGAAGGATGCTTTGTACTGCTGCTTCAATTTCCCAGAAGGTGTTTAAGCGCACTTGAGTACAGAATCTTTGGTGGTATGCTTGTTGACACATTTTTCTATAAGCTTCTAGAATGTCTTTTGGTCATAGTACCCCTACATCCAAAATGTTGCTTTAATTTTTGTGCAGGTCTAAGAAAGATCAATGATACTGGGAGCCTACATGAGATGGCTGTATCGTGTTCTGCTAGGAGCTGTGTTGCATGGTTGTTATGTCAACACTTTTTAGGTGAAAACCTTGATTGCAGTGTTATATTAAGGCATAAGATATAATGGAACGCTATTTATTTCTTAGTATGCCAGGCCTAAATGATCCGGCAAGTGATCAACAGGCTAATGGCCTGCCTTTGAAAGTAGAATATCGTGGTATGTATGATCTATCTAGTGGTTGATTATTATGCGAATATATGTTTTAACATTTCCTGTATGGCACAACTTTTATGTATTAGTACTACAAGTTTTTGCTGAATTAGTTATAATCATTAGTATCTGTTAGATCATTTCAATTTGCATGAATGGATTTGGTATGGCTAGTGGGCTTGCTAGTTGCTGCTGTGCATGCTGCCACAACACCGTGGATTCTGAATCCCGTGTTTCGATTAATTCACATCATAACATCACGCAGATTTAAGGGGACGATGTCCTTCGGATTCCTATGTCAATCGACGTGAACTGCTAGCAAAATTAGAGAAAAAAATTTACAGGATGATGATACTGCTATACGATAAATAAACGAATTTGTTGAGAATCAGTTCTGTATGAGAAACTTGAGAGCAGCATTGATCCTCATATCGATGTGATTTGCATCATCATTCATGTCACGCCGTAATTGGTTCTCTTATGAAAATTGCTAATTTATTATGTTTTAATGATTTATGGACATTTCGTAATGATGTTATGGATGGATCTGGGTAATTAAAGTTGAATCAGCATCTTCGTTTGCGCATTTTATCTGACTGCTTGTCAATGCCCATAATGCAACCATAAGCCGGCAAGAGCTCCTGGCAGTGGATCTCATGGATGTTGCACAGAAGACATATGCACACGTTGATTTAGGGTTACGAATTTTTCGTGTTCAAGTTGATGGGATCAGGAATTTTTGGCGATGAAGAAAGGGGTCATGGGAACGCTTTCTTAGACATGGCATCACGAGGCCTTCGATACATCAGCCACACAAATTTCTATAATGTTGAACATGATGGGTTTTTTCTTTTGGCAAACATCCTGTTTCTAACTTTTTTTTTAAAAAATCAATCAAATACGATCTTCATGATTAATCATAAGGTAATGTTCATTCTTGTTTTCCGTGTGGGTTAGATCACTCATATTCTCCTGATAGTTGTTTGATCACCAATTGAGAGTCTCTCATAACTTCAAGGACTTCAGCACCTATCTCTTTTAATAATTGCAGTCCTTTAATCAACGCTTCATACTCCGCTGGATTGTTAGTCCGATACGAAATTACCATTAAGCTGATTCCCCACCCATGTCTGCACATTGATCTGTCAAAGAAAATTGTCTGGGGTACAACCTCCACGTAATTGGCTTCTCTATGGTGTTCAATAATGAAATTGGCCATCACTTATCCTTTTACTACTTGTCCTTTTACTGCTTTGGCTGATTCATACTTTAGGTTATATTCTGCAAATGCTAAAATCCATTTACCGATCATTCCTTTTAGCATGGGAGCCGATAGCATGTATCTGATCACATCAGCTTTGCATACCGCCGTGCATTCTGCTGCCAACAAGTATTGACCCAATTTTGTACATGAAAAGTATAGGCAGAGACACAACCTTTCAACATCTAGGTATCTGGTTTCGGCATCTAACAATTTCTTGCTCAAGTAGAATACCACCCTTTCCTTGTTATTGACTTCTTGAATTAGCAATGAGCCGATTGTTTTTTCGTCGGTTGATAAATATAACTTGAATGGTACTCATTTCTTTGGTGGCATAATAACTGGAGGGGTCTTGAGATAATCCTTGATTCTGTCAAAAGCATTCTGCTGGTCCCTCCCGCAACAAATTCTTGATCAGCTTTCAATATCAACAGCAGAGAAAACGGTTCAATCCTTCCTGATAAATTTGAAATAAATCTCCTGATGAAGTTTATCTTGCCGATCAATGACTATAATTCTGTCTTGTCAACCAGAGGTTCAATTTCGTTAATAGCCTTCAGACTCCTTTGATTTACCTCTATTCATCTTACATGCACCATAAAACAAAGAAACTCCCCACTAGATACAGTGAACACGCACTTCGTCGGGTTCATCTTCAGTTCATATTGCCTTGTTCTTCCAAGCACTCACTGAAGATTATTCAGATGTTCATCCACTGTACCTGACTTGACTACCACATCGTCGATATAAATCTCCACCAAAGAGCCGATTAGGTCATGAAAAATATAAATCATGGCCCTCTAGTAGGTTGCTCCAGCACTCTTTAGTCTAAACGTCATAACGACCCGTTCGAATAGACCGATTGCTCCTGGGCATCTAAATGCAGTCTTGTGTATGTCCTCTTCGGCCATAAAAATTTGATTTTATCCTGCATTACCATCCATCAAACTGATCATCATATGCCCTGAAGCTGCGTCAACTAGTAGATCGTCCACTAGCATTGGGTATTCATCTTTGGGTGTTGCTTTATTCAGATCCCAAAAATCCAAACAAACTCCTTGCTTGCCATTTTTCTTGAGTATTGGAACTATATTTGATACCCATTCTACGTACCGACAAGGCCTGATGAAGTTGGAATCATATAATCTTGTTATTTCGGCCTTCATCAGCTCGTACATCTCAGGCTTGAACCTTCTTGGTGGTTGTTTATACGGCCGATATCCTGGTGTTGACGTCGAAAATGTGATCGACATGTCACACACGTAGGCATAGGAATCACTTCTCAGAATGTTCCAGTGCAAGACCTAAATCTCAGAAAACAGGCGTGCTAGTTAGTTTGATCCTGTAACTGACAAGATAATAAAACATGGTGTGGGATACCTATATCGGGTGTATCCGAAGACTACACGAATACGTACGGTCAATGGGGTACCGAATAGGAAGGAGATTATGTCTGTATGGTGTTGGCTAGGAGTTTGGTATGTACCGGATTGCATGTCGTGTACTCCGGACCCGAGCTGTAACCGAATTAGGATAGATCTTAGTCTTGTTAGATTAGGACTCTATCATATCTGTAGCCCCTCCCCCACTATATAATGGGGTACGGGGTGCCCCCTTGAGGGCAACGGAGATTCATCTACGCAATACCATCGCCAATAAGGAGGGGCCCGATAGCCACGTCGAGAGCCTAAAGCTGGGTAAATCGTTTCCCTCTTCATCTTAACCGTCAAATTCCGAGCACGATAGCCACCCTATAAGTTTATTGCCGACATCAATCGTTGACAGTTGGCGCGCCAGGTAGGGGGTGTGCTATTTTTTCTTTCGATCTAAGGTTCTTTTCAGCGAAGTTCGATGGACTTCAACTCGGACATCATGAAGAGGAAGTTCCCGCGGGCTTGACCTTCAAGTTCGGCGGCATCAGGCTTCAAACAGACCAGTTCGATGCACTGTCATACATCGACTCGAGCTCCTCCGACTCCAACGAAGAGGTTTGCTGGTTCGAGCCTGATGAGAAGGCATCAGGTCACACCGAGATCCAATCTAGGTCACACGACACCGAGATGCCCTCCCCCAAGTCGGCTGACCAGCAAGCAAGTCAAGGCATAGTTCCAATGGAGGTCGAGACCGATCTCGAGATGGCGCCGATTCCTTTGGTCGATGCTTCCGAGACTCGTAGCAGTACTGGAAGCTTCGTGCCATCCCGAGAGGTCTTCGCCGCCAGCAAGCTGGTGTCACCTTCTTTCGAAGCCAGGTGGCAAGAGGAGGAAGCAGCCCGACTAGCAGAAGAGTGCTGACTCAAGGAGGAAAAAGAATGCCAGGAGCAAGAGGACAGAGAACGACGTGTGATGCAATCGCATGTTGAGCTGCGACTCCAATCTCGGCAGATGCAGCGTGATCTGCTCCAAACCCAAGTTGACGGGCATGACGTCTTCAAGACATCCCAGCAAAACGTCTGAGCGGTCGCCGATCTACTCGGCGACATCATCTAGCAGCTTCCGCAGTCAGATAAACCTATGGTTGAAACCATAAACAAGGTCAAGGCTATGGTGACCACTGTTGCGATCCAACACTCCATCCAGCGCATGACATATACCCCAGCCACTCGTTCGGAGACTCAGTTGTCCAGATCTCCTAGGTCCAGGGCGAACGTCTCTAGGCAGCAGACTAGGCCCCGGCAGCACAGCGAAAACGGGTCGCGCCGACACTCTCCTGACTCGGCGCGGAGAAGGAACTCCGTCGAGAGGCAGCGCGCATCGACGATGAAATCCACCGACTGGATTGACAACGCCAAGAGCTTAGGGCCGAGAAGCGGCGCCTCAATCAAGAGTATTCCGCCGACCTCCGCCGCAAGATCGAGTAGCAATGCCACACCCGTCGGGAGGACCGTCACTACGACCTGGACCACCGTAGTCATAGCCAAATGTCTAGGCATTAGTCACCCGAGAGCTCTGACATTGACATGACAGATGGCGTCCCGATTTTCACCAAAAGCTTGAGTCAATTGACTTGGCCGACTGGTTTCAAGCCGATTGGTATTAAGAAGTGCGACGACTCCACCGACCCAAAAGCGTGGCTTACGGTATACTCCATGGCCATCTAAGCCGCCGAAGGCGACACCAAGTCCATGGCCAACTACCTGCCGGTTGCCCTGGATGACTCGACCCGGACATTGGTTGTCGGGGCTTCCCAAACGGTCCATTGACTCATGGGTAGAGCTCTGCGATCGGTTCATCGCCAATTTCCAGGGCACATACGAAAGGCCAAGGACGAAGTATGACCTGTACCAAGTCCAACAAAGGAAAAGCGAATCTCTGCGGGCCTACATCAAACGGTTCTTGGAGCTCCGCAATTCCATCCCAAATATGAAAGATGATGTGGTCATCGCCGCCTTCCGGAAGGGAGTACGCGATGAGCCATTCATCGCCAAGTTTACCAGGAAGGAGCCGACTACTGTCAAAGACCTCTTTGACATGGTTAACGGCTACGCAGCGGCCGCCGATGCGGTGTCTGTCTCACGGGGAGACAAGCATGAAGAGAAAGGACATCCGTCTGGCAAGGGAAAGGAAAAAGAGCATAAGGACTCGGACTTGCGGAAACGCAAGCTGGAGGAGTTGGTCGCCGTCGTAGAATGGCAGCTGATCCAGCGTCCCAAGATGTCTGACTACGACAAGGTCATGAACAGCAAGTGCCCCTACCACCTGAAGTGCTCCCACTTGGCCAAAGACTGCTTTGTCATGTGTCACTACGCTGAGCAGCTAGCCAAAGGCTAGGTTGGGGCCGTCGGGCTGAGCATGACAAAGCCCGCCGACATGAAGACTTCCAGGACCCGCAAGCGGAGCTAAACCACATCTTCGGTGGCCCACTCGCACATGAGTCCAAGTGGAAGTAGAAGCTCACGTCAAGGGACACCACAACGGTGGACGTCCCTTAGTACCTGCGATTGTCGGAAGTCCTGATCACTTTCGACCGCACGGATCACCCTGACCGAGTGGCTCACCCAAGGTAGTACCCACCGGTGCTGGCCCTAGTCATAAAGAGCATCAAGCTAAACCGCGTGCTCATCGATGGCGGGAGCGCCCTCAACATCCTTTTCGCTAGGACGCTTGACGACATGAAGATCCCGAGGTCGGAGCTACACCCTAGCAATGCGCCCTTTCACGAAGTCATTCTCGGGCTGTCGGCAACACCACTTGGGGTGATCACTCTTCTGGTAACCGTTGGAGCAAAGGAAAACTACCGGAGGGAGAATATCTGCTTTGAAGTCGCTGACTTTGAAACAGCGTACCACACCGTCATCGGCAGGCTCGCGCTGGCGAAGTTCATGGGGATCCCACACTACACCTACCTCATGGTCAAGATGCCTGGAGCCCACTGAGTCATCACTATGCGTAGCGACATCAAGCAAGCCTTTAGCTGCGAGATCGCACAGCACGCCGAAGAGCAGGCCGACCGGGAGCAGTTATGCGAGGCTTCAACTCGCAAGACGGAGGACGACGACCCGCCATCTAAAAAGACAGCAAAAATCACCTCCAACAAAAAAAGCAGATTGCCCTCGACCCCACCGACCCGTCTAAATTTACATTCATAGGGACCCAGTTAGAACCTAAATAGGAACTCGCGCTCATCACTTTCCTCCAAAATAATAATGATATTTTTGCTTGGAAACCACCAGATATGCCGGGAGTCCCCAGGGAGGTGATTGAGTACTCTTTGAATGTAAAAGACGACGCTAGGCCAGTTAAGTAGCGCCTTCGCCACTTAATACAGGACAGGAAAGACGCGATTAAGGAGGAGCTGACCAAAATGCTCGCGGCTGGCTTCATCAAAGAAGTCAAGTACCCCGACTAGTTGGCCAACCCCGTCTTGGTCAAAAAGAAAAACAACAAATGGCGGATGTGTGTGAATTACACGGACCTCAACAAGGCGTGCCCTAAGGATCCGTTTGGTTTGCCGCGCATTGACCAAGTCATAGACTCGACGGCTGGCTGTGCATTGCTCAACTTTTTTGATTGCTACTCAGGCTATCATGAGATCAACCTAAGACAGGCTAATCAGATGAAGACCACTTTTATCACACCATTCGGCGTGTACTGCCACATCACGATGCTGTTCGGTCTGAAAAACGTAGGAGCGACTTATTAGCGAACGATCCAAGGTTGCCTCCATGATCAGATCGGGCGCAACGTGGAGGCCTACGTGGATGACGTGGTTGTCAAGTCGATGGATGACCTTCTAGATGTTCTGTAGGAAACTTTTAACAACCTCCGACGATACAGGATGAAGTTGAATCCTAAAAAATGTGTTTGGCGTCCCCTCCAGCATGCTCCTTGGTTTCGTCGTTTCTCGACGGGGCATCGAGCCAAACCCGAAGAAAGTCCAGGCTACACTCAACATGAAGCCTCCCAGTGAGCTCTGGCACGTCGAGAAGCTAGTCGGATGCATGGTAGCCCTCAGCCGATTCATTTTATGACTCGGCCTGCGAGGGATGCCCTTCTTCAAGCTACTGAAGAGGACCGATCACTTCACGTGGACCCTGGAAGCACAAGAATCCTTTGAGGACTTCAAGAAATACTTGACCTCTCCCCCTATGCTAGTCTCACCCAACCCGAGCGAGCCTCTCCTACTCTACGTCTCGGCCATAGAACAAGTCGTCAGCACAGTCCTCGTGGTCAAGCGGGAAGAAGACGGGCACACCCAGTTGGTCCAGCGGCCGGTCTACTTCGTCAGCGAAGTACTGGGGAGTGCAAGTTAAAGTATCCCTAAGTCCAGAAATTGCTCTATGACGTCCTAATCATGATAAGGAAGCTTGTTCACGACTTCCAAACCCACAAGGTTTCAGTCGTCACGTCCTTCCCACTCGGCGATATTATACACAATAAGGAGGTGCAAGGCCGCATCGCAAAGTGGGCATTGGAGATGATGCCATACGCCATCACCTTCAAGCCCCGCACCGCGATCAAGTCACAGGCACTCGCCGACTTTGTGGCCGAGTGGACCAATGTATAGTTAGAAACCGCGCCAGAAGAAGTACCCCACTGGACAATGTACTTTGATGGCTCTTTGCGCATGACGGGGGCTGGGGCTAGAGTGATGCTTATATCGCCCAATGGTGTGAAGTTCAAGTACGTGCTCCAAATCCATTTCTCAGGCTCGCTTAACGTAGCCAAGTACGAAGAGCTCCTCCACGGGCTGCTGTTGGCCATATCCCTTGGGATTGGGTGGCTGCTCGTTCGTGGGGACTCCCAGCTACTGGTCAACCAGGTCATGAACGAGTGGACCTGTGCTGACGAAAACATGCAAGCCTACCGACAGGAGGTACGCAAGTTTGAAGACAAGTTCGATGGGCTTGAGCTGGTTCACGTCTGTGGCACAATAATGAAGTTGCGATGAATTAGCCAACCTCCGCTCGAAGTGCCTATAGGTGCCAACCGACATATTCGTCGAACACCTCACGGAGCCAACAGTCAAGAAGAAGGCCGAGCCCAAGCCGACCCCGAGTGAAAGAGCAAACGAAGGGAACAATGACAAATTGTCGAACCCTGACGACCGCACGGTAGCAGTCATCGACGACAACTGGAGAACCCCGTTCATCAAGTTTCTCACGGAGGAAGTGCTCCCGACCGATAAGGCAGAAGCCAAACGCGTCAGCCAATGAAGCTACTGCTACATCATGTCGGACGGAGAACTCCTTCGATGGAGCGCGTCAAGCATCCTTATGCGCTGCGTGCTTCCCGACGAGGGCAAACAAATCCTCCAGTCGATCCACTCGGGCCTCTGCGGCAACCACGCCTTAGGCAAGACACTTGTCGAAAAGGCGTACAAGCAAGTATTTTTCTGGCCAACCGCCATCACAGACGCACGGGAACTAGTTAGGAAGTGCGAAGCGTGCCAGTTCTTCGCAAGGCAGAGACACGTGCCAGCACAGGAGTTGCAAACTATCTTGATCTCATGGTCGTTCGCTATTTGGGGACTCGACATAGTCGGGCCCTTCAAGCGGGCACCAGGGGGCTTCACCCACCTATTCATCGCCATCGACAAATTCACTAAGTGGATAGAAGCCAAACCAGTCACCACAATTGACTCAGCGCACACGAGAGACTTCATACAGAACATCATCTACCGGTTCGGTATCCCGAACCGTATCATCACGGACAATGGTAGAAAGTTTATCTCTGGAGTTTTTCAGGATTTTTGCGAGGAGCATGGGATCAAGATTTGCCATGCGTCTATAGCACACCCGAAGAGCAACGGGCAGGTCGAGAGAGCTAACAGCATTGTCCTCCAAGGAATCAAAACCAGAGTATTCGACCGACTACATCCGTATGCTGGACGATGGGTACAGGAGCTGCCCCCATTACTCTGGGCACTCCACACATCCGTCAGTCGGGCCACGGGACAATCGCCCTTCTTTCTCGTCTACGGAGCAGAAGCAGTCTTTCCGACCGAAGTCGACCACGAATCCTTTCACATACGCAATGAGTCCAGGGCAGACCTGGCCAGGGAAGATGACCTCAACAGGCTGGAAGAAGCCAGAGATATCACACACGCTACCTAGAGGGACTACACCGATATCACAACAGGAAAGTTTGTGGTCGGGCATTCCTAGTCGGTGACCTGGTCTTACGCAAAGTACAGACCACAAAGGATCGACAGAAGCTCTCCCCGATCTAGGAAGGGCCCTACATCGTAGCCGAGGTCACTCGGCCCGGCTCATACCGGCTAAAGATGGAGGACGGAAGGCTGCTAGAGAATGCATGGAATATCGACAGCTACGTCCTTTCTACACATAGTTGATTTTTGTAATTTTTTTCTTTCTTTTTAACCTTCGACTGCCCTCACTGAGTGTTTTCCCCCTCGAGAGACCAGTCGGGGGCTACAATGCTCTTTACCTTCGGGCTCCCTCCTAATAAAATCTACTGCCTACGAGTTCTTTAATTGTCAGTTATATCGAAGTCTGGATACGGTTATACGTCCTCTCGGCTACACCTAGCTCACCACCAAACCGAGCAAATCCACGCCAAGCCCTGTGCTGGCTAAGTCTGCCTGGGGGTTGTCAGGACAAGCACACGCTGAAAGGATAACTCTTCACATGACGATGAGATACACCACAGCGAAAAACTCAAAAGCAAATAGATTAAACAAGATTATGTGTCACATGTCTTCACCTTAAATAAGGCTAACTACTACAAGTTACCTATATTTTTACAGACCCATCGAATCGGTGATTGACTCGGTGGCTCCTTCGGCCTCATTTGTCAACCGCATCGCCTTCTCCTCGTCGCAGTTGGCGACGAATCCGTCGCAAACAGCGTTCACCTCCACGCGAGGGTACAGGGATTTGACGATGGCGAGAACATGGTAGACGCCAGCTTCGCCATCTCTCGTAGCTCTGCGTCATGCGTCGCGGGCGTCTCCTCGAGCTTGCGGACGATGTCGTCCACACTGATCGATGAATGACCCTGTGCTAGCGACTCCTTGGCTCCGATGATGGCCAGGGCAGCTGTGACCAATCGGTCTCGAGCCAGCTTGGCCGCCTTGGTCGTCGCCTCGGCCGCTCCAATCACAGACTACGCCCGAGCTTGCGTCTCTGCTAACACATGGCCACATCAGCTGAGAACACAACCAAAGGCAGATGGAGGTCGGGCTATGACAACTTACCCACGAGCTCGGCAGCGGCAGCCTCTTTCCTGTTCTCATTCACATCATAATAAACACTGGCCCAAAACCAAGCTATATATCTTTTCGAACCATTCCACATTTTAGTTTAATCCTTTTCCAAAAGAAAATAATTTTGAAAATAATTTATTCTCTAGTTCAACTGGTTCATCGATCCTTTGACCTCTGATTTCAAATCGGAGACATATTCCAGCCTCCTAGAATTATTCCGGATCCAATGGTGTCGGTTTCGTCGCCATCCAAGACTCCAAAGTCATAACCCTAATCTTTGATCCTATGTTTACTATTCATCAAGTATTTCAAATTTGTTTAAATTTCATTCCAACCCTTGATCTAGTAAACTTCTTTCTAGCTAACTGTCTTTACCTATCTTAATCATGCTATATCCAGATCCAGAATTTATCTTAAAATACAGACACCATAGTTTATATCATCTATTTCAACCCGGCATCGTTTCATCTCTAAATTCTTTTGTTCTTATACACCAAATCACTCGAACTATTGATTTATTTCAATAGCTCAGTAGCCTACCCTCATTGTCTAACCATTCTTTTGATTCGAGCCAATCATACCTGATCCATTTATTCTCTTTCAATACGCATTTTAATTTTAAATGCATATGAATTCACACGGTTAATCTTTGTCGACGATTGGTGTCGGCAATGAACTTATAGGGTGGCTACCAGCCTCGGAATTCGATGGTTAATGATGAAAAGGGAGACAATTTACCCAGGATCAGGCTCTCGACGTGACGAGATAATACCTTAATCCTGCTTGGCGATCGTAGCGTAGATGAATCACTGTTGCCCTAAAGGGGGCGCCCCATACCCCTTATATAGTGGAGGAAGGGTTTCGGATATGACAGAGTCCTAATCTAATAATACTAAGATCTATTTCAATTCGGTTACGGCTCGGGTCCGAAGTACACGACATACAATCCGGTACGTACCAAACTCCTAACCGATACCATACAGATATATTCTCCTTCCTATTCGGTACCCCATTGACCGTACGTATTCGTGTAGTCTCCGGATACCCCCGGTATAGGTATCTCACAATCTTGTTTCCAATTTAATCATCTATAGTCATTCACCGACTGTAAACCCATTGACCCTACGTATTCGTGTAGTCTTCGGATACCCCCGGTATAGGTATCCCACAGCAGCCCCTGGAGTCGTCCATAGCAGCGCAAGTCATTTGTGCAGATCGTCGGTCATCAGGCGTATCCCAGTGCTATATGCTTGACAATTACTGCTTTTTAGGGGTTCCTCGAGTGCTTCCCGAGTGATCCTGAGTACTCTATGATGATTGTAGAGACTGTGGATGGCTCCGAATGGAAGAAGACATTAGGTGCATCAAAGATGCACCTAATAGGTGTAGCCCCCGACTCTATGCTTAAATGCGTAACAATTAAACATAGAGTCATCTATGTACTGTACCTAGCAGGTTTTTCCAATTCGAGCTGCACTGTTCCAAGTGCTTCCGGACCCGAGTGGTTTATAAATGATTTTGTGTCGTGTTTCCCCAGACATAAAGCCTTCGGCTATGTTCTGCCCATGGGTTAGGTTGCGCCGACTGGCTCAACCGTTACAGCCGAGTAGTTAGTACCGAGTATATTCGGGTATACTCAAAGTTTAGGCACATGCTAACATGCCCGAGTGCCCGAGTGCCATGGGCAATATGGACCGACGCCTGCCCGAGTGCGGCCATGAGCCCATAACATAGGCGTGCGATCGATTTCTGATTTGAAGGAAATTACGAATTTCATTTCTCCGTCTGGTGCGTCCATAAAACTCGCAATGTTCCATAAAAACAACATGGTATACGTTATGCCAGCGCCAAAAGTTTCGGCCCGCTCTGCCCCTATGGGAACATAACGTTACTTAGCCTGGTAACGGAATTTTTCTAGCCGTTAGGCCCATTAACAGCCCGTTTAAGCCTCCCGTTACCCTGTCTATTCATCTTCTTCTCCACTGCGCTAACAACTGTAGCCCTAATTTGCTCTGGCGATCCCGCGCTCACCAAACCCTAGCCTCCATGCCTAGAGCTCTATCCTCTTCTCTGCTCACTGCACCCACACTTCCCTTCAATCCTTTCGAAGAGCGCCCCCGATGGCTTCCCCGGTGGATTAAGGGAAAATGTTGCCACTACACGCATGGAAATCCTCCATCATCTCCGACCAGAACCTCTCCGACCTCTCCAGAGTTGGCTTGATCCAGAGCAAGGAGGTAGTCGGGTATCGCGGTGCTTACGGTGAGGAATTCCCTATCCCCGACTCGCGGGAAGTAGTTGTATTCGAGCCATTCTTTGAGCGGGGTTTTGGGCTTTCGGTGTCTTCTTTCTTCCAGGGTTTATTGGATTTCTATGCAATTGAACTCCATCACTTGAATCCCAATTCCATCCCTCATATCGCAGTGTTTGTTTACACTTGCAAAACCTTCCTCAGAATCCCCCCTCACTTTAACCTTTTACGCCATCTCTTCGCCGTTAAGCCCCAACCCAACCAGAATCATTCGTCGGTGGTGGGTGGCGCCGGCATTCAACTTCATGAGTGGAGCAAGGAAGCTTGGCTTTCTCTTCCCATGAAGACTTCCCTTAAGGGCTGGCATGCGGCGTGGTTCTATTGCTCCAACCTTGCCGACTCCCTTCCTCCCTTTGTCGGCCACGCCCCAGTAGCCTAGGAGGCTTGGTCGTCACTCCCGGCGACCGAGGAAATGCCGCAGGTAAACTCATTGCTCAACTTGATTGAAAATTTGAAGACTGCCGGCCTATCCGGCGTTTGGGTGATGCGACACTTCATCCGGTCCTGAATCCAGTCCCTGAAGAACCGTCGATTCGCCTTCGATTACACCTGGAGCGATGACCCGACTCAGGAGTCGGCAGAAGTGCTTCGGTGAGTCGCCATCCAGGCTAGAGCTCGGTGGTTGTTCGCTCTGAACACTACCATTCCTGCTATCTTTGTCGGCTTCCCGTCGCCATTCCATGCGTGGAATGCTCCCCCATAGGTGAGTCCTTCGTCTCCTCTAGATGTTTTGCTTCCAGCTTGTTAGATATTTTCTTTGACTTGTCATGATTTGACTTATGTTCCCTCTGCAGGACCGCCACCAATTCCTGTCCTACCTCCCGAGCCAAGCCTCACCCATGCTTAAGAGGGGAGCGGAAGCTTCGGCTGATGAGCCGGCTACCAAGAGACTGGCGTTTGATCCAGACGTGGAGTCCGCTGGGACGCCGGAGGATAAGGACGCTCCGGCCCCGTCTCGCTCTCCAAGCCCAACTCCTTTGAGGCGCCTGAGGAGACCCGTCATTAGGACGGGACCGAGGTAACATAACTCAGCTTTCATGTCATGATCCAATTAGGATTTCTATGCTTGCTGAAATCATATCACTCGACTTCTTCAGGAAATCGAGCAACATTGATCCGGCCGCACCGACAGGCTCTGGGACGTTCAGCCCCCGGGTCCGCCAGCTGCCATTGTTCCAGCTACCCCGAGCTCAACCCCTGCTTTAGTGGCTAACCTTGCCACAGGGCCGACCACCAAAGCAACAAAGGCGATCGTCCCGGCCACCGCCGCAACACCGACTGTGGAGTAGGACATAGCCGTAGTACTCCCATCCACAGGCGCCGTGGAGCCGAGTGCTGGGGTGTCCGTTCCGCCGGTTGTGGCGATGACCTTGGTGGTGCTCCCTCCAAGGGCCCAAGAGAGCCGCACCGAGCGGGTCAAGATTGACCTGTCGGACGACTCCAAGGACATAGCCAAGATTGAGCGATACATCGAGAAGTTAGTCAAGCTCATGAAGGTATGTTCTTTAGCCGCCACCCCATGTGTGTGACCCCGTTAATCTCACGTCGTATCGTTCAGGGGATCGAGGCACGATCCAAGGCGAAGTCAGAAGCGCTTCTCTCACTGGACCCGTAGCTCGGGAAGATGGATGCCCTGCGCCGGGATCACGACGAGATCTTGGAGCATGCCAAAGCTATGGAGAGCCGCTTGCAAGGTGAGATAGCGGACCTCCACGTGCAGCAAGTGTCGAGCACCGCCTGGATCAAAGGTGTGACGTTTTGACTTTGATTATCCCTTTCACTTCCTAATTAATCGTTATCTCCCTTTGCCAGATCAAGATGCTGCCTTGGGGGAGTTGAAGAAGGCGAATACTGGGCTGCAAGCCGAGTGTGCCAAGATGCTGGCGGTGAAGACCGAACTTGAAGCCGAGCACTCCCAGCTGTCGGCCTCGAAGGTTGTGCTGGAAGTCGAATGCGCTCGGCTCAAGAAGGCTAAGGATACCGCCGTCGCCGAGCTTGTGGGTAAGTTCTTCTTTACCCCGTCCTTCGTTCCTCCCTTCCGGACGTTTCCTAACTCGTATGCTACTAGCAGAGGCACAGTCTCGGGCGAAGTCCGTGGTGGAGGCCGCCGAGGCCAGGGCTCAGGAAGCTGAGCTGGCTCGGGACCGACTCGTCACGGTTGCCCTCAACGTGCTCGAGGCGACGGCGCTGCTGGCCCAGGGCTCCTCGTCGATCAGCATAGACGGGGTGGTCCAGCAGCTGGGGAAGATGCCTTCGGCCCAAAGTGCCGAGTTACGGGAGATAGGGAAGCTGGCGTCCAGCCATGCTCTCGTCGTGGTGAAGTCGCTGTACCCTCGGGTGGAGGTTGACGCCGTCTGCGACGGGTTCGCCGCTGACTGCGACGAGGAGACAGTGATAAAGTACGTCAACAAGGCACAGAAGGCCACCGAGTCGGTCGCAGATGACCTTGGCCTGTAAAGAAGTAGGAGAACTGGCAGTAGTTTGCCATATTTAGGCTGAACAATTGTAATGCGATTTTATTTAATCTATTTGCTGTGGTATGTTTCATCGTGACGTGAAGAGTTATCCTCTCGGCATGTGCCTGTCCAAGCAGCCCCCAAGCGGACTTGGCCAGCGCGGAGCTTAGCGTAATATTACTCGGTTCGGTGGAGAGCGAGGTGTAGCCAAGCGAATGTACAACCGCATCTAGACTTTGATTTAACCGATAGTTAAAGAGCTCATTGGCGGCAAATTTTATTAAAAGGCACCCGGAGGTAGAGTACATTGTAGCCCCTGACTGATCTTCTAAGTAGGGACCACTCGGCGAGGGCAGTCGAAGGAAAAAAATTACAAAAAATCGACTATGTGTGGAAGGGACGTAGCTGTTCGATGTTCCAAGAGTTCTCTAGCAGCCTTCCGTCTTCCATCCTTAGTCGGTATGAGCCAGGCCGAGTGACCTCAGCTATGATGTAGGGCCCTTCCCAGATTGGAGAGAGCTTGTGTCGATCCTTAGTGGTATGTACTTTTCGTAGGACAAGGTCGTCGACTAGGAATGCCCGTCCTCGAACGTTCCTGTTGTGGTATCGGTGGAGTCCCTGTAGGTAGCGTGCCGACTAGATGGTCGTGATATCCCTGGTTTCTTCCAGCCTGTTGAGGTCGTCTTCTCTGGTCATGTCTGCCGTGGACTTGAAGTTGTGTATGCGAAAGGATTCGTGGTCGATTTCGGTGGGTAAGATTGTTTCTGCTCCTTACACGAGGAAGAAGGGCGATTGCCCCGTGCCACGACTGACGGATGTGCGGAGCGCCCAGAGTACTGGTGGCAGCTCTTGCACCCATCGTCCGCGTAGAGATGTAGTCGGTTGAAGACTCTGGTTTTGATTCCTTGAAGGATCATGCCGTTAGCTCTCTCGACCTGCCCATTGCTCTTCGGATGTGCTACGGACACATAGCAAATCTTGATCCCACGCTCCTCGCAAAAATCTTGAAAGACTCCAGAGATGAACTGCCTATCGTTGTCTGTAATGATACGGTTTAGATTGCCGAAGCGGTAGATAATGTTCTGTATGAAGTCCCTCGCATGCGCCGAGTCGATTGTGGCGACCGGTTTTGCTTCTATCCACTTGGTGAATTTGTCGATGGCGACGAACAGGTGGGTGAACCCTCCTAGTGCCCGCTTGAAGGGCTCGACAATGTCGAGTTCCTAGACAGCGAACGGCCAGGAGATCGAGATGGTTTACAGTTCCTGTGCCGTCACGTGTGTCTGCCTTGCGAAGAATTGACACCCTTCGTACTTTCTGACCAATTCTTGTGCGCCTGTGATGGCGGTTGGCCAGAAGAACCCTTGCCTATATGCCTTTTCGACTAGCGTCTTGGCTGAGGCGTGGTTGCCGCAGAGGCCTGAGTGGATCGACTGGAGAATTTTTTCGCCCTCGTCAGGGAGCACGCAGCGCATAAGAATGCCCGACGCGCTTCGTCGAAGGAGTTCTCTGTCTGACACGATGTAGTAGTAGCTTCGCCGGCTGACGCACTCGGCTTGTGCTTTATCGGTCAGGAGGACTTCCTCCGTGAGGAACTTGATCAACGGGGTCCTCTAGTTGTCGTTGATGACAGCGACTGTGCGGTCATCAGAGTTTGGCGGTTCGCCATTGTTTCCTTCGTCTTCTGCTTCACTTGGGGTTGGCTTGGGTTTGCCCTTCTTCTCGACTGTTGGCTTTGCGAGGTGTTCGACGAATATGTCGATCGGCACTTGCAGTCGCTTTGAGGCGAGGTTGGCTAATTCGTCGGCGGCTTCGTTGTTGTGCCGTAGAACTTGGACCAACTCAAGTCCTTCGAACTTATTTTCGAGCTTGCGTACCTCCTGTCGGTAGGCTTGCATGTTTTCGTCAGCACAGGTCCACTCGTTCATGACCTGGTTGACTACTAGCTGGGAATCCCCATGAACGAGCAGCCACCTAATCCTGAGGGATATAGCCAACCGCCGCTCATGAAGGAGTGCTTCGTACTCGGCTACGTTATGCGAGGCTAGGAAGTGGATTTGGAGTACGTACTTGAACTTTTCGTCGTTGGACGATATAAGCACCACTCTAGCCCTAGCCCCCGACATGCGTAGGGATCCGTCGAAGTACATTGTCCAATGGGGCAGCTCTTCTGGCGTGGTTTCCAGTTGTACGTCGGTCCACTCGGCCACAAAGTCGGCGAGCGCATGTGACTTTATCACGGTGCGGGGCTTGAAGGTGATGTCGTATGGCATCATCTCCGGTGCCCATTTCGCGATACGGCCTTGCACTTCCTTGTTGTGTATTATATCGCCGTGTGGATAGGATGTGACGACTAAAACCTGGTGGGCTTGGAAGTAATGAATGAGCTTCCTTACTGTGATCAGTACGCCGTAGAGGAGTTTCTAGACTTGGGCGTATTTTAGCCTGGCGCGCTTCTTCTCGACTGTTGGCTTTGCGAGGTGTTCGACGAATATGTCGGTTGGCATCTGCAGTCGTTTTGAGGCGAGGTTGGCTAATTCATCGGCGGCTTCGTTGTTGTGCCGTAGAACTTGCACCAACTCAAGTCCTTCAAACTTATTTTTGAGCTTGCGTACCTCCTATCGATAGGCTTGCATGTTTTCGTCAGCACAGGTCCACTCGTTCATGACCTGGTTGACTACTAGCTGGGAATCCCTATGAACGAGCAGCTACCTAATCCCGAGGGACATAGCCAACCGCAGCCCGTGAAGGAGTGCTTCGTACTCGGCTACATTATGCGAGGCTGGGAAGTGGATTTGCAGTACGTACTTGAACTTTTCGCCGTTGGACGATATAAGCACCACTCCAGCCCCAGCCCCCGACATGCGTAGGGAACCGTCGAAGTACATTGTCAAGTGGGGCAGCTCTTCTAGCGTGGTTTCCAGTTGTACGTCGGTCCACTCGTCCACAAAGTCGGCGAGCGCCTGTGACTTTATCGCGGTGCAGGGCTTGAAGGTGATGTCGTATGACATCATCTCCAGTGCCCACTTCGCGATGCGGCCTTGCACTTCCTTGTTGTGTATTATATCGTTGTGTGGATAGGATGTGACGACTAAAACCTGGTGGGCTTGGAAGTAATGAATGAGCTTTCTTACCGTGATCAGGACGCCATAGAGCAGTTTTCTGAACATGGGCATATTTTAGCTTGGACTCTTCAAGTACTTCAGTAACGAAGTAGACTGGTCGCTGCACCAATTGAGCGTATCCGTCTTCTTCCCGCTCAACCACGAGGATCATGCTGACAACTTGTTCTATGGCCGAGACGTAGAGTAGGAGCGGCTCGCTTGGGCTGGGCGAAGCTAGCACGAGGGGAGAGGTCAAGTGTTTCTTGAAGTCCTCGAAGGCTTCTTGCGCTTCTGGGGTCCATGCGAAGTGGTCGGTCTTCTTCAATAGCTTGAAGTAGGGCATCTCTCGTAGGCCGAGTCGTGAGACGAATCGGCTAAGGGCCGCCATACATCCGGCCAGCTTCTAGACGTGTTGGAGTTTTCTTGCAGGCTTCATGTTGAGTATGGCCTGGACTTTCTCCGGGTTAGGCTCAATGCCTCGTCGGGACACGATGAAACCGAGGAGCATGCTAGAGGGGACGCCAAACACACACTTCTCAGGATTGAGTTTCATCCTGTATCATCGGAGGTTATTGAAGGTTTCCTCTAGATCGTCTAGGTCATCCTTCTTCCTCGACTTAACAACCACGTCGTCAACGTATGCTTCTACGTTTCGCCCGATCTGGTTGTGGAGGCAACCTTGGATCGTTCTCAGATAGGTTGCCCTTGCGTTTTTCAGACCGAACAGCATCGTGATGTAGTAGTACGCCCCGAATGGTGTGATGAAAGCGGTCTTCATCTGATTGGCCTGCCTTAGGCTGATCTAATGGTAGCCTGAGTTGCAATCGAGGAAGCTAAGTAATGCACAGCCAGCCATCGAGTTTACGACTTGGTCGATGCGCGGCAGACCAAACAGATCCTTCAGGCATGCCTTGATAAGGTCCATGTAATCCACACACATTCGCCATTTGTTGTTCTTCTTTTTGACCAAGACGGGGTTGGCCAACCAGTCGGGGTATTTGACTTCTTTGATGAAGCCAGCCGCGAGCAGTTTGGTCAACTCCTCCTTAATCGTGTCTATCCTATCTTGGGCGAAGCGGCGAAGGCACTGCTTAACTGGCCTAGCATCGTCTTTTACATTTAAAGAGTACTCAATCACTTCCCTAAGGACTCCCAGCATGTCAGACAGTTTCCAAGCAAAAATATCTTTATTATTTCAGAGGAAAGTGACGAGTGCGAGTTCCTATTTAGAATCTAACTAAGTTTCTATGAATGTAAATTTAGACGAATTGGTGGGGTCGAGGGCGATCTGCTTCTTCTCATTAGAGGTGATCTTGTCCGTCTTTTTGGACGGCAGATCGTCGTCCCCCGTCTTGTGAGTTGAGGCTTCGCGTATCTGCTCCTGGCCAGCCTGCTCTTCAGCCTGTGTTGCGATTTCGCAGCTTTCCGCCTTGCAGCTAAAGGCATGCTCTATGTCGCTACGTAGGGTGATGACACCATGTGGTTCGGGCATCTTGACCATGAGGTAGGTATAGTGTAGGACCGCCATGAACTTCGCCAGTGCTGGCCTGCCAATGATGGCGTGGTACGCTGTTTCGAAGTTCGCGACTTCAAAGCAGATATTCTCCGTTTGGTAATTATCCTTTGCTCCAAAGGTTACCGAAAGAGTGATTTGCCCGAGTGGTGTTGCCGACAGCCCGGGAATGACCCCGCGGAAGGGCGCATTACTCGAGCGTAGCTCTGACCTCGGGATCTTCATGTCATCGAGCGTCTTGGCAAAGAGGATGTTGAGGTCGCTTCCTCCGTCGATGAGCACGTGCTTCAACTTGACGTTCTTGATGACTAGGGCTAGCACCAGTGGTTACCGCCCCGAGAGAGCCAGTCGGTCAGGGTGATCCGAGCGGTCGAACTTGATCGGAACTTCCGACCATTTTAGGTACTGGGGGACGTCTATCGTTGTGGTGTTTATCTGTCACACCCGGAAATTTGTCCCAAGCCTAAGTTCGTAAAAGAAATCCGTAAATAACCATTGGCTTAATTAACTCAGGAAAAATCCCTCTAAAAGAACTTAATTTAATTAAATCGAGGTTCGCAGATCGATTAACTGGATTTAAACTCAAATTGCAGAAGTATAAAATTTGGCCAAGCAAATTAATTTAAAACTCGACAAAAGTGGGGCTTTCCTTTTTCCCTCCTTTTTCCTTTCTTTTCCCTTCCTTCTCAAATTGGGCCGAAGTCCAATTTTCCTCCTCTCTCTTTTTCTTTTTTTTCCCTCTTCCTTCCCGGGCCGGCCTAGCCGAGCCGGCCTCTTCACGCCGCTTGGCCGGCTTCCTCCTCCCCTCTCCCGCACGCCTTCCCCCTCCGCCTGGGCCGCCGGCCCAGCTCGCGCGCCCGCGCCTGCCCGCGAATTCCACCGCCACCTCCCTCCTCCTTTGCGCCGCTGACAGGCCGTCGACCGCCCCTTCCGCCTATCAGCGACTGCGCCTGCGCCCACGCCGGTCGAGTCCGAGCCCGCGCCGCGCCGCCGCCGACTCCAACTCCTCCGCGGCAACCGCCGCCGCCGAATCTGGCTCGTCGCCGACTCGGTCTACTCCGCAACCGCCGCCTCGCCCTAGCCGACGCCGCCACCCTATAAAACCCCCAGCTCTCCGCCCCGTCGCCACTTTTTGCCTCACCCGTACACCGCCGCTTCCTCGCCGCCGTCGACCGAACTCACCGTTGACCCTGGGACGTCGCCGCCCACCCGCGTCACCACCTCCGCCTTGGCTTCGCCGACTTTCCTCCATCTTCACCACCGCCGGAGGACGTCCGAGTACCCTCGCTGCCTCCTCGCTCTTTTCGCCGTCATGCCCGACTTCGCCGTCTGCGTGTCGCCGATCGCGCTCGGATCGACGCCGCCCTCGCTTCGTCCGCAATCACTCGTTCCTCCTCAACGCCGACTTGCTGTCGCCCTCCGTCGCCGTCGGTGAGCCCTCCCCTCCTCTCTTCCTCTCTTTTTCCGACGTCGCTGGGTCTCCTCACCTCCGCGCCGTTGCCAGGTGTCGTGCGCTGCCGGCGCTCACCGCCGCATCTCCGCCCGACGTCGCCGTCGCCACGCGGTCGCCAAGCCGTCGCTGCCGCGCTCGCCATCGCCTCCACCTCCCGGCGCCATTGCCATCGCCCCGGACCGTGCGATGCCGCCCGTTGCCTTGCGTCGCTCGTCGCCATCGCCGCCGCGCGCGTGTGCGCCTTGAGCGTCGCCATCGCCCCTCCGCCTGCCGTCTTCATCGCCTCGCCGTCGCCTTGGTGGCCCCGCCGCCGCCGGAGCGCCCCCGGGCCTGGCGCGTTGTCGTCGCCTCCTCCCCATGCCGGCGCCGTCCTCCGTTGCCCTCCTCTTGGTGCGGCCGCCATCTCCGTCGTCGCCACCGGTCGCGCCATCGCCGCCGCGCTCGTCGCGTCGTGGCCGTCGCCGAGCCGCGCCATCGCCGCCCGCCACCGCCGCTCGCTCATCGCCGGCGCCGTGGTGTAACGTTGGACAGTGTTATTGTATTTTACAACTGTTATTTACTTATCCTTTAATTGATTCAATTATCTTTATTCATTTTAATCTCTGTTATTTGTTTAACTGCCGCTTTATTGCAACTAACCCTAGACTATCCTTGATGATCCCTATGCATCATTTATTGCCTTCTTTTCCGTGTTACTTGTTGAGTACGGTGGTTTGTACTCAGCCTTGCCCAACTTTTTCCCCCCAGAGCTAGAAGTTGAGTCCGATGGAGGTGTCTCTCAGGAGTGAGATGGTCTGCCGTTGAAGCTTTGCCTGTGGACTGGAGCCGTACCCGCTGGAGCTAGTCTACCTTTTTTTTCGCTGTATTTTCGTTAGAATAAGTGTTATTTTCAGTTGTTTCTAAGAACGATGGTTATGTAATTGACATTGTCTTTTTGTGTACCCTGGCTGGTCCTGCATAGGGATTTAATACACAATTAAGTTCAGAAATTCGTGTGAGGAATTTCTGGGCGTGACAAGTTGGTATCAGAGCCTCCTTTGACCGTAGGATCAGCCCAATGGAAACCATAAGAGCCCTCTGCTTTTCATGTTTGTGCATTGTTTGCGAAAGTCAGAGCGCTTTGAAAATGGGTTAGTGCTTTTCAAAAGCGTGAGTCATTTAAAAAGACAAAACCCCTTTGGTTGAAAAGCGTGAGTAAATCGATTCACGGGTAAAACTTTATTTACTTTGTTTCTTTTATGATTTGTTTATCTTGAAACAAAATTTTGCATCCATTGATTCCAAATCCTTGTGTTCTTTAGATGGCCAACCACCCCTTGTATCATCGTGGACTTGGAATGGCTGGATTCGTGGCAGAGTTGGCAAGAGTCTCATTCACGGCACGATACCCCTATAAGCCAGAGTACACCACAATCCACCCTCTCGAAGGCGAGTTTCCCTATCGAGTCAGATTGGAGCTACACGGAATCCCCGGTTACCTCCCAAACTTGGAAGCAGAAGGAGCCGGAGGCTCGCATGAGCATGCCTGCCAGGAGGCTGCTTACAGTCTGATTACAACGCTCAGGGCCAGGCATGACCTAATGTTTCGGCATTCGGCTTACCGTTATCACCCTGGTCATGGACCCAATTCCATGGTCAATAGGTTTCGGTCAGCCCGGAGTGAGCAAAACCCTACCTTCGGTAGGATGTGCACAGTGCTGCAAGGCCTCGACCAGATGCATCACGACCTCCATGAAGCGTCCAAGGCCTTGAATGACGCCAAGCTCACTCAGATCGTCCGTCTGCAGGATGAGATCGACCGTTTGAAGAAGGAGAACGCCAGGCTCAAAGGACTCCCAGAGCCCGGTGGTGCAAGGCTTTGCACCACGCCAAGGAAGCGAACCCTCGGGCCACCAAGAGTTCAGTCTTACCCCGGTGCCCCGGATGAACCAAGATCACTGATGCAGATGGTACAACCCTCTCCGACCCCCGTTCCCGAGGAAGGTGTCTTCCCTTTCGGCGCTGCAAGAAACCGCAACGGGACCGTCACCGTCTCTAGCAGCAGTGAGTCCGCCTCTGGTGAAGATGAAGACGGTCTCCCCAGCAACTCTAGGAGCCAATCCAAAGACGAGGAAGAAGATCCGTCCCCTGCCGTCGATCGTCGCTCTCCTTCCGTGCCCTAGATGTCACCTTTAGCTTCGTTCTTAGTCGTTGTGTGGTAATTTTGGTGTGTTAGGCTTGCTTCGCTTGGGGGCTAGTGGTGGACCATAGCAGTAGTGAGGTTATGGTTGTACCGCAAGGAGTTGTGTGATTTCTAAGTGTGTTTCTTAAGGAAGACAATTACAGTTCATTAATTAAATAAAGCCCCTGTTTGCTTAGCCGTTTCTTTCTCTTCTTTCTCTTTCTGTTCCCTCCCACCCCTGCAGATGGTGAACACTCGCAACGGCAACCGCGACACCGACCAGTCCAGCTCCGGAGGACCGCCCCCACCGCCTCCACCAGAGAACCCGTCACTCGCCCAGATCCTCACTAGCCAGACACAGATGCTCACCCTCATGATGCAGCAAATGCAACAACAGCAACAGCAACACCAGCAAGTGCTACAACAGCTCTTGAACCAGAATCAGAACAACCAACAACAGCATGGACCACCCCCAGTGCAGTCCAAGCTGCCAGAGTTTCTCCGCGTCCGTCCCCCAACCTTCTCAAGCACTACTAACCCCATGGAGGCAAATGATTGGCTCCATGTGATTGAAAAGAAGCTCAGCCTACTACAGTGCACTGACCAGGAGAAAGTCTCCTTCGCCGCACATCAACTAATGGGTCCCGCCTCTGCTTGGTGGGATAACTTCTTGGTTACCCGCACTGCTACCACGGAAATAACTTGGGCGGAGTTCTGCCTTAACTTCCGTAAGGCCCATATCCCTGATGGGGTAGTCACACAGAAGAAGCGTGAGTTCCGCGCTTTACAGCAAGGTACCAAGACAGTGACGGAGTACCTTCATGAATTTAATCGCCTAGCGCGATATGCCCCCGAGGACGTCCGCACTGACGCCGAAAGGCAAGAGAAATTCCTCGGAGGTTTGGATGATGAGTTGAAGAAGTAGTTGCTTTCGGGCGACTATGCTGACTTTGAGAGGCTCGTTGACAAGGTCATCCGTCAGGAGGATCAGCACCTTCAGATGGATAAGAAAAGGAAGGCCTCCTAGTTCAGGTCCAACCAGCCGCACCCGCAGAAGCCCCGGTTCCACACCGACCCCCATCCTCAGAATCAGCAGCACGGGCAATCGACCTTTATTGTCCGCCAACACCGTCCCTACAACCCCAACAACTTCTACAGTGGTGGCTCGTCCCATCATGCTCCACCTCAGCGTGCTCTTCCAGCACCAGCTCCTCGGCAACAGAATGCACCTCCACCAACAGCTCAGCCTCCTCCAGCCGGGAGGGATGCAGGTGCAAAGCCTGGAGTGTGCTACAACTGTGGCGACCCAGGTCACTTTGCCGATAAGTGCCCAAAGCCAAAGCGTAGAGGGCAGAGGTTCGTGCAAGCTCGCGTGAACCATGTCACCGCAGAAGAAGCACATGCTGCGCCAGAAGTAATACTGGGTACATTTCCTATCAATTCCATACCTGCTACAGTACCTTTTTGATTCTGGTGCTATACACTCTTTATTTCAAGAAAGTTTGTGGAAATGCTTGGGTTAAGAAGGGAAAAGTTAAGAGATCCGATGCGGGTTAGTACTCCGGGGCATAGTATGTTTTCGGACCTTTATAGCCCTAATGTGCCCATAGAAATCCAATGGACATCCTTTCTAGCCAATCTCATCCTTCTCGAATCCAACGACCTAGATGTCATTTTGGGAATGGACTGGCTTACCAAGTATCAAGGAGTGATTGATTGTGCCAAGCGTAGCGTCAACCTAACTAGTAAAGGAGGTGAAGTTGTGACATATCAGTCACCGGAGTCAGTAATAACTAGGACTTGTTTGATTCAGATGGAAGCTGAAGAGCAACCCTCGGAAACAGTCAAAGATCCGAAGTAGTTGGAAGATATACCGGTGGTTTGTGAGTATCTGGAGGTGTTTCCAGATGATCTCACAACGATGCCACCAGAAAGAGAGATCGAGTTCTGTATCAACTTGGTACCAGAAACTGCACCAATCTATAAGAGACCCTATAGGATGGCAGCTAATGAGATGGCAGAAGTGAAGAAGCAAGTGGATGAACAGCTTCAGAAAGGTTACATCCGACCGAGTACCTCGTCTTGGGGTGCCCCGGTTATGTTTGTTGAGAAGAAGGACAAAACTAAGAGAATGTGTGTGGACTATCGTGCTTTGAACGATGTCACCATCAAGAATAAGTATCCTCTGCCAAGGATTTATGATCTGTTTGATCAGTTGAAGGGAGCCAAAGTTTTCTCCAAGATCGATTTGAGATCAGGGTATCACCAATTGAGAATTCAGGAAGAAGATATTCCCAAGACGGCATTCACTACTCGCTACGGCTTGTATGAATGTACGGTAATGTCGTTTGGACTTACTAATGCCCCAGCATTCTTCATGAATCTCATGAATAAGGTGTTCATGGAATACCTGGATAAGTTTGTGGTTGTCTTCATTAATGACATTCTTATCTATTCCAAGTCAGAACAAGAGCACGAGTAACATTTGCGGATCGTGCTAGAGAAGCTAAGAGAACACCAGTTGTATGTCAAGTTCAGCAAGTGTGATTTATGGCTGCATGAAGTGAAGTTCCTTGGTCATGTGATCAATACGCAAGGTGTAGCAGTGGACCCCAGCAATGTGGAGTCAGTAACAAAGTGGACCCCGCCTAAGACGGTTTCCCAAATCAGGAGTTTCTTAGGACTTGCGGGCTATTACCGCCGGTTCATTGAGAATTTCTCAAAGATAGCCAAGCCAATGACGCAATTGTTGAAAAAGGAAGAGAAGTTCAGATGGTCAATTGAGTGCGATAAGAGTTTTGAAGAGCTCAAGCAAAGGTTGGTGTCAACACCTGTGTTGATTTTGCCAGATCAGATGAAAGACTTCCAGGTTTACTGTTGATGCATCCAGATCAGGGCTTGGATGTGTGCTGATGCAAGAAGGAAAGGTGGTTGCTTATGCCTCTCATCAGTTGAAACCACATGAGGGTAACTACCCGACCTATGATTTGGAACTAGCAGCTGTATTGCATGCCCTAAAAATCTGGCGACACTACTTAATTGGTAACAAGTGTGAAATGTATACGGATCATAAGAGTTTAAAGTATATCTTTACACGACCGGATTTGAACCTCCGCCAGCGAAGATGGTTGGAATTGATCAAGGATTATGATTTAAGTATCCATTACCATCCAGGCAAAGCAAATGTAGTTGCAGATGCTTTAAGCCGGAAGAATTACTGCAATGCTGCGGTATCAACGGAAGTTTGTGATCAGATACAGCAGGAGTTTGAACGACTAAATTTGGGTTTAGTCGAAGAAGGTTTTGTGGCAGCCCTAGAAGCGCAGCCCACATTGGTGGATCAAGTTCGCCAATCTCAAGCAAATGATCCATAGATAGCCGAGCTAAAGAAAAATATGCGAGTTGGTAAAGCTCGAGATTTTTCAGAAGATGAACATGGAACAATCTGGATGGGAAACAGGTTGTGCGTACCGGATAACAAGAAGTTAAAAGAGTTGATACTTCAAGAAGCTCATCAAACCCAGTACTCTATTCACCCCGGGAGTACCAAGATGTATCAAGACCTCAAAGAAAAGTTTTGGTGAGTTAGTATGAAGAGGGAAATTGCAGAATATGTCGCCTTGTGCGATGTTTGTCAACGAGTCAAAGCGGAACACCAAAGGCCAGCAGGACTGTTACAACCTCTTCAGATTCCAGAATGGAAATGGGAAGAAATCGGGATGGATTTCATCACTGGTTTACCGAGGACCACTGTCGGTCATGACTCGATTTGGGTAATCGTTGATCGATTGACGAAGGTCGCCCATTTCATACCAGTTCACACCACTTACTCAGGGAAAAGACTAACTGAGATTTACTTGGCTAGGATCATGTGTCTACATGGAGTACCTAAAAAGATTGTTTCTGACCGAGGAAGTCAGTTTACTTCGAAATTTTGGCAGAAGCTGCAGGAAGAATTGGGAACCCAACTGAATTTCAGTACAACTTATCATCCGCAGACCGATGGTCAGACGGAAAGGGCAAACCAGATTCTTGAAGACATGCTCAGAGCTTGCGCTCTCGACTTTGGTGGAACTTGGGATAAGAGTTTGCCATATGCAGAGTTCTCATACAACAACAGTTATCATGTCAGTTTGCTGATGGCACCTTTTGAAGCATTGTATGGGCGAAAGTGTCGTACACCCCTCTTCTGGGGTCAAACCAGAGAACGTCAAGTTTTTGGGACTGAAGCTTTAAGTCAGGCGGAAGAAAAAGTCAGAATAATCCGTGAAAGGTTGAAAACAGCCCAAACCAGACAGAAGAGTTATGCGGATAATCGTCGAAGGGACTTAGCCTTCGAAGCAGGTGACTATGTGTACCTCTGCGTCACACCTTTACGAGGAGTACACCGATTTCAGACCAAAGGAAAGTTGGCACCACGTTTCGTGGGACCATACCGAATAGAGGAACGGAGCACATCGACCTACAAGAGGATTTGACCTACATGGAGAAACCAGCATGGATTCTAGAAACTAGTGAAAGGAAGACCCGGAACCGTGTGATCAGATTCTGCAGAGTTCAGTGGAGTTACCACTCAGAAGAAGAAGCGACATGGGAAAGAGAAGATGAGCTCAAGGCCGCCCATCCGCACCTCTTTGCCAGTACCTCCGAATCTCGGGGTCGAGATTCCGTCTAAGGGGGGTAGGTTTGTCACACCCGGAGTTTTATCCCAAGCCTAAGTACGTAAAAGAAATCCGTAAATAACCATTGGCTTAATTAACTCAGAAAAAATCCCTCTAAAAGAACTTAATTTAATTAAATCGAGGCTCGCAAATCAATTAACTGGATTTAAACTCAAATTGCAGAAGTATAAAATTTGGCCAAGCAAATTAATTTAAAACTCGGCAAAAGTGGGGCTTTCCTTTCTCCCTCCTTTTTCCTTTCTTTTCCCTTCCTTCTCAAATTGGGCCAAAGTCCAATTTTCCTCCTCTCTCTATTTCTTTTTTCCCCTATTCCTTCCCGGGCCGGCCCAGCCGAGCCGGCCCATCTCCCCCTCTAGGCCGGCCCAGCCGAGCCGGCCTCTTCCCGCCGCCTAGCCCGCTTTCTCCTCCCCTCTCCCGCACGCCTTTCCCCCTCCGCCTGGGCCGCCAGGCGCCGGCCCAGCTCGCGCGCCCGCGCACGCCCGCGAAGTCCGCCGCCACCTCCCTCCTCCTTTGCGCCGCTGACAGGCGGGGCCCGCCTGTCAGCGACCGCGCTTGCGCCCTCGCCGGCCGAGTCCGAGCCCGCGCCGCGCCGCCGCCGACTCCAACTCCTCCGCCGCAACCGCCGCCGCCAAATCCGGCTCGTCGCTGACTTGGTCTCCTCCACAACCGCCGCCCCACCCTAGCCAGCACCGCCACCCTATAAAACCCCCAGCTCTCTGCCCCGCCGCCACTTTTTGCCTCACCCGTACACCGCCGCCTCCTCGCTGCCGTCGACCGATCTCGCCGTTGACCGTCGGACATCGCTGCCCACCCGCATCACCACCTCCGCCTCGGCTTCGCCGACTTTCCGCCATCTTCACCACCGCCGGAGGACGTCCGAGTACCCTCGCCACCTCCTCGCTCTTTTCGCCGTCGTGCCCGACTTCGCCGTCTGCGCATCGCCGATCGCGCTCGGATCGACGCCGCCCTCACTTCATCCGCCATCACCCGTTCCTCCTCAACGCCGACTTGCTGCCGCCCTCCGTCGCCGTCGGTGAGCCCTCTCCTCCTCTCTTCCTCTCTTTTTCCGACGTCGCTGGGTCTCCTCGCCGCCGCGCCGTTGCCAGGTGCCGTGCGCTGCCGGCGCTCGCCGCCGCATCTCCGCCCAACGTCGCCGTCGCCACGCGGTCGCCAAGCCGTCGCTGCCGGCACCCGCCATCGCCCCGGACCGTGCGATGCCGCCCGTCGCCATGCGTCGCTCGTCGCCATCGCCGCCGCGCGCGTGCGCGCCTTGAGCGTCGTCGTCGCCCCTCCGCCTGCCATCTTCGTCGCCTCGCCGTCGCCTTGGTGGCCCCGCCGCCGGGCCCGGCGCGTTGTCGCCGCCTCCTCCCCGTGCCGGCGCCGTCTTCCGTTGCCCTCCTCTTGGTGCGGCCGCCATCTCCGTCGTCGCCGCCGGTCGCGCCATCGCCGCCGCGCTCGTCGCGTCGTGGCCATCGCCGAGCCGCGCCGTCGCCGCCCGCCACCGCTGCTCGCTCATCGCCGGCGTCGCCTTCCCCTCTCAGCCGAGCCCACCTCCCCCTCCTCCTCTGCTCTGGGCCACTGACGAGTGGGTCCCACTCATTAGCGGTCGACCGCCCCTTCCCTCCTCTCTCTCCTCCCCAGGCCCCACCTGTCAGCCCCTCGTCCTCCCCTCTCTCTCTCACCGACAGGTGGACCCCACCCGTCAGCGCCACCTCCTCTCTCCTCGCTGACGTCAGCAGCCGCATTAATTGCGCAATAATTGATTTAGGACTTTTCTGTTTAGTTAAAAAACCCAGAAAACTTCTAAAATTCATAAGTAATTCATCTAGTCTCCGTTCAGGTCCATTCAAATTTCGTTAAATTCATAAAATTGTCAAGATTACATTAAAAATACTTTCTTTTACTGTTTTAGTAGAGTTTGTGCATGTTTTATTTATTTTTGTGCTTTGTCGCTTAGATTCGGACCCCGCCGAAGAGCCGGTTTACTTCGAGATTGTCGCCGAAGTTCCCCAGGGCCAGAGCAAGGCAAGTGGCACTCATCTTTGATCATGTTGAACCTGTTATTGCAAATTCCCCGCTTTGTTTATTCAAACATGCATTGTTTTAATTAAAGTATTTGTTGTATTTTATTTTTCGGGTAAACCTTATTATTATGCCGTTGTTTCTCCAACTTTATTCATGATGGACCAGGGGTAACTTGATTAGAGTTAGTCCTAGGTTAATGCTTAGCCGTGCTTCGAACAAGTAGCTCATGGGATCACATTTAATCATGCTTAGTTCTGAATAGCTGCAATAATGATTCATCACCCGGTTCGGGTTAATGTTAACTAAAATATTGATAATGGTGGGCTGTGGGTGCATGGTTTTGAGAGTCGCACCCATGGCAATTAAGGACCGGTTCACGGGAAACCCTGGAAGTAATTTAGTGCTAACCACATGCCAAAATGGGTAAGGTGGGATTTGAAGCATGGCTTTGAACTATTTGACGTACCAAAGCAAGGGTAGGCGTGATGGAGTATGGACGGGCAATCGTGGTGTAACGAAAGCCTCTGCTGCTTTCGGATCTACTAAGGCACAAGAGGGGACTGCCCGACTTGGTGTAAAGGAGGGGGTGAAATCTGAAGTGCGGTGCGATTAAATAGGGAGGGTTATGTGACGGGTCCTATCACGGTCTCCTTTCCGGTATACCATGGTGGTATGTCGGCGCACGTTCAAGTGTAGTGGAGTCGTGTCTTGTGGGTACAGTAGTATACCTCTGATCAGAGTATAATCTATTCGAATAGTCGTGCCCACGGTTACAGGCGAACTCCCAGGTTCACTGTGATTAGTGAACCTTTAATAACTTGAGTAAACTGGTTTTCACTCGGGACTACTGCAACGTGGTGTAACGTTGTGTAGGGGTTGGGCCTGTCGCAACGTGGTGTAACGTTGGACAGTGTTGTGGTATTTTACAACTGTTATTTACTTATCCTTTAATTGATTCAATTATCTTTATTCATTTTAATACTGTTATTTGTTTAACTGCTGCTTTATTGCAACTAACCCTAGCCTGTCCTTGATGATCCCTATGCATCATTTATTGCCCTCTTTTCCGTGTTACTTGTTGAGTACGGTGGTTTGTACTCAGCCTTGCCCAACTTTCCCCCCCCCCCCAGAGCTAGAAGTTGAGTTCGATGGAGGTGTCTCTCAGGAGTGAGCTGGTCTGCTGTTGAAGCTTTGCCTGTGGACTGGAGCTGTACCCGCTGGAGCTAGCCTAACTTTTTTTTCCACTGCATTTTCGTTAGAATAAGTGTTATTTTCAGTTGTTTCTAAGAACGATGGTTATGTAATCGACATTGTCTTTTTGTGTACCCTGGCTGGTCCTAGACAAGGATTTAATACACAATTAAGTTCAGAAATTCGTGTGAGGAATTTCTGGGCGTGACATTATCTCCCTTGATGCGAGATTTTGCTTCTGCTTGGACTCGTATGCGAGCGGGCCACCAAAGATGTGGTTTAGCTCGGCTTGCGAATCCTGGAAGTCGTCGTCTTTATTGTCGGCGGGCTTCGTCTTGCTTGGCCCGACGGCCCCCGACTGGTCTTTGGCTAACTGCTCTGCGTAGTGACACATGACAAAGCAATCTTTGGCCAAGTGGGAGGACTTCAGGTGGTAGGGGCACTTGCTGTTCATGACTTTGTCATAATCAGAAATCTTGGGGCGCTGGATTGGCTGTCGGTCTGCGACGGCGACCAGCTCTCAGGCAACCAATGCATAGACGTCGGGCTATTACTTCGGTGGTCCCGGTCACGCCAGCGGTCCTCCCGGTGGGTGTGGCATTGGTGTTTGAGCTTGTGACGGAGGTTGGCGGAGTCCTCTTGGTTGAGGCACTGTTTCTCAGCCCTGAGCTCTTGGTGTTGCCGATCTAGTCGGCGAATCTCGTTGTCAATGTAGCGATGTCTTTTGACGAAGTCTCTCTTCCTCGCTGAGTTAGGAGAGTGCCGGCGTGCTCTGCTTTCGCTATGCGGCTGGGACCCAGTCGGTTGCCAGGAGACGTTTATCCGAGACCTAGGAGATCTAGACGACTGAGCCTCTGAACGAGCTACTGGGGTACCTGTCGTGCGCTGGAGGGAGTGTTGGATCGCAGCAGTAGTCACCATGGCCTTGAACTTGTTTATGGTTTCTACCACCGGTAGATCTAGTTGTGGGAGCTGTTGGATGATGTCATCGAGTAGATCGGCGGCCGCACGGACGTTTTGCTGGGGCGTCTTGAATAGGTCATGCCCGTCGACTTGGGTTTGGAGCAGATCGCGCTGCATCTTCCGAGATTGGAGTTGCAAGTCGACGTGAGATTGCGTCGCGCGTCGCTCCTGTTCCTCCCGCTCCTGGCGTTCTTTTTCCTCCTCGATTCGGCGCTCTTCTGCTAGTCGGGCCGCCTCCTCCTCTTGCCGATTGATTGCAGAAGAAGGTGACACCGGCTTGCCGGTGGCAAATACCTCTCGCGGTGGCACAAAGCTTTCGGTGCTGCTACGAGTTTCGAAAGCGTCGGCCAAAGGAGTCGGTGCTGCCTTGAGATTTGTCTCGACCTCCATCAAAGTCACGCCTTGGCTTGCCTGCTCATCTGACCCAGGGGAGAGCATCTCGGTGTCGTGTGACCCAGATTGGATCTGGGTCTGACGTGATGCTTCTTGTCGGGCTCGAACCGGCAAACCTCTTCGTCGGAGTCGGAGGACCTCGGTTCGGAATACGACAGCGCGCCGAACTGGTCGGTCTAAAGCCTAATGCCGCCAAACTTGAAGGTCGAGCCCGGTAGGAACTTCCTCTTCATGATGTCCAAGTTGAAGTCCATCGAACTTTGCTAAAAAGAGCTTTAGATCGGAAAAGAAAATATAGCGCACCCTCTACCTGGCGCGCCAACTGTCGATGATTGGTGTCGACAATGAACTTATAGGGTGGCAACCGGACTCGAAATTCGATGGTTAATGATGAAGAGGGAGACGATTTACCTAGGTTCAGGCTCTCGTCGTGGCAAGATAATACCTTAATCCTGCTTGGCGATCGTATTGCGTAGATGAATCACTGTTGCCCTCAAGGGGGCGCCCCATACCCCTTATATAGTGGAGGAAGGGTTTCGGATATGAGAGAGTCCTAATCTAATAAGACTAAGATCTATCCCAATTTGTTACATCTCGGGTCCGAAGTACACCATACAGATATATTCTCCTAACCGACATCATACAGATATATTCTCCTTCCTATTCGGTACCCCATTGACCATATGTATTCGTGTAGTCTCCGGATACCCCCGGTATAGGTATCCCACAATCTTGTTCACCGACTATAAACCCATTTATATTCCTTTATCTACATCAATTTCCATGTCCATGACAATATCTTGGGTTAAACACCAAGTCTTCTCGGTGTTTAACACATGAGATCACCCACTCATTTTATAAGGCCATATATGATCATGCCACAACCATTTCGCATCTTAGTTCTAATTTTTACCGTTATTGCCTTGCCACCCTATAATTCTAGTTTCAACTAGTATCATGTACTATTATAAGCCCTAACCCATTTCTATCTAGACATTCAACCCAAATCTTATTCTATGAAACAACTAAAGCCTATTCAAATCCATCCATCCATCCCTCCATTTGTTTTGTTAACCTTTATACCACCGCTACAAACTGCTATACAACTATGCCATCACCACTCATACATTAACCTAGCCATCGACATCCTCATGAATCTGAGATTATGTTGTTTATCACCAAAATGACCTTGTGTAACTTATCGTCTTCTCTTTCGACACACTACCACATAGCCTCTCCCATATATAGTTTAAACTCTTATTCCTATCCAATGGCTTAGCAAGCCCTAACCTTCAACCAGCCATTGTCTATTTGTATTTCCCTTTTATTCGAATTAACCTTTGCCCCAAGTTATACTCGATCTTGATTTTTGTGGTACATAAATCAATCTCGCATTATGCGAAGCCACATAAAATCATATCGCAATTTCTTGATATCACTTACTTCCGATCTCTATCATACACCACTCTAATTCTATATCATAACCATCTAGCTATACAATCATGATCTTAATCCTAGATCAGGTTAAAAACCTTCCTAATCTCTCCGATCACCTATTCAGTTGTAATCTCTCTTTAGCTAGCTCCAACTTCTGTTGTTATTTTATCGTTTATAGCTTTTGTTTTATGGTTTTGTTTATTGTTTGTTCTTGTGTGCATGCACTAGATCGTAAGTCTAACTGATGAGGACATCACTCCTTCCGATGCACACAATACACCTTCATTGGATATTCAAGGTCCAATCACTAGAGCTCGAGCGCGACAATTACATTTAGAGGTGAGCTCGTTCCTATGTTCTTCTTTCTATGATTTGGAGAATAGATTGCTACCTAATGATTGTATTGTGATTAGGAATCATGGAGAGGATCATGAAGGGCGTCCAAGTCAAGGTGGAGGCCCAATCCAATTCGACTTCGATCACGGTTCGGAGTCCACGACTAGTCTGCACTAAAACAGACGCCCAGGTCGCACACGTGCTCGGATTGGGGTGTTCTTTATATGGATGGAAAGCTAAGAATATAACATTTCCAATGGATCTGGTCCCACGTCAAAATTCATTCCGAGTCAACGGGAATCGACTGAACAAGTTGGCGTCCAGGATCGGTCCCGGTGCTTCATCACCGTCTTTGGGCTTTTTGGCCCATGCATCGTGTCTGAGTCCAATAGGGATGCGTCCACGGGGGTCTTGCACGACTCTAGCCTATATATATCAGTAGTCGTCGCCTAGGTTAGGCTGGGTTTTGCTTAGATTAATCTGTCAAGAACAGTTTCGCCGCTAGATCGGTTTGTAAGACCTCATCTCGTGAGTTTAATCATTCATCTACAATTTTGGTTGCTTTCTTTCTTGTTCTTGTTTGTGTTTTTCGATTCACAAATAGAGAATAGCCTTCTCGGTGAGGCCATCTGTGTTCTGGCACGGTGGTAACCAGAGGAGACGTGGTGCTGCGATTGCGGGGCTCAAGAAGCCGGATCAACGTGTGTCGCGACTCCGCCCAACTCAATTGTTTATCAGAACATTTCGGAAGATCGGGAACCCTAGTCCACATCACTAACATGCTGTCGCAGGAGCTGACGTGGACCCAGACGACTACGTTGAAGCCCCAGAAAACCACATGTCGCATGGCAAGCCATGAAACCATCCTTTGATCATCTTGATAACCTAAGTAGAGAACCACTTAGTTATTTTATGCATTATTTACTTGCAAAGTTATGTTGGCGTATTATTACTTTCAAATAATTATGTTACATTAGTTATTGCTCTGTACTTAATTTACTATTATTGCTGATACCATAAACTACTATATCATGTTCCCTGATAACCCAGGTATAGGTGTTATACTTCATCATATTAATATTGTAGTGCATAATACCACCAAACTTCTATACACATACATCTGTTATGCCCGTCGTCACATGATGACACTATCGGGCTGCATAAAATATTGTTTTGATGTAAATCACCTGCCTTGAGTGATATGGAAGGTAACTCCGGGTGAAGGTCGTATTCTAGATATTATGACATGTATTATTGTGTTTATTATATGCATGTGTTGTGTTAATTTAGTTGCTTCCCTCGATATAAGGATAAACCCTCTTGTGCCATAGAAAGTGATATAGTTTGTGCCCATCCATAGGACCGAGTAATCAGACATAACCTAGTACGTGGTCCCACTATATGAACGACTGTTAGAGGCTCTAGGAGAATATAGGAGTGGACATGTGTAAGAGGCCGCAGGCCAAGTTGACATGATCTCACAACAATGGCACTCGTGAAAGCAATGATCTACTATGCCTTGCTTGTGGCCGAGCGAGTGCCCGACTGCTAGGACGAAGGATATCCCACTGGGTAGTAACTAGTAGTAAGTGGGACTAACGAACGATTCTGTTATCTCGACTCTAATCCAGTCATGATATCGTATGTGTAAAGTTGGGCAGACGCTGCAGAGTCGCATTGTATTTGAATACGCGGTGCTCCCGGTTAAGGAGATGTGTCATCGGGTGATTCCTATTTCTTATGGTATGAGTAGATTTTATAATTAAAATTTGCATTGGAATAAGATGAGAATGATAGTGATTAATATTGGTACATTTTAAACTGTCAATTTAAAGTGTTTACAAATAAATTGTTTATTAAAGTAGGGAAAAACTACTTATGATAGGCTTGTCATCAACCCATCTTGATGAACCATATATCCTTGTACTACTTGCATGTATTTTACTGGTATTCTTGGATCATGGTTTGTTGGGTACATTTGTACTCACCCTTTGCATAAAATGCGGTTCAGAAGAGCAGGTCTTCGTCAAAGTTGTTCGTGTTAGGGTTGCTCCCTTCGCTCAGGCTCGCCTGTGGTGTTGTTGGTCTTCTCCTTGCTGCCTGGTTGGTCTTTCCAAAAAGCTAGGCTGACGTGCCATATTTCTGCTGCTAAGTAAGTATTGTTCGCTGAGCTTGTGCTTTTATACCTTTTCTGTGCGCAACTGAATCCTAGACAGTTGCGCGTGTGAGTTTCCTATTTATTTCAGGTACATCCCTACACCGCGCCTTCACCGCTTGTTGCCATCGCGCCACTCGCCGGGCGCCGCTGCCGCCTCTCCCGACAGGCCGCTGTCCTCCCTTCTTGCGCCGTTGCCCCTAGCGCTGTTTGCCACCGTTCGCCGTCGCTGACACTCACCCGGTCGGCCGTCGTCGTCCACCGCCACCTGGCTTACCGCCGTCTTCCCCCTCCCCTGTTCGGCCGGAGCCGGCCTCCCCCTCTTCTCTGTTTTGGGGCATTGACCAGCAGGGCCCTCAGGTCAGCTGGCCGCCCAGCCCCTCCATTCCCCTCTCTCTTTTCCCCGGGCCCACCTGTCAATCCCCCCTCTCTCTCTCCCTCTCCCACCGACAGGAGGTCTCCACCTGTCAGCCGCCTCCTCTCTCAACGCTGACTTCAGCAGCCTCCTTTATTGTGTAATAAATGCTATTAGGACTTTCTATTTAGTTTAAAAACCAGAAAACTTCTAAAATCCATAACTAATTTATCCTGTCTCCGTTTAAGTCCATTCCAATTTCATTAAATTTATAAAACTGTCAAGAATCCATTAAAAATGCTTTCTTGTGTTGGTTAAGTAGAGTTTGTGCCTATTTTATTTATTTTTGTGCTTTGTCGCTTAGATTCGGAGCCCGTCAACGCGCCGATTTACTTCCAAATCGTCGCTGAAGTACCCTGAGTCAGAAGTCAGAAGGTTGTTCCCAAGGTTGAAGTAAGGTTCAGTCCGACGTCGAGAATGCCAGTGGTGTGGAGCCGTCATCACCAGCTGAAGCTGAAGATTAGATGGTTTAGTTTGTTTCTTTTTCGCTGCATTTCGATAGATAATTGTTTTTATTTGTTTTTAAGTCGTGGAACTGTGTATTAATTTGTCATAGTGTGTACTCGGGCTGATTCCTGGACCGAGATTAATGCATGCTATTTTCAGAAATTTGGTGTAAATTTCTGGGCGTGACAGTAAACTGGCTTTCACTTGGGACTACTGCAACGTGGTGTAATGTTGGACAGTGATGTTGGTACTTTACAAATGTTATTTATTTACTTATTTACGTATTTATTACCTTGTTTAAATCTCTCTTATTTATTTAAATGATGCTTTATTGCAATTAACCCTATCCTTTTCCTTGTGATCCATTGCATCATTTATTACTCCTATTCCATGCTACTTGTTGAGTACGGTGGTTTGTACTCAGCTTTGCGTAATTTCCCCCTTTAGAGTTAGCTGTTGAATCCGATGGAGGTGACTCTCAGGAGTAAGCTGTCTGTCGTCGAAGTGTTGCCTGTGGACTGGAGCCGTGCTACGCTAGAACTAGTCTGTGTTATCTTTCCACTGCATTTTTGTTAGTTTAAATGTTATTTTCAGTTGTTTCTAAGAACGATGGTTATGTAATTAACATTGTCTTTTTATGTACCTTGGCTGGTCCTGGATAGGGAATTTTAATACACAATTAAGTTTATAAATTCGTGTGAGTAATTTCTGGGCGTGACATAAGACTAAGATCTATCGTGATGAGGTTATAACTTGGATCTGGTATGTGTGGCATGCAATCCGACGATTACGGCTGGTAATTGGCCACATCCAAGCTGCTTGGCTGCTAAGGCTGGATGGTAGAACTTGTAAGATGGTTGGGCCGATCGTCCGGAATGGAAGCTAACGGGCAGCAGGCATGGAGTTAGGGCAAAGGCCAGATTTTCCAGAGAACACTTATCGGCCAGGATTTCCTCCAGTCTCAGTATGTTGGGTACCTCATAATCCTTTGAGTCGGGGTATGCAAACTAGGTACAAGCATTAGGTTCTAGTCTGAGATAACACAATTTGAAGATGTGGGCTAGTCGGATAGCCGACATCCGGTGACCCGGGAAAGGAGACAACCTCTCCGTAAGACAGGCATCTCCGGGTCTTGGCTGGCTCTGATTCCAAGAACGACAATGAGGGGAAGCTGCGTTAGTCAAAGGCCGATAACTCCAGGAGCCACAACTGGAGGAATCACCATGGTCCAGCTATATTGGCCAACTGGCTGGCCGATGGGAAGTTTTGAGGAGACTTGGTGTAGCATGTGGTATAATGCCCCAAGCAGGTAATGGCTGAGAGGTATGGGGTCTCCATCAGCTAGGTGTTCTGCTATGTTTTCAAAGTTGGTTGTGGGACCTAAAGTCTGTCCACAGAATACGAACCGCTCCAGCCAGAGATTGAGGAATGCACTGTGCTCCCTGTGGTCGGCCATCCTAGAATCTTTGCGGTGGGAGGCGATGTATCCTGACCAACCTCCCACATTTTTGGTCTGCAGCCGATGCAGGAAGATACCTCTTAGGTTTAAGGGGTTTATAGGGGCCATGATGTTTAAACCCATTAGCATCACTACGTCCATAAAGGTCGGGGTGAGGATCCCGTGGCCAAATATGAAAGCGTTCATGGCATCAGACCAGAAATAAGAGGCGGCTGCTAGGAGTGGCTCATCCTTCTCCATCTCAGAGAGGCTAAGGCCTATACAGTGGCCGATGTCCAGTTCTTCCCACTGGGTACCATAAGTCTTATGAAGACGATTGTACCAACTCCTCCAACCAGTCAAGGAAGTTGGAAAGGACCTAAAGGATTGGGTCCAGTCGGAGGTGGTCAATCGGGCATTTTTAAAGGGTATCCTATTGGCCTCTGAGCAGATTATTTCTATGGGATCGGGGTTTCCCATGGGTCCGAGAAAAAAAAACCTAGGGTTTGGGCTAGGAATCATGATCTGGTTTTTGAGTTGCTGGAAAAGAAAACAATGCAGAAGAGTAAATCAGATATGGGGTCGATTGGTAACCTAGCATATAGGAGCGATGAAGGAAATTCGCTAACAGTAAACCCTAGATTCAGAAAACAGGGTATTCAATGGTGGAAAGCAAGGATGGGGTCAGAATAGGGACTTACCTCAGGAACCTCGTACAGTGTGTCGGGGGATGAACTCGCTGAGGCCATGGTCGCCGGTGGAGGCTTGCAATGGCGGGATGGCGGTGAGCTCGTCTGGCGGCAGCGAGATGCCTGGCGGTCGCGTACAGGAAATTCGAACTTGGCGAATGAAATGGGTATGACGAGTGCAGGAGTAGGGATCGCCGGAGCACGAGGAGGAAGAAAGCAATGGTGAGGAATGGCTAAGTTCGGAAAGGGCGGAAGCTTATAACGCAATTGAGCGAGAAGAGCCGTTAGCACAGTGCGCCACAATAGGGGATCCGTTGGGATTGTACCATTACTACAGCATGAGCCGATGGCGAAAATCAGTTACAAAAGAGGAAATTTCAGAACAAAGAATTATTCCAAAATTGGGGGGCATGTGTTAACGCCAGATTTTGGCAAATCACCGTTATTGATTGAAACACGGTTAAAAGCCGAATCGGATGAGTAGGCTCGAATCGGCTGGAGACGGGAAACTGGATGCGATGTGAGTGCAGCCGATAGAGTCTAAATTGGACAAGGATAAGAGTTCGATTGGACCCAAAGTTTGGAGGAAGATTCGGTGCTTAACTGTGAGTCCGTGTAAATTAATTAAATTTATCCCGAAGGTTGTTTAGGATTCTGTTATTAAATTAGGGTCCGAATAATGTAAAGTTAGGTAGTAGCAGATTCTTATCCGGTTAGTTATTTCCCGGGGCTATGAATATAGGTTCCCGGGGTCCTTCTAAGGGATCCTCAGATCAATCTAACTTCATGCATCGCCTCAAACCTTTGACTTGCTTGAGCTTTCGGCGCGAGGTTTGTCAGCTTCGCAATGTAAGTTCTTGTTCGTCAAAACCCGTCGATCAACTAAGACATGACTGTCTCGGTTAAATCCGATCTTCTGTTTGGTTGATCGGCGGGCTGAGTGTTATTATTACTTTTGATCTACGTTGATTTGAAGTAGTATTAGCACTCATTCAAGTCTCTACGATTTCCTCCTTTTGATCCGATAGCAATATTCTTGTCAGCATGATTCTGTCTTGGTTCTGTCCGATCAATCTGGTTTATTAGATCTGTGTTGTCGAGTTGAATCGGGATTCGTAGAGGCTTATTGCTAGGGTTTTAGCCAGCATTATCTTGAGTAATCTGTCGATTAATTGGTTAAATTTATCGATCTTCATGTTTCTATAGCTATATTATGCTAAACTACATACTGTCTCGGTTAAGTCTGATCTATGTATGTTCGATGTAATCTATCTATAGAAATCTGTTCGATCGACTGAGTATAGTAGATTGGTTGGCGGTTTACGCTGCTTTGCTGTCTTAGTATTCACATGCTATAATATTCATCTGATGATATGCGTGGTTACGCCTAGATCTGTACTGTCTCGATTAGGTTCGATCTTCTAGGTCTAGGATAAGCACGTCTGCTGTTGGTTGATATTGTTTTATGCGAATAATTGGTATAGCATTCTAGTTTATTGTGTAAATTCCATGCTTAGCCTCACATCGGCTAACAATTTAGTGGATGATAAATATTGGGGCGATCCGATCGGCTGGTTAATCTTGAGACTGGTCTCGGTTGGGTCCGATCTTTTAAGATTAATTTGCCGGTTGGCTCGTCTAGTATTTATCCTGCTTCTGACTTAGCCGACTGGGCATATTTATAATTGTATTACGAAATTCCTGTAAAGCCGATCGTCTAGTCTATCGACTAGGGTCCTGGAACGGTATCGGCTATCTGGCCGATAGCGATTTCAGGGTTAACTGTTTTCCATGTTATATCTTGTCAGTTACAGGATCAAACTGACTGGCATGCCCGGTATTTCTAAGAATTAGGTCCTGGACTGGAATGGTCTAAGATTGATTCCCAGGCATTCGTGTGTGACACGTTGATTGTTATTTTCAGCGTCAACAGTTGCTCAAATTCAGTCGATAGCAACGGCTCCTTACGTTCCGGAACAGCTGCACGTAGTCTTGGACCGACTCATCCATCTTTTGTCTCACGGTGGTGAGATCGGTCAGGGTCATCTCTTGTACTCCTGCAAAGAAATACTTGTGGAACTGTTTCTCAAGGTGAGCCCAATTCCTCACCGAATTTGGAGATAGCGACGAGAACCAGGTGAAAGCTGACCCGGAGAGCGATAGTGGGAACAAACGCACTTTGAGCGCGTCTTCAGCCGATGCTTCGCCACACTAGGTCAAGAATCGGCTCACGTGTTCGATGGTTGACCTACCATCTTGGCCGGAGAACATGGAGGAATCCAGTACCCTGTACCGATGTGGTAATGACACTCTTTCAAACCACTTTGGGTATGGGCGTCGATACATCGCAGTTTGTTCTTTCGGCCTTAGGTCGAAGCGCTCCTACATAACTTTTGCTATGCGGTCTGGCCAGTCCTCATTCCTGAATTGCCCCCGGGCGCTGGGTCTGGCTGACGGAACCAGTTGTCATACATCAGCTCCTGCCGATGTGGCCACGCCGGAGGCGGCTGGTTTTGCTGGTCCTCCCTGTGGTATGGGTCGGTGTACCGAGCATACCTAGGCAGCGTTCTCTCTCCTGGTAAGGTTGTCTGGGCCTCTCTGGAAACTCCTCCAGCTGCACACAAGGATGTGGTGGTATCGACTCCTCATCCCTTGGGTCTATTTCAACTCTGTACGGCCGATACCTAGGCCTTTCCCTGTCCGGGAAGTATCTAGGCCCCTTCTGATGTGACTTTCCATTGGCTACCTGCTGAATTAGCCCTGACAGAGTGTTTACCAGCACCCCCGACTGGTTGATTAGTGCATGATGTATTGCCGAATCCACCATGTCCTGTAGATTCGACTGGTTCTCTGGAGGGGGGTTGTTGCCTTTTCCCGGCTCCGAGCAAGGTGCCGGGAGCCGCGCCTTCTGCATCGGGCCACCACAAGTCATGCTGAATGACTCGAGGCACAGCTTCTGGAAATTGTCCACGTGTCGCTGCACCAGGGCTCGCTGTCCTTCGGTGAGGTTCTCCCAAGTAACGGGGAGGATGTTTTCTTCGCTGACTTCCTTCGCAGCCATCACTCCTGTCTTGACTCGGTGAACGTTTGACTAGCTCACAGTTGGCTCGGGTTCTTCTTAGCATTGTCCCACTGGGCGTGCCAAAAATGTGTTGACGCTGAAAATGACAATCAACAGTCACACACGTAGGCTTCGGAATCAATCTAGACCACTCCAGTGCAGAACCTAATTCTTAGAAATGCTGGGCGTGTCAGTCAGTCTGATCCTATAACTGACATGATATAGCATGGAAAACAGTTAACCCTGAAATCGCTATCGGCCGGATAACCGATACCGTCCTAGGACCCTAGCCGTTGATCTAGACGATAGGCTTTACAGGAATTTCATGATAATAGATATAAATATACTCAATCGGCTGAGTCAGAAGCAGGATAAACACCAAGCAGACTAATCAACCGATTAATCTTAACGGACCCAACCAAGACAATCTAAAGATTAATCAGCCGATCGGACCGATTCAGTGCTTATCTCACGTAAAATCGACAGCCAATAGGAGATTAAATATGGAATTTAACATAAACCAAAACGCTAAACAAATTACTAGCATAAAACAATAACAATTAAGTGCACGCATGCCGATACTAAATCTATCGAACCCAATCGAGACAGTACAGATCTAAGCATAATCATACGTGATATCAACCAATCATTACAGCATACGGATAACAGCATAGCAAACCAGCATAATGCCCCAACCAATCCGCTAAACCCAGCCGATCGGACATATCTCTACAAGCATATCACACCAGATATACATAGATCAGACCTAACCGAGACAGTATGCAATCTACTATGATATAATTATAGAAATATGAAGATCGACGAGCTTAATGAACCAACTAGCATATTACTTAAGATAATGCTGGCTAGAACTCCAGCGATAAGCCCTTGTGAGCCCCTAATCTAATCTGATAACATGAACCCGGCCAGTCAGATTGATCGGACCGAACCGAGACAGAATCCAGCTAACAAGAGTTATGCCAGCAAATCAAACAGAAGAGCTTGCAAGGACTTGATCGAGAACTTCAAGCCAAAGCAGATTAAAGCGATAGTAGAACTCAGCACGCCGATCAACCAGGCAGGAGATCGGACTTAACCGAGACAGTCATGTTCCAGTTGATCAAAGGGTTTCAACAAACAAGAACTATACATTGCGAAGCTGACAAACCCCGTGCCGAAAGCTCAAGCAAGTCGAAGATTTTGAGGTGATGCGCCGAATTAGATTGATCTGGAGATAATTTACAAGGACTCCGGGCACTCATATTTATAACCCCGGGTGTCAACTAATTAACCTATCCGGATAAAAATCCGTTCCTAACTAACTTATAGTGTTCGGACTTTAATTAAATATAAAATCCTACACAAACTCTATTAAACATAGATGAAAAACTAATTGCACAGTTAGGAAGAAAATCGTGAGACGGATTTTTTGAATCTAATTAGTCCATAATTAGCCATAAGTGTTACAGTAACCCGCATGTGCTAATGACGGATTAATTAGGCTCAAAAGATTCGTCTCGCGGTTTCCAGATGACCTATGAAATTCGTTTCATTCGTAATCGAAAACTCCATCCGATATCTGGTCAAACGTCCGACGTGACATACAAAAATTTTCTTCTTGCCAACTAAGTAGGGCCTAGTTGATGAATTTTTTGGTTGGGTGTCACATCGGATGTTTGAACGGTGTCGGAAGACTATTTCAGTGACAAATTAAAAACTAATTACATATGGTGTCAGAAAACCACGAGACGAATTTTTAAGACTAATTAATATGTCATTAACACATGTGAGTACTATAGTAGTTATGGCTAATCATGGGCTAAAACTTTAGCATATTTCACATAAATGTTAAGGATACTTAGGTCGTGTTTGGCATTGGAAAATTTGAGGTTAGTTATCTGGCGCGGAAAACATAGTAATAGATTAGTACATGATTAATTAATTATTAATTATTAAAAATTATAAAATAGATTAATATGATTTTTTAAAAACAACTCTCCTATAGAAAATTTTCTCAAAAAATAAACCGTTTAGCAGTTCGGGAAGCGTGCGCGTGAAAAACAAAGTAATATGGGATAAGGTAAGGTAGAGGCAAACACGGCCTTAGAGCAAGTTCAATAGTACAGCCAACTACTAGCTCCAATTCATCTATAGTTAATCTAATAGCCAATTTATATAACAGTTAGCTACAAAACATTAATACATGGTCCCACATGTCATACACACACTGTATCTTAGAGGGTGATATAGCTAGCTACAAATTAGTAGCACATTGCTCTTATCTCTCCTGTCTTATCTCTTTAAAATATGTTTATAGCTGGTTTATAGTCTACTATTGTACATGCTCATACTGTTGTAACGACCTGGATTTTCCTATAATGCGTGTTTAGGATAGAGCATTACATATTCGCAAAAAAGAAAGAATGGAAATTGAAAAAGAGAGATGAACCGATGACAAAATGATAATACGTAAGTAGAACATAGATAGCCACCAAGAATATCCTGTTGCTAGAATAGTAGCTTTGATCTATCTGCTTCTGTAGCAAGGTTATGCAACTGCATCGTCCCTGAAACAGATAAGGTGTGGTCAAACAACTGGTTACAGCAATCTAAAGAAATCTGCATTTAAGAATCTAGTGAACTTAAAGTTGAAGGCAAAAAAGCAATCACATTTGGCCCACGCCCATTTTGGTAGATGTATATTGCTGAACAAGTTTTGAATGCAATCGTAACATGAAAATTCCCTGACAAAAGAAAAACTGTAAAACAAGCTACACGTTAGAGTATGAGACTAGTGCATATCCGATCAAGTGAACAGACAGACAAACACCTTCACTGAAGCCCAAAGGAAAGGAGGGGAGGCACGTGGAGGCGGAGAGACGATCTTGGGCCGTCGTTGGGTTTTCTCGCATGCCATTGCCGGCATTATCCTTCCAGCGTTTCAAGGTACCCTTGTTCTTTCTTCCACAAGCACTACTTCTTAATTGATAGAATATGATAGTTGGGAGACTGTTTGTAAAGGGGATAAAAAGGGCTTACAAGATGATAAGATATTATTATATTAAGCTCTATCTATTTGTTTGTTTAACTAGTAGCATGCTTATCTCCAGCAACACGCAAACATAGAACAAAAGTTTGTTTCTCGGAAACAAAGGAAGGTGCAAAATGTGCAGCAATCAAGCTTTGTGAATGTACTTGCTGGCCTTATTCAGAGAAAGCTGAAAAACTCTGCGCCGGTACCATTTTATCAAAACGCACAGCTTCGGTCGTTAGAGATGTCACAGTCCACTCAAAACAAGTAGTTAATACATGCATATCAATCAATCCGTTGAATTTGAAGGATCGAAACAGAGTTAACCATATATATTAGAGAGGAGGTGAATGGTAGGTAGAACCAAAACCTAAAAATCTTTTAGCGGAAATAAAAGATACCTCTGGTTACACCGCTCCTGAGATTACATCTAGTTATCGCTCCTATGCCACCGATCTTATTACGTGGCTCCTGAGGTTAACTTGATCGCGCCGCTCCTGTGCCGCCGATCAGATCGTCGAGATTAACTTGATCGTGTCGCTCCTATGCCTCCGATCAGATCGTCGAGATCCAGAGAAATACCAGTAGATGAAAGCAGAATATGTAGATTGAATGATCTGAACTTTATTGCTTCAACTAGTATTTACAAAGCGCACCAACAACGCTCCTCTCAAAATTATCGATCTAGAAGCAACAACTATTCTCTAATTTTCTAATTCTAAATCTCACCAAAAAAGCAGTACCTATTTATATCAACAAAATTTTTCTCTGACTAGGAATCAGACTCCTTATCCTAGTAGGACTCATCTCCAAAATTATCTCCAATTAGAATCCAAAACCAAACCTCGACGCTAGAGTAACGCAGTCTGAACCAGTTGCTACAGTACCCATGCCACTGTAGCAATCCGATTCATGTACCACCTTCCTCCTTTTCTTATCCGATTTACTTCGCGATTTTCCGATGCTTACACATGCAACATGTGAAGCCCGTTACGACTCTATCACACGTGGTGTTCCTTCACCATGTGCCATCTCGTATTTAACATCGTCACTCGGCATTCTTGATCGTTCGGACCTCAGCTCCTCCCTGAGCTTAATCACGATCCTACCGTCGTTGACCGATATTGACCTCCGAGAATCGCGACTCTATCGAACCATGTCACATGGCATCCCGACCATTCAGATCTCGGTTCCTCCCTGAACTTAGTCATGGTCCACATCCCGACCATCCAGCCCTCAGTTCCTCCATGAACCTAGTCATAGTCCTCGCCATTGACCACAGTTAACCTCAAGTCACCTGCACACATAGAGATAAACAAACCGTTTACAGGCACAGATATCGCAACCTGACCCACATTAGTCACACACAGTCACACCAACACATAACCATTTTCAAACCAAATTCTATCAATTTACAAGTCAGTTTTTCATCCCAAAACATTGATCATAACTATGATCTTACAGAATTTTCCCTCTGCCGGTAGTTTTCCTTTCGAGAAAATATTAAGATTAGTCTTCTACTGACCTAGTACTTCACAGTTGTATGCTACTACATGTTAAACCTTCTTTACACTGTGCTGTGGCAGGTAAATCCACACCATGTTAATCACTAGTACCAAACAATTTGACATTCTAACTGAACACCTGTTGCAGGCTTGTAGCTGCATATGTCAAGATTGAAACTGTCGCCTCAAGAAAGAAGCATGACCATGCATGTTCGCGTAAAACAACCCACCTGAACACCCTTTCGTTCAGTTAGCTGCCCTTTTGATAGCTCTTGTCGTGACTTTGAGCCCAACTTCTTTACAAAATCAGACAGTAAATTCCTGGAAGAAAAATTATAGTTCTATAAACGTTTGATCTCTGCCTCCACAGCCAAGTTAACTTTGTTAGTGTACATCACATCTAGCTACTAGGTTCCTTGGACCAGATCCATAAGCAACAAAAGGTAGACCATCTAGAGAGATGCCCATTTGGTCTCTAGGAAATGGAATGGTGTGATCAAACATAAATAAACACCATGCAAATATATACAACACAATCCCAACAACTAATACCAGAGCAAATACTAAGCAGTAAAATTACTAACCACAGATTAGTTATGCATATGCTGGACAAGGATGGAAAGCAATGGAATGATTCATGGATTGATTCTATAGTCAAAAAGAAGAAACGAAAGTTGTTAACCAAGCACTTACCATTGTTGACATGGGGGACATAGAGATTTGGAATAGCCCATCCTGTTAACAAAAAAATTATCTTGGACTCAGGAAAATGCAGTATTTTATTCTAAACTAAATGGAAAAAAGTATTTTTCATTACTTGGTTGGATATCCACTCCTTTTTTGCATGTTTGTGAAGTGATATATCTTGTATTAATCCATCTTGTCAATATTTTTTGAATTTTTGTTATGGCTACTGGATGATGTGCAAGAAATGGGTAGATATTTAATAGAGGGATGAAAATCTATCTCCAGCAAATGCTAAATGCGCTTTCCCTTTTTTTTGGCCTGTGGCGACATACGTGGGACAAATGGATCCACTGGAAATGATTCATTAATTCATTCCTCATGGTTCCCCTGAAATGGGAGAAAAGATCAGCACAATTAGAGGTCAGAGTTTCTTGATACAGAAGGCTCACCAAATAAAAGAAATGGCAGGTCATGCACTTTCAGGATGCAATATCTCTCTTATATTTATGCATGGTATAAAAATACTGAGAGATCATACCTTTAAGCACCCTTTTTAAGAATTGAAATTAAGTGCTTAACAAATGGACGTGCTAAATAGTTTGCAACTTTGCATACACTTTTGTTCTCCCTATTTTTTTTGAAAGTCTTAAGATTGTTGCAGTAGATAGTGCTAGGTGAAGTTGTGCGTCTAGATTCACTAATTCTTCAGTAGTTGTAGGACAAGCTAGAACCAACGACATCACAATACCACATTATGAATTAAATTAATACTTGCAGTGCAAAGGAAGGTATTAGGAATGCACACATACGTTGAATTAACACTGCAATCCATCATGCAACACAGTAGGATATGTCTCGTTCGTTTAATTTTAGCACAAGAAGATCTTGAGTCTTGGAGAGCTCTTATGATTGCGTGTAGTACCCCTAGGGGGAAAACTTGTGTTGGACGCATGATCACACAAGTTACCTGAAGCGCAAATATTCCATCACACGATCAGTTGGTAACCAAAAGGGTAGCAAAATGCACTACGTATTAGTCTTGCAGAAAGCTATGGAATGAAATGGGAGGACATATATATTGAATGAGTGTAATTTTCACTGTCACGTACGTTGACAACTAATCCATGGACCATGGAGTGATCGAGGGAGGAGATTGAAATTAAGAGTGCAAACGCAAGTGTGAAATGATGCCAAGTAGATTAACAAGAAAATCAAGTATTCTGGAGGCCTAATCTTTCCAACCATAAAGCATGCAAACGGCCGATGTCTGATACGGTACCATTTAGGTCCATAAACTTAAAAAATGGACGTTTAGGTCTATGAGCTTATTTTAATGTATCATCTAGGTCCATGAACTTATTTTAAATGTACCATCCAGATCCATGAACTCGTTTTAACGTACCATCCAGGTCCATGATTTTAGACATTAAAACGAGTTTATGGACCTAAACGTACACTTTCTAAGTTTATGAACCTAAGTGATACCACGTCACAAGTTTAAGGACCGACCATATACTTTACTTTTTTCATTATATATACTACTATACTGTCATGGATGCTGGTCGGCCAGCCTTCTTCTATATAAAGGGTGAGGTGTACTGCAACAGATATATGCTGCACACAATCAATTCAGGTACGTCTTGCAAGCTTGCATCTAGCTTGATGTTTGGTTGCTGACAAGAAGCATTGTGGTCGATCAATCGATCGAGTTGCAGATAGCTTCAGACTTTGAGGCAGCATGTCAAGGAGTGGGTGTGCATGCTATTGCTGGCTGATCGCGCTGCTCTGCTCCCAGCTGGCTGCTGCCAAGGAGCAATACCATGAGTTTGTGGTGAGTGATATTTATATGCAGTTAGCTCGATCTGTAACTTGATAACTAAAACAATTTGGTTGATATTAATGAATGATGCATGCGTAGATCAGGGAGGCGACGGTGAAGAGGCTGTGCAAGAGGCAGAGCGTGATGACGGTGAACGGGCAGTTCCCGGGGCCGACGCTGGAGATCAGCGAGGGGGACTCGCTCATCATCAACCTCATAAACCGGGGCAGATACAACATGACGCTGCACTGGCATGGCGTGCGGCAGATGAGGACGGGGTGGTCGGACGGGCCGGAGTACGTGACGCAGTGCCCGGTGAGGCCGGGGCAGAGCTACCGGTATCGCTTCACGGTGGCCGGGCAGGAGGGCACCCTGTGGTGGCACGCACACTCCACCTGGCTCCGCGCCACCGTCTATGGCGCTCTCCTCATCCGCCCTCGCGACGGCACCAACTATCCCTTCGACGCCCAGCCTGCAGGGGAGCTCGCCCCCATCCTGCTTGGTAACACTACTATTACTGCATTCTCTGCCTACAATATCTGCTATTACTTTAGTAATTATCAGCTTCTCACAGCTTTACTCGCTCCGTTTCGTAATATTTAGTATTTTTGATTGACAAATAGAGAGAACGTACCCACCATAAATGTACTCTCTTTCAAATCAAATTGTTTGATTATCATCAACAATGTTTACATGCCTATATTTACTAATAAAATGTTTTATTTTTCTCTAGATATTTATGAATCCTAATGAATTTAGAAGAGATTTGCTCGGTTCAACAAAAAGTATCTCGAGGTACCGGTACCTCGAGATACCAAATCATTTTCCACCATTAGATCTAGCTAGAGCTTTACTCCTAGAGATTTGCTCCGGTCCAACAAAAAGTAACTCGAGGTACTAAATCATTTCTCACCATTAGATCTAACTGAATAGGATATACGCGATTAGATCCAACGATTAGAAACGATTTGGTACCGCGACGTACCGGTACCTCGAGATACTTTTTGTTACTTTTTGTTGGACTGTAAAATTGCTCTTATTCCTATCCTTTTTTTGGTACCGCGAGATACCGATACCTCGAGATACCAAATCGTTTTTGATCGTTGGATCTAACAGTGCACATCCTACTCAGCTAGATCCAATAGTGGGAAACGATTTGGTACCTGGTACCTCGAGGTACCAAAGGAAGGATGAGAGTAAAGCTCATCTAGCTAAGTAGGATGTGAACTGTTAGATCGAATGATTAGAAATGATTTGGTACTACCGGTACCTCGAGGTACTTTTTATTGGACTGTAAAATTGATCAATTTAGAAACATATACAAAACATGCATAATTTTACAGTCATTAAGAAAACCACTTGAGATACCAAAACTTTAGTCTAAAATTTTAGCTGTAAATTGATACATTACCAACCGACAAAATTGTACAACCATCATCACCAAAATTTCTCATGACCAATCACTTGCACTCCTCTTACTGGTCAAAAGTATTTTCTCGCCGAAAAACCAGAAGATCTATAGAGCAAAAGAGGCTGCATATATGCTTCTTTAATTTCTTCATGATCAGGAACAGAATGCAGCTAGCTACTGATAGTTATAGTAGATTAATTTATTGGAATTGATCGATCTGAAAGCCACAATTGGTCGGTACCATTGCCATAATGTGGAGCCAAACTGTTATAATATAGCTGCTTTTCACGCATGTTAACGGCCATGATCATTGTCATCAACCACAGCTTTGTAGCCTTAGGTTGGTTGGTACCAACTTACAAGCTGCTTTGCTCAAAGTCAACCACATGCATGCATGAGTCGGGTCAGGGCAGGGCAGGGTTACCAAGCAACTAAGTAACCATCATATCTTTCCAAAGAGACATATATACATGATCCATCGCAAGGAAAAGCTAGCTAACCATGTTTATAGATCAAAAACTTCATCATTGTGCACGCCTCTGAGATCCTCTCCTTCTTTAATCATAACTCTGACGTGTGGGATACCAACACCTAAACAAGCACATGCTACCTATGCAAGATTGTTGTTGAAAGCATGACCATTTCTCACAGCCAGCTGCTCTTGCAAAACATCTTATACTCCTAAATGTATCTGATACTTAAGAACTAAGGCATCATCTTTCTCTTAGAACATCAGTTGAGGTTTGTCTCTAAAGCTTGCTCCCAATGATTAAGAAAGTTTTTTTTGGAATCAACTTGCAATGCAAGGATGCAGTTTTGCATGCTATAGTAATGCATGATTTATTTTCTTTAACAAAAGAAGGGGTTCCCATTCTTGAAAGGGCATTCACAAAAGAAGGTTGCATAAAAATCCATTTTCTTTGCCTAAAAAATCCATTTTCTTTTATTTGGGAATCCCAAGGTATACAATCATTAGGATTTTCTAGAGAGATATGAACATTAACTTGATCATGTGAAAAATGAAGAAATAGTCTAGGTGGCCCCTAAGAGCTCAAAAAGGAAAACATAAACAATGCCAAAGAGAGCAGACAAGAAGGATAGTGTTTGCAACATGTCCCACACGTTTGACGAGGTTTATCTTCGGTCCTTCGAAGCAATTCTCTTCAAAGTATGACTTTTTAGATAACTGAGAAATAAAAATCGCATAATTCGGCGTTTATTCATGCTGTCGTTGGGAGATTGTGGCCGACAAATATAGGCCCTAGTTTTTTCATTTTGCATCTTTAGGTGTTGATAAATGTGGAGCATTGATCTTTTGAATGAATGTTGAAGACATGACATTGCTATGCTGTTTCACTTTGCACAGATGAGTCACTTGAGCCTAAGTTCAGTTTAAGGTTGCTACAATTTTGTCAAGCAAAAATGTTAATTAGAGCTAAATCATATATAGAGATGGCAACGGGGACCCGTGACCTGAGACCCGATGGGTATTTACTCCATTAGGGTACGGGTATGAACTAAATATATCACCCGTGGGTACGTACTCGGGCAAATTTCTTCACCCGATTGGTACGCGGATATGGAAACGTTCTTATGATCCCCATACCCGTTTACCCATGGGTAATAAATACCCGCAAGTTTAAATGCACGTCATAGCCCAATATCAAATTAGTCTAGACCATTAACCAAAACCATAGATATTTAAACCATCCATACCTTTTTCACCACACTATATAAATATGTGATGTCTTAAGTATCTAGTGTCTAGTGTAATATACTATATGGAAAATATGCAATTTAGATTGGTTTAAACTGTTGCGGGTATATGGGTGACCCGACGGGTAAGGTTTACCCAAGCGGGTATGGGTATGCGAAATTTTTCCACCCGTGACGGGTATGGGTATTTTAATGGTACAAAATTTTGCTGGTAGGTATGGGTATGGGGTACCAATACCCGATGGGTATTTACCCATTGCCATCCCTAGTCATATATGCTGTGTAGCCAAGTACAATTCAATTAACGGAAGAACTGTTACTGTATCAGCACGCTAATTATATGTTTGATTATCTTTTATTAATGAAAATCAGCAAAAAAACATACTCGTATTTTGTTGTGCATGCATATCACCATGATATATCGTTAATTACCAATGAGTAGTTAGTGGTTTAGGCAGAAGGAAATGGGCGGGCAGTGAAATGTTTGGAAATGCATGCAGGGGAGTGGTGGGACATGAACCCCGTCGACGTGGTGAGCGCCGCCACACGCACCGGCGCCGCGCCCAACATCTCCGAGGCCCTCACCGTCAACGGCCAGCCCGGCGACCTCTACAACTGCTCCTCCCAGGACACGGCCCTCTTCCCGGTCAAGTCCGGCGAGACCAATCTTGTGCGCTTCATCAACGCCGCGCTCAACACGGAGCTCTTCGTCTCCCTCGCCGGCCACAACATGACCGTCGTCGGCGCCGACGCCTCTTACACCAAGCCGTACACCACCTCGGTCCTCCTGCTCGCCCCCGGCCAGACCACCGATGTGCTCGTCACCTTCGACCAGCCCCCCGGCCGCTACTACCTCGCCGCCCGCGCCTACGCCAGCGCGCAGGGCGTGCCCTTCGACAACACCACCACCACCGCCATCTTCGACTACGGCGCCGGCAATGGCAGCTCCAGCCCCGCAATGCCCACCCTCCCGGCGTACAACGACACCGCCACGGCGACCGCCTTCACGACGAGCCTGCGCGGCCTCCGCAAGGCGGAGCTCCCGTCGCGCGTGGACGAGAGCCTCTTCTTCACCGTCGGCGTGGGCCTCTTCAACTGCTCCAAGGGGCAGCAGTGCGGCGGGCCGAACGGGATGCGGTTCGCGGCGAGCATCAACAACGTCTCCTTCGTGCTCCCCTCCTCCTCCTCCATCCTTCAGGCGCACTACCATGGCGCGGCCAACTGCGTCTTCACCGCCGACTTCCCGGCCAACCCGCCGGTGCAGTTCGACTACACGGCGCAGAACGTGAGCCGCGCGCTGTGGCAGCCGGTGGCGGGCACCAAGGTGTACAGGCTCAAGTACGGGTCGGCCGTGCAGGTGGTGCTCCAGGGCACCAACATCTTCGCCGGCGAGAACCACCCCATCCACCTCCACGGCTACGACTTCTACATCCTCGCGGAGGGGCTCGGCAACTTCGACGCCGGCAGGGACACGGGCAAGTTCAACCTGGAGGACCCGCCGATGAGGAACACGGTGGGCGTGCCGGTGAACGGGTGGGCGGTGATCAGGTTCGTGGCGGACAACCCGGGGGTGTGGCTGATGCACTGCCATCTGGACGTGCACATCACCTGGGGCCTCGCCATGGCCTTCCTCGTCGACGACGGCGTCGGTGAGCTGCAGTCGCTCGAGGCACCTCCACCTGACCTGCCACTCTGCTGACTGCTCGCTGATTAATTATTTATTTGGAGGCATTACTCAATTGCATTTTTCACATTTGATTCTTCATTAAGAAATGGACAACATTCTAGTCAATGTTCAAATTAATGCATGTATAACAACAGCAGTTCGAGGTGTATCAACAAAAGTTGCTACTCGTAATCGGGACTTCTATGTATCAACTATCGATAAATTTTCTCCCAAAAATTTATCAAATGAAAATATAATAGAATTGTGATCGATGTAATTACGATGTAACTTGAATGGAACTACGGTATAGCCAATGTGTGACTTGTAAAAACCCCGTGCTAGCACGCTGCTTATATGAGGCGGAGGTCGTGAGATCGAATCCTGTCACTTGTGTGCACCCAATTGAATTTGCATGTATTATCATTCACATTCGATTCATTAAGAAATGAGCAACACAGATTTATCAAAGAAAAATCCATACCTGCGAAATTCACCTCAATGAATGGTTTATGACTTGATCTCCTGGCTGAAGAGCTGATAAAGAGAACACTCAAATCCATGACTGATAGATTCACTTCATTCATTTGTCATACACAACACAAACTGGGTCTCTATACTCTTGGAGTATACAGAACTATGAAAAATTAATGGTTTCTTCATGCACTTCTCATAAACTCTCCTTTGCATCCGTTAACTGTCTATCACACACAACTATTACTGTACATGTATCACACACCAGGCTCTGTACATGCTTCAAGAAATACAATTTATGTGTAACAGAAATGGCCACCCCCAGCCCTTCCTGGGAACAAAAAATTGATCAAGTAAAAACAAAACAGAAAAGAGAAACAAAACAATTGATCAATCAATTGTGTATTAAGAGCACTGCAGGAAAAACTCCCTACTGTAGTATGCTTTTCACTTTCACTTGGGCGAAAATGCTCGACTCTTATTCTTATACCGAGGTGGCCTCATCTCATTTTCCGGGGCATCACTCTTGCCGCTGCTGTTTTTGCCTCTTAATGGCTCAGTTTCTGAATTATTAGAGGAGAGGTTCTGTCGTTGTCTCCTTTCCTGCAATCAATTGGCATGCGTTAAACACATGTGGCAATGATAAATAAAAGCTAGCATTTCATTATAATAAATATCAACGTCACGTTAAGTCTATGAAATCATAATGCTGATGGGATGGATACATATGATATAATCAGATAAGATTGCTCTCATTGTTCATCTTAACTAATTGTTACTGTGACATGAACAAATCCAACACAGATTGTTCTTATTATTCATATATATATACTTTTTCTATAGGGCCAAATAATGGAAGAGTTTACGCCTACAGATATGCACAAGCCATCTGATATGTCAGTAATCATATGTATGCATGTTTATTTTTGTCACAAATCAAACCTCTTGAGGAATGGGTTCGTTAGAGTCCAACATCCGGACCACCTGGTCCATCCTTGGTCTCTTCTCAGCATTCAAATCAATGCACCTCAGAGCTGTCAAAAGGGCACGTTTGAGCTCCTTCGTTGATGGTCTTCTCTCCAGGTTTGGATCAACAACTTCCTCAGATCGTCTGTTGGCAACCATCATTTTAAGCCAGTCAACTAAGTTTACCTACAGTTGAGCAGAAGTGTGTTACAGCACGAGTCAAATGATAAGTTCACAGTTTCTCAATTACTCCACAAGTGATTGGTTGCATAATTTATGTAATAACTCGCTAACAACTATACAGGAAAAAGATATCAACAAGTATTACCTCATTTGGAGGGCGATCGTAGTCAATTGGATCTCTTCCTGTAATAGCTTCCAGCAGAACAACCCCAAAACTGTAGACATCACTCTTTTCATTCAAAAGTCCACTGTTAGCATACTCAGGTGCAACATAGCTGCAAAAAATAAAACAATTTTAGAGTACCATTAGTGATTAGCACCAACATTTTTTTCCCTGAAATTACAGTGGCCAAGATTTGAATGTAACACAAAGAGAACATGCCTCAATTATATAAATGCATGAAAACTTACCCAAAAGTACCCATAACTCGAGTAGCAATATGACTTTTACCAGCACCTAGCATCTTTGCCAAACCAAAGTCAGATATCTTGGCATTGAACTCATCGTCAATCAATATATTACTAGCCTTGATATCACGATGCACAACTTTTGGTTCAATTGCCTCATGTAAGTAAGCAAGACTGCAAATTTGGCAATTTGTATCAAATTAGTGTTTATCAAGCAGCAACGTGATATAATTCAAACTTGTTTTTTGTTCATGACAGTGTAGACAACGACTACCTGTGACGTGTAATATGCACAGGTTGTCAAGATTGTAATATGCACAACAATTTTTAAAAAAGCAGCTGTCAATGTTGAACTTGTCAGCTGTCAATGTTGAACGTGTGCTTGTGTGAATCAATCAGAAGGGCACATGTTTAGCTCTGGGGCATTTAATGGAATAGATATGCAACCAATCGGTTCACAGTTTGCACCATATAATATCAAAATTACAATGTTGAAGCAGACAAATGATGTAGAAAAGGACACATTTGTATCCACAAGAAGCAATAATTTAGATTCAGTGATAGATTTACTCACGCCTTTGCAGTACCCAAAAGAATTTTCATGCGCGCTAACCAAGTGAGAGAACTATATTGGGACAATTCTCCATGTAACCAACTTTCAAGATTCCCATTGTTAACATACTCGTATACAAGCATCCTGAACAAATCAAGTAATTCAGTTAAGGCGTTCTTGCCCATTCCATGCTAAAAGTATCAGTATAGAACATGTCATATTTTAAGCAGAGTCCTAATAATATCCATACCTTTGAGTGCCTTCAACACAGTACCCCAAAAGGCGAACCAAATTCTTGTGCCGGACATGACCAATTGCTTCAACTTCCACTCTGAATTCTCTCTCAGCTTGTCCTCTGCACAAGATAAGCGGTCATAGCTTAAGTAAAAGGAATTATGGCAAACTAACCCATGGACTGCATCAGTAAAAAAATGTTATAAGAAAAATGCTCACAGGTTGTTAAGGATTTTCTTGACGGCCACTGGCGTGCCATTTGATAACCTGCCACGGTACACAACGCCATATCCACCCTCACCAATTATGTTATCCTTTGAAAAACAGTTTGTTGCAAGTTCCAGATCCCTGAGAGTAAACCAATGGCCCCAGCCAAGGTAAGAGAACTCAGGTAGGCCTGCCAAGGGCACAGAGTCGGCAGGAGCATGCGACGAAGACTGTTCACATGTGGAAACAGATTGAATTCCATCATAGTTATCCTCATAATGTAAAGGAATAGAGAGATTGTTCTCTTCTGTTTGTCTCATCTTGTCCTCCTGAGCCAACTGATCTACATCTTTATCCACTGATTCAACAGGTTCATTCTGAAGGGTGAGTAGAAGCCCATCATGTACAACAAAATCAGTGGGCAAAAATTGGTCATCCACTGCCCTCACTTCCTTGATATCTTTGGATGCAGAAGGTATTTGGCTAATTGGAATTTCCTTAAAGGTCCTGCGTGACCTCTTGATCCAAGTTTGTATGGTGAGGCAGACAATAAGGATGAGAAGAACACCAAGTAGGGATGCTCCTACAGATATCCCAATTACAACCCAAAGTTTGAGGCCAAAAACAACTGTTTTCTCATGAAGGGATTCTGTTAGAGTGGAGTTTGTCGACATCTTCTGATCATCAAGTGCCTAGATGGAGAGAATAAGAACATGTCACTCACATCCCCAAACACAACAAGAGTGCATTTCTGCAGGGACATACGACACATATGATTTTGACAAACCATGACAGTAAGTGGAAACAAATCATCAAAAAGAGTTATCCATCTATAAGCTTGATAAGCAATCAAATATTGACTGTTTAAAACTGGTCATAGTACTGCTACAAAGGCATATAAATTTAACAGACTAATCAGCAACACTACAACTCCTTGAATCGGGATTCAGAAACACTAGTGGTCTTGAGAAAGCTACATAGTAGCAACCAGATAATGACCATGAGTTTAAGACAACACAATGGGATTTGGACAGTATCAATTATCAATGAAGCAGCTCTGACCTGTCAACTACCGTTCCCAATTATTATTGAGAACCGAATAGCTATAGGTTGCCACAAATGAGTTGCATACACGAGCCCTTAGCACAGATGATTACAGGCATTTCAAGATGTGAATTAAATTCCTACTGAATTTATTTTACTAGCAAGGAAAAAATAAATAATAAACTGCTAAATATGTGCTACCACTGCAACAGTTTATGAATGGAAAGATAAAATATTTAGAGAGGCAGACAGTCACCTGGAGTGGATACAATGGTAAGGAACACGAATTTGGTATTCAAGTAGTGAATACAGTGGTGAAAGTAGCAGAGTATCCTGAATCCATAGCAGGAAACTGCAGAAGAGTAGTCGATCAGGGAGGGTGGAATGGAGGAGGGAGAAAGCAAATCGAAGCAAATGTGGACGCATACCTTGGCGAGATCCAGAAGCAGGAAGAAGAGAAAGCTTGCACCTTTCGAGATTGGTTGCTTGGCACGGGGTGATAAGAGAGGCTGCGGCAAGGAGGTGGAGTGGAGGTGGCGGCGGCAGGAGGGGAGGAGTTATCAGCTTGGTAGGTGATGGGAGTGACGGAGAAGAAACCAACCTTATTACGCCTTGCTACTTTTTTTCTGGGATTAGGCTTCCATTTGAATGTATGAAAAAGAAAAGTAAAAAAATGGAAGATTTGAGTTGCTGTGGCTGTGGATTCAATCACAAGGAATCGCGGTCACAGGGTTGGATCGAAAAAATCAACAGCCGACAGCATTTTTTTCAGAACAAAATGCGCCTCCGGTTGAGGCCGGGCGCGGATCACCTGCTCGAGTGCCGACGCCGCTCCTCGGCTGCCCAGCCCAGCCGCCTTCCTCTCCGTCACGCCAACGCCTTCCCCGCTCGTTCCTCCCCGCCTGTGCCCGCGCCGCACCTCCGCCCTGTCCGGCCACCGTCCTCCACGAGCCGCGCCCGCCGGTGCCACCTACTTGCCCGGCCTCGCCTCCCAATGCCGACGCCGCCGGCTTCTCCCTGAGCCGCGGCCGTTTTCCCCCGGCGCGCGCGCGCCTGCTGCCGAAGTTGTGAAGGTGGCAGAGCAAAGAAGAGAAACAGAGAGTGACCGTGAGAGTTACGGGTAAAGAAAAAAAAAGAAGAAGAAATGGGAAGTGGACCCCACCAGGTGGACCCATGTGCCCCCCACCTTTCATTTACAGTCACCCACCAAGAAAGTCTAATATTTCTCCTCCAGTTCTTTATCCGGGCCGAGGCCCATCTAGCATTTTCTTCCCTCCCAAAAAGTCTGGTTTCTTCCTCCATTCTTTGGGCCGATGCCATTAACCACCCTCTACCTACCCCCCACAGTCCATATGGCTTCCCTCTACCCTTCAGGCGGAACTATAATATTTTTTAACAATTCTTTTCTTCCGAAATTCATATCTCCTCAGCCATAAGTTTTGTTTTCATCTGTTCAACTTTCAAATTCCTTCCAAAAGTATTATCTATCCTAGGGCACTATTAGTTAACTATAGTAGTATTTATTTTAGGTCTTGTTGTGTTGTTTCTTATCTGGGATTAGCGATCGCCGTTAGGTTTGTCATTTCGTACTTCGCCATGACTGTCGGTGTTCGGAAACGCTTATCGTCAACCCCGAGACTCGTAATCCTCATCAACCAAAGACCAGGGCAAGCTACCCTTGATCATATTTATCCTACTTTTTTAAATGCTTTTAAAGACCAAATGGATCGTGATGGCCAGTTGTGTGTCCGTGATGGCTGAGTTTTCGAGTTGGCAAACTAAGATGGTCGGACCCGGAGCCAAAATAACTAGTTAACCATGAGACGTGATTAACATTTTATTTTTGATAAAAACGTTGGTTTATGTTTTTTTAAAAGTAAGAAGAAATTAATGAAGAAAGTGTTGTTTATAATCATCTGAAACATATTTTATCTACTGGAGTTGTTGAAAAGCAATTCGTAGATCAATTAATGATGATTTATTAAGAATACTGGTTTATTTTATTAGCTATAACCTAATATTATTAGTCTCGGTTCGGTCCAGCCTACTGAGGTTATTCTTAATAAAATAGATTGGATACTTAACAGGTAGATTACTTGCTAACCGGTTATATCTAGTTAATTTGTTTATATTTATCATCATTATTATCTAGAGTCGATTGTCTATTACTATGTTTGAATCGGCTAATTACCAAATCAACCATCAGCCCAAAGACCGAATGGCTGATTGGATTTAATCTGGTTTATTCATTGTTGATTGCAGGGTTAATTCGACAAGTACGTCTTGAACCCAAAATTTTGGGACTTGCACCGGAATTAAGCAAATCTTTCAGACCCACAGTGTGTGAAGTGCAAATTTTGCTCAACACCCCCATGTGGGAGTTGCGAGCTCTAGCTCTATCATTGTACTCCCTCCGAATTTTTTGTTTGACGCCGTTGATCTTTTTATCTATATTTGATCTTTCGTCTTATTCCAAAATTTATATAATTATTGATTTTTTATTATGATTTGATTTATTACTAAAGTAACTTTAAGTATGATTTATAATTTAGTATATTTGGACAAAATTTTTAAATAAGGCGAAGGGTCAAACATAAATCAAAAAGTCAACGTCGTCAAATAAAAAAACGAAGGGAGTAGCTGAGAGGGAAAGAAAGGAGAAAGGTAGAGGAAGAAGAGATGCAACATGTAGGGATCAAATATTTTTTATATTTTTCTATCCCACTTAAGCAACTCGCCACGTCAAGTGAAAACAGAGTCAATCACCATATTGATGATACTCAGCCAGAACCACCTTATAAACTGCCAGGGAGGATAAGTAAACACATTTTCGTAGTTGAGGGAGCCTCTTTACCCCGTTTGTAGTTAAGGGCAACCACAATATTGCAAAAAGGTAGCATTAAGATCCTTAAGTGCATCATAAGCCTTGTGGAATTGGCCATAAGCTAGGTAATAATAAAAAAAACAACCATAAGCTTAAGGGGCTGTTTGGATCTAAGGACTTTTTTTATAGTCCTATGTCACATCGGATGTTTGGACGTTAATTAGGAGTACTAAATATAGACTGATAACAAAACTAATTAATTGCATAAATAAATACTATTTCATTAGACAAATTTTTTAAGCCTAATTACTCCACGATTAGCAAATATTTACTGTAGCATCATATTCGCTAATCATGGACTAATTAGGCTCAATAAATTGTCTCGCAAAATAGTCCAGAGTGTGGGGTGGGTTTTATTAATAGTCTATATTTAATATCTCTAATTAGTGTCCAAACATTCGATATGACAGGGACTAGAAAAAAGTTAGGGGATCCAAACATGCCCTAAGGTGCAACACAAGAGAATAAAAAAATCAAAAGAATTATTCTCTCTCTTCTCTATTCTCAAATGGCTGATTTTGCTAGTGTGAATGGGCCCATATTTATTCTCCATACAAACTTAAACATTGTGGCAATAGAAATAGTTATAGCCAACTTGTATAGGCCCCACCTTAAGGTTAGATTGTGCTACACATATTGGTGTTGCTCTAAGGTCCGTCTCAATGCATGTTTCATGGGTTGTCATGCACATTAAACAGGGTCTCACATCTGCAAAATTACTGATTTGGCAGAGTCATTAAATAAGGGAGTTTCATGAGATGAGAGAGGAGTTTCATCCCCATAAAACTCATCTGACTCGGTTACCTAGTTTACTGTCTTAGTAACTATGCTATAAAACTATGCATTGAGACTGGGCTAAGAGATAAGATCCTGTAGGTCTCTCTAAATTACTCCCTCCATATTTTTTTATATGATGTCATTGACTTCTAGATCTATGTTTGACTTTTTATCTTATTCAAAAAATTATATAATTATTAATCATTTTGTTATAATATGATTTATTATTATAGAAATTTTAAGTATGCTTTATAATTTTGCATATTTAGATATAAATTTTAAATAAGATGAACGGTCAAACGCAGATTAAAAAGTCAACGGTGTCATATAAAAAATATGCATATAAAAAATATGCAGGGAGTATTTTGTTGTTGTTCTAATCTTTTGATTTAGAAATCCAACGGTGCAACTGATTACTAAAGATAACGAACCTCAGTTTCATCTCGGATGCAAATTTGAAGTGCTGGTTTGCTACTCTCAATGTAATATAATATGTACGGATGACAGCTAAAGTTGATCGGTACTCCTATCGATGTTCAAGTACCAGAGCTTGTAAAAAAAGTCAACTTAACATGTTCAACGCCGTAGTACGTTCGTACGTACGGCATGACTGGATGATAGACCAACAAATGAAAAGTCAAAATACTTATATGATCATTTGCTCACTGTATTACCATTCATCTCATTCAAAAATTTTGGACAAATTTACAAAAATTGAAGTTAGCACTAAAATACATTTGATAATAAATTTAATTAAAAAAAATAGAGTGGTACCTATTCCAACATTATCTATTCAGACACGGAGTCAATATATAATCTAGCTTCCATACTACTCGTTGAATAAGAGAGGGAGAAAGCAATATGTACTCGCCATATTTTTCTCTTTCGACTGAATGTGCTTGTCTTGCATACATCAGCTAATTATAATACTATATATGTATTATGTTTATTTTTCACACTTTTGACTATTTAATTTATTTATAAAACTTATGTAATTATCATTTATTTTATTACGATTAGATTTATTACTAAGTATATTTTAATTATAACTTAAAATTTTATATATTTGTATTATTTTTAATGAGACGAATAGTTAAACATATAACGCAGAATGAATAATATTATCTATTAAAATAGGATAGATGATATATTACTCCCATCAAGGAGTAGCTGGGTTCCGAAATGCGGCAATCGGTTCAAACTCACGACCCATTCGGTGCAGGATGCATCTAATTGTCGATAAGTATATATAAGATGGACCAAATTGTTTAAACTACCAATTAAGCTAAGGTTGCAACTTGCGATGATGGCGTAATCAACGACGTTAATCACGTACGTACTACTACTACCTAGGTTCGTACGGCCCGGACGAGCCTCACTGTCTACCGCTGATTATTGAATTATTAATTACTAAAAGTAAGTCCAGCTAGCTTGCATAAAAAATGACGTTTAAAGCTATCTGGGGAAGGCATTATGTCTGCTCGGAGCTCCACTATCTGTTGGTGGACTGCTAATTGCTATGCACACCTCACCACTAATCGTCATTTGCGACTCTCTCTCTCTCTCTCTCTATCTGGTGTCAACTGGAGACCTGGAGTAGTATAGATTACAGTTAGGTAATATCTGAAAGCAATGTCCCCGTTGGAGTACCCTCAGTCGCACATGGCCTAGAAAATCCGCTGCTGCATGCATTTATGTAAAAAACTTATTAAAAAAATTAGTTACACATAAATTTTTTAAAGTTTTTTATAATTTTTTTAAATAAGACGAATGGTTAAACTTCGGACATAGAAATCAAAAAATAATTTTATTTCAGGATAGAGGCAGTACATTAATATTTCACAAATATACAAGCAAATAAATAAATACTACAATAATATTTTACATATTACTAAAATAGCAAGCAATAAATAATATACAAATCTAAAAAAGACAGTGATTGTATGTGTCGAATTGCAAAGTTTGACAGAGCCACTGCCCATGTTGCTTCGCTGGCCCTGTCGACCGGGGGATGTCGACAGGGTCTCTATCGATGGGTCTCTATCGATGGTTGTTCGACTAGTCTCTATTTTGACGATTTCCAGTTGACGGATTCCACTTTTACGATTTTTCGTTAGAAAAAAATAATATTTCTTCAAAAAAATTCGATGGGGATGGTATCTCCCCAAGTGGAGCAGAGACCACAGTAGCTAGAAATGAAGTGGTGGTGGTACGTGAGCGAGTGCTTATCAGGACAGGTGTGTACTGAGGAGGAGGAGGAGGATCCAGTACCAAACGGAACGGAATCATGTCCTTTCTATAGGTACGGTATGCCACTAAACCTAACTTTATCAGTTTATTTTTATTACATCCCACATGCCTGACCCGCCGGCCGGTTAGACTGTCTTTAATTTTTTTTAGATAATGTAGATTGTGTTTAAATACTTTTGCGACATCTCCTCTCTCGTTTTTAAGTGCTAAACAGTACGATTTTTACAAGAAAATATATAAAAGTTACTTTACAAAATCACGTTAATTCATTTTCCAATATTATTTTGTAGCTGTTTTCTTCAGTTCTATAATTCTTGTTATTTTAAATAATAGTGTGATTAAACTTTTAAAACTTTAACTAGTAATAACTTAAAATATTTAGTTTCAAAATAGTAGGACGGTATGCATATATATATATATATATATATGAGTAATTTAATGCTTTTTTTAAGAAAATCACAGTTACAAATAGATTTACAAAAAAAAGTGTCGAACGAAAAAAACAACCGAGAGGAGTAATACTTATTTAACATGCGCTAGTTCATGCTGCGCTTTTGGAAGGTATGGTTCACTAATCCCTACCCTACTCTCCCTAATCGAACACAACCAATTTCACTTTCTCTAAGCCATGATCTGTCACCACTCACCACGATATTCATAATTTGGTATGGCACGAGATCCAAAGGTTGATCGGATGGCTCCCACGTGATTTCTGGGATCGCAACCCGCGAGGGTCACTCGGAAAATTTTCCCAACCTAAAATCCTAAGCGTGTGGTAGGGACGCGTACGCGTGTGTTGTGGTGTGAGGGTGGTGTGTTCGTGTACGTTTTGAGTTGTACCCTTTCAAAAAAAAATAATTTGGTATGGCACAAATCTACACATTCCATCTTTAAAGCCTTTTTATTACAGCCCTTCAAGTCTTCAACTATGACCTTAAAAGAACATTTCCACGTTGATCTTTTTATTGCTTTAATAACTAATAGCCACTGGTAGTTCACAATGATACTTTCTTATTACTATTTTGATAATCCTACACTACTAATTTACTAACTTTTCTATAGCCTTAGCAGGAACGGAGCGAGTAAAATGGATGGATGGGTTTAGGTATGAGCATACATATCAAAAGGTACAAGTATGGCTTTTCAAGATGCTCGGGCTAGTGGCTACCTGCATGATCGGCTTATTCCTTGTTGTCACATTCATGCTTTCTATCGAAGTGGAGAGACAAATACCTAATATGCTGAGACTCTTTTCACCTCCATGATTAATTGGATACCTGTCTAAAATTATTTTTGAAACAAACTATCTCAACACCTATGACTAGTGATGAAATTCAGACCAACAATTATCTTGACTTTAAGTTGCGTATCACCAAATTCATAAATCACAACCAATTTTGTATTTTACAGTTAATATTTACAAGTTTTTTTTGTCTTTCAATATTCTTTTTGACTGACGAGAGAAGACCATAAATTCTTAAAATTATTTTTCGCAGCTTGGATAGCTAGCCAAGTTAGTCCAACTGTATTAGTCTAAATATGTCCCAAATCACCTTTTTAAAAATGAATTTTTAGACTCCGTATGGGCATGGACGTCATATGAATGTGCATGCGGGAATGAGTATCTATAATGTAAAAAGTGGCACGGAATTAAAATGGAATCAGTTAAAAATAGTCTGAACAAACATCAAATAACACATATATTTATGAATAATAAAATAAATGTAATGCTCCCTCTATTTTTTTTATTTCACGTCATTAACTTTAGGATATATGTTTGATTGTTTATCCTATTTTGAAATTTATATAATTATTTATTATTTTGTTATGATTTGATTTATTACGAAAAAACTTTAAAAAATTATTATTTTATATATTTGCATAAAAGTTTCGAAGAAGACGAATAATCAAATGTTTATCAAAAACCAACAAAGTTAAATTTAAAAACCAGAGAGAGAGAGTATATAAATTAACTAATTAGGCCTAGTTAAATAAGAGGTGTCTGAAGGAGAAAAAAATATAAATGAGATTATTCTTACTTGTGCACCAGTGAAAAATTTGGAGATCCGGTAGGGTGTAAGGAGTACTCCCTCCGCCCAAGATATAAGAATATCTTAGAGTTTAAATCATGCTCAATAATATAAGGATGTCCCAACTAGCTACTCATCTTAACTAATCGCAACTTTTAATTTTCCTAACTACTATTGCATCTCAACCAATGACAGCTCTCTATTTTCTGATTTTCTCATAATTAATCTCTTAAAAAAACAATTTTACCAGTATTTAAGATGCATACATGTAACTATGTAAGTAGAGCAGCCACAAAATAGAGTGAAATCATGAAATGGTGGAGTACCGGAGTATATATGTTATTTTTTTTAATAAAAGATTGTTGAGAGGAGTCCGAATAATGAATGATGTGTCTCCATCTCCACCGAACGGAACCGTCCCCGGGGTGCACGGGACCAGTCAACAACTCAAGCAAAACACCGAGAACTTTTGTTACCATTATTTGTCAATAGAAGCAGGTTGGGGCCCAGGCGTCGGTGAGTGGGGTGAAAAGATGGATGGGTAAGTTTAGCAAGGAGAGGCGTTTCGTACGAGTCCGCACTGGCAAGCTGTACGATCCGTTCCTTGATCATCTCCTCCCCCGCATCACCCCCTCCCCACTTGACTCGTCTCCTCTGACCTGTACTCCCTCCGTACCGTACCTTCCCCTAATCGAAATGACCATTTCAGCCCCACTTGCCCACCTATATTTTTGTCCTTTTTTGTTAAGGGTAGCAGTATATGAATATGATCCATGGAAGATTATTATTTCACTTTATAGAGATGTTTAGTATTTATAGCTGATTAACATTAATAGGGATCTATACCATCTAATTATTGTAAATCTTTAAGTTGTCTGGTACATATTTCATAAATATATGTCCGGAATAATGTTGTTGGTACAACTTTGTGAATAAATCTATAAGATTATCACATGATTTTATTTGTAATATCTATATTTCTCTATTTTGATGTAAATCGTGTGGGAACAATAATTTAGGAGAGAGATGTTTTGCTATGTTGCTCTTTATATAATATGTATTTATTTGTGAAATCCAAGCAAAATTATCTTCATATATAATTATTGTTTGTTTGTTGATAGTATCAATATACGGGACGGATGACGGTTCGAACTGGAGGAATTAATGAGCCGTCTGCACCACGCGCTTCGTCGCCGCCGGCACTCTCCCAGTGCTCGCGCTGCCGACGACCCTGTGCAGGCCATGTGTACCGTAAGAATCCGATAGCATCCCCCATATCTATATATATGTAATTCTGTTGACGTGAAACTTTTTATAATATAATTATGTCAACACTTTTTACAACACCATTTGCTTGTCCCGTACCTCTGACTCTGAGTGAGGAGGAAGGGAGGGGCAAATGCGGTAACTCATCCAGATTCTCCCCCGGGACACTCTCGTTCCTCCTCCGCCTTCCTCTTCTTCCTACAGGCTACAGCGCCCGCCGTTACTAGACTCGCCTTCCCTTTCCTTCCCTTCCCTTGTTGCATGGCCGCCCGCCACGCCAAGCGCCGCCGCCTCAACCTCGCCCTCTCCCCGCCCCCGCCCCTCCACGACCTCGCCGACGAGCTCCTCTTCCTCGTCCTCGACCGCCTCGCTGCCGCCGACCCACGCGCCCTCAAGTCCTTCGCCCTCGTCTCCCGCGCCTGCCACGCCGCCGAGTCGCGCCGCCGCCGCCTCCTCCGCCCCTTCCGCCCCGACCTCCTCCCCTCCGCGCTCGCTCGCTACCCTCATGTCTCCCGCCTCGATCTCTCCCTCTGCCCGCTCGTCCCCGACGCCGCCCTCGCCGCGCTCTCCGCCGCGCCCTCCCTCTCCGCCGTTGACCTCTCCCGCTCCAGGGGCTTCGGCGCCGCAGGCCTAGCCGCGCTCGTCGCCGCATGCCCGAATCTCACGGACCTCGACCTGTCCAATGGCCTCGACCTCGGCGACGCCGCGGCGGCGGAGGTGGCCAAGGCGCGCCGCCTTCATAGGCTCTCGCTCTCGCGATGCAAGCGCCTCACGGACATGGGGCTCGGCTGCATCGCCGTCGGCTGCCCGGACCTGAGGGACCTCTCTCTCAGGTGGTGCATCGGGGTCACACATCTCGGCCTCGACCTCCTCGCCCTCAAGTGCAAGAAGCTCAACGTCCTGGATCTCTCCTACACCATGGTATTCCTTTACTTCTCCATTTCTCCGCTCCATTTTTTTTTCTAGTTTTATTTCTTCCTGTACCTAGACGACAGAGAAACGTCCTCTACTCCCATCTATATATATGTTCTCTTGACTTGAAAGGTCATTTTTTTGTGAAACATTACAGTTTTTTTGGTCTTGGTTGTTGTTACTTTGTGAATCTACGGAGTAGCTGTTTCGTGATCCCTGGAGCTGACATGAATTTTACCTCAAAAATAAATTTGGCATACGACGGTACAAGCGCTTAGGAAATTGGACTGTTCTTGATCTGCAGATGCTCTTATCTGGAACAAAAACGATATTTGCCTCACCTTTTCAACTGTTAGACTCTGTAGTAGTAGTATTAGCTAGTACTCCTGCTTCTAGCTCCAGTTATTTTTTTTAACAGCATTTTTTTGGTTATAGGGTAATTATTTCCCTTAATTTTGCTGACATGCCAACCACACTCGTCCGACTAATAAAAAATGGCCGTGCAGATCGTAAAAAAGTGCTTCCCAGCCATCATGAAGCTACAGAATCTACAAGTGTTACTACTGGTGGGATGTAACGGAATCGATGATGATGCCCTTTCTAGTCTTGATCAACAGTGCAGCAGATCACTACAGGTAATCATCAAGTCTTATCTTTTTCACCGTGAGCGCTTTGTTATATCACCTAAATTTGATTCTAATTACTATCCTTGTTTAATATCTCCTGCTTGAGTATTTTCAGTTAGCTTCTTCAACTATGTAGTGTTATGTGAATGTTGTAGTTTTCTAAGCATGTATGTGTCTAATATATTGTTTTATACATGCCAATACTATAAGGATATTGCTACTGAAACAAGTTGGACTATAGGTTCAGATCCTTTCTCTCTGGCATGGAAAACGTGGTGGCTCATTACTTCATGATCAATTAAATGTTAGCTATAACAAACTTGAAAAATGGATTAATATAATTCTTCACAGCAAATTTCCTATAGAATTTTTTTTCCAAAAAACACACCGTTTAGTAGCTTGGGAAGCGTGCACTCGGAAAACGAGAGAGTTAGTAGCTTGGGAAGCGTGCACTCGGAAAACGAGAGAGTTAGTAGCTTGGGAAGCGTGCACTCGGAAAACGAGGGAGTAGAGATAGAGATGGGAACCATGGTGCCAAACGTATCTGAAATGTGATATCCTTCAATAATCAACAGTAAGAGTATCGGAGGTTCAAGTCACTGAGATTGAAATTATATATGTACTCTTTCAGGTGCTTGATATGTCAAACTCTTGCAATATTACTCATGTTGGTATTATGTCCGTTGTGAAGGCAATGCCAAATCTGTTGGAACTGAATCTATCATACTGCTCTCCTGTAAGTATCCACTGTTTATTTGCATCACCTGGATATTGCTTGAGTGCAGTTTATTCATACTGTTCTTGCGGCAGGTTACTCCTCCTATGTCGAGCAGCTTCAAACTGATCTGTAAATTGCGGACCTTGAAGCTTGATGGTTGCCAATTCATGGCTGATGGACTAAAATTGATTGGCAAATCCTGTATTTATTTGAGGGAGTTAAGTTTGAGCAAATGTTCTGGAGTGACAGATACAGATCTGTCTTTTGTTGTGTCAAGACTGAAAAATTTGCTGAAGCTGGATGTTACTTGTTGTCGCAAAATCACTGATGTTTCATTAGCTGCCATCACAACCTCATGCCCCTCCCTCATCTCTCTGAGAATGGAGTCCTGTAGCCTTCTTTGTAGCGAAGGATTACAACTGATTGGAAAACGATGTACTCACTTGGAGGAGTTGGACCTTACTGATACCGATTTGGATGATGAAGGTTTGAAAGCTCTCTCTCGATGCAGCAAACTTTCAAGCCTAAAAATTGGCATATGCTTGAGGATAACTGATGAGGGCCTTAGCCATATTAGCAAGTCCTGTCCAGATCTCCGAGATATCGATTTGTACAGGTTATTACTTGCACATCGTGTTGTTGTTTCCCTTCCCTTTTGTGCTAGGACTAACTAATAGCTTTTGTTTCAGGTCTGGGGCCATCAGTGATGAAGGGGTTACTTGTATGGCTCAAGGATGCCCAATGTTAGAGTCTATCAATTTGTCCTACTGCACAAAAATAACAGACTGCTCATTGAGATCACTTTCAAAGTGCATAAAGCTGAATACATTGGAGATTCGTGGCTGCCCCATGGTTTCCTCTGCTGGTCTCGCAGAAATAGCGACAGGATGCAGGCTACTTTCCAAGCTTGATATCAAGAAATGCTTTAAGATCAATGACTTGGGAATGATATTCCTTTCCCAATTCTCTCACAACCTCCGGCAGGTATTAGCCCTTTCTGATGTAAATGAAACAATTGCGATACCATGTTTCACAATTGTGTTAATAACGTCTCCTCGTAACCACAGATAAACTTATCGTATTGTTCGGTCACCGACATTGGACTTATCTCCCTTTCAAGCATATTTGGCCTGCAGAACGTGACCATTGTGCATTTATCGGGTGTTACACCAAATGGACTCATAGCTGCTCTTATGGTCTGTGGTTTGAGAAAAGTGAAGCTTCATGAAGCATTCAAAGCCATGGTTCCTCTGCAAATGCTCAAAGTTGTTGAGGCCCGTGGTTGTATTTTCCAGTGGATTAATAAGCCCTACCAGGTATTATACTATATTTCTTTTCTGGTTATACAAAGTAAGAAGCTAGGTTTACTTGTGTAGAAGAATTAAAATACAAAGCGGTTTACTAGTATATTTTGGCCATCTTCATTAGCTAGGATGCTGTTTATTAGAAAGCAGTGTCTGATAACATGCATGGTCTTGGCAGGTTGCGCTAGAACCGTGTGACGTATGGAAGCAGCAATCACAAGATTTGCTTGTACAATGAAATGTTTCAAAGATATAAGTTGTGGAGAACCAGGGCATGTTTTGTGGTTCAATGCAAGGCTACTATCCTGCAATCCTACAGAATGAGCTTCAGAGTTTCTGTGCCATTAGATGATACAGACTGAGTAGCGTATCGAATTACTGACGGTAGCTTGGACAGAAAACTGATGTACATTGTTATTTTGCATTTTTGCTTGTTTGCCGGTGAACAAGAGAGAGGTTATATTTGTGTTGTTGTATAGCACAAGCATGAATGGAAGTGATCATTTTTGGGTCTTGTAGCATATGTGCTATGCCTTGTAGTGCCTTTTTGATACACAAGTTGATTATTGGAACATTGCATTTTCAATATAATTGGTGATATAGCATTTTTCATCTCCTTGGTGGGTCAAAATCTCAAATACTTCCTTGCCTGACTTTACCACTTTATATTGGTTTGCTCTGAAGGTCTGAATGTTAACTAGTAGTTGAGACATGGTAGCGGCCTGGGATGGGTCTTCAGCCATGGTCAGGCAACACTGGTTGTTACTACTCCAGCAGAAAGATGAAGTGATTTATCTTTTGGGCGATGTCGCCGCTGTGACAAACGGCAAGTGTTCCCAAGGACAGAGGAAATACTCCTAGATGAGAGCTGCTCTCAAAGTCATTGAAGAGGGAGGATGGGAGCTAGGGCTATGGAGGCGACTCATCATCAGCTGTGCCTGTGAGCTGAGCTGACAAAATAATTGCAAGTAACCAACGTCCCAATCGAACAGTTGCCATAATGAGCAGCGTCCGTCCCAACCCGTCGTGGCCTGACTTTGCGTTGGCTTCAGTTCAGGGATCCCTCCATCTCCATGCTCTCTCTCTCTCTCTCTCTCCCTCTCCCTCTCTCTCATTGCCCTCCCTCCATCACTGGATGTGCATCTGTGTGATCAGAGTCTACAAACTCGATCTTCAGAGGGAAACTTGGCATCCTATATGAGTTACCTGTACTGTACGACAGGCATGCATGTTACTCCTATCCTATATGAGTTACCTGTACTGTACGACAGGCATGCATGTTACTCCTATCCTATATGAGCCACCACACCAAGAAGATGCAGCGGCATGTCCATCCGTCCCCATTAATGGCGATGGGGTGCCTGATCCCCAACGCACAACATCACCATCAATGATAAAAACAAAGCTACTTCAACCAGCCGCATTAAACTCCCTCTCAGATGCAGCTACTCACCATACTAATCCTAGTCCTAGTCGAGGAAGGAGGAGCTACCTCTCGCACCAGCAATGGGGATCTGCTGTAGCAAGGCCAAGGACGAGCTTGAGGACGAGGGCTTCCCATGGAAGCACGACGCCTTCTTCCACGACCAGCTTTGGACCGCTGGCGTCTCCATGCACACCAAGCAAGGCTGGAAGGGCGCCAACCAGGATGCCATGACTATCTGCCAGGTAAAGTAGCTCTCCACTGCTTGGATTCATCGGAAGAACAACTCCTACTCTGCTTGCATCTTCACTCTCTCTCTCTCAATGCTTCTTCTGCTTAGCTTCTTGTCTGTACAATGTATTTTTCCATTTCTGTACTATAATGTATACGAGCTGTCCATGGAAGGAATACGACTACAAAAAGTTTTCTCATTTTTGTTTTCCACTACAAACTGATTTTTCAGAACATGATATGGGCATCATACACTAGATCCATCTCTGCTTTGCTGAAACTGAAATTTTCCAATACGAACTGTACCTGCATTTCTGTAATAACCTGTATTTAGTTCAGATGTACCTCAATTTCCCTAGCCTAGCACCTCCAATGCAAGTACATTACCCTTTTCTTCTTGATGTGCATCATTCACTTAGGATATAAGATAATCTTCAATCTTGATGTGCTACCTGTGTCAAGTTGCTTAGGACTTTGCTGGGCGAAAGGGCCAGATCTTTTGTGGAGTTTTTGATGGACATGGACCTCTTGGAAGGGAAGTTGCCCGCCATGTCCGCGACACACTTCCAATGAAACTGTCCTCCTCTTTGGCACTGAAAACTGAACAAGATCCCTCCAGCAACATAGATAAGGATTCCCTGGATAAGTCAAATTGCACCTCATTCAGTGATACAAGCGATGAAAAACAATTGTTACACACCTGGAAGAACATATTTGTCAAGACATTTGAGGATGTGGATGAGGATCTGAGGCAACATTCTAGAATTGACTGCATTTGTAGTGGCACAACTGCTGTCACTGTCGTTAGACAGGTACGGACGCAGTTTTTTAGCATTAGGCTTTTTAATGTTCTATAACTACACTGTTCTTGCTAAGCTTCTGAAACCATCAGATGCAGTAAACTAAACTTGTGAATTTTCTGTGTATGTTACTGTTGTGCATTTCATGGCCGAAGACAGAATTCTTAAATAATTCTGTTTAAATTCACAAATACTCTTCTTATTCATAGGGTGATCACCTGATGATTGCAAATTTGGGCGATTCGCGTGCTGTTCTATGCACCCGGGACAGCAAGGACCGCCCAATTCCAGTCCAACTCACCACTGACTTGAAACCAGATCTTCCAAGTAAGCCTCCCTGAATTTTTCTCATATCCAGAAATGTCTGAATTCACACATTCATTTGTCATTTATATGGGCATGTGAATGTTACAGGTGAAGCTGAGAGGATCCTAAATTGCAAAGGCCGGGTTTTCGCAATGGATGACGAGCCGGACGTACCTAGGCTGTGGCTACCAGACCAAGACGCGCCAGGCCTCGCCATGGCAAGGGCCTTTGGTGACTTCTGCTTGAAGAGCCATGGGCTGATTTGTACACCAGAAGTCTATTACAGGAAGCTATCTGACAAAGATGAATTCTTGGTGCTTGCTACTGATGGGGTAAGAAAGATTTTTATCTGACATCATTTCTACCAAAAGTAGCGACCGCCATCAAAATTGTCTTTGATTTAACCTCCAAGCATTCATTCACTGCCATTATCAAGAGTAACAAAACATTCTTTTTCTTGTATCACTAGTACAGCTACTACAAATGAAATGAGCACAAAATTAATAGCACAAAGCTATATGGTTGCAGCCAGAAAAAGCGACTGTTAACTGAAAAACGAATCCTTTTGCCTCAAATCGATCGAATTGTTGTTGGTGCAGATATGGGACGTTCTATCCAACAAGGAGGTGATCAAGATCGTGTCATCGGCCACTGACCATTCCAAGGCGGCCAAGCAGCTCGTGGAGCGGGCGGTGCGCGCGTGGCGGCGCAAGTTCCCGACGTCGATGGTCGACGACTGCGCCGTCGTCTGCCTCTTCCTGAAGCCATCTTCGTCGGAGGAGAGCACGCCGGGGGACGGCAAGCCTCAGGCCGTGTCGTTCACGGGCAGCTTCCGCAAGGTCCTGGGAGGCGGCGCCGGCGGCGAGGCGGATGATGGGACGAACAACGTGTGGAGAGCTCTGGAGGGGGTGGCCAGGGTGAACTCGGTGGTGAGGCTGCCGCGGATGGGCGCCGTGCTGAGCTGGCGGCGGCGGTCGACGTCGCTGGAGGAAGACGACGAGACGAGGATCGATTGATTGGTGACAGTCGCTTTCGTTGCTGGAAATGAAAACGTCATCCAGTTCCAGTGGATTTGGTTGCATGCTTTAAATGGCTAAATTTAGAATGGCGCTTTAGACGTTGATTGACGTATAAATGTATGTCGCATTCAGGTTATTGAATAGTAGTGGTGATTACTGAATAGGGACCGATGCTGCTGCTGCTGCTGCTGGGTTAGTTTCTTGCTTAACATGATTGCATTTGTTCTTGTGTGATTGTGGCATGCATGCAGACCCAAGAATGATTGGCTAGCTGCTTCTGTTTGATGGATGTGGTGGCTTGTTTGGTTTAATTTATTGTGATTCTCCCTTCCTTCCTTAATGGTGTACTCTACCAAGAATTAAATGGATATAAACTGAACTGTTGGTTCATAACGTCATATGATAGCAGATACCCATGAGTTGATGGCCTGAAAAAAAATCATGGATGTGATCAGATATATATTTTCAATTTTTTTTGAGCGCCATATATTTTGTATATTGGAAACTAATCCTATCTTGACCAATCCAAACAGCCCCATAATTTAAGTTTCATTCCATTTTTTCTAAGATAATAGCTTTTTTAACATCCTTGAAAAAATATCTTGAGATACCATATTTTTCAGTGTAAAATTTAGCAACTTAAGAGCTTAAAGATACAATACTATAATATACCTTGAGGTACTAAAATTTTTGGTAATGCAAAGAAGCTCTTTTTAGAATTAGGTTTGATCCCTTTCGATGGAACTGATAGCGTCCAAGTGACGTGCATGCGGCCGGCCCATAATAGTTGGGCTGGAACACAAAGATAGGAGTAGGTTGCATGCGGCCCATATAGCATACGTGAGACCCACAGTTATTGAGCCTACAATTGGGTTGTATGGAATGTCACAAACATGGCGCGCTGAGCGGTGGGCCCAATTGCTCAAACGCGTCTCTTCCTCTTCCACGCGATGCGATGCGATGGCGGTCTTCGTTTCCCGGACAACCAACGAACGAGTTCATACTTCTCTACTTGCCCTCTCATCCGCACAGCTAAATATAGCCATGTCCTCCTCATCGTCTCCATCTCCATGCACCAACATGCATGCACGCCTGCACTGCAATGGCTTCCCTCATGCTGCACCCTGCAATGCTCCTCTGCTAGATTATGGCGCCAACAATTAATGCCACCACCAACAATTAATTAACAAGAATTGAACAGTAGTACCGAGGTTGATCCATGGAGACGGCTGCAAACATGTCGGCGGGGGCGGCGACGGTGAAGCCGCTGGCGGCGGCGTGCTACGACAACAACCTCGTGAACTCGCAGGGCATGTTCCTCGGAGACCAGCCGCTGCGCTTCTCCCTCCCGCTCCTCCTCGTCCAGGTCTCCCTCATCCTCACCCTCTCCGCCGCCGCCCACCACGTCCTCCGCCGCCTCGGCCAGTGCCGCTTCGTCACCCACATGCTCGTCGGCATCTTCCTCGGCCCCTCCGTCCTCGGCCGCAACCCCCAGCTCCGCGGCGCGCTCTTCTCCGAGCGCGGCACCTACATCCTCGAGAGCGTCTCCCTCGTTGCCCTCATCCTCTTCCTCTTCTCCATGGCCGTCAAGACCGATCTCACGCTGCTCCGCCGCCCCACCGCACGCGCACTCGCCGTCGGCCTCGCAGGCTGCCTCGTCCCGCTCGCCGTCACCCTCCCCGTCTTCCACGCGCTCAGCCCCTCCCTCCCCGCTGACCTGCGCGGCTCCTCGCTCCTCACCGAGCTCGCCGTCCGCCTCTCGCTCTCCTCCTTCCCCGTCGTCGCCGATGCGCTCTCGGAGCTCGACCTCCTCAACTCTGAGCTCGGCCGCGTCGCGCTCACCGCCTCGCTCATCACCGACGTCACCTCGTGGTTCCTCCGCGCCTGCTTCGCCGCCGCATTCCTCATCACGGAGGCCAAGTCGCCGGTTTTCACGGCCAAGGTGCTCGCCTCCTTCGCCACCTTCGTCCTCTTCGTCGCCTTCGTCGCGCGCCCCGCCGGCCGCTACATCGCGCAAAAGCGCACGCCGGCGGGCGACCTCCTCTCGGAGGGCTCCTTCGTGGTGGTGGTCATCGCGGCGCTGCTGTCAGCGCTGGTCACCGACGTGATTGGGTTCAAGTTCATGATCGGGCCCATGATGCTCGGCCTGGCGCTCCCCGGCGGCATGCCCATCGGCGCCACCATGACGGAGCGCCTCGACTCCTTCTTCATTGCGCTCTTCCTGCCTGTCTACATGGCGCTGGCCGGGTACCGCACCGACCTGGCGGAGCTGGGCCTGGCCGGCGGCGAACACGAGGAGAAGTTCTGCGCGCTGGAGCTGTTCGTGGCGCTCTGCGTCGCCGGCAAGATGGTGGGGTGCGTCGCCGCGGGGCTCTTCTTCGCCATGCCATTCCGGGAGGCCACGGTGCTGGCGCTGATGCTCAACATCCGCGGCATCGTGGAGGTGGCCGCCATCAATAATTGGGGGGACACCATGAAGGCGACGGCGGAGCACTACTCGACGCTGACTCTGTCCATGGTGGTCATCACGGCGGTGGTGACGCCGCTGATCAAGCTGTTGTACGATCCGTCGGGGAGGTTCGCGCGTGCGAAGCGGCGGACGCTGGAGGGCGCGCCGCCCAACGCGGAGCTGCGCGTGCTGCCCTGCCTCTTCCTCGAGGACCACGCCGCGCCGCTGCTCGACCTCCTCGAGGCGTCGGGGTCCTCGCGCGACGCCCCCATGTCGCTCATCGTGCTCCACCTCACCGAGCTCATCGGCCACGCCGCGTCCGTGCTCAAGCCCCACAAGAAGTCACGGAGCGGCAGCGGCGGCAACCCAACGCCGTCCGACCGCATCGTGAACGCGTTCCGGTACTTCGAGCAGCAGGCGGCGCCCGGGGCGGTGACGGTGAGCCCGTACGTGGCGGCGTCGCCGTACAGCAGCATGCACCACGACGTGTGCCTCCTGGCGCACAGCCGGAAGGCCAACCTCATCCTGCTTCCGTTCCACAAGACGTCGGACGGCGCGCGGAGCACGGCGAACAACGCGATCCGCGCCGTGAACAGGTCGGTGCTGCAGTACGCGCCGTGCTCGGTGGCCATCCTGGTGGACCACGGGCTGGCGGCCGGGTCGGCGTGCGCGACGGCGTCGAACAGCACGCTGCAGAGGGTGGCCATGTACTTCCTGGGCGGGGCGGACGACCGCGAGGCGCTGGCGTACGTGGCGCGGATGGCGGAGGGCGGCGGCGTGGCGGTGACGGTGGTGCGGCTGAAGCTGAGGAACTGGGTGGGGATGGGAGGGCGCGACGAGGTGAGGGACGAGGAGGCGCTGCAGGCGTTCTGGCAGAGGTACAGCAGCAGGGACGGCGGCGAGCGGGTGGCGTACGTGGAGCAGACGGTGGAGGACGGGGAGGGGACGGCGTCGGTGGTGCGCGCCATGAGCGACAAGTTCGACCTGGTGGTGGTGGGGCGGCGAGGCGGAGGGGAGGGCGACGACCTGGAGGGGTCGGCGCTGACGAGCGGGCTGTCGGAGTGGAGCGAGTGCCCGGAGCTGGGCGTGCTGGGCGACATGCTCGCCTCCGCCGAGTTCGCCTCCAAGGTCTCCATCCTCGTCGTCCAGCAGCAGCAGCACGCCGGCACCGCCGTCGATCCCTGACCCTCTCACTCACATACTCTGCTTCACCTGCACTGCATTACTCATCTTCTTTGCTTAGGCTTTGCATCATCTTGCTTAATTTGATACAGGCCAATAGTCTCCATGTCAATCACTTTGACTCCTAATTAGGTATTTGTACAAGTGTAATCACGTAACCTAAAATCAATGTTCGTGTATAGTGAAGTCATGTATCTCTCAACTTCTCGTTTTGAAGGTCAGATTCTTTATAATTTATCTCAAATAAAAAAAAATCCTATACAAAGGGCTTCCTGCTTGGTTGGCACTTGGCATTGCTCACTGCTGTATTAACGTTACAAAACGAAAAAGCCCTTCAGTTTTATACTAAATAAAATCCTAAGTGAAACTACTCTTAACTTTGAATAAATTATATTTAAAAAGTTAACATCTATAATACCAAACAAATAAACTATCACGGTATGTTTCATATGTATTTTAATGAAACTAATTTAATGAAAATGTTAGTGCATTTTCTTGTAAACCTGGTCAAAATTGAAAGAAAATTGATTAGGGACCAACTGACAGCTTACATTTCTTTTTGGGAAGGGGAAATGAGGGAATACAATGGATAATTGCGCTGGACTGCTGGTGCAAAAGAAGATGTTGGAAATGCACTAAGAGCATATACAATAGCAGGCTATAAGCCAGCTATAAACATATTTTAAAGAGATAAAATGGGAGAGAGAAGAGAGGTGGACTACTAATTTATAGCCAGCTGCACATGGACTCAAAAACAAAATATGTGGATGACATGTGGGACCATGTATTGATGTTTTATAGCTAACCATTATATGCATTGACTATTAGATTAACTATAGATGAATTAGAGTTAGTAGTTGACTATACTATTGAAGTTGCTCTAAGCAACTTGTAAACTGCCTAACCCCCAAGTCCTAATAATGATCAGTCCGTGACGTAGGTGCTAGAGACAGAAGATGAGGATACATGACATTTGGAACCATACAATTTGGACCTTAATCATGGGGAAAGGAGGTCCATTACGTTTCATAATAAGAGGCTATAGAGAGTGGGCCATCTGCATCAACGAGCTAAGAGCATGTACGATAATAGACTATAAATATATTTTAAAAAGATAAAAAAAACAGTGAGCTATAGATTTATAACCAGCTGTAGCACAAACTCTAAGATATAACGTGTGTATGACATGTGAGACACAGAGTAGTATATATTTTGTAGGTTGCTATTGCATGAATTAACTATTAGATTAACTATAGATAAATTGAAGCTAGTAGTTGGCTATACGATTAAACTTGCTCTAACAACCTCATCTTTTCACTTCAGCTAAAATTTAATTTTTTTTAATCTTATATTTGGAGTTAATATTAATATTTTATCTTTCCTTAAAAATTTTTATTTCCCTTAAATTTTTTTAATGTTTTTAATATTTTATTTTTCAACATTTGTCATTCAATCGTTAAAAACATGTTTATAAAAGTTATTTATATTATTTTTATTGCAAATATAGTGTTTCACATTTTTCTAAAAAAAACAAACGATAACTATGTGAAAACTGAAGCCTATTTCAGCTGTGGTGGTAGCAATTGAGTTTCTCTGCTCATGCTCATCAGACTTGTAGGGTGATGGAGAAGGTGTATGCATCATGAACATATCCAATGGTGAGCATTTTCATTGAATGTTTGGAGATACCGACAATTGCTAGTATACTATCTAATTAATACTATTAGTATTTGAAAGCTGGCTAAAATTCATCTTTATTGAATCCATGCACATGCTGATAGTTGGTCGAATCCATGCAGACAGATAGGTGGTCAATGAGTCAATCCTATACTATGGATAAGCTATCTGAATCAAAGCCTAGTTCTCCTCCTTTTCTTCCCACTTGTACCAGGTCGGTGGGACCCTCACTACCTTTCTGTTTGCTTGCTTTTTTTCCCCTGTGCCACAGGCTCACAGCTCCAGAGAGTGAAGTGAAGCAGGTGCTATAGCTGCAACTGAGCAAGAAGAAAGCAGCAGCAGCAGCAGCCATGGGAAACATCCTCCGTTGCTTCAAGGGAGAAGACAGCGGCGGCGATCACTACCCCTACTACAAGCCGACCTCCAGGCCCCACTACCCGCCTCCTCCTCCTGCAGCCCCAGCTCGGCCCCAGCAGCCTCTCGGCCCCCATGGCGTCACCCCGTCCACCGTCGGCGTCGCCGCCCTGGCTCACGACCTCCTCAACTTCGAATCCACATCCATGGTAACATATATTTGCATACATGCAGCTAGCGACGACTCTCGCTTAAATTTCCTTTTGGTGTTTAGGATGCAACTGTACTACTGTAGGTCTGTGCATCATGCATTGCCATCCTAATTAGTGGTTATCCAATTACAGTACAAGGTTCCTTTTGTGTCTTCGATGAAAAAAAAATCTGGGTTTGGAATATGAAAACTCATATTTGTACAATTATAGGTGTTGTGTAACTTTTCTCAGCGTTGAACCTTTCTGCAATTGAAAGCTTAATTCTTTCTCAAATAGAAATTACAAGGAGATGGACAGAAATCCCCCCCTGTTGCCTCCAGCAAATTCCCTTTGATCTTGAGTTAACCTGTTTTTCTAAGTCCCCCTGGACCAACAAGTTGTTACTCAAGCTAGAAAAACACTTGCAACATTCTTTCTTTTATTGGATTTGTTCTGTTATATATGATTGGTTCAGTCATTTTTGTAGAGGGTCTAGTGGATTGTAAATCGACCTGATTATGAGCACATTTTTGTCCTTTTGCTCTCTGTTTGTTTTGGCACAATAATGATATTTGTATTGAAAAAAATATGCTGCCTTGCAGCAGTACCATTCTACTCCCTCCGATTTTTAATAGTTGATGCTGTTAACTTTTAGATATATGTTTAACCATTTGTCTTATTCTAAAAATAATCATGTAATTATCATTTATTTTGTTATGATTTTGGTTTAGGCAAAATTTGCTACAGAACATTGAAAAAACGTGTAATTAGCCAGTGGACACCGTAAGATCGTGAATTTGTTGCAGGGCACCACAAAAAAGTGGTAATTAGCTGGTAGACATTTCGGCCATTATTTTATTAATTTCGAAGTAATTTTTTTAAAAAATGACGAGATTGCCCTCAGTGGCTGGGTCGTCACCGCCCTCAACACAGCTGGGTCGCTGCGGTCGCCGCCTACTCAGTCGCCCTGTAGGCTAGGGTGCGGCACCGAGACCAACTAGGTCTAGTTCGACTGGACCCAGTCAGCATAACAGATTGGCCACCAAGGGTAATCTCGTCATTTTTAAAATTTTTGACTTCAAAATTTAAAATAATAGTCGGAGTGTCTACCAGCTAATTACCATATTTTTGTGGTGCCCTGCAGTAAATTCATGATCTTACGGTGTCCACCAGCTAATTACATATTTTTTCGATGCCCTATAGTAAATTTTGCCTTTGGTTTATCATTAAAGATACTATAAACATGACTTAAATGTTTACAAATTTGCACAAAATGTTCAAATAAGACAAATGATCAACATACACCTAAAAGTCAATGATGCTAGTTACTCCCTCCGGTTTTGTTCTTGACGCCGTTGACTTTTTGATTTACGTTTAACCCTTAATCTTGTTCAAAAATTTTGTCCAAATATACAAAATTATAAATCATACTTAAAGTTACTTTAGTAATAAACCAAATTATAATAAAATAGTCAATAATTATATAAATTTTTGAATAAGACGAAGGGTCAAATGTAGATCAAAAAGTCAACAGCTTCAAACAAAAATATCGGATGGAGTATTAAAAACCGGAGGGAATAATAAGCACCTGCAAATATTCTAGTCACACATCATGCCAAGTTCAATCATTCGTTTTATGTTTTTTACACTAACATGTATAAAGTAAGTTTTCCTTGTCCACACTATAGGTTCCTGATGGCCTCAGCCAGCACGTTGCATCATCCAGGAAAGCACAGGTTAAATGGTAGGGCTCGGCTCTAAAAGTCTTTGTAGAGTTAATGTTTTTTAAAGATTTAGTATATTTGGTATACCTACTGATATCACGATTGCTTTGAGTCCTCTAACAGTAAAATTAACTGAATCAAGGTTCATGACTGTAAAATAAATGATTGGGTACTGTTGTACTAGCTTAAGTTGGGGTTGTTCCCAAAATAAATTTATGAATGTAAGGTTAAATGATCTTGATTTGCTATCGTAGGATAGGGTGTTCCATACTTGTTCGTACACAGACAAATCCTTGTTTAAAAATAAACAAGAAAAATTAACATATGCAACCAATTTGATGCCCTAGTAAGGTCTTTTTTTAGAAAGTTAGTAAGGTATATTTCTCCAGGTTACCTTAGGTGTCCAGGCTTGCTTGTAACACAGACAGTAGGATAAGAGTACTCAATGGTTGGAAATTGTAACTCGGAAAAATCTTTACCAAACGAGATGTACAGTTACATATTTTTACATGGCAGTTAAAATTGATTAAGTTACACTCTATTATTGGCTACATTTCTGTGACATTCTTCAGAAGACTGAGGTTAAATTGAAAACCAGCCGTGTTGGGGTTGTGGAAGAGATACAAGCTTCAACCCCCCCCCCCCCCTAAATTGAATTACTAAAATCTGGTTTCAATTTTTTTTACGTTTTTTAGTAGGAGAGTTTCAAGTAGCATATAATTATTTATAATCTACTGGCAGTAATAACCAGTTTGTCACAAGAAAAAGTATTTGGCAAATCTTTAAATTAGCAGCTGGTAAATGATACTAATGCAACTTGAATTTCCAGTAAAAAACTTCCATGGGAAAGTTTTATATGATATTTTAATTGCACAATAATAGGTACAAGAATATGTTGGAGGCGTATAAGAATACAACGCCACCACCAAAAACACCAGTCGATGCTTCTCACCTAATTGCAAGAGCCCTTCATATGATCCAGAGATCTGATTTGGAGGTAACTCTGTATTTCTATTTGTAGATTTTAAACAGTTCAATCTGAGAGGGAACTCACAGCAGTTCATTGTTCAACGGTCATTTTTTACAAACTGATATTATCAGACGAAGAAATTTCTCTGCAATTTGCAATATATTTCTATTGCTTAAATTGGCTACAGATACTCTAATCACCATCTAGAAACTATGTTTCTCCGCAGGGTATTCTTGAATTTTACAACTTTCCAATCCCATCGCTCCCCACATCATCGTCAAACCACCAGCCATCCTCACTACCAGAGGGTGTGCAATTTGTGCTAAATACTTTGCCGGTACAGTGTGATCAACTATTACAACTATTCTGAATAATAGGGGAAGAATTGGACATCACACATTGAATAAAGACTTATATCATCGTTGGCAAATGCTCACATATCACTGATGCTAACAGGTTTATGACAAGTGCATTGGAGATGGTGATGGATTTACTGCATATGTTTCGACAACAGATCCAAGGGAATCTGCAAATGTGCCGCTAGAAGTGCATGAGATGGTGATAGCAAGAACTCAAGCACGCCAATGTAGGGATTACCAGAGTGCTGATGCTCTTCTAAGCAGCCTGGACGAAGCTGGATACAAGTAAGCAATGCTCAGTAGTTAATATCATAAAATCCACATCAATTCAACACGGAATGTTTGTTTGTGTCATATTTTTCTAATTTTCCATACAAGAGTTATTATCATATTGTGTGAACATTGTCTTATCATTGAATAATTAGCAGGAATAGTTAGTATAACAGGCACAGAAAAAAAACACAACTTAAAAATGAAGTCGTTTTCTGATAATTAAAAAAAGAGAGCAATCCTTGACATGTGAAAACACCCTCATTATCCCCAGGCAGATAATTAAGCATTTACACATTTCCCAAACAAAAGTGTGAAGGATTTTTATAGCAACTATTCATGATTAAACACGACAATAATTATATCAGTTTGAATTGGTTTAATTATATGTAGTAGTTTTGTTTGGAGGTCACAGGAAAACATAGCTTAGTAATAACTTTGATGAGCAGGATAATATCTTGTTCAGATGATGAGGTCCTTGCAAGGAAATACAGAATCAGAATGAGGTATCCACATTGCACCTCTATATTGAATAAAAATTTGTTGCACTACTATGAGTGCGTGATCTTTCATATATTAATTAAAGGGGAATCGATGCACCGGAGCTTAAGATGCCATATGGGAAGGAATCATGGAATGCATTGGTAAAACTAATTGGTGGGAAGAGCGTCAAAATTTATGTATATGACCTGGACCAGTTTGGACGCTATGTTGGTGACATATATTGCAATAATGTGTTCATTCAGGTGAAACATAACCTGCTCAGTGTTCAGTAGCTCCACATGTATAATGATTTTACTGCTTCAACTCTGATGATAGAAATTGTGTGCCTTGAGTATTTCAGGAGCAAATGCTGAAGAATGGTCATGCATGGCACTTCAAGACTTACGATAAACGACCAGAGTTTGCAAGAGTAAGAGTTTCTACTATATTCTGTTGTTACTTGTTTCACTCTTTAATTAAACTAGAATACATTTTTTTTGACATGAACTTTGTCGAATCATGCTTCCATAGTTCCTAAAAAAAACAATAGCCTTATATTTATGAACATAGCCTTTTTGTTGTTGAAAAGGATATAAATTCTACGTTGCAGCTTATGTTGTTATATATTGTGGGTAATAAAGAGCTGTTCACATGGCTCCCTGCTATAATGTGCAGTGGGAGAGAGAGGCAAAAAGTGCAAACCGAGGCCTTTGGGCGTCAGGGAATCCTGAGAAGCCATGGGATTGGAGAAGAGACCAACGCAATGCAAGGCAGGAAGCCATTCAGGTGTACTGAAGGTCTACTGAGACTCCAGCTCTCATTTCCCTAGAAATGGCCCCGTGAAAAAAAATCCCTAGAAATGTGCATATATATATATATAGTCCGATAATGTGGTTAATGTTGAGTAGTTTGTTGGCAATATAATGAATGTGTGTCAAAAAAAAGTGTATGTATGGTTTATGTTGCACTTAAGAGATTATCCAGGAGTCAGTTTGTTGTGTGTTAACCTGAGAATGTAGAGATGAAACGTGGTCAGTGGAAGACATTTGCTCAGATATAAGAACAAGGTGTAATCTCTGCCACGGACAGTGCGCAGTAGCAACGAAACTTGCTCATATCCGAGGGTAAGACAACCCGTACAAAAATTTTACCATATGCATTTTGTCTTACCAAATTTCCTATATTAATATGAATTTCAACTAGATAATTATTAATAATAAATCTTACTAATTACAAAGAGTGTATTTATTTTAAATATTATTAAAAATTTTATATCTAAATACATTTTTTTCTCATTTCTCTTATATTGCAAACAATTATCCTTGAAAGTTAAGCAAAGAATGTTAGGTATAACTCTGATTCAGATGTATCTTGCTTATTTTAAAAGTTGATATTCACTGCAGTGAAAATGTGTGATGTTCGATACAGGAATTCTCTCATATCAGTTGTTTTTGAGTTTGCTGTATTTTTTGATCTGTGCTTCAAGGGTTAGGTTTAGATGAAGCTTACATGTCAGATCTGAATTTGGTATTGTGATGCCACCATGTAATCTCTCTAGAGTAAAAGAGTATTTTTCTGCGGCGAAATAACATGTCCGGAACTACCAAGTCAGCTATTTGTAGCTCGTTTTGTGACAAATCCTTGGAACACACTTGTAGTCTAGCGAATTAACCTTCCAGAAAAATAGTTGCTGACGTTGAGGTTGGTTAGGACAATATTCGACTTGGATTAGGAAGCACCTGCTGAGACAATATATGGGATTTTTTATGCTTATAAAATGTTTGGTTAATTAGCGTTGTTTTCTAGTATTCTAGTTATGCAAATGATTAATACTACATTTTGTTAATCTTGTGCATATAAAAAAGAAATGACTTGTCTTTAAATTATTCCTGAATCAAATAGTAACTATGTTTTTTTTGTTTTTACATGATACCGTCACACGATTCTATTGTATGGGGACGAGGATAGTTCCTTGATATCGAGAAAATGGACATTAGGCCATTTTCAAAATATTCTCAAAACATGGTTTCGCTAGAATGCTATCCCGAAACAACGATTCGCTAAAATGCCAATTTAAACCACGCGCACACGGCTATTTTGCCATTTTCTGTCTTTTAGCCATTTTTCATTCCATTTTTAAAAATATAGAGGATGAGCAGACGATTTTGCCCCTTCGGCCCCAACGGAAGGATCACAGGGCCAGCCATGAGTGCGTCCAAGATCGGGCACACGAACTCAGCCGGAGGTGGTTCCTCCTCTACCGCAGGCATAGCCGACCACGCCGGCGAGTGGGGCTTCGGTACCGGTTGAGGCGGTGGGCAAAAGTGTCTCTCCATCCTCTACATTTTCGAAAATAAAATAAAAAATAGCTAAAATGGAGAAAATGGCAAAGTAGCAGTGTGCGGTTTAAATTGGCATTTTAGCGAATCGCTGTTTCAGAATGGCATTATAGTGAAACCGTATTTTGAGAATGGCTTAATGTCCATTTTTTCCTTGATATCATTGTACGTTGTCAAGCCGACACCGCCAGACCCATGCTCGTCGGACCCCGCTACCGCCCAGATCTTGATTTGGAGGGGAGGGAAAAAATAAGGGGAGGATAAAGGAAAAAATGAAAAGGGAGAGGAGGGGGAAGTGGATATTAGTTTTCTGTAGCGGAGGGGTTGGATATAAAAGTTTGGATTTATATGTAAATATATAAAATATAGAGACTGATTTAAAAAATTGAGACTATTCGGTGATGCTTTATACACCGTGAAACAACTACTTTTTGGATAAGTGGTCCAATCGTATATGGAGCACAAGGCTACTCACTTAGGGTACGCTGCATTGCATTGTTCATGCTCTAAGTCTATATGTCTAGGCCCAAACTAAATCCGTGCACGTTTGCTTTGTATCGTAGGGTCCAAAACAAAAGGGAAAGAAAACGCTAAAAGGAGAAGAACAGTTGGGCTGACAGATTTACCGCTCGCTTGACGCGCCAACTAACTCTGTCGTAAAAAAGCCTTTCCGGTCAACGACATGACATGAGGCCGGATGATTCTAAATGTTGAGTAAAGTATGCACTAAACTTATTGGATTAATTCAGTCAAGAATGAGGATGCATGCGCGATGATCTCTAATTCTCTATATCGACGAGGAGCCCACCGCCACAACAATATTCATCGTTTCCCTCAATTCTGATCGGCAGCGGCGGTGCATCAACGGCGACGACGCAGCCTTCTCTCTCCAGAGGTGCCATTGCCGCCGGTTTGGGAGACACCTCCTCCTCCTCCTTGCCGTTGCCGCCTTTCACATCCCTAACGTACAACACATTCTCCTCCACGTCGTACAGGTTCGCCGTCCTCACCTCCTGCGCCAGCGCGCACGGCGCGCAGCACAGCCACTTGCCGTAGTCCGCCGCCGTGGCCCGTCCGCCGCACATGGTCCAGAGGTCGGCCGGCAGCCCGAAGCGCCTCCGCATCTGCGCGCGCCAGAACCCGCCGTACATGAGTCCCAGCACGGAAAGCAACGCGCCCGTGGCGCCGACGACGAACCGCAGCGTGTCGTCGTGGACGTTCAGCGCCGCGACCGCGAACAACAGCACCGGCGCCGCGCAGAGCAGCGCGAACGTGAAGACGTGCACGTACATGTTGCCGAGACCCAGCCGCTCCATGTTCCACCCGAACACGCAGAACGTGCACGACAGCGACAGCGCCGCCACCGTCGGGTCGTCGCCGAGGTCGAACAGCCCGCCGGCCCACTCCGGCTTCGCGACCGCCACCCTGTTGTTGTCACATTGCGCCGTCATGGTCATGTCGTTTGTCTCCTCACCCTGCAGCTCCGCAGCCTCGTCGTCGGTGGTCGCCGGGATCAGCACAATCTTTCGGCCGAGCGGGCCATACGCCATGTACAAGCCGGCGACGATGGGGGCGCCGAGGCCGAGCGCCATGCAGAGATTGACGGCCAAGTCCGGGCGCGTGTCGGTGCGGAAGAACCAGAAGAGCGCGCAGTAGCCGTACTGGGCGAAGCACGTGGCGTGGAGCAGCAGCACGACGAACGCCACGTGGAGGCGCTCGCTCTGCAAGCCGGCGGCGCCATTCTTGCAGTACAGGGACCGGAGCTCGGCGACGTCGGCGGCGCGCCAGCGGAGGAGGAGAGCGAGATGGTGGCAGAGCCTGGGGTGCTGGTAGACGCACATGACGGTGAAGAGCGCGTTGAGCACCTGGTTGGCCACCTCGGTCCAGCGGCGGCGGCGCGAGGCGTCGGGCACGGCGGAGTTGAGCGCGCCGGTCATGAGAAGGAGGACGAAGGCGACGCCGCCGGCGACGAATGCGAGCCAGACGAGCAGAGCCGCGTTCATAGGGTGTCTGGCCCATGCGACGCACTTGGCGCGAAGGGCGCGCAAGTCCACAGAGCGGGCGAACGCCGGTAAGCGGCGGGAAGCTGCAGGTTTTGTGGCGCGGAGGGAGGCGAGCCGGGTGAGGAACCATGGTGGCGCCGCCTTGAAGGGCGCGGCCCGGAGGAAGTCAAGGAGCCTCTCCTTCTTCTTCTTCTCCTTAAGCTGCTCATCACCCTCTTCACGTTCTTGTGATTCCATGTTGAATTTGCAGTTTCTCTTGTGCACTGAAGAGTTGCAGAAAATATGGTACTCTACTGTAATAGCTAGTTGCAGTTGCAGCAGAGGGAGATTGATCGAGTAGCAGAATAAGAACAGTACGTAGCAAGCTCGAAATCAGAATCTTGCAGCTGATCGACAATATATGTGCATATGCAACATATGCATATTTTTTTGCAACAATATGCATATGTTGAGTACTGTATCCATCAGCTCTTGTCAAAATTGGCAGGTCAGCTTGCTGTTAGCTGCTGACTTTCCTGTTTCTTCTGTAGTATGTGCCTACCCGCTGGATTGGACTGACCGAGGTGGATTAGTGATCAGTCAAAACAGTTTAGATTTGGTGCTTTATGTTGATACAGTGGACAAAAAACGACTACAGGATATCGTTTGAAAAAAATTAGTCCAACAGTATGGGCGTCCAGCCGTCCACAATATGTTTTTTCCTCGACCATTTTTCAGGAAACAACAACTAAGCGTTGGCTCGCCATGACTGAATCGAGGGAACTATGGCTGTGTCATGATCGCTAATTCTCACAAGTCGCAACTGAATATAACAGAACAACTGAACAGGTCACCTGTTGGCGTGCTCCCGTTAAAACTCTCACGATGATACGATCCCATCTCTATTGTTCAAAGGGAAATGTGCTATACTAGTGGAGTTCGTCTGTTCCACGTCATCAGTGCAGATTTTTAGTCCATTTGTTTATGAAAGATTTTTTTTTTTGCTTAATCTGCCAGGTCCAAAGAAACAGATACAAACAGTTCTGAACCGTTAAGTAGCCATACATGACAAGATGCCATAGCTAAAAGCGAATCAGTGTACACATGGTCGATAACGATGTTCTGCTATTCATTGTTGGTGCTATACAACATCAGAGGAACAAGTAGGTCATATCTTAGTTCACCAAATTACAATTACACAAGCTACAATGGAGAAACTGAAACTCTGAAACAGGTATGACTAGATTTTGCAAGTGCAGTTGCGGTCGCAAATTTGCAAAGGTCCTCTGCAGAGGCAATTATTGTCTCAAGAAAGAAGCAATGCAATTTGCATATCATATCTCCCTTGTACTTGCAAACTGAAACTTCAGAAGTCATACTGAACATTACAGATGGATTCTAACTGAAACCACAAGATGCTTGTAGCACCATGGCAAGTTAGTTTTGGCTGTTTTGCTCAAACACAAGCTACAGTGAACAAACTGAAACAAGCAGATATAGGGGCATTAGAACTTCACTTCACTTCACTATTTCCATGTTGCAATTGCATCTGGGAAAGTATTACAAGTACACAAATCCTTTGAATCCTGTATACCAGTATGTATCCCTATGTACACCCAAATAATGAGCTTCCTCTCAATCAGAACCGACAAAAAATGGAGAAAGAAGAAGAGGAATTTAGTGATCTATCTATGGCATCTACATCCTTTTGTATGTATTTGCAGTGCTTCTCTAACGAATGAATCCCCTGGTGTAGAGAAGAATGAGCAGGGAAACCAAAGTGACAACATTTATCAGTCTCTTCACCTTGTCCACTGTCCAGCTTCCTTCAGACAAACTGGGCAGCCTATCCTCCTGCTCCGTCACCGCAAGAAGCGAACCCATCATCTCGTCATGAAAGACACTGAATTCGTCAGATTTATCAGCTTCAACGACTTGCTCCACCACAACCTGCACAGCCGGTGGAACCATCTCCTCACGAACAATCACCACATGATCACCTGTTCCGTCTGATGCCGCCATGATCATTGCTTCTGGTTGTGCATGGAATTGAACATGGTGTGACGCCAACAATGGATGCCTCTTCTCCTGTTCAACATCATCAGCAACAACAGGGAGCTTCTTGTAGAAGGTCTCGCCGTCGATGTGGTAGAGGCTCGCCGTGCGCACCTCCTGCGCCAGCGCGCACGGCCAGCAGAATAGCCACCGAGCGTAGTCCGTCACCGACGGCGAGCCGCAGCACGTCCTGCTGGCCGGAAGCCCAAACCTCTCCCTCATCTGGATCCTCCAGTAGCCACGGTAGAGCAGCCCGCACACGCAGAGCAGCGCCCCGGCGCCGCCGACCATGTCGCCAATGACCACGTCGTGGATGTGGAGCGCCGACACGCCGAGCACCCACAGCGGCGCGAAGCATAGCAGCACGAACGTGGCGGTGTGCACGAACATGCTGCCGAAGCCGAGCCGCTCCATGTTCCACCCGAAGACGCAGAAGGTGCACGAGAGGGAGAGACACCCTGCCGTCGCGTCGCCGCCGCAGTCGAACATGCCGCCGGCCCACTCCGGCTCGACCACCGCGTTCCCTGTAGCGGTGAGGTGTTGGGTCACCGAGCCGGCCTCGGGGCACGCGAGGTCGCATAGGTTGTTTTTCCCGAGCGGGCTGCACACGGTGTACACGACGGCGACGACCGGCGCGACGACGCCGAGCGCAAAAAACCCGTTCTCCAGGAGCTCCGGCCGCGTCTTCTTGGTGTATCCCCAGTACAGGCCGCAGAGCACGTACTGGCAGGCGACGGTGAGGTGAAGCAGCGCGACCACGACGGCCATGTGGGCGCGCTCCCGGGGGTGCGGGCCGGCGCCGTCCTTGCAGTAGGCGGCGCGGAGCTCGGAGGCGTCGGCGGGGCGCCAGCGGCAGATCAGGAAGAGGTGGTGGCAGAGGACGGGGTGCTGGTAGAGGCTCATGAGCGTGAAGAGCGCGTTGAGCACCTGGTTGTTGATCTCGATCCAGTGGTTCCTCGACGCCGGCGTGGAGAACGCCCCGTCGAGCAGGCCGAGGAGGAGGAGCACGAGCATGGTGCCGGAGGCGCCGACGCAGAGAAGCCACAGAAGCAGCGCGATGTTCATTGGGTTGGTTATCCACTCCTTGCACGTCGAACGCACAGAGCTCCAGTCGATGGCGATTCCGTAGTCGGCATTGCGGCGCCACAGTTTGAGCTGGCTGAGCCAGTGCGGGGTGTCGGCGAGCGCTGGTGCCAGGGCGTTGTAGTTGCTGAGCATCGGGGCTCCGCCATTTTCTGCGGTTTGTTCATCATCGTCATCACAGGCAACAAGAAGCATTGCAGATTTGCAATGTCCCTCCCCTCCACCTGAATTTCAAGAGAAAAAGAAAGAGGAAAATTTCAGCAAGATTCAACATATATAATGCAAGAATCTGGATATGGGAGGATCTTTTTTTCATAGGAAACGAAAAGAGACGATTTTCTCCATGGGATTGGGATGGCAGGAAAGAAGGGGAGGAGTAGAGAATTCAGAAAGCGAAGGCTTACCAGAAAGAAAGCAGACGAAGGCTTACCAGAAGGTCTGTTTTTCAGTTGAAAAGAGGGATCTTGTAGTTGTTTCTTGTTTGGTCAGTGATGATAGGAAGCAAGCAAAAAAATCAAATCAAAGCTGTATGTGGATCTCCGAAAGGTTTGGGTCTTTTTTTTCCTTTTAACTGGACTTTTGAGTCCGTCATCCTAGAGAAATTTGCTATTTAGACCACGAAACCGAGTGACTTCGCTCAAATACCCACCAAACCAGAGGCTTTTCTAAAATGGCCTCGTATCCGGCTCCTCATCGCTAAAATGACCATCTGGGATTTTTGAAATCACAAAAAAAGAATGTCAACTGGTCAACTAGTTTTTGGACGAAAATACCCCTGTGAGAAAACGATAGAGCCAATGGGCCTCTCCCGTGCGTGCGTGGTCTCCAGCTCCTCCCGTGGCTGGCCTGTGCGAGAGCAGGAGACATAGAGAGAGAGAGGCGGCGGCGGCATGGCCGGTGGCGACGGCGCGCCGCCGGCGACAAGCTCCCCAGCCGGCGACCCTACCTCGGCGACCCGCCCCCGCGCCGCCCCGTCGCCCAGCCCGCCTCCGCGCCTCCTCGTCGCCCACCCCAGCGCCCTGCCGGCCGCCACCGATTTCGGGGCTGGCGGGCCAAAGGTTCTCGCCGGCGGTGACGGCGCGCCGCCGGCAGCGCTCTCCCTGCCATCGTGCTCCCTCCCCTTGACGCCAATCACCGCCGCCCTCGCGTCCTTCTGCGATCGCGAGTCAGATTTGGCCGGGACCTGCCCGGCGGCGCCTGGGTCGGCTGCGCCAGCTCCGGCGATGCCTAGGCCGGCGACGCCATCTCCAGCGGCGCAAGTTGGCCCTCCTCCCGTGACTTCCGATGAGCCCGGTGCAGAACCCCTAAACCCTAGCACTGTCTCCCATCTCCCTCCCGTGCAATGTGGTATTATTATACATGTCTATTTATTCCGATTGATTGCAGAATATTTGATGGTTTTAGTTTAATTTAGCCTAAAATTTTTAAATTGTTTGCAATCGTAGGTGCATTTGTTGGCATGAATGATTATGATGGGGGTTGACGGTATGGGGAATATAACAAGTTCTTGTGATACAGAGTATGGACCTGTTTTTTGTGATTTGTGTGTGTTATGTTTGTGCTCACAAATTAGAGAAAGCTGAAAAGAGATGATGTATATTTTTTGTTGTAGGGTTAGATTGATAGTTGTCCCTTTTGATGGCCAATCACATGGCATAATCGGTGAGGTGGGTGTGCAGCCATCATTGAACTTTATTGATTGGGATGCATTGCAAACTATTGAATCAATTGATGAGGAGGGTAGATTAGAAGTTGCTAGCGATGAGCAAATGTATGCTTTGTTGGGCTTGCAAGGGGAGGATGATGAGAGAACAAAAAATGGAAGGGGGGCTAGTGGAACTCGTACTGCTCATAGGGTTCCCAATATTGATGTTGGGCTTGATGGTGCTGATATTCTTGTGGATGACCACATTCCAAACGAGAGGGTTATTGTCTATAACCTAGATAAACCCGCAATTCAGCTAGGGGCATTGTTCCCCTCCATGGCAGACTTTAGACTTGCCGTACGAACATATGCCATAAATGAGGAATTTGAGTTGTATGTGACAAGGACTAGACCAGACAGATATGATGGGTACTGTCGTGGGGCTAAAGACTGTACCTGGCATGTCCATGCACGGCCAGAATGACGTGGTGGAGATACTATCATTGTAATGATTTCCTCTAAACATTTTTCTTTATTACTTCTTTGCGTCTTAACTATGTGGGTCTCATTGAATGACTTAATTTTGTAGGTTTCTGCATATACCGGTGGTCACACTTGTACCTCTAGTATGAGAAGGAGGACAACAACTCCCAGTGCTAAGTGGGTTACTTCGAAGGCTGTCTCTATCCTCAAGACGACTCCTCATATGGGTGTGAAGGAACTACAACTCAAGTTGCAGGACGATTTCAAGTGTACTATTGGATATGACACGGTTTGGAGGGGAAAGGAAAAAGCAATGGCAGAGTTGTATGGCAGTTGGGAAGAAAGTTTTGGCCTTCTTTACAACTGGAGGGCTCAAGTACTAAAGACGATGCCAAACAGTGTCATTGAAATTGATGTTGTGGTCCAAGATGGTATGCCTTACTTTCGCAGATTCTTTTGTGCACTTGGTCCTTGCATTGAGGGTTTTCTAGAGGGGTGTAGACCATATCTTAGCATAGACTCAACTGCACTTAATGGTAGATGGAATGGTCATTTGGCTGCAGCATGTAGTGTTGATGGTCATAATTGGATGTATCCTGTGGCATATGGTTTCATTGACTCTGAAACAACTGATAATTGGGTGTGGTTCATGACACAACTACATAAGGCCATAGGAGATCTTTCTCTACTTGCTATTTGCACTGATGCTTGCAAAGGTCTAGAATATGCTGTTAAATATGCATTTCCCATGGCTGAACAAAGAGAATGCTTTAGACACCTCATGGAGAACTATGTTAAAAAATATAGTGGTGCAGAACATATGTTTCCTGCTAGAAGGGCCTATAGGAAAGAAGTGTATGAGAAACACATCTCAAAGGTCATATCTGATCCTGATGTGAAGCATTATTTGGACACATATCATAGTCTCAAGTGGATGAGAAGTGGGTTCAATCCAGCCATCAAATATGATTATGTCACTAATAATATAGCTGAGGTGTTTAACAACTGGATTAAGGACATTAAGGACTTGCCTGTTTGTGAGCTTGCTGATCGGTTGAGGGAAATGATAATGGTCTTATGGTACTGGAGGAGAAGGATTGGTGAAAGGCTGCAAGGCAAGATACTACCAGCTGTCCTACATGTCCTAAATGCACAAACTAGGGGACTTGGTCACTTGAGTGTTGTGCATGGCGATCATTACGCCGCACAAGTTGTTGACATTAGTAGCACTAATGCAAGACATGTAGTTAAAGCATATCTTCATGACTGCTCATGTGAAGAGTGGTAACACACAGGTAAACCATGTCAGCATGGTTTGGCTTTGATAACGGCATAACCATTAAGAGATGTGAAGATGGAAGACTTCGTTAATGAGTACTACTCTGTGGAAAGGTTCAAAAATGCTTACAAGAGACTAATACAACCACTTCCTGACAAGTCTCAATGGCCAGAGGTAGATCTATCTCATGAGCTAGGTGCTCCACTTGGCAAAAGAAGTGTTGGCCGCCAAAGGAAAAATAGAATTAAAGGTGGTGGTTCTAAGGGAAAGGGAAAGGGAAAGGAGACTGAGAAAGAAAAGAAAAGAATTAAGGGCCCTACCAAGTGCCCAAAATGTGAACGATTGGGACATAGGCAAAGCAGCTACAAATGTCCATATAATGGAACAAAGAAAAGGTATGTGCTCGAAAATCAGTGTCCACATTGTTTCAATTGCTTTTCGAATTTATTACTTACTTGAATGTTGTATTGCAGGAAGAGGAGACCTAGGAAGAATAGCACTAAAGCTTGGTTCCCTGCAGAAGCTTCAACACCAACAAGTGAAGCTCCATGCGATGATTTTACACAAGAGGGGCCTTCTATGATAACAAGGCAAAAAACTCTAACTTTGTGCTTGCATGGTGATCATTACTAAACATTTAAATTTAAGTCATATGACATATTATCATTGCAGGTCGCTTGCTACACAAGATGAAGGCGGCAGCTCATCACAGCTCAACCATGTCTCTTCGACGGGTACTAAGCAACCAAAAAAAAAGGCCGCCAAAAAAATTACTCCAAAAAGGAAGACAAGCTGAAATGGAATGACTGTCCCTCACGACTTGTTCAATATGTATTTTATTCTGCTTGAACTGTTTGGATCAACTATGTGTATGGATTATGTGTATGGTTGCTACCTGTATTATGCCAATGTGATGTTGAGATTATGTCCTTCGCTGTTGGTATGAACTATTTGGATGAACTAATTAGATGCACCATGCTAGGATTGTTACTTCTATTATGCCTATGTGATATTGGGTTTGTGTCCTTCAATGTTGGGATGAACTATTTGGATGCACCATGCTGAATTTTTATCAATGGATCTATGGTTGTTGGAATGGATAAAAGTATATGGATCCATGTTGCTAAATTTTGAATGAAAACATTCAATATATTAAATTTTGCATATAAGGTGTAACCTTGTTCAATTGTTTTATCAAATTGTTTCTATACCTGTACTGTGCTTTTGGGTGGCTTAAAATGACCATCCGTGTGGGTTACTGGGAACAACACAGTTAAGTCATTCAAAAATTCAGGCTAAATTAAACTAAAATCATTCAATGAGACCCAAAAAATTTACATAGTTACAGGCTGATCACAGTTGATGCTCTTGAGTACATTTTCAAGTTGTGTGGGCAAGCTGTTATTTCTAATTTACAACACAAAGGGTTTCTTGAAGTTGCCCTCCACTTTGTGAAAGATGAGAACACCAGATTCAAGCATGCAACAAATTTCAACAAGCATGTAGCAAATTTCATCAAGCACGCAGCAAGCAGGCGCGTCGGCTTCGGCCGCCGGGGGATGCGCTCCCCGGCCGGCAACCAGGCGTGTCGGCGGGACCAGGCGGCGCCGGAGCTGGCCGACCGTCGGAGGATGCGACTCCGGCCGCCGGGGGATGCGCTGTCGTCGTGGTCGCGGAAGGACGCGAGGGCGGCGGCGATTGGCGGCGAGGGGAGGGAGCACGACGGCGGGGAGGGCGCTGCCGGCGGCGCGCCGTCGCCGCCAGCGAGAACCTTCGGCCCGCCAGCCCCGAAATCGGCGGCGGCCGGTAGGGCGCTGGGGTGGGCGACGAGGGGCCGCGGAGGCGGGCTGGGCGACGGGGGGGGGGGGGGGGGGCGAGGGCAGGTCGCCGATGCAGGGTCGCCGGCCGGGGAGCTTGTCGCCGGCGGCGCGCCGTCGCCGCCGGCCATGCCGCCGCCGCCTCTCTCTCTTTGCGTCTCCTGCTCTCGCACAAGCCAGCCACGGGAGGAGCTGGAGACCACGCACGCACGGGAGAGGCCCACAGGCTCTATCGTTTTTTCACAGGGGTATTTTCGTCCAAAAACTAATTGACCAGTTAATATTCTTTTTTGTGATTTCAAAAACCCAGATGGCCGTTTTAACGATGAGGAGCCGGATACGAGGCCATTTTAGGGAAGCCTCTGGTTTGATGGCCATTTGAGCGAAACCTTTCGTGGCCTAAATAGTAAATTTCTCGTCGTCCTGGGTTTGGCTTGACTTGAGACAGTCAGACCTGGGCGATTGATGTCTTCCAGTTAATTAGGAAGGCAAGCAACACTGGTCCTGTGTTAGTGTTAGCAAGCATGCATGTTTCCTCCGGTCCTCCTCCGCCGCCACCTCCTCCTCCATTCTCCTCGCCACCTCCACCTGTCCATTGCCCGCGCGCTCTCCACAGCCACCAACACTAGGGCGGGATCACATCTCCACGCGCAAGCCATCAAACTACTACCCATGTCCATGTCCGCTACTCACATCTTCACCATGAACCACCTCCTCATCTTCTACTCCCGCCGCGGCCTTCTTCACCCTGCGCTCCAGCTGTTCGACGAAATGCCGCACAGGAACCTCGTTTCCTGGACAGTCATCATCTCTGCCTCCGTGCGCAATGGCGCGCCTCACCTGGGGCTCCGTCTCTTCGTCTCCATGATCAGGAGCGGCCTCTGTCCCAACGAGTTCGCGCTCGCTACCACGCTCACTGCCTATTGTCACTCCATGCCCCATGCCTCCAATAAGCTCCTTTTTGGCCTTTCTCTCCATGGCATTGCCGTCAAAGCTGGCGTGGATGGGAATCCTTTCGTAGGGAGTTCGTTGCTGCTCATGTATGCAAAGCATGGCCATATTGCTGCTGCGGAGCGTGCATTCTTACATATCCAGAACAGAGATTTGACGTGTTGGAATGCCATGCTGGAGGGCTATGTTCTGAATGATTTTGCGCATCATGCCATGAGGACAATGCTTCTGATGCATCATTCTGGGCTCAAAGCTGATCGGTTCACCTATATCTCTGTCATAAAGTCTTGTTCGATCAGCGGAGAGAGGGATTTTGGGCGACAACTTCACGGTCTTGTCATCCACAGCATGTTGAACTCAGATACCTCAGTTATGAATTCGCTTGTTGATATGTATTTCACAGCCGGACAGAAGGAAGTTGCTGTTGCCGTCTTTCATAAGATTCAACAAAAGGACACTGTTTCTTGGAATACAATGATTTCAGGTTTTGCGCATGATGAAGACGAGAAGGCAGCCATTCGTTACTTGATCGATATATCACGATCTGGATGTAAACCAAATCAGGTTACTTACTCTGTCCTGTTGAGGCTGACTGGTGCTAAAGAGAATGTCTCATTGGGCCTTCAGTTATTTGCCCTTGCCTACCGCCATGGCTATACTGACAATGTTCTTGTAGCAAATGCAGCAATCAACATGCTGTCCAGATGTGGATTGCTCAATTGTGCGTATGGCTTCTTTTGTGGTCTCACTTTCAGGAACATTGTGACATGGAACGAGATGATTGCAGGTTATGGTCTTTTCGGTTGCTCTGAAGATGCAATAAGTCTCTTCCGCAGTTTGGTTTGTTTTGGACCAAGACCTGATGAGTTCACCTATTCAGCTGTTTTGTCTTCTTTCCAAGAAGCTCAAGGTGCAAGGGACCATGAGTTAATCCACACACTTATTCTGAAACAAGGTTTTACTTCCTGTCAGTTCGTGTCTACTTCGCTGATCAAGGCATATGCAGCAGCACTTGGGTCAGTTCAGAGTTCACAGAAAATCATCGAAGACGCCGGCAAGATGGATCTAGTGTCATGGGGGGTCATCATCTCTGCATTCCTGAAGCATGGCCTGAACGATGAGGTCCTTTTCTTTTTCAACTTGTTTAGAGGTGACTCCACGAACAAGCCTGATGAGTTCATCCTGGCAACCGTCCTAAATGCCTGTGCAAATGCTGCATTGATCAGGCACTGCAGTTGCATCCATTCTCTTGTTCTCAGAACAGGTCATGCCAAGCACTTTTGTGTCGCCAGTGCTGTTGTTGATGCCTACGCAAAGTGCGGTGAGATTACCTCTGCAGAAAAAGCTTTCAACGCTGTTTCATCAACAAGTGACGATGCCATCCTGTACAACACCATGCTGACAGCTTATGCCAACCATGGTTTGATCCAAGAAGCCCTTAGCCTCTACGAAGGGATGACTAAAGCTCAACTGAATCCAACACCAGCCACATCCGTCGCCATTCTTTCAGCTTGCAGGCATTTGGGGCTAGTCGAGCAGGGGAAGCTTGTGTTCAGCTCAATGTTGTCTGCGCATCCAGCAAGAGCCAACTACGTTTGCCTGGTTGATCTCCTGGCACGAAAGGGTCTCCTCGACGAAGCGAAGAATGTGATCGAGGCAATGCCTTTCCAGCCTTGGCCTGCAGTTTGGAGGTCGCTGGTGAACGGCTGCCGGATACATGGGAACAAACAGCTCGGCGTGGTTGCGGCGGAGAAGATCCTGAGAATGGCGCCGAGCAGCGATGGCGCGTATGTTTCGCTGTCAAACGTGTACGCTGATGATGGAGAATGGCAGTCTGCAGAGGAGACGAGAAGGAAGATGGTCCAGAATCAGGTTCAGAAGGTGCAAGGTTACAGCAGGATTGAGATATAGGAATATCCTACTTGTAAATAGATCTACTACTGTCTTTTGAAAATTAACAGCCACGTTAGACTGGTAGAGGTAACACAAACTTGTGGACTATGGTGTTGTATGAATATGAATTTCTTCCAGAATGTTTGGGGGAAGGCAAGTAATCCTGGAAAGAGGTTTAGACATGCCGTAGTTCAGAATGCTAGTGTTGTCCACACAGGAAACTGATGTATTTTTAGACAACTGGAGACTTTCTTGACATGAGATACTGACATCAATTAGTAACTATAGTGATCAGGAAATACGGATCAGAAACCTCAAATCATTACTTTCCAAAGCAGGCTCTCTAAAGTGATAGGCAAGAAGTTTCATCCATTTATATAATCGAGCATACAATTGCCTACTGTAGCTACCAATGGCAAATATGAATGAACTAACTATTCTCAGCCACATACATCTTCCTATTCTTCAGATGTCTCTATACTGGCAGGCCATTGCATTTTGATTCAGCAACTTATTCTTCGCTCATATTAATTGAGGATCCGAATCCATTCCTGTCATATCTCCAAATACCTTGTTTGTCTCCGGAGAAGCAACATCTGAACTTTGGCTCTTGTGTTCATACAAACATTCACTATCCTCAAATTTAAGCTCCTTTATGCTTGCAGCTTCCCCATTAGGTTGTGCCCTCAGTGTCTCCTTAACGATCCTAGCATCCTCGTCAGGATTTATCATTGCAGTGTCACTATCTGGCTCATGCTTTACACTTCTATCTTGGTTATTATGTTGAGCAATTGCAGCATCTCTGGCTGGCTCCAATTCTACTCTTCCAGCTTTTTTATAAGGTTGCAACATTGTCGAGTCGATGGATGGCTCCAGCTTTACACTTATGGCTTCCTCATTAGGTTGCACCATTGAAGTATCTCTGGAAGAATCCTGTTCTACTCTTCTAGCTTTCTCTTCAGGTTGCAGCATTGCAGCGTCACTGGGTTCCTTACTAGGTTGCACAATTTCAATATCTCTAGGTGGCTCCAGTTCTACTCTTTTAGCGTCCTCATAAGGTTGCAGGAACAGAGTGTCGCTGGATGGCTCCTGTGTTATTACTGTTGCCTGCATTAGGACATCAGGATCATGAGCATCTCCAGCCAATATAGTTTCATCCTTTTCCACATCAACAGCTTGGCCATTCTTCTTCATGAACTTCCTCTTGTTCCATTTCTTCTTGAAACCACCTTTCTTGGCTTTAAGTGGTTTTGGGGTTTCACTTGAGCTTTTCTCTGCCTCCTTACCTTGCCTTTTACCAGGAACTACAACATGTTTTGTATCACCATTTGCACAACTCTCTGATTGACCTGCACCAAGCAATGACCAAGCAATGCTCATTCATAACACCCAAAAGGAACATTTTAAAAAGTGAATAGCCTGGATTGGTTGAGAAAAATGGGTCCTTAGTAAAGAATAGAATGATACCTTGGATTGCAAGAAGAGCAGTTCGGGCAGCTTTTATCTCTGCCTCTTTCTTTGTTCTGGCTGCAGCACCAATATATTGTATTCCACCAATCTCTACAGTGCATATGAAAGGAGCTAAGCCTGAGGCTTGTTTGGTGCAAATATAAGATGGAATAGCATAATTCATCTTCTGGGCATACTCCTGAAGAAGATTCTTGCAGAGCCCAGTTTCTTGCTGGAAACATAGTAAGATGTGTCAAAAACGCACAGAGATCTGGGTAAGAGATTATAAAACTATTCTAAATTTTAGTCAGCTTAATCCTAAGAACTAAAGAACATCCAAATTTTCTAACTTACCAAGTGCACTTTGAGGTTTGGATTGTTTCATGGGCCACAAAACTGGGGCAGTATGAGTTCAAAATCTCTTAAAGGACTAATTTTCGTTATATCCATAAAAACACCTCTGTGGAATCACAAACTTGAGAAGAATACAAAAAAATTGTAACAGGAGACAACAATAAAACCGTCTGCAATCTCTTCTGGCTCACTAGGTCTTAACTATAGCCAACAATCTACAAACCTGAAAGCTCTGAGTATTTCTGGAGTTATCAGGTAACTCATCCCATTTATCCCCAGTTTATAGTCCATAGCTTTGCCACTGTTTTTATAATTCTTATGCTGTTTTTCATATTCCTGAGAACTCAAAACTAATCACAGTATTGAAACGAAAAAAAAGGAACATTCCAACACTTTCTACTAAACATCTATTGCAGCAGCAGGTCCCAATAGCCCTTGCTTGCACAATGCTCCAATCAGCTGCCTCAACACCGGTGCGTCACGCATGAATAGTGGCTCGAACAGCAACTCTTGTGCCTGTGTGGCACCAACACCAGCCCACAGCAAGTCTACAAGCTCTGACAATGCTGCTGGATCCCACCGCAGGCCACGCCTTACCGCCTCCTGCAATACCTCCCTCACCGTGACCATGTCCCTAACAGACATGCATCCGGCGACTACCACACTAAATGTTTTTACATCCGGTGGGCACCCGGCGTGCTCCATGCAGGCCATCATCCTCCGTGCTCCGGCAAGGTCACCTTTCCTGCATAGTGCACTGATGTACACATTGTACGCACCAACATCCGGCACCAGCCCTCTCAGGAGCATCTCATCAAACACCTCCTCCACGGAATGGAACTCTGCGCTCTCGCTGAAAGCTTGCATTATCAACTTGAAGTACGCAAGTGAAGGCGCCACCCCGTCAGAACCCATCTTATTCTTCACGACCTCATATGCCTCCACTATCATTCCCTCTCGCAGAAGAGCGCCAAAGATGCCATGGTAGTCAGATCTGCTTGGGTAAATGCCCCAATGGCACATCTTCTCCAAGAATGCTTCCGCATCCTGAGCAGGAGCGTACTGGCACAGGGAGGAAAGGACAGCACGGCAACTGGCTGGGTCAGGGTCAAGGAGGAGGGAGGGCATGCAGCAAAGGAGGTCGGCAGCGGCAGCGGGACAACGGGCTCTGCAGAGTGTGGAGGTGAGGATGCGGAAGGTAGTGACATCAGGGGAGACTGACGGGGCAGCGAGCAGGACGACTTTGGAAGCAATGCGGAGGAACACCGGGGAAGAACAGATAGCAGCAAGGAGGGAGTTGAGGGCACGGGCAGTGCGGAGGGTGGAGAAGAGGGTGGTCGCGGCAGCAAGACGGCGGTGGCGTGCAAGCATTGCCAGGAGGCGGTGGTGGTCATCTTCTCGGCGCATTTCCCTCAGATTTAGTTGCTGACTTCCTGTGTTGCACAGGCCAGTCTCTTGCTGGAAAACATATTAAGATGTGTCAAGAAAGCACAGAATTCCAGGTAAGAGATTATAACACTATGCTAATTTAGTCAGCCTAATTCCAAGAGACTCGACTAAAAGAGCATCCAAATTATCTAAATCTTGGGCTTGGAAATGATTACGGAACTTATTATGTGTACTTTGATGTATGCATTATTCATGGTTCACAAACCAGAGAAGCGTGAGTTCAGAAGTTCTTTAATGCCTAATTTCCTGCTATAAGATTTATGAGCTTGAAAAGATACCAACAGATCATGATGGTAGATAATAATAATAAGACTCTGGTGACTGACAGCAAAGCTTTCACAATCTCTCTTCTTGCTCTCTAGGACCTAACTGGCTAAGTCGATCCAACCAAACAGAAACTTGAAAGCCCCAAATAGTTCTGGAGTTATCCGGTGACTATCTCATTCTTGAAATTCGCAAGAATTGAGCACTGTATTGAAATAAGAAGACTATTCTAATGTTTTTACTAATCTTGTACTACACTGGCAGGCCCCCCAGGCCCCAGCTAGTCCATTATGTTGAGTTAAACAAAAACACCGATAGATCATAGAGTGACTTACAACTGCTGGAATGTTTGCATTGGTTGGTATGGACTTGACGATTTCCATGAGGGCAACTTCAGCAGCAGACTGTTCGGCAGCCTTTCTGTTGAAGAATCCGGGCAGGGAGTCATACTTGGTGTTGTTAATCACCACTGTGGACTTGAAGATGGGCTCATGGGAAGGTCCCTCCTTGAGAGTATGATACTCTGGAGTCTGGAGACCGGCCTTCTGCGCATATTCTTGCAGACGGCTCTTGAAGACGTAGCAGTTCTCAACCCCTGGGCCAAATCAAGCATACCACAACTCAAAAGCAGCATCATTACAGTGCCAGGAAGAGCTCCCTATCACACAAGTAAGTTTTGGTAACAAATGTATAAATAATAATTTTATCCCAGGTGCATCGTCTATGAGCTATGACCCATGAAAAAAAAAGGGGGGGAGGGGGGGGGGGAATAGTTGAGGAATCAAATCAAACCTGTGGTTAGCACTCCAACAAGAATGAACACTGAAGAGAGGGTGGGGAGGAAAGTAACTTAGGGTCTGTTTGGTTGCATGTATATCCCTAGCCTGGTCCGTAGGTTACATCCAGGTTGCTCTCAGCCTGGCTGGAGTGATCCAAGTTGCTCTGTTTGGTTGTCTGTATGGGTTTATCCTGGATGACCTGGGATAGTGTTTGGTTGGTTATATCTATGAATGTTGTAGCTAAGAGATGGTGTTTGGTTACATGTCTGGATCAGTGCACTTACCTCTTCTTAGAAATGATGAGGTTGCCACGTGATTCACTCCATATTTAAAAAAAAGCGTGATTGTTTGTCAAATATATTATTTTTTAAAACTTTAACATGCATTTCCCATATAATCTTGGGCATATCATATCTAAGTTTTTATGACAGCTAGGCTAAGTCTTTGACATGGGTAGGTCTACCCAGTAATTTTTTCTCTATATATCTTTTCTTTTTTTAGATGAATAGTACATGGTGTTTAGACAATTTGAATATGCACCAGGAGATGAGGGAGCTTCAGAAAGATGCCGTAAACATTAAAAGTATCACATCTGACAATTAGGTGAAATTAGCTAATTGGCAAAGTTCGTGAGGTAATTGCTTAGTTTTAGAGCATTCTAAATATATGGTTTTCTATTGTTAATGCCCAGAATTGTCAATGAGTTTGTACCATGTTTTACTATAGGCTGTGCAGCTGCCTCTTATATGGATGCTGCATGGCTAAATTTGTGAAGTATCTGAAAATTCTTATGGCATCTTCACCTTTTAAGGGAACATACTGCAAATTACAGTTACCCATTACAGCTACAGTTACCCATTACAGCTGATGAAATTGTTGACTTCTCATAAGAAAGCACTTTCTGCTAGCGATGTTGACTTCTGTTTGCCTACTGTACCAATGAACTCCACTGCCACTTTGAGTGCATTAATAGATGCCAGCTACATCAGGCTTGTCGACGACCATGTTGGCTCCCCTCCAGCCAAATCAGAAACTCCCCGGAATAAAAATCTCACCATAACCACTGCTGCACTCTCCTCATCTACTGTTGACACACCAAATTTATTAATTGACTAGCTGAATGTTCATTCATTTGCTAAATATTTAAATGAATTATGCATGTCCCAATGTTATCAGTGAATGTATATATAAAATTTTTGATGCAACATAACTAGTTTTGTGTTCTTACTAGAATACTGGATTTACTGACAATCAGATTCCAACTGCTTTGAATTGCTACTTCTTGAGGTGAGAAACAGGAGCAGATAATATAGTTGGATGATACCTTCCATGTCCAAGCCCCCGTATAAGCAACAAATTAGGTGGGAAACAGTCGCAGCTATGATTGCAATGAAGATCCAGTTGCTGATGCAGCTATGGCGGCGACGGCTGGCCGAGTCACGGGCTGCAGCAGGAGCAGGTCCAAGGAGACGCCGATGGCAACAACTTCGTGAGGAGGTTGGAGGCGAAGGCGGCGGCCGGCCGACTCAGGCGGCAGCAGGGGCAGGATGGATCTAGCGCCGGCGGGAGGAGATTCGAGGCGGAGCTGGCCCAGCCGAGCCACAGGCGAGGGCGGCGGGACGAGCTTGGACGAGGCGGCGGTGGGAGGAGGTTGGTGGCGATGGCGGCTGCCGGCCGACTCACAGGCGGCAGCGGGGGCAGGCTGGATCCGGCGCCGGCGGAAGGATATTCGAGGCGGCGCTGGCCCGGGCGACCCGCAGGCGATGGCGATGGCGACGGCGACGGGACGAGCTTGGCCGAGGCGGCGTGTCCGGAGGAGGTTCGAGGCGACGGCGTCCGGCCGAGCCGTGGTGGAGGATGGCTGAGTCGGCGGCGTCCCGGGCTCCCGGCTGGAAGAGGAAACTGCCGTGGCAGGAGGCGGCGGCGCCCCGGCTAGAGGGTTCGGGTGCTGGGGAAAATGGCGAAATTTAACTATTTACCACCGTTAAAAATACAACCCCTCTAAATGCTATTCTTGTCTTACGTACTAATTGTCATTGGAGGAAACTTCCTTAATAATTTGGCACTATCGCGCACGTGGCATGTCAACTCACATAGCCAGCATGGATGAGGGCAAAAAAAAGTCCGCTTTACCCCCTATGGGCCCCATAAGTCAGAGAGTGCTAGATTAGCATTTGTTTTATCTGATTAATTGCTTAGGATGTGTTTGGTTTTATGAACGAATGGTTTGGGATAGAGTCAACTCATCTATAACCATGTTTGGTTGATGGATGGGTGGGATGGGTTGGACCCAGGAGAGAAATATTCTTCTCAGATCCAGGTCCAACCTATCCCACCAAAACGGTGCGATGGATCCGTCCCAGGATGACCACGACGCACAGAGGGGTGTCTATTTTATTTATTAAATTTATTTAAAATGTATTACTTGTATAAATATACATCTAATTACTTTAGATTATTCATATATTAATCATGGTATTTAATACTTTATTTTGGATATGATTGGTAACCTTTATCCCATCTTATCCCTTCAACCAAACAAAAAATAGGTCCAACTCATCAATCTTATCCCTACGACCAAACAAGAAACATGGTCCAACTCATCCATCCAACCAATCAGGAAAATGAAACCAACCCATCCTATAATCCAGGGATGGATCCAACCCAACCCATCTCGTCCACGAACCAAACGCATCCTTAATTTAGATGCATATCTGTTATGTGATCATTCATGTATCTATTGGCCTGATTGGAGGCTACAATTTCTTTCCTGGTAATCACATATTTAAGTAATGCAATAGTATGGAAAAGCTGCCAAGTTTGCAGCACCAAACAAGATAGTGATTAGATTAGTGTTCATCCTCTGTTCGCGTGAGTTTTTGTGTGTATGTATTGGCCGTGATCCCGCCCGACGTAATATGCGTTATCTCTCCGGCGTAATTCTAACAAGGACGAGGGGCGCAAGCTGCTCAGCTCCAAGCACCTCTTCTTCCACGAGATGTGTGCCTACCACAACTCCGGCACCGTTTCGGCCAACGCTGCGCATGCGCCGCACAACGCCGCCCCCGGCGAGACGACCGCCTGCTTCTACCACCCGCTGCCCGCATCGATGGCCGCTACCTCATCCGCAACCCACCAGGCCACAGCGGTAGCGATGACTCCTTCCCCTGGCATGAAGGACTCATTCGCTCAGCGGAGGATGGCAACGAGACGACGACGTCCTAGTAGCAACGAGGTCAATGACGATGATGTTAGGTAGGCCCAGCGACGAAATCCGTCAGATCTACAGTGGCAACCGCGTGCACCACCACCAGTAGCATCATAACGGCCAGCACAAGCGTCACCATGGCGACGACGTCTCATCGGTGGCCGCGGGGGACGACGAGAATGGCGACAGGAAGCGCGTGAGGGAGTCTTCAGCAGCAGCAGCATGTGACGACGAGGGCCCCTCCACGGTGCAGCAACTCTAGAACGAGCTACCGGTGAACTTGTTATTTCAAACTCTAGACCGCGGCGGCGACGAGAAGAGGGGGAAGCGACGGCCTTCTCAGCGGCGAGGAGAAAGAGAGACGGGGAACTTATGGGGCCCACAAGGGGTAAAACGGACTTTCTATGCCCTTATCCACGCTAGCCATGTGAGTTGGCATGCCACGTGTGCGATAATGGCAAATTGTTAAGAAAGTTTCTCTCCAATGGCAATTACATAAGAGCTAAGATAAGAATGGCATTTGGAGAGGTTGTATTTTTAATAGTGGCAAATAGTTAAATTCCTCGGGAAAAGGGATGAGGAGGCAGGGCACCTCTATGCGCGGGTGCAAGGCTTGCATAAGCGGATGCAGTCGCGATGCATCATTCGGGCCAGGGCGAGGCGAGATGCTCGAACCCACCGTTTCCGCTCAGCCTAGCCACGCGAGGTAATATGCATGAGTCCAGCTTAACCAAACAACTGATTTTCTGTATATCTTATGCGAGCCAGGATGGTATAGGCAACCAAACACACCCTTAGAGCATCCCCAACAGCTCATCCATCTCATCCTTCATCCTAGAAATAAAGGATGAAAAGTAAAAATTGAGCTCCAGCAGAAAATCTATCTCATCATCTATTTTTGGATGTCATCCATATTAGGAGAGAGAAACTCTATATTTAGATGTTCTCTCCAATCATCCAAATAGATATAGAGGATGTCATATATAGATGATCTGCCGGAGTACAAAGGGATATAAAGGATGAAAGTGTTTTAGATGATCATCCAAATGAAGATATGGATGGCCAAATTTAGATGAGTTGTTGAGGATGCTCTTAGGGTCTGTTTGGTTGTCTGTACGTCCGTATCTTTCATCCAGATTGCTCTTAGCCTGGCTAGAGTAATACAATTGGCTCTATTTGGTTGTCTGTATGAATAAGTCTTGGCTGATGTAAGATATTGTTTAGTTGGTCGTATCTCTGAATGTTGTATTCAAAAGATGGTGTTTGGTTGGATGTTTTGGATCCGGGTTGACTAACCTCTTGTCATGAATGGTAAGGTTACCACAATGAAAAATTGTTCAAGTCCTCACTGTTGTGCAGTGAACAAATTGCCAAATCACATGAGTAATACCATGCCGTGCTGGGGGGAGTGATTTGTATGTAGAAGAATCACATGAGCATGCAGCAAAAATTACCATACTATACTGCAATAGCATTCATATGCAAAGCACACGTGTAGAATAGAATAATACCACGGCGTGCGGGGGGAGTGGTCTCGGTTTGCTGCCAATGGGACGAGGTGGCACGGGGTTCTTCCGACGACGGGGGCACATGGTCTTCCATATCCAGGGGTGGCGGCAGCGGGGGCACGGCGATAGGAGGAGGGAGGCAGCAGGGGGAGAAATGAGGCGTCGTGGATGGTGGACGGAGGAGGTCTGTGGAGGCGGCTCTGCGGCGCTAGGTGATGCGTGAGGACGGAGGAGGTGCCGACGGCTGCAGGAGGAAGGAGTCAACGCTGGGTGAGGACGGTGGACGAACCCTAGCTCTCTTGGAGAAAGAGAAATTTATGATTATACCATTGTCAACACTAGGCTTCGCCACTATATCATTACCAATATAGAACACGCCAAAATACCATCGTAATCGCATCGAAATTGCTCTTCTACCATTATGATAGTTCTGGCCTATTAACCTCTCTCCAGCCACAAGTAAAGATATAGTTACCCCTCACACCTTAATTTTCATTGAGGAGTGGTGCATTTAGCATTTTTTTTTCTAACCGGCATGTGGCAATCTGCTGCTATTACAATAATTAAAAAATAACTTTACAATACAGCAAGAACATGGATCATCGAGTTTGATTAACTTTAGCAAGATGCATAATAATAATAATAATAACAACAACAACAACAATAATAATAATAAGATGGATAAGTCTGCCGCCTTCCGGCCACGTCAGAGGGAAGGAGCGATGTGAGAGACAAACATGCAAAGAAAAGAAAGAAATAAAGAAACAAATAGATGGATGGATCGGTGATTGATTGATATCTATTGAATAAAATGTGAATGTGGGTAGTTTGGTCTTTTCACATGGCTAGAGGTGCAAAAGTAACTGGATTAAAAGAAAACAACTTTTTGATGGTAAAAAAGAATATATGATTACAATGGTATTTTGGTGTGTTCTATGTTGCCAATGACATAGTCACGAAGCTTAATGTTGGCAATGGTATAATCTCAAATTTCCCTGGGAGAAACGAGGGACATGGGCGAAATGAGGAGTGGTAAGTCTGGAAAATAAACTCAGGAAAAAAACCTTAAATCCTGGTTTAAAATTTAAATTTTAACTTATGAACATAAGCATAAACGAAAAGGATACAGTGGATTGTTTGGCTTTTTTATGAAATCAAACAATATATTTACAAATAAAAAATAATTTATGAATAAAACATTTATATATATATTCTTTGCGGTCTAATAGTCAATGCTGAAAAATAAACGTAAAAAATCTCAAAATCAATTCTAAATTTAAGGTGAAAATTTATATTTTGACTTGTAAGCATAAACATGGACAAAAAATAGGATGAGATTCTATACTACCCATATGCATAACTCATATTAAATGATCACTTCATTTTGTTTGATAGCTTGAAAGAAATAATTAGTCTTTTGTTTACCTTTGGAATTCTGCCACTTGGAATTTCGTGAAAAAGTTTACCTTTGGAATTATACCACTTAAGAGTTTCATGAAAAATCTAAAACGTTTAGAGAGGTTGAGATTACGAAGGGAAACTACCGCCCCATGAGCATCCCTAATCTCCTTTGCCGACTATTATCAAGAACCTAATATATTTGTGGACAGGAAAACATAAAGGCAAAATTTGCTACAGGACATCGAAAAAACACTTAATTAGCCGGTGGACATCGTAAGATCAGTAATTTGCTGCAGGGCACCATAAAAATATGGTAATTAGCTAGTAGACACTTCGGCCATTATTTTATTTTTTTCTAAGTCAAAAAATTTAAAAATATCGAGATTGCCCTCGATGACCAGGTCGTCGCTGTCCTCGCCGCAGCTAGGTCGCCGCTGCTGCCACCGACTCACTCACCCTGTAGGCTAGGGTTCAGGTGTGGTATAGTGCCTAGACCGACCAGATCTAATTCGACCAAACCCAGTCAACATAACGGGTTGGCCACCGAAGGCAATCTCATCATTTTTAAAATTTTTGACTTAGAAATAAATAAAATAATAACCAAAGTGTCTACCAGCTAATTACCATATTTTTGTAATGCCCTACAGCAAATTCGTGATCTTACGGTGCCCACCGACTAATTACGCGTTTTTTCGATACCCTGTAGCAAATTTTGCCAAACATAAAATATTGATGGTTGCGACTATCAACAGAAAACTACTGATGTTTACATTTGCTCCTACAGTTCTGCGCCTAAACGGATCCCTTATTACAAACCAAACAGGCAAACATACACATCTTACTCACTCGACCAATGCCATGCTCCCAAGTCACAGGTTACACCTTATAGCACAACTGCAAAAAGCATACTACAGTAGCTGAAACTCTCCAATCACCACATTGTAAAGCATCGAACTTTCCTCAGCTAAGGAACCCCCGATTGAATCATTTGTATATTTCGTCACTGCCAATTGACAAACGCTTCCAGCTTCTTTGATGCTCCAGACTAGAACATCACCAGCATTTTCCTGGTCCTTCAACAATTGAACCACCGCGTCCAAATTCCAAAGTTCACAAGTTTGTCTGCCCCCACAAACTTCTGCTACATAATTCACTCCATCATAATAGACAAGAAAGATGCCACGCGTTGATACTTATTCACAGCTTCACTGAACTATTTCCATTGACATCCCAATATCATTACAGTAAAATATTTACAGATCACAAAGCTTCAACCTTCCCAAATCTCATCATTCTACCTTAGCATCTTCTATTGTGTGGATCACAAAGCTTCAACCTTCCCAAATCTCATCATTCTACCTTAGCATCTTCTATTGTGTGGATAACTGGATATGTAGAGCTACCTAATTCTTGGACTGTTCTATGGCGCCAGATAGACCCAAGGGCAACCTCAACATCTTTGAACGCATTGCATCTAAGAAACAAGGCTATCAACTGTACAACTGCAATTCATATATATACAAGAGGATAATGAGGCCCTACCTTGACTGCACTGGACGACTGTCCAATTCTTACAATGCAAGTTTTGAAGAGGGCATTGATTCATCAAGCCATCTAATACTGTGTTAGCTGGACAAATGCATCTATCTATTGAACAACATCTACGAGAAAACATGTGCATGCATTCTCCCTAGGCCCATATAAACAACCGCTCGCCCAGGCAGTCCCCACTAACCTGATTTTATCATATGGAAGCACTTCCAAACCTTTTTACACTTGGGAAAGGAAGCTGACTAAGGAGAACAACAATCCAAATAGGATGGCTATTTACACTTTGGTTAACTTGGTTATGATTATTTGGGAAGCCTCCGAGTGGAATGATGGGGCCAGGACAAGATGTCACTCACAACCTTCTGCAAGGGAGGCTAATGAATCTTGTTTTGTATCTTACAAATAGCAGGTCAGACCAGAGATGTGGATGCCCAAGAAGCAATGCGCACCAGAAGCTGCGACACTTCTATAACACCACCACCACCACCACCACCATGTCACTGACCAGGCTTCATATCATCTTGTACCTTTTAGCTGGACCATGGTGTGGATTCATTGCTTGGCCAAACATGAGGCCTATTGAACACATCATCATTGCATGGAACAACATATAAGTCTCATCTCACTTGGTAATTGTCCTCGGCGTAGATAGAGACAAGAGCATTATCGCCAGCACCGGCAGCAAGGAGTGATTTGTATGGGTGGAAAGAAAGGCAGTTGACACTACCTATTCGCTGACCCATAAAAGATGGCTGGTAGCGAATTATTGTCAGTTGTTCTCCTTCAAGACTAAACACTTTTATCATCTGCTTGGCTGAGCCACTTGCAATAACTGGGGCATGCCTATGAACAGCTAGTGCTGTTAGTGAGCCTCTGTGAGCTTCAATGGTGAGGTAGGGTTCAGATGCCCTTCTAACATCAAGGAACTGAATGTCTCCGGCTTGAGACGCACTTACAATCTGTAATAGCATAAATAGCAACAAGGGAGCTTTGTAAAGCTCAAAAAATCCCAATAAAATTCTAAAATATTCGTTGCTGCATAAAGAACATTGTGATACGGATTTACCTTGTATGGATCAAATCCAGGTTGAAATCCTATACCAACAACTTTTTCTGATCTTGGAGCATGTGGTCTTGCTGTATATACTAGCCTACAGCAATGCAAAAAATTGAACTTAGAAAGTAGCATAAATGTGTGTACAAATAAGCATACATGTGTTGGAGGCGGAGGATGCAACATGAATCAGAATCTCTGCCATGGAACATATGGTTGATATCTCATCAAATGGCATGCCAGCTAAAGGATGCAGACAATTATCTACTTACCTATCAGGTGTTCTCACGTCAAATATCCGGACTGATGCATCAAAAAGACCAGCTGCGAATTGACCACATTGAACCTGAGATGCAGACTGAAAAAAGAAGCTAAAACCATTATTTCGATTTCTTGACTACTCAAGAATAGCACATATGCACAGTAACAAGAACTCACAAGAGCTGAAATGCCGCTATCACAGGTTGACTGAATGGTGTTGACAAGTTGTTCCTTGTCAAGATCCCATACAAGGATAGAAGACATGTCACCAGATGCATACTGTTTTCAGCAAAAGGAGTAAGTTTACGTATTCCAATATGATTAATGAGACATTACAAAACATCGGGAAAAGGCTTTAGAGTATCACCAGATAGCCTGACTGCTGCTGCCAATCAAATACAATACTGCGACCAGCACTTCGAGAGCCTTGAACTGACGAAAAAGCAGTTACAAGTTTTTGCCCACCCTTTTGAGTATAGTTTCTCCATATGCGGACATTTCCATCACCTACAATATGAAAAAATTACATATCAAAATGGCACAAAATGAATGGAAACGGAAAAACATAAAAGATAAGGGATAAGGGATATACTTGAACCAACTAACAGCAAGCTATTATCAAGTTCATTGATCAGCAAAAGTTTCGATAGGCCTCTGTCAGATAACTTGTGGTTTTCAAAAGTATTCACTGGCAGTGCATCGTCATAGTTCCATACTCTGAAATGAGAGACCAAACTTTCACACATCTGCAACACTGCATCTGAAGCACAATTTTTAAAAATTTTATCAAGAGACTCCAGTATAATTTGTTTACCTTATTTGCTCATTTTCATCAGCAGCAACAACAATAGGAGAAAATGGCAACAATAATGATGCTTTTGTACCCAACTCAAACCTCGTATCCCAACTAGCAATTTGGCTGGTCATCTTGCAAGCTGCTAATTCCACCGACACAGAAAAAGAGGACACATAAAATTAATCAAATAAATAAGTAGAGAACTCCAATATAATTCGAAGTAATGGTGTCCGACCACTTACAGGATCTTTGGCATTTAGCAATGCAATCCATAGCAATTCGTTCTCGCTCCTCTCTTCTAGCATTTGCTTCCTCGTTATCATCAGAACCAGTTAGAAGTGGCCTCGAAAAGTGACCACAACTCCATTTGTAAATTGTTGATTGTGGTAGTATATCAAGCCCCATATTACTGGGTGCTGGAGTGGAGCTTAAAATCGGATCAGCTAAGCCATCAGGTGAGTTCAAAAGATGTGGTCTGAACTCCATCGAGCACACTCGGCGCAATCCTGTGAAGTACTCGTGCTGTGGGGGACTAACAGGAGGAGTCCTAAAGGCCATCGAGAAATTTCCTACAAAATTTTGAAAGAGCTGAATTCAATAACCATTTACCACCACACTAGTGCACAGAAAAAAAGTATGCATACTCCAAGCGCGTAGCAAGGATAGAATTGTTAACCTACCAGAGTTCATGTCAAACCAGGAAGAGGAGCGTGCCATTCCAAAGTTTGATGGAGCAGGCGCAGCTGCAGATGTCTCGCCTAAGTGTGCACCTCCAGAGCTAAGTCTACTATTTCTCATGACCACTTGCTCAACACCTATGAGGGACAGTGCCCTTCGTCCAATACTTGCAATTCTTGGATAAGGATCTTTAGCAACATTGCACATAGTTGCTATAAATTGGGAATATATCCCATTATCAACAGGCCTTGACCTTGCGTAGCTGAGACCACCATTACTTGCATTTTCTCTCAGTAATATGCCTGAGTCAGAGTGTTGGGAAGAATCATCTGACTGTGGAGAACCATGCATGATGCTATTCGTCGCAATCGGGCTGCTCGTAGAGATTCTTCCATCACGGCCAGTGGCACTGTTATCACTGCCAATCCTTAAAACGGGACCAATATGTGAGGCAAGACCACTGCTACCTTGTATAAAGCTGCTGGGACTGTAAACATTGCTTGAATTAATATTAGCCAATGATGGTAATGACTTCAGGAGTGAATTGGTTTGAGGCTTCCAGTACTCAGCAGCAACAGATTTGATATGTTTGTTGTGCCCCATTGCAAAGCGAGTAAGCGCTGGAAGACATCAGATCAACTAAAAATCATTGCCACAAAATTAAGAGGAATCTATACACTCAACACTTTACTACACGAGTGTAAGTAAAATGTATTTGCCAAATTCACGTACCTACAGCAACCTCGGATCTAACAAGAGGGCTACCATCTGAAGAGATCTGTAGAAGGCTTCGGACAACATTTATTTCAGCTCTCACCTTTTCATCATCATCAGAATCGTCATCAGCTCCATTCAGTGATGGAGATCCAATATCCACAAGATTTCCAAGTGCAAAAACAGCAGAAGCTCTAACCTAGTAAGATCAAATATTTAACACTTATATTGTGAAGCAAGTATAAGGAAGAATTAGCACAACGTAACAGCCATACTTCGGGTTGAGGCTCTGACAATAAGCATATAACAATTTCTGGTGCATTTGATTGCAGACCAAGTAACTGAGCCTCAGGATAATCTTCCCAAAGTTTGCCAAGGCATAGACAAAGCCATTGCAAAAGCAAAGGCTCTGTCTGTGCATCATTCGGATTTTCAGGTTGCAGATGTCTCAGGCAAACATCTATAAGCCCTGCATTAACACAAGCCTCTTGCCCAACCCTATGCCCATCCACAATAACTGCTAAAACAAAAGCAGCCATTGCACGCTGCTCTGGGTAAGCATCCAAACTGTCAAGAAACCTGATAAAGTATCCATGCCCTCCATCTTTCACCAAGTCAACCTGGCACGACTGTCATTTGAAAAACAGGGCAACTAAGTAAATACCTAAATCTTGAGAAATAAAATGAACCGTGAGAGATTTCAATGTCTAGTGTTACCTTATCGAGAGAGAGAATTTTTGTCCATATGAACACAAGAATTTGGCGCAACTCCATTGCACTTGTCTGAAGCAGTTTCAGTACATAAGGGAAGATACCGACGGACAAAGCCTAAAAATGTTCCCAAATTTGAAGTATGAATAAGATAATATATGATTACAATCTACCCGAAAAAAGGACACGTGGAACGTGGAACAGTCAACTCCATACCAAATCAACTGCCCAAGGTCCCATGTCAAGAAATCTTCCAAGCAGAACAAGTGCTCTAAATCTGTGAGACTGACTAAGCAAAACCTACACAAAACACAAGTGTATTAAAGCAAAGAAAAGTGATTGATAATTAAAGCAAACCCATGTAACATTTCCAGCACAAATACTAAAAGGAGCTACGAGATGAGCAACCATGGATTTTGCAATACCATATTGAAATGTAGGATTACAGAATGGTATAAATAGAACCAAGATGGCATAAGTGTGTCACACAATAAAGCCTCTTGGATGTCCACCCAATTCTTTTTGCCATCATTTAGAGAGTCAGTTGCCACTCAAATAACAACAAAAAAAACCAATAGCATCGTGAATAATTGGTTGGAAAAAATGCCTTGCCTGAAGAACAATAGGCAATTGTTCAGGGGGTTTCTTGTCTTCAGAGCCATGATCAAGCCACACTTCAAATGCTGTCAACTGCTCCGTGAAAAATGGACTCGGCTGGTTCCAGTATAGAAATAAATAAAGTGATGATACTGAAATGATAATTCTCAAACAGCATAATAATGCTAACAAGATGTCCATGTTTTCCCAAAGTACTCCCTCCATATTTTTTTATATGATACCGTTGACTTTTACGTTTACGTTTGACTATTCGTCTTATTGAAAAATATATATAATTTTTCACTATATTGTTATAATTTGATTTTATTATTATAGGAAATTTAAGTATGACTTATAATTTTGCATATTTGAATAAAACTTTTGAATAAGACGAACAGTCAAACGTATATTCAAAAGTCAACAGAGTCATATTAAAAAAACATGGAGGGAGTACTAAAAAAGCAAAGGCAGGTAACAGCACCTGAAACTCTTCACTGGGATCAGCAATCAATTGAGGAAGCTTAGAAAGGCAGATCTCTGCAGCCATATCCCATGCATCCCTAAAATTTAGCAAATTTAAGAAAATGCAGAAGAGGTAGCTAAAATAGATAAAGAATGACTACAGCCATCGATTACCACATATGGTGCTGATGAGTTGGTGGCAACAAAGGGTATGAAATTGGGGAACAATTTGCAGACCGCATGATTCTCTCAGCAAGTAAGAAGTTGCGAAAGAGACTAGCAACCAAAAGATCCTGCCTGAAAAGTCTTTGGAATAGATCTGCATAGTGAAAATTGAACCGTTACAGATCAAACAAATAAATGAGAAAAGCAATTCATCACTGGCATTACTTGTAATTAAAATAAATATCAGTACCTTGAGGAAGAACATTCCATGCGATAGTGTCTGTGATAGCAGTGAAAATCCAGTTCAACTCCCCTAGAAGAGTTTTACGGTCATTTTGCCTTCCAGGAATTTGGTCAATAAGATTCTGTTCCATAGAATCACGGAGTAGCGATCGCTTACAAAACCTGAATAATTTATATACATGAATACAGACCACTATTGATGCAGATACAGCATTAGAAGCATGAGAAACTCTATGCTACGAGAACCAAACATGAGAAGGGGACGAACCAGTGCAGCGCCATTTTGATGGGCGTGGTGAGGCAAGCTGTGAACACATCAGCAGGAAATTCCGCACTCTGTGGGAGAGTTTGATGTGCCTCACAGGCAGCAAGGAGAATGCAATCCTTCAATGAAGATGAAGAAGAGCTAGAACTCCAGTCTAGACGCTAAAGTGAACATGAATGATCATAGTAAATATTAAACAGCCCAGCAACAGAAACAGATAGGAATTATCATTATCACTTTCAACTTCAAATATATGAGGCATGTATAAAAATTATAAGGTGTTTTCAGCCATGAATCAAGATGAGTTGGACTGTTTAATATTTACCATACCTCCAGAAAAGCTTTCACGATCATTCCAGCTGCTGAGCAGTCAAAAACATATATAGAAGGTGTTTTCAGCCATGAATCGAGATCGGTAATGGGAAGCGGAATATACTGTGTGTAACTCTGCACCAAGAAGTAAAAAATAGCACTTCATCAAAAGAACACATGGATAAACAATGTAGCAACTTATGCAGCGTCTTTGCAACATTCACCTTGTTAAATACCCAAATCTCCCCATTAGCTGTAGGCTTTGGTACACCATGACCATTGTAATGAAAAAGAACTCTCTCTGTTCTAGCAAATTTGCGGCAAGTATTACAAAGCTTCTTAACTTCCTCAACTGTTGGATCCAGCTGAATCTTGTAACGAGCCTGCAAACATCATTCAGACATGACATAAGTAATGATATCATAATAGTCTATAAACAGGAAAAAAGCGCCTCACCTTTGGCTGCCATCGCTCATATTGTGAGTGTAATGTTTTCCCAATAGTTTCAAGGGCTTTTGGAGGTGCCATAGAAAATGGATCTGAGGATAAATCAATGAAAGAGCTATGAGCTGAACTGAACTGAAAGCAATTGTACAAATGCATTAGGAATACAAAGATGAATCACCATTCTTATTTCAGATAAGCTTCCTCAGTCTAGATTCTAGAATGAATAAACAAATAATAATTTTTATTGATCAAGTTATTATCCTCTACATTAATGGTACTTATAGTGCAGACCAGAAAAGTTTAATCCTCTACAACCAATCATCAAGTTTTCATAGATCAAAGTTTTTGTATATCTATAATCAGCTAAAGAACACAGAGCAAAAATAATACTCTTTGGGGTATAAGCAAAGAGAAAATTAACAGTAGTTCTACAAAATAGGATGTGTCAGACACTTAAGACTGTGTTTGCTGTAATAACCTCTGGTTACAGAAAGGAGAAAAAAAAACTTGCTGGTGTTTAGAACAGTCAAGAAAAGATATAGCTTAAATGAGTTCTAAACAACATGCCAAGTAGAGAGAAGAAACAACAATAATAATGGAATTGCAATCCATAACCATGAAATAAATCTGTCAACTGCTGGCAATTGTAAATTTTCCAGTTGACTGAAATTCAAAGAATATATATCTGGCCAAATGTTTACCTATCCAGCACTCCTTCCTTGCACAAGGGGAAATCTTGATAACATCAGGTGGATCAACGCTAATGTTTAAACACAACACAAGAGCCACACAACCAGTTTTCATCTGCACTACAAAAACATTATTAGTAAATAGCATCAAGGCAATAGCATCCAACAGTACAAAGAAAAATAAAAGACAAGAAATAATTCCTACTGACATGAATCGTTGACATTGGCACTATTTAAGTTTAAACTTGGCTTTTTCTTGGGAATATATAAATACTTGAAAATACAGCATCATATATGTATAACCATACAACTTTCATTATTATGGATTTATATATACCTGAAAATATGATATACTATTGAAGTAATTTGTGGTTAAAGGGAAAAGGCCATAGTCAGCAGTGTCATTTATTCCAGAACATGGGGAGTACAATCAAAAGTATAGAACATCCAAAAGAAGAATTCAAAAGACCACAAAGGTATTGGCACAGTCCATTTGAAAAGTAAGGTTATTTACTGATTAGCTACTTTAGGAGAAAACAAACAGACCACAGCCATGCTTAGACAGGTCATAATAATTTAGCATATTCTTTTCATGAAGCACATGCCACAAGCTGGTTATTAAACTTCAACATTATGCTCTACTCTAGAAGAATAAAAATAAGATACAAAACCTAACAGGGACATCAGTCATCTGGAGGGGACAGAAATAGCTTATTCTACACGAGTGTTCTTTTATCGATAATAAGCAATTTTTTTTACAATTGCCAAAAATATATAGGGGAACCAAATCATCTACATTTTACAAAAGTGAAATTTGTTGTACCCGAAAGCAAACATCTCATAACACTGCCACTCAAGATCTCAAGGTTCTTAATTATCATCTGTTTTCCACTATGCGCTCCTTCCCATCCATCATCATACTTCATTGCAATTTACATTCCTTAATTACTGCATGTTCACACGCTAGCGCAACATGTGGTGGAAATCTCGTAAGCCTCTAATAACACCATTGTGTTGGTTAGCCAACAGCAACATGGTGATTATGCTAACATAATTCAGAATTTGTCCATTGCCCCACTCACCATTTTTCACACATTAACTTAAACACCATCCACCAAAATCAGTTGACACCATTTTTTGTCTTTGCACAACATGGTGCCAAACAGCCAATCACCTGAATAGGGATTCAATCATCTCATTTGAAAGTAATCACAACTACATAATCCATCCCGCTTAAGAAAGACTCAATGGCCATCCCAAAACTGACTACCTGAAGGCAAACAATACGGTGGCACTGATAAGAAAGACAGGATGCTTCCTTGAACTTTCTATGTGAAACATAGATAAGACAAGTTGTGTATTGCCATGCTGCATTTAATCATGCAGAAGAATGGTGCAACATCACAGCAACATTTGTCATATGTCCCAGTTGTGTCAATTAACAATATGATTAATTTGATAAAATGAGCGCATGGTTTGAGCCCTGCACCTCAGCCCCTACAAATTCAGAGATGGCTGTACTGCTTACATACCACTACTAGATATGGTAGTTTCATCCATTGCATGAGTTGAGAATCCCAAATTACAGCTCAAAGTATCGTCATGATCAAATTATAATAATACTATACGAAACAAAATTGATAAAACATACTTAAATTTGTTAGTACGACACCCACTTAACCCAACCAGCAGCTGCCCCTAAACGCGTTGGAAATTACCACCCTATATGAATCCTCCAAAACAGCGGGAGCAGGCAGAACCGCAAGAGAAGGTGCATCATCCATTACCCGGTCTTTGGGCCGCCATTTGGAGACGAGCCCGCTGGTGGACGAGCCGGCCGCAGCGGCGGTGGCGGCGGCGGCCTCGTCGAACCCATCATGTCGCTGCTCGCACAGCACGACGACCTGGGGCAGGAGGGCCACGGGCGCCGGCGGGTCGTCGTTCCTGGGCGGCGGGTCCGGGCCATTGTCGAGGACGGGAAGCTGGCCGTCGAGGTGGTTGGTGTGGTGATTGGGCAGGGGCACGGAGGCGGAGGAGGAGTGGACGAGCCTGGACGCCATGAGATCTCCCAATGCCATCTACGCTTGCTGCCTCACCTGGTGGCGGCCATGAGGAGGGAGGAGGTGGGGCCGGGGTCGAATCGAGTCCGCCAGACAAGGGAGCTCGGCCCCGCGGGCGGCCGCTGAGGCAGGAGGAGGAGGGGTTTAGGGTTAGGGTTTGGGAGGAGGGGAAGAAGCGGCGGTGGAAGAGGTGAGGCGAGGCGAGGAGCGAAGAGGAAGATGGGACGGCCAAAATATAAAAATCGGAAATTGGATTCTCTCTTCTTCCTCTCGCTCCCCTTTTTTCTTTTCTTTCTTTTGCGATGCGAGCAGAGAAGATGAGATGCGCAGGCTCGTGGCCGTGCGCCTCTTCTCTCTGTCTTCTCTCCCTTTTTGTTTTTCCCTCTTCTTCTTTTTCTTGTTCTGTTTCTGTTTTTTTTTCTATCTTGTATCACTATTTACCTATATGTTTTTTCAGTGATGATGATTAAGCAGTTAAGCACAAGGACAAATGGAAGTTTGCAACTAAAAAGGTTGCTCCTTCAGGTCCTAAAGCTAAGTGGCTCCTTTAGCTAGTTTATTTACGAGGATGTTGCATGCACAGCATGACTCAACTGCCTTTTGATATCATCTTTGCTCAACATGTTGCTAGTAAAAGTAAATTATACTGAGTCTATTCTAAAATATAACACCCACATATTTTTGCTTTATTATAAGAATAAGCAAAACGATGTATTAATGATTAATAAATAATTTATGGATAAAATATTTATATACGTGTTTCTAGCGATCTAAAAGCAAATGTTGAAAAAAGCGTCATGGTAAAACTCCAAAATCCACTCTAGTTTTAAGTTTCAAAATTTAAATTTTGACTTGTAAGCATAAGTGTAAGTAAAAAGATGGAGTTTGAGTAATTTTTTTAGTGGGAATTAAGGTTAAGAAAAATAGATTAGGATGGTCGAGAGACATTGAAAATTTTAAAGGGGCAATTGTGTTTTTTACTATATTTTAAAATCTAGCTACCAGTTTGACCTTATTTTCTCAACTTTGTTTATTTGACCCAACTTTTTGAAAATAAAACTAACGTTTAACCATATTTTGTGAAGTTAGTTAACGGTGTTAGAATTGGGGTAAAATGCCTTGCCTATTTAAACTCTACTTACTTAAGATTTTGTCCATTTAGCGAATTTGACAAAATTTTAATTGAACCTTGATAAATTTAGCATATATCTTGGCACAAACAAAACTTTGAGAACTTAGGGTCAAATAAGTAAGGGTATAAATGGTATTTGGTCTTCAGTTTAACATTGTTAAGTTAACTTTACATAATAGGGTTAGACACAACTTTATATTTGAACATTATGGTCAAATGAGAAAAGTTAAGAAAACAAAGTCAAAAATTGGTATTTAAACTACAAAATCGGGACAAAAGCTCAATTATTTCTAGTTTTAAATATGAAGTGGTTGGTGAGACATACAGTAGCGTAGATAGTATTAGATATGCTTATATGGTAGAATAAGATTTAAATCTTAAAAGTGTTTACATTTTGAAACGGAGGGAATAATATTTATGTTGCTTGACTTTCTTCTTGAAAAAAAAAGAAAAGAAGTGATCTATCAATTTTTAAATTCCAAAAATTCAATCTTTGAAGGTCTGTTTAGAACGTCAGAATTTCACTTACAAGAATTATGGAGAACTTTATCTAACGTATGAGGCATAAAAATCAGAGTGCGTTTCGGGAAGATAAGTGAAGAAGGCTATTGTGCGATAAAGCAAGCTTATGAAAGAAAAAGATGGTGATTACACAACTGATATAAATTATGTAGGGAGAGCACCTTATAAAAATATATATTGCATATAATGATGGAAAATTTCGAGTTTAAGTATTTTTTTTAGAATTGTACTTTTCCAATAATAATGATAATGATACCGCAATAAGGCCTCTTTACATTCAAAATCTTTTACCACATTCTTTTGAAAACTGTTGAATGTGTCATAAAATGTTTTAATACAATCTATAAGTGAGATATGCGTTTTAATTATGTCAATTCCTTTTTCATTAATCGGATTGCATGGTGAACTCTAGAAAAAGTGTCGTTCTCTTATTTGATTTAATTAATCGCATCACCAATTATAATTGCAAAATGTACAACGGAAAAAAAATCATCTAGCCTACTAGGCATAAAAATTAGTGTCAGGTGATGGTGATCGGAATCTCTATGCACACAAAAGCTCAGTGAAAGGGAAAACGTTCACACGCAAGACGCAACAGCGGGTCCAAAGGATATGAATACTTTATTAAGAAAATAAAGGGTATGTATAATAATGAAAAAAATGAATGGAAGCATATTCCAAAATTCTATATTTTTTGTAATAATGACACCGCAATAAATCCTCTTTACTTTCAGTTTTTTACTGCATATTCTTGAAAACTTTTGAATGAAATTCTTCAATGCAATTTGGAAATGAGATATGCAATTCGGTCGCGTCAAACCATTTTTTATTCACTGGACTGCTGGGTGAACTAGAAATTAATGCGGTAATTGTAATGGTATATTTGCAACCAAAAAAACATGAAAAATACTTTTATATATGTAGTCTTAGCGATCTAACAGACAAGGCTAGAAAATAAACATTAAGGAAAAAAATCTTAAATCAACTCTAAATTTAATGTTATATATTTAAATTTTGATTTCTAAGTATAAAAAGAAAAAAAAAGGGTGTACGTCATTTGTCATATCCACAATTTCATTAATCAATAATATCGGCAACTAATATATTTTGCATCTAATGCCACTTGCTAAGAGAGGGATTAGATTTCCAGTAAACGTTCACAGTAGTGAAGTCCACTCATCTTTCTACTCATAACAACAAATCAGATAAAAAAAAGAGTGGACAAACAAAAACACGACAAAAAGGAAAGGTTGATTTGAGTTTGGCTGTCATTGCAGTGCATGCACCGAGCTAATGCCTCCTTGATTATCAACTTGGCAGTAGTGCACCCCTCCAATTTTGTTGCTTCCCCATGCAATAGGAATAAAATAATACAACTTGTATCGTGTACCTATTGAACCTGTGAGCGACTCGTTTGTTCTTTGATGCATAAAAATATTTAGGTAGGGCTGCATGATCTAGCAACACAATCCATTAAGCCATTAAATATATTTATTCTTGTTAAGTTATATCAAGAAGATGAGAGCTCCCGGGCTAGGCCACGTCGATCTCTTCAGCATTGGCAGGCCAACGACCGCATGCCTGAAATAGATTTTCAACAAAGTTTGCTTAGGAAATTGCAGAGAAACAACAAATCAACGTAAAAGAGACTTTGCACTCGCATGATCTGGAGAGCTTCAGAAACAAGCATAGTATATAGTATCACAAAACAATCATTAACAACAGATACTCCGTTGTTGTTTGAGGCTGGTAACTCTAAAATATGATGTCAACTGGCATGTAAGGATTTTTTTTGTAGTCCATGCATCCTTTTAATATTTCTTTTCAAAAAAAATACTAAAACTTATTTTCAAATCTATATGGTTTGATCACGTCTTTCCGTCTAACGTGTAAAAATGACTATATTACACCATAATCTATCGTAATACGTTAACATGATAATATTTTTGGTCATATCGGTCATCCTTGGCACGCTAGCCCGGTCAGATTTGTATAGCCGAACGATGCATTTTAGAACTAATGTTAAGGATGGGTTGTTTTTAAAAATAAATATTAAAAATATGCTAGAAATTGAAAAGAAATTGCATTTCAGCCGAGTGAGCTGTCATCTTGGTAGCAAAGGAAAAATGGCAGATGCTAGTTGGCTCCCGACATTGCCTCACAACTTTATAACAGCAGGTGAGGTACCCACCACATTTGCTGTGCTCCAACGTCACCTGGGAATGGGGATCCATATGTAGTAGTATTATCCATACGAGTCCTGATGAAATGATTCCTGGGAGCCATACTATTTGGGTTTTGGCCACTGCCAACCAATGTCAGGTTGACACCCACTCACTTGCCTTTACTCGACTATATATGTGCATCATCATCATCATCATCATCATCATCATCCTGCCGAATCCAAATGGTTTGATTGTCACTCTGTCAGCCAGTGTCAATTGTTGTTCTATGTACAGATTTGTGTCAATCTCACCAGTAAACAAAACTTTGAGCCCGAATTGTTTCCTGCTGATTTTTAGAAAGACTCTTCTAATTGTTTTTTCCTACTTAAGAGAAAATTGGAACATATTGGTGTAGTGTGCAAATTGGGCAAGAGAACAAGCCCTAACGGCGCATCACACTCAGGTACAGTGCTTGAGCCAAGAATTAAATGCCCCAGTTTGTCTTGTTTGTAAATTAACTAATGAATGGGTCATTAGAGGATATTTCATTTCATTTGAGATACCTGTACCATGCACTTTGTATTTCAGCCACTGTGGGTTGGATTTTCAGTCCTTAATGGGCAAATACGCAGCTTCACAGAATCTGGTTATTCTGCAAAACCAAGCTCAGTTAATTAACAAAAAATCCAAACCAGCTGTGCTGAATCATCAGTATGATGGTTGTTGGCTGTGAACTTTTATTTGGAGCAAGCACAATGTCAGAGTAGTCAGGACGAGGGGGGGTGGGGTGCACACAGAGCAACAATTGCAGAAGCAAAGAGGAGCAAAGCTAGCTGTTTACAGGTAGGCTGTTTCAGAACAGGATTATGGGTGGTGTGGTCATAGCCATAGGACTTGTACCTTTTGGCGCATGTGCCCCAGCCCCTCCCTCCCTGCTCTTCTCTCCTTTCTTCTGTGTGTGTGTGTCAAACACTCAAAACTGTCAGTATACTAGGAACTCTGCAGCAAACTGGAGACCTTTGCAAGAGTACAATGATGAGACTTGTCATCAACCAGAAAGAAATGTACTAGTGTTTCTTCTAATAAGAAAAATAGAAGTGCACACATGCTCAATTAAAAATTTACACCTTTTCTTTTCTTTTCTTTTCCTTTCCTTTCATGTGGCTGTATAAACCGGTAAACATACACACTGAAGTCAGTAGCCATGTGATGGAATTGAAAATTATCCCGAAGTCAGAAGCAACATTATAGATGGAGTTCTAAAATAACATTCCCGCTATATGCTTTAATTTCACATGCCACTTCATAGCATAAAGGAAACAACTGCACATGAATATGACCAATTTCTGCCTAGCTTGTAATGCGCAGTTAAATTATGTACCTTGTAGTTTCATGCTTGGCATGCTCTAACCAAGGCAGCATGAACAGTATGTACAGTAGCAACACCTATATATCTTTAATAATATATGTGCATAGTTAGTTTTGAGTGAATTACCCAATAGAGCTTTTTTACTCCTCTGGTGCAATAAGATGGACCATGGTTTTTTCCTTATTTCTCAACCTCCTCTGCTACTGCCCCATTATCATTCATTTGTCAACAGACCATGGATACCCTTCAGAATGGAGACTTCCCATGGGGCCTAGCAGGAGCTTTTCTGAACACTATTGGACCATTCCCTGCAGAAATAATTGCAGTTCAATGCATAGATGAATACTTTGCATTTCATCAGGTGGAAAAAAGTTGCCGAGTAATATAAGAAGGTTTAGAAACTCAATATTACCAGTGGACATGTCAAAGGTTAATCCGGTGAGGAGGAACTGCAACGGCAGTAATCAGGAATCGGGATGAAGGAGAGCCTAACCATTGCGTATAGAACTCTGAAGTTCTACACACCAAAAAAACAGTAGATAATGCCCTTTCACGTGTTTAGAATCTGCAATAGGATGGCATATTAAAAGTTCTATACATCGCAATTCTCAGGTTGCTGTGTACCCATGAATCATGAATCATGGGTAATACACTTTTACAACCCCAATCAAAATCAGACCTAGCAGACAAATCACCTGATTGGGATAGGAATACCACGAGACGTGAGAGATGACCAAACATACAATTTCCTTGAGTTAAATGAAAGAGAGAAAAGCCTCCAACATTGCCCTTTTCAGCTTTCAAATTCCGTTGATATGTAAAAACTGTTCATAAGCTTCTGCAAACCAAACAAAAAGGTGGCCCAGAAGCAGTTTCAAGATGAGTTTGGACACAAGCACACAACTCTGTACATCCAACAACAGAAGTCTATGATTACAAATATCTATCAGGGCAACACTAACATTTTTATTCATCTTTCATTGCCATCTCATGCCTCCGTTTCTGAGCAACCTCAACAAGCAGAGTCAGCAGGGCTTCACATACCTGCGATGTGTCTGCCTGATCCCTAGGTTCCTCTTTCAGTGAGGAATAAACCATCCACGCATGGTCTAACTTCCGCTCTGGGTGGACCACCACTGATCCAGGAACTTCAGCATCCTTCCTTGTCACAAGACCATCACTCTTCTCACCATACCTTGCTACCAGCAGTTGTGAGCATGCTGCCATTGCAGCTGAAAGTGGCATTACAACTGGGATCCTGGTAGGATTCCCATCAGCTGCAGCTGGGAGCTCCAAGTGTGCAACATGAGAGAGGGCTGTGACCACACTGGGGGTGATGCTTGCCTCTGTGTGGAATGAGACAATGAGAATCTCAGGAGGCAATGGATTCTGCTGCAGGAATGCTTTCCTCTTCTCATATGTCAGATCTTCCAGAGCCTGAAGATCGCCCTGAAAAAAAAAGGCAATGAACATCAGTTTCGTCCATTGTGTAGGCTGACAAGGTCACAAACAACTCATCAAGACAAATACCTTAAGGACTTTGGATACCAAAATCTCCATGAGTTTACGTAACCTGACATAGTCACCAAGCTGGCCTTCTCGTAAGATATCTGAAGCAACTGGGCTTCCTCCATATGGGCTTTGAGCTAAAGCCAAGCCTGCAACCTTGTCCTCCAACTGTGGCCAGTAAATGGAGAGTGCTGCTGCTGCATCTACACCACCCTTGCTATGACCAAGAAGTAGAACACGCTTCTTTGATCCCCAGTATATTTCTTCTATGTACTCTTTTATCTCACTTGCATTTTTACTTACTGAAGACTGCATGATGCATTGTGTCTTACTTGATGAGAAGAATATCAAGAGTAGGTCATACAAAGATTAATATATGGAAGTACCTCACTGTGGATCTTGGCAATATGACAAGCAAGACCCATCTTGGAGAAGTATGATTTTGTCTTGACGAAGTAAAGAGGTCCATGTTTACTAAACAAACCTGTAAACAGTACAAGAACAAATGTCATCACAAGAATTTGCCAAAATGCAAATTCACAAACAAGGTGGCAGCAAACTAGCCTGGAACCAACAAATAGACCACTGAATCAGGCAGCTTATGTTCATTTTTTCTGACAAGGAAGGAAACAACCAATGAGATAAAAAAGAAAGAAAGATGGCCTATATAAGAATCTTTGCTGACCTCACAGAGTCAAGAATTTCTAAGAATCTGGTTGTTCCATCCTCAGTTGGAGGTAAGCTTTGATCCCGCTGAAGCCATCCAATATCATCTGCTGAGCCACGAACCGTTTTCCGAGCACTCTCTACAAGACTACAAGAAGGATATCAAATACTAGAAACTTATTTTAAAAAGAGATCACTTCATCCACAGATGTTGAGTTCCGTATTGCAATTTAATCCAAATTGAGCATCAAAATGACTCCTGTTCTCCATGCACACATATTGACTTGATTGTTTGGAAATTGGCATGGTACAAAAAAAAAGGAAGTATGTGTGCTAAAAAAAGAGTTGGTTCTGAATTTTGATGCAATTGTTTGCATGGACAAAATAGACCCACCAAGTGGAAATTACATAACAAGTGAACTTAATTGTTAGTATAGTCAAACATGCATAATGTTATGATATGTGCAGCTCGTATCACGCTATCACCTAAATGTTAGAATTAGAATTCACAGGACAAGATCAAAAGACAAATGCAAAAGCAGTCTGTACTCTGTACCCTTGAAACAGCGAAGCTCCATTCTGGAAGACACGCAAAGGTGCTATCTGTCCTGTGATTTCCTGAGATGAACTCCCACTATAATCTATTTCACCAGATGAGTCAGCTGACTGTTGAGAAGAAGCCTGAAAAGATCCACCAGGGGTCGGTGCAGGTGGCAGCGTCGTTAGCTCTTGTCCTTCCTCAGAAATACCTGTGCAATAAATCAAGGAGGTGAAGCAAAATTACTGCGTGAGTAAATTTTGTAATGAAATTTGTTAACAGTAGAGGTAAATCCTGTCCATGTACAATTGTCCATATTGGCATTACATCTCTCTCCATGTACTGTGTAACATGGTACTAGAGATAAAGAAGAGCTCTAAACAAATCAATCCCATCCTAATATTCGTGCAAGTACCAAATATCTCTAACATAATTGACACAACAGAGTTATTTGGCAAAGTAAGGAGAAGGTAATTAACCTGTGTAACCAGATACTGGGAGACACTGGGTAAGATATGAAGCTCTTTGGGCCAGATAAGACGCAGCATGGTTTAAAGCTGGGACGGAGAGGAAGAGCTGTGAATCTTCAGTCCGAATAGCTGTCATCAACCTAGATATATATCAACGGCCGTTAACAAAATTGACATCGCACATTTATAGTTGGCAACAAAAGGCTATACTGATCAAGGAAACTGTAACATTTTTTATTTTTTTTTGGCAAAACACATAGGGCCTGTTTGGGGGAGCTTTAGATTCTGAGAAGCAGCTGCTTGGTAGCCAGCTTCTGAGAATCTAGAAAAGCTCCTAAACCCAGCTTCTCCAGATTCTGGATTCTTAGTTTATTTTCCAAAATCCGTAACTACAGATTCTCAGAAGCTGTGGACCGTTTGGGGCAGTTTCTGACAGAAGCAGCTTCTAGGAAAAGCTGAAGCTGGGAGAAGCTCCCCCAAATAGGCTCATAGGACAGGTTAGTAAACAGGAAAGTAAAGCAAGGAGGGGGGGGGGGGGGGGGGTAAAACATACTGATGACGCAGAAGCAGATGAGTCCCCCTGCGTGTGTGTTGAGGGTAGGGATTCCTCCATGCTTGACTGTTAAAACTAGAAATCAGTAAGTGAAGTGCAAAATCTATTGAAAGATTAGTTTTAGAAGGCAATGGAATGCAAAAGAATAGAATAAAATATAGGCTATACAAAGATGGATTGGAAACATGTCAGCATTGAGGGCATTCTGCCTCAGATGGAATTACTGATACGTAACTTATCCCCTCTGATCTCTTCGGGAATCAAGAGAAGAAAAAAAAAGAAGTTATCTTTGGATTCGACAGACGCTAGCAGAAGTCCCGATTTCATTCCCCAAGTTACTCATCCACGGGCATATATCTAGTCCTGCTAGTGGATTGAAATCCACCCCTCATCCACTCCAACCCAAAGCACTAAGTCTAGTTTTCCCAGCCCAAGCCAATCCACAAAATTATTTTCTAAACCAAATCCAGCCTCAACCACATGCTCCTTCCACCCATACTAGTCCAACTCATAAGTTAAACCCACATGCCAACCCATGGATCCTACCCACAGTAAACCAGCATCTACCCTTTGCGATACATCAAGCATACCCCAAGCCTTTTAGAAATCATACAGTGCAAGCCACTGAACTAATTCACAGTTCTGTCAATCCATACTATACATTACTAATTGTCACCTTAACCAGCATTTCTGTCAGAAAGCATTGCTTCTGACAAATGACATTAGAACCATCAGTAAACACAAAACCCTTAGAAATTTGCCCATTGACACCCTTACAAAATGATTACTTCAGGCTTTAAAGCCATTCTGTATACAAGCAAGAAGTGATCAAATTAAATCCATTGTATATGCAGATAACAAAGCCTTGAAGTGGTTTGGGACCATCCATTTTATGTAGACTAGAGACAATGTTACAAATCATTTCAGCTACAAGCAATTTTGTTTGTCTTCAATATTCAGATAAAAACTACTCCCAAACATACATTACTCCCAAAGTGCATACAATTTTCTGCTCATGCCTGTCAGGCATTCCATCAACAGATAATTCCTCAGTGTATTTCTTCACTCTGCTGTTCTACAATAACAGAGCATATCTCAGTAGTCCTATTCTACAGAGTACACCCAGATGACCAGATTGCATACGATTTTCTAGTGATGGTCTGGAATGGTTTACTAATACTGGGGTTGTATCTATCTCAGGTCAGGTGTGTGTGTCTACTACTTGACAACTCCTCAATTGGTACAGACAATTGCATTGCATCCATATTTCTCATGGCAATAATATACTGTAGGTCGGCTTTTGGCCGGCCCGAATTACAAAATCAGAAAGCATTCATCTTTTAATCTAACGAAAGTAGAAAGCCAAAAATATACTTGAAAGCTTTCAAAATATGCTAGTTAGGATGTCTGATTTCAACCTGCAACTGACAATTCACAAGAAGATGAGATACACACATAACATTTGTGGAAATAGTAAACACTATACCTTAATTACCTTGTTGTTTTAAACCTTAACTAGCCAACCTTACAGGGAGAGAGCCTATATAATTAATGAAAAAACTAGCTATGTCCATTTATTGGACATGTTCCAGAATGTGAAACTTAGTTATGTCCACTTAGAACATAAAAAAAATTATGATTCTTGGTAACTTAGTAACCAGATGCTTCCGTCTCCGGTGGCGCCAGCCGAGATGGCCTCCTGCCGCCTGCCGCCAAGAGCCTGGCCGCCGCGCGGCGCCCGGCGACCAATTCAGTGCAGGTCTTGTCTCACTTCTTTTTTGTTTTTTTTGTGTGTTTGGTTGGCTGGACTTGTCTGGATAGGAAATGGTCATCCAGTTTTTTTTTTTGTGTTTGGTTCACAGGCGAAGCTGGATAGGGTGGTCCAAAAGAGGAATATTCCATGAAGATGCTGAAGGGTGTATCCGGCCAAATTGGTTGGATGAGCTCATCCACCCTTACTAACGGTGTTCATTAGTGATTGTTTAGTAATAATTAGTGTGTTTTGTTATTAATTAGTAATTAATAAGTTTAAATTAGTGTTAATTAGTGATGATAGATATATTTCATTGTTAATTTATACTAATTAGAATAATATTTATATTGATTAATTAATATATTATTTATTAGTAATTAAATATGCTAATCTCATCCATCCTCATCCATACAACTAAACAAAACATTGGATCGTCATATCCATTCAACCAAACATAAATTCAGATCACCATATCTCTAAAAATATGGATGGTCATATCCCATCCCACCTTGACCACTAACCAAACGCACCCTTAGGCTTTTCTTGTCTCTCGACTTCGGAGAAGTTGGGCTTTTCTCTAGCCTTGCCACCCTTCTTCCCTTCATAAGTACGGCTTCCTTCGTATTTTAAAGATAATAGTTTTTAAAGATAATTTTTTCTTCTTATTATTTTTAAAATCATTCACCGGCTTATACACAGGCTATCCTCTAGAACGATGGATCAAGAAATATGATGTTTATAGTGTCCATTTATAGTGTCTCAGCAATTGAAACCAGTAGTCACCGAGTTTTTTACCCAGTATTATTGGTGACAGTTTAGATTGATTTTTTTTTCTTTTTTACATCCTAACAAAAATATTGAGAATTTTTCTTAGCTAGGTTTTGCTCTATTTTGTAATAAATGATAACGTTTGCGTCTAGTTTTTGGCTATGTGTATCTTAGGAGGTCGAAAGTGGTTTTCGAGTGATTGTTAATCACTTTGATGTAATCATCTGAAATCAATAAAAACTTGCTTTATCAAAAATCATTCGTCTTATTAAAAAATATATATAGATATAAAATATTTAAGGTATAATTAAAATATATTTAGTAACAAATTTAATCATGATAATAAAAATAATAATTACATAAATATTTAAAAATAACGAGGAGTCGACGCCAACTTCTGACCGAACAAGCGAGCTGCCAATTTGCAAACATCAGCTGGCAGCACAGAGTCTTGTAAACTGTAATCAGATGAGCAAAACCAACACCAGTGGAGTGCAATTCAAGGATGGCACTTTGCAAGAGCACTGAGGTTTTCATTCACAAAGCAATATGCATCACATGACAATTTTATCCAGTGAGCTGCCTTCAAGGATGGCACTTTCGAATTCTCTCAGCAATTATACCACCCATATTTATATCATTATATGTGCACCCAACAATTATCTCCCGTCTTCATCATTTTCTTCTTCCACCTCTTCCTTCTCGTACTCGGGGTCAGAACCGTCTATATCTGAAAAAGGATTTTCGCTATTGGAACCATCATCCTCACCCTCTGACAACTCTTCAGGATAATCATACAATGGGTTATCTTCGGCTGTGTATTCAAGATAGACAAGTTAAGAAATCCTGATAAAAAGGAAGCTCATTGGTTAACCATGGAAGCAAAATGGTTGTACGGTTACCATTAGAATCATCTGTATCATAAGGATCGTCATCATCATAACTTACGCCACAATCATCATCCACTTGTAACCTGACGATGTGAAAATAATGTTCAGAAAAGATCCCCACAGAAGAATGCAACATAGTAAACACACATAGATCAGATTACAGTGGGTATGGAGCTGAAGATGTGCCCCCCATTGATGTATCATCCACCTCCTTGACAGTATATATGTCGTAAACATCTGAATCTGCTCATCAGGAAAAACGGGCCCATCAAAACTAGTGCTGAAGCAAAATTTCTTGCGATGTTTGAGCCATATGCACAGAACTAATTCATATGTAACGCATTCACGACTTTGGCATGAACTATAAAATGACAAAAAAATGTTTCCTCCCACTGGAATCTGTAACCCATACAAAAACCGCTATTCTGTTCAATCTGTGTTAGCACAGGAGTGGCATAATTTATTTCACATTAATCACATCCTACTTCCTTCTCAAAACAGAACTGAATTCACCACCTTCAAGAACAGGGACGGATGACTACGTTCTACACTTCCCAAAAATAAGTTCAATTGTAACATTAGATTTTGAACTTCTCAAGGAAAGAAGTTACAGACCTTCTGATGGTGCCAGTGAAATAATATCTGATTCAATTTCTTCAGCAGCCGATGGCAAGTGTTCCCGTATGAGTGGAAGAAAATTGCACAAAATTGCACCCTCTTCAAAAGAGGTAATCCTGAAGAGAAACATTGTAAGCACCATGAAACAGTGCAACATTTCGTTTTTGGAAGAACTAATAAATCTCACAAAGAAAAACTTGCCTTGGTTCTGATGGATGCTTCTCTTCATCAGAATCTACTTGCACGGCATCATAAAGATGGCATATTTCTCGCAGTGATTCATCAACTTCATGCCTGTCTCCTTTCCGACTTCTCCATATTTGTGCAAAGCGAGCATTTCTTCCAAGATCCTGTAAAAAAATTAATGAACAAAAACTTGAATAGAAATGTGTGAAACAGTATAAGAAGGCATAGCACATCTCTTCGCTGGATGTGAAGCAAATGATTCATCCAAAAAAATTCTAGTGACAAGAAAGATACTAATAATACTGTAGTCAGCCAGTCACCAAGTCCTAAATATGCAATATGATTCTCCAAGGCTCGTGCCAATGCTTAACAGAGTTGGCTCAAAGAGAGTAACTTGGAATTGGCTAGATCCTTTAGAATTTAGATACTAGTTGATCACAGATTGAAAGAATCCATATTTGACTATGCCAATCCACTTGCAACTTTCACATATACCACTCAAAGAATGTGACCACCATATTAGCCACTCAGTACCAACCACATACACATCAAGTGTTCATAACCATAAATACTGGTAGCAGAATTGTTCACTTAGCCTGCCTTATGCCATCTAGTCATCTGTGGACCTAGCTTGTCATTTATTTGATTGTTTCTTACAGGAGGACCATTTTCTATTTTTCCTTAGATAGCTATTGATTGTTCCTACATAGTAATGCAGTATTGGACCTCGACCTGCCAATTCTATGTGGATATAAACCCAAGTAACCATACAGGAATGGAGAAGTGAAAAACTGGAAATAGAATATCAAAAAATTTAGCATTCATTTTGGGATGTATCTCCAGTACTAATGTCTAATAAAATATTCATCACTTAGAGTGAATACAACTGATCTTAACAGTTAACACCAGAGCAAACACTTCAACCTCAACACATACCAACAAAACAAAAATGTTTCATGTACTAACAATTATGCATAAAATGTGTAAAGCTTGTTCTCTAAGATAATATCACAAACCCTGTTTCTCCTATGTTGATTCTATTTCAGTCAATCCATAAAATATTTCCTTCATCTACTCTGTCCACCAAATTCATATTAGCTAGTACCACTACAAACTTAAGCGATGAAGTTGATTATAGTAAGAAAATAGCCACACCTCATGCCTCTGTCTGGCTGCTGATCTTAGCTGGTCTTGTTTCTGTTCACAGAAAAGAGAACAATTTCAGCATATGAACAAGCACATAACAGCCTTCCTTATTCAAAAATCTTCAACAACAAGATGCATAAAACTTAAAGTACTTGCCACTACAATGAAGGGTCTTTCAAATACTCTCTCCAGTTACAATATATCTGTTATTTAGACATAATCTCACATAGCTTGGACATAATCTCACATACCAAGGAGTCATTAACTTGGGGGCATATTTTCTATTCTAGCCATATTAAATATCACAAGTGCTATATGTAGACAGTAAAGAAGTGGGATCAATTGGTTTAGACTTTAGTGCATGCCTCTTGAAGTAGATGACCCTGGTTCAATTCCTGGTGGTGCTTTACTTTTTTGCTTTTTGCACTCATGTCTTGAATGGCTACCATGCAGCGCTAGTTGCTGATCGACTGTAATCGAAGCATTCATATAGGAAGCACCACCACCATTAAGGCATTAAGTATACATGAGCAAACTTGACCTAAACTTCTACTAAAAAGCTCAAACAACAGGAATTATTGGCCATTGTACATGATGCTTGACAGCTTGAGCGACAAGTAATATCAAACTGGAAGAAGTATTCAAGGAAAAAACTAAAAGAAATGTTCAGCTAGTAATAATATTTTCATGGGAACATCTGAAGACATGGCAAAAAATATAACAATTAGTAAATACTAGGAAAAAGTTTGACTTACTCTATCTTGCTTAGTTCTGTTGTTCCACTCCTTTGTCTTGCTCTTTATCTCTTTGGCATCCAAATCAGAATGCTACAAAGTAAAATAGAGTAATGATGGTCAACATTGTTCAACTTTATATGGTAGTATGTAAGGTAAAATCACAACTGGCAATATTCAAAAAAAAAAAAAGTTGCATGACGTCGGTCTCCATAATTCAATTAAGAAATTGCGTTCAAGATCAGTACTGAGCTCTATTGTCTACATAACTCCCTGAAAAGTAAAAATAACAGGAGATATACTCGGACGCCAAAGAGTAATGACACATCAACTGAACTCAAAACACACAAAGAAATGATTATGTCATGTGAGGAAACCAAATTGTGAAAGAGTAGACAAATTTAGCGAGTAAAGAAAGAAAAGGATTGTTACCAGAAGAGAGTGCAAAACATCTTGAACAGCCTCAGAATGATGTACGGTCTCAATGTGCTGTACCAGAAGTTTCTTAACTCGTGGTTCCTCTGAAGCTGTAAGCACGGAAACTATGGATATCATATTATCTGTGATGTTAAAGAACAAAAGTGCAACTCTTTCTAGCGGTATGATGGTGTCAAGGAGACTGATTAACTGGTAAGTAGAATCCTACTATTGTGTTATCAGGAAGAGTATCTTCCAGCCTTAATTTGCAAAGACAAGCATCTGGTGGTGTGGTTACTGATTGAGTTAATAGTGTACCACAAGTGAGAACCTGGGTGTAGTTCAGTGGCAAAGATGTTGCCTTGCACCCATGAGGCCTGCGTTCGAGCTATGTTTTTGACGCTGCTGATCACCATGTCACCTTATAATTACGGCTGAAATAGGTTGCCACTTTCTTAATTTGATACATATGTTCTTTTGAAGGAAAAAAAAATGGTGCTTCTTTCTTAATTTGATTATAAATTTTATTTATTAACTTGATTCTAATTTTCTGCTCAGTATCTCACTTATATGTTCTTTTTGAAAGGGGAAAAAATGCGTGTGACAACTAGAAGTACATACCTTTATTAGGACCGGCGGATGGCTCGGAGACTGAAAGGCTAGAGAAATCGAGCATAGCCTTCTTCACCGGCCTTTCATTGATCTCTAGCCCTAACAAATCAACACACAAAAAACACAATTCCTTGCCTCAAAATCATGTGAATTAATGTAGAGAGATGCGGGAGGGAGGGGAGCAATGAGAGGAAAGGAGAAGGTTTGCTCACAGAAAGCGTTGGGGCGGGTCTGGGAGGGCTTGCGCTTGACACGGACGACGATGGGTTTGTCCCTCCCCTCAGCCTCCGAGGTGGACGCCATCGCCGCCGGCAACCAACGTAGGGTTCTCTTCTCGCCGCCCTTTTCTTTCGAGGAAGAAAAGAAGAGGGGGGTTTGCCTTTTGGGAGCTTTAAGATGCGTGCAAATACATCTGGGACACCTACGTGGACGACACATATACTCGCTCTCGACCGCGCCAAAAAGAAAAAAAAGGTCGGAAATGGCGGGCAGCGTGTCCGTCATCCTCTCCGCCTCCGGCTTCCCCTATCCATTCCCCTCTCGACCACTCTCCAAAACCCTACTAAACCCCTCCTCCTCCAGCTCCAGGTCGAGGTGGAGGTGCACGCGCCGGATCCTTCCCGCCTATGTGTCCCTCCGTGGTGAAAGTCAGATGCCCCTCCTGCGGCGGCGGCGCGATGTCTCCGCTGCGTACGGCGACGACGACATGGACGACGACTTCGGGGACTTCGACCTCGACGACGGGGACGGCGTGGGGGACGACGAAGACCTCGACAACGAGCAGGACTACGACGTCGACTACGACCGCCTCCTCGCCCCCGTCAAGGCGCCGCCGCAGACGCTGTCCAGGGAGGGAGAGGAGGAGGGGGACATCGCCATGGTCGCAGCCGAGAGCTTCGTCTCCACCCAGGAGTCCGCCTCCGACACCGTGGTCGACTACTCCGTGGACGAGGACGAGTTCCACAAGATTCGGCTGCTCCATTGCGATTTCCTTATCCGCAAGGTGCCCGACCCCGACGACGACGTCTTCGACTTTCGGGAGGTATCTTCCTTCATTCATCTCTCTAATTAAATTATTTCACTTAATACTAATTTCCTGTGTTAGCAAGCGATGTATGTCAGACATGCTTTCGGCCAGTGTAAATGTAATAGTTCATCAAACATGGGCATGGATTCATGACTCTCCTATCCAAACAGACAAAAACTTAATCTTCCAAGTTGTTTCGGCTAAATTGTGTGTTCCTCACATTGTGCAACAGATGTACGTCACGCCACCAGACACTGACATCTACTCCATCCCAAGGGTTCTTGCCCCAATGCCACAGAAGGTGCTCCTGTCTTATGTTTTCCTTTTATGTTTCATGAAAATGTAAATGGCCCTTGAGGTGTTATAATCGTTTCCCCTTTTTCAAAGTAGTATGTGAGGTGTACGAAGAAAAATTTTGGTCGCTACCATGTCAGTGAGCCACCAGTTGAGTATCTACGTGATCCTCTCTACAAGACAGAGAGGGAGATCATGAAGGTATGTGTGAGAGTGCTGTTTCCTGTGCTAATTTGTTCTACCACCCTGTTATGCAATAATTCTGTGATAAAAGATGGACTGCACAGTGCTTTTTAAAACCTGAAAGTTGCCATCTTTTTAAGATTCTGACTTAAGTTTTTGCCTAGTTATTTGCCATACTTGTCGGACTAGGTATAAGATACCTTATTGTTGTTTGGTGAGAAATTTCCCTTAGTGATGGTTTGTGTGACTCCTGATGAAAAATGGATATCTTGTTAGTCATATAAATTGCACATCATGCAAAAATGTTTACTGATAGGTTTATTCAATGTGGTGGTTATTAGAATTTATAGCTCAAATTATGTGATAGGTGATGCACTGTTTGTTGTCCACAAACCCAGATATTGCTAAATAGGAAATAGGTAAGAACAAAACTACTTGCATGTTTGAACCAGCTAGCGTTGATTACTCAGTCAGTGGGCCCTCAATTCCCATCTAGCAAACAGCAATGTGGCAATTCTCTGTTATTCTTGTTTAACATGTCGTCCTGATTTATGCTTGTTTTGTATGTCATAATCAATAGATGTTCTCATATTAATGCTCACTTTCTACCTTCCATTGTTTTTAGTTTCTACCCAAATGATATTTTGCTCCTACATTAATAACATATCTGCTGGATCTGTGGTTTCAAAAATTTTACATGTTTCATATTTGTTTATGCTGTAGGTTTTTCTAACAAAACATTACAGAAATAGGCGGTGTAATGATCCAGATTTTTTTCTTGACTTTGAAGAGATTTATGTTATTGACTCAAAAACAAGGTCAATCACAAGAGCAAAAGTTGTGGTAAGACGTTCGAATCTAAATTTCCATTCAAAACTGATTCATTATATATTTGGTTGTGGGAAATCTTTCATCACTAATGTTAGACTATTTAGTCTAGTTTATCTACATGTAAATCCCCTCCAATGTCGACAATGGCAAAAACTTGCAGTTCTCCCCGCTAATCCTCCAGGACCCAAGCAGCTCACCACTACAAAATTAGTGTAGTTAGTAGTGATGATAATTTGTTTTGTTAATTCATTAGTAGTATTTAGTGTTAACTCTAGTAGGTACAAAAAAAATATTAGTATCTCCTGCTGATTTGAAGGAACTAGGTTATTAAGTTCTGTCCTTTGAAATATTGTATACCCATTTCGTTCTGTATGTCATGGGTGACTGGGTGAGGTGTGGCTTTCACATTTCATTCTATTCCTTCTCATTTAGAACTAAAAAAAGAACAATTTATCTATCACATGGTTTCTGCAGAGTAAATTAATTTTAATTGTGTTGAGATTATTGATATCCAGCTGCGCATTACAGGTTAGTGTCCCTGAAGGAAAGAAGAGGGACAGGAAAAACGACTTGCTACTTATACGAGATGGAGGGGAATCGTTCAGAATAATTGACAAGGTACTAGGCTTGCTTCACAAATGCCATTATCTTTGTAACAGGAGGCTTTGAGGGCTAATGTGGACTGTTTTTATCAGACGAAAAGGGATGATGCTACCACTGTGATCCAAAGAGAAGAGTGGGCAACGTCAAGGCAAGATGTGGAGAAGCACTTTAGGAAGCTCCGTGATTTTGACTACTCGAATTGGTTTTGAAGAAATAGTAGTTGGAATTATTTAGCAGAGAAATGATTTTTGTTGCTTTTTCAGCTGCTTATATTAGAGCAAGCAACCATGGTGTTCAAGTGAGAGTTGCCATCTTCGACTTCGAGTAGCGTTGTTTTGTGTAATTTAGGTGTTTGCATCAAGTAGAAGTTATGCCACTTAGAGAGCACATCAGTACAAAAAACTGAAAAATATGATCTTGTGAATGCATTACTTGTTGAGTAGCCAACTTACATGTGGTCACTGATCCCCTGTCCATGCAGGAAAAAAATACATTTGTTCTTGATAGTACCGGAATATATATGCTTGGATTCATAATTTCGTTTGTCAAGTATGTATTTTGCATGCAGTGTTATTTTCTAGACTAAACAGATGAATTTATCTACTTGTAAATTGTAATAGATAGTCAGCTAGCTTTGTCCTAGCAGCAATGGACCAACAATACCACTTTATGTGGTCTCCTTGCTGTCTGTTTCCTTCATGTTGAAACTTAGTCATGATCACTGCTTGCAAGCTTAGAGTGGTCAGACAGACGTCTTTGAACACCAACCTCTAAGCTGGTCTGAAAGAAGAAGAAACAATTGAATCCCATACCAGGTATATTATGTGATGAACTTAGAATGGCTTCACGAGCTTCTCATGGATCTACTGGATGGAAAACCTATACTGGTTGTCCTGTTGAACAGTAATAATTAGATTGTGAGTATTAAGGTGAACCGTTCAAAAGACAACATGAAGTCATCGAGATATGTCAAGAAGAGTGAAATATGTTAGGAAATTAGAAAACCTTTAGAGTGTAGTATTGAACTTTGTTCAAACGGCTAAAAATTTGGCAAATGAGTTCAATTTGGCAAATGAGTTTATTAGGGATTATCACGAAATGTGATAGACAGTGCATCGTGTGAGATGGTCTTGAGATCCAAGTGAATCACACCATAGTAAAAACATGTCCTATTTGATTGGAGATATTATGAATTAGAATGGTGAAACAAGCTACTCAAGAGAAGAGTTTCTTGAAAGGGCTTATCTTTTTGGAGATGCTCTTCCCTCATTTTCTATATGGCATGTTGGTTTGTACATTAATATAACCATATGGCATGTTGATTTATACATTAATATAACCCATGTGGCTTTTTAAATAGAGATGATATCCAACGAAGCATCTTAGAAGGAACACATATATATGAGTTTGAATGTTAGTCATAGTCTATAACATATGAGTGGTCTCTAGATACTCACAAAAAGTTTTGGAGTATAACTTATATGCTCTACCCGAGGAGATGCTAACGGTAGTAAAGGATTTAGTAAAGCTTCCCCACACGAAACTGACAATTTAAGGCTTGTGACTTCTAGGTGGAAGTTCAACTTAAGCTCTCCACTGAAACATTGATATATCAAACAACAACAAAACTAGTAGCACTTGTTATGAGACATGAAATTTGGTGGGGAATGTTAGATTTAATTGGGCTAGGACTATTTAATATATTAAACTCTAAAAGACACATAATAGTGCTAATTAATAATACCACATAAAAAACTAACGAAAAATGAACTTGAGTTAAATGGGATACAGTTTGAGTGCACCCATTGACAAGTCGAGGTGGTGGGCGGGACGCCACACTGTGCTCATGCGCCGAGCCGGGCCAGACCGGCGAGGGCGAGGCGAAGTGTTAGATGCAACTGTTTCTTTTGAACAATGTAACTAATTGTGTTAACTCCTCCGAAATGTTTGAGAGGTTATGACTGAGTTAATCAAACGTAACCGGTGCTACATTAACTCTGTAACGTCTAAGAGATTATGGTTGAGTTAATCAGATTAACTCTCCTCTCCCTCACTCACTCCCTAGTTGTTATTGTACTGATTCTTCTCCATCTCCGGTCCGAGTACCTAGATCGATTGACGTGTGATCAAGTTTTTGGGGAACACATGCTTCGCGTGACTGCTCCTCGCTACTTTGGTTAGTTCCTGGATGGCTTGAGTGGCACCGGCGACGCTAGACTGGAACACCAACAGCAGCACGAGCAGCAATAGGAACAACGACAACACTGGATGGACTATTTTGGGTGTAGGATATGTCATTCTAATTTCTCAAATAATTACGTGTTCTGCGATGCTATGATCTGGCAAATTATATATGTGTTTACGTATTTGTTAGGTAATAGCATGAGAGAATCACTTATATCCATAATGTTAATGATGTAATACTTTCTTGTTAATTTCTGGATTAAATTATATGGAGAATTGACTAGATATTCAACAGTAGCAAGTAGAAGGCATGCCACTTGGAGAGCATTTCTATACAAAAGTTGAAAGATGTGATTCCTGTGAGGCTGTGAATGCACTACCTTGTTGAATAGCCAACAAATATGTGGTCCTTTGAGCCTCTCTGCAGAAACGAATCAAACAATGCATGTGCTTGCGATAGTATCTGAATATATATACACTTGGATTCATATGGTTTACTAGGTCAAAGTATGTTTTTGCACGCAATGTTATTTTGTATTAGCGGTAAAGAGTTAAGACTAAAGTAGCAAAGCAACTTGTAATCATATAATTAACCAACCAACTTGTGTGTTCAGCATTGCGGTGTCTTCCTGCTGGCTATTTTGCTTGAGGTTGGAACTTACTCTGAGTTTGAAGAAGAGACGTTGATCACGTAAAACGAGATATTTCATCAGTGAATAATTAACTAAAATATTAACTAGTGCAAACTTAAAAAATAGATTAATATAATTTTAAAGTAACTTTTACATAATTTATTTTATAAAAAACACGCATTTTAGCTGTTCGTGAAACCTGCTTATTGTGAAAAATATTGGAGAGGAGAGAAATCATATGATCTATTGTGATCTGTTGTATTCTGTCGTATATTGCACTGATCCTCATGGGTATATTTACAGGGTACATAGGAGATAGAAACTTGGAGTACAAGATAAATATTCTATCGTATATCTCTAGGATTTTATCTTTATCTGTAGAGTTTATATTAGACTCTGTTATCTTTAACCATATGTATCCATATCTCTAACATTCCCCTCAGTCGTAACGGGAGCAAAGCGAATGATTGCGACTGGATTTGAAATCTTGTGTTTCACCATCTTCTTTTCTTTGTTTCTCCATCATCAATTGCATCTCTGATGGATAGTCCTCCACATCAGTGACTGCGTCCCCTTCTGTGTCGTCTCGGTCCTCCACCTTGATGACTTCGTCCCCTTGTGTCGTCTTGGTCCTCCACCTTGGTGACTGCGTCCCCTTCTGTGTCATCCCTTGTCTCTCTCATCTATTCCCTCCAGTAGTCATAGCGGGAGTGTCATAGACGATAGCGATGACACGAACGCTTTTGACTGGAGTTGTCGAGGATGACTTGTTGTAATGTCCGTCGAGTAGCTGATTATGTGGTAGCTGTAGTCGTTGTAGACATGGTAGTTGATATAGCCGTATATAGCTAAAGGCGAAAAAAATTGAAGACGGAGTTGTTATCATAGATAAGACACCTTGCAGATGTCAGAGCATGCCGTTGGAAGCATCTTTGCATATGTCAGAGGATGCCCTTGGGTTATCTTGCAGATATCAGAGAACGCTATTGACGTCAGGTCACCAATTTTTTGTTATACTCTGTACGTCGTGTAGGAGGTCACCCTCGTAGTGATGGCATGTTGATACAGTCTTTGCCCGTCGTAGATGACGCGGTCGATGTCATCGTCGATAAAGCGTCTTGCAGAGATTCCTGTCAGAGGACGCGAGATGAATGTTCATCGTTGTGCATGAAACGGCGTCGTGTTGATCCCATCTTGATGTAGACCATCGGTGGTGTTACTTTAATTCATGTTGATGGTGGACGTGAAGACTCGGTGAAGACGTCAACCGCTGGATGTAGTGATTGCTTGTTGATTGATCGATGTTGCCGTTCCTCTACTTTTGCCGCTAGAATTTGAGGATTTTGTAGCCAGAAAAAACTAATCTAAAAATATAATACTAATTATTAAAAAGAATAATCTAATCTAGGGATAATATATAGGGATTACGTAGCTAATTGAAAGAAATAAAAAGCAATAGATGCATGCATTCCACTGTGCGGGCTCTCCACTGTGCGGTGATCAAGAAATTGATGATTGACAGTTGATGATGCATGGCTTCCACCGAAGATAGCTGGCGATGCATGCATGGCTGCCACCACAGCTAAGGTCTGAGCGATCTTCTCGTCGTTGGCTTGCTCCACGGTTGGATGGCTCGCCGGCGGCGGGTCGCCGCGGACGTGCCGACGGAACTTAAAATAGACAATTAGTTTTTGGACCTAGGCTAATACCATATAAAAAAATATTAGAGAAGAGAGAAATTATATGATCTATTATGATCTGTTGTATATTGTACTGATCTTCATAGGTATATTTATAGGATACATATGAGTTAGAAACTTGTAGTACAAGATAAATATTCTATCGTATATCTTTAAAATTTTATCTTTATCTGTAAAGTTTAGACTCTGTTATCTCTAACCGTGTATGTCCATATCTCTAACACTTATGGGACTTGAGAGTTTTCACCCTACCATGCCAAATCGAAGTTTGCCTATTCATGATCACCACTCGTAGGCATAGAGTGGTCAGACTCTGTCCTGGTAGATCACATCGCATGTTCAGTAAGCTGCTGCCTTCATCTCGAAATAAGATCATTTTTTAGGTTTTTTGATACAATGTTTTGACTCTTTGTCTTATTTAAATTTTTTTGCGATTAATATTTTTATTCTTACTAGATAATAAAACATGAACAATACTTTATGTGTGACTAATTTTTTAAAATTTTTTATTAATTTTTTAAATAAGATGAACGGTCAAACGTTGGACACGGAAAAACGAAAAATAAAATTATTATGGGATGGAGACAGTAGCTTTGAGCTGCTCCAGGGAAGAGGAAACAACTTAAGGCCAGGGCAGACATAATTGCTGCTAAACCCAGGCCAGGCCAGGCCGAGAAATTTGCTATTCAGGCCACGAAACCAAGTGAGTTCGCTCAAATGGTCACCAAACCGGAGGCTTCTCTAAAATGGCCTCATATCCGGCTCCTCATCGCTAAAATGGCCATCTAGGATTTTTGAAATCACAAAAAAAGAATGTCAACTGGTCAACTAGTTTTTGGACGAAAATACCCCTGTGAGAAAACGATAGAGCCTGTGGGCCTCTCCCGTGCGTGCGTGGTCTCCAGCTCCTCCCGTGGCTGGCCTATGCGAGAGCAGGAGACGCAGAGAGAGAGGCGGCGGCGGCATGGCCGGCGGCGACGGCGCGCCGCCGGCGACCCTGCCTCGGCGACCCGCCCTCGCGCACCCCCCCGTCGCCCAGCCCGCCTCCGCGCCCCCTCGTCGCCCACCCCAGCGCCCTGCCGGCCGCCGCGCGCCGCCGGCAGCGCCCTCCCCGCCGTCGTGCTCCCTCCCCTCGCCGCCAATCGCCGCCGCCCTCGCGTCCTTCCGCGACCACGACGACAGCGCATCCCCCGGTGGCCAAATTTCATCAGATTCAAGCATGCAACAAATTTCAACAAGCATGTAGCAAATTTCATCAAGCACGTAGCAAGCAGGCGCGTCGGCTTCGGCCGCCGGGGGATGCGCTCCCCGGCCGGCAACCAGGCGCGTCAGCGGGACCAGGCGGCGCCGGAGCTGGCCGACTGCCGGAGGATGCAACTTTGGCCACCGGGGGATGCGCTGTCGTCGTGGTCGCGGAAGGACGCGAGGGCGGCGGCGATTGGCGGCGAGGGGAGGGAGCACGACGGCGGGGAGGGCGCTGCCGGCGGCGCGCCGTCACCGCCGGCGAGAACCTTCGGCCCGCCAGCCCCGAAATCGGCGGCGTCCGGCAGGGCGCTGGGGTGGACGACGAGGGGGCGCGGAGGCGGGCTGGGCGACCGGGGGGTGCGCGAGGGCGGGTCGCCGAGGCAGGGTCGCCGGCCGGGGAGCTTGTCACCGGCGGCGCGCCGTCACCGCGGGCCATGCCGCCGCCGCCTCTCTCTCTCTGCGTCTCCTGCTCTCGGACAGGCCAGCCACGGGAGGAGCTGGAGACCACGCACGCACGGGAGAGGCCCACAGGCTCTATCGTTTTCTCACAGGGGTATTTTCGTCCAAAAACTAGTTGACATTTCTTTTTTGTGTTTTCAAAAATCCCAGATGGCCATTTTAGCGATGAGGAGCCAGATACGAGGCCATTTTAGAGAAGCCTCCGGTTTGATGGCCATTTGAGCGAAACCACTCGGTTTCGTGGCCTAAATAGCAAATTTCTCGGCCAGGATGAGGCGGAATTTGCCACTTGACAAACTGACACATGCATGTCGTTCTGAACTTCTGATGCATGCATGCGTGCTGGGAGATGTATCCAATTATCCATCGTTTGGGACAAACTGGCATTGAGAAGAAGGAATCTTTCATTCCGTCCAGAACTTGATTCCTTCAGAACAAAAACTACCAATAGAAATTTAACTGTTCTGTTCGCTTGCTAAGGTTCTTGTTAATCTATTTACTGTGGACTGCACTGTATGATGTTAGGGGAGAAAACCATCTCCATCTGTTTGTCTGTCTCTCTCGATGGGAAGCAAACTGAAAAATGGAGGTATAAAATAGCATGTTAACACAAGGATGAATTTAGAGCTGTTTCCAGAGCAAGAACAGTTTTTTAGGATGAGAAAAAAAAGAGCAATTTTTTAGGATGACAAAAAAAACATGGGGTGTTGCGAGAATCGAACTCGCGACCTCTCGCACCCGAAGCGAGAATCATACCACTAGACCAAACACCCATTTTGAACAAGGCGTTTGTAAAGACTATTTGTACATTAATTCCAATGTGAATACAGTACTGTCATATGGAGCGTCTTGATCATAGGTAATTAATTTTTCTGACTATTATATTCATGTCATTTCTAATTGCGAACGATGGAAAATGGCAAGACAGAAATATAGTTAAAGCGGAATATATGATATCGATCAAAACTATATACATACACAGGTGAGTGAGGGAGGGACATAGAGTTAGAAACATGCATGTCTCTGTGAGAGAGAACTGAAGATTGGAGATATATGATCCAAGAGGTGATTGATGAGATGAGAATGAGAATGAACCCGTGATGAGATGGAGAGCGAGCTAGGTAACAAACAAGAGTGGTGTTTTGGAGGGACGCACAACTCAGAGCTCACGAGAGGCCAATTACAACAAAACACCATGGATGCATTGTATGGATATATAATTTGAGTTTATTAATTCTTCTTGCCTTGTCATCTACTTGATCAATCGATCATATATATGCTGTGCTGCATGAATATATATGCATCTAAATATGGCAGGATCGATGCGATCGACCACCTCGCCTGCAGACGCGTTTGCGTCGCACACAAGCATCCCAACCAGTAGAGGCCTGCCATCATCATTTGGACGCTTCTCTAATCTCTGAAACTTTTCGATCCTTAATTTGCATGCGCAGCTAGCTAGCTAAGATCGCTATTCTGTAGTATTAGTATAATGCATGTTTGGCAAGAGATGAACTCACATCGTCTATTAAAAAAGATAAGCTGAAAGACGGATTTGGTGTCGAATAATTAAGAAAAGAAATTATAGTGTGAGTATGTTGAGAATTTAATACGTACGGATGTTTGGCCGGGGAGCCAAGCAAGCACGCGTGCAAGCAGTCACCATATGTATGTTTGACCTATCTGTCGTTTTCGTCAGTTAATCATTTTTCTGTGACTGCATTTGACTGAAGAACACTACAGATTGAAACATCAGAGGTGGAATTTTTTTTCTCCTATGGAGACACCACTACACCAGAACACATCAGGTTAGGCATGGTCGATCGATCTCCATGCATAATTAAGATTAATGTACTAGAGTACAAAGTGGTGTGATGGCTAATCTAATTTGTTTCATTCTTTGTTTACATGCTGTGTTGTGTAACAAGGGATGTATTGTTCTGATGGATGTGTGTTAATTAATTAATTAATCATCTGTTTGTTGTTGGTTAATTGGGCGAAAGGTACGTACTTCACGCGGTTTTGGACTGAAACCTCTCTCATCACTATGGGATACAGCCGTGTTGACGTACGTCTAATTTAATTTGTACGTATATATAACAAAGAAATTATAGTGACAGGAGCTGATCACAGGTAGGGGTGGGTATGTGACAAGGCCCATGAGTTTTTTCCCAATCCTATTTAATTTTTAAAACCTTTTTAGTTTAAAACTCTATACAATTTTATTTTTAACCCGTTTTAAACCCGGCCTTAAATTTTATAGGCAAACTAGTTAGATCCATTACCACCCCTAATCACATGAGAATATATTACGTAGAATATACTAAAAGCTGAGTACTCCCTCCAGGCTCCATCCCAAAATTAGTGATGGCTTTATCATTTATAGACTAAATTATAAGAGGAGAAAGACGATATCAATGTAATATTGCTCCTTATTAAATGAGGGGTTGCTATAAGTGTGATGGTGGTCAAGGTTAGGATGAAAAAAAATAAATAGAAGGTTATTAATGGATAAAGAGTACAGTTAATTCTTTTAGAACAAATATATTTTGAGTGAGAAGTGATCATTTATTTTGGGACTGACGGAGTATTATATATAAGAGGATATTGTCGCAAATTGGTAATTAAGTTGCTAATTAGTCCATACATAATTGTATTACTGTCATATTACAGTATGCGCTAGAAAGGAAACTGAGTTTTTTTTTAAGAGTTTTACTCTCATCCTTCCTTTTATACCTCGAGGTACCGGTATCTTGCGGTTCCAAATCGTTTCTGATCATTGGACCCAACAGTATACACCCTACTTAGCTAGATCCAATGGTGGTGAGAAATGATTTGGTACCTCAAAGTAGGTACCTCGAGGTAAAAAAGAAAGATTGGAGTAAAACTTTTTTTTTTTAAGATAATGAATCTGTTAAAAAGAAGGAAAGGAACTGCGGATAGTTAGCTACCTAGCTAGCTGAGAGGGAAATTAGCGCTTTAAATGTCTCGAGGGGATGTTCTCTCGATTTGGTGTGTTATCTAAATAGTTATGAAAGTTTTAAAATAAATTAAATAAACTTTTATATATCACTCTACAGACACACAAATTCAATATCGATTTCTACATGTTAAACAAAAAGAAGAAATATGAGTATAAATATACATGTACTACTTAAAACATAATTTAATCTTTTTAATAAACTTGAAGGAGTTGAAGTTGTGCTTGCATTTTGTGCGGTGATTTATAGCATTTTGTCACCTGAACCATGGAGTACACATATGCCCTTACCTAGAGTGGATGATTCTTAATAAAATAGCAAGGAACGTGTGCGTGCAGAAGAAAACGAAGCTAGCTAGAAACGAAAGAAAACAACATATATATGTAGATCGATCGAGTATTAGTTTTGTCTTAATTAGGATCGTCCTATACATATGCAGATGCAGGCAGGCAAGCAGTGCATGTGCATGCCAACAATGCAATAATCAGTGAAGAAGTACTGTACTCCCCACTGATCGATCGATCACCATCCTGCAGGCCGCCCGCCCGCCCGCGTCTATATATATCCACACCATGCGAGCGAGCTCTCTGATTGCTCTCCATCTCCATCTCTCTAGCTATCAACTAGCTCTCCATTAATTGCAAACTAGCTGTTCTCTCTCTTGATTTGTGTGTGTGTGTAGAGAGAGAGAGAGAGAGATGTCAGCTGGGAAGAAGGAGAAGAAAGCAGCTGCAGGTCTAGAAGAGAAGCTCCAGCTTCTACGCTCCGTCACTAAGTCAAATGCGGTATGCAATTTAGTGCTTAATGAACTTGCTAACCATCGATATCATCATCTATATATCGCATTGCATGTTATGTTTTATGGCTTATTAGATCAATATATATCTTACGTTGGAAAAGGAACAGTTCTGTTTTTTTTCCCCTTTGGTCTGTTTGCCTTCTCATACTAGAGTTTCGTGTATATAAAATGCACCAGCTTCGCTGAGCAATGATTTCTAGGCCGCGTTCGTTTGGGGTGAGAGGGTGGGTTAGTTATCCGACGTGAAAAAAATAGTAATAGATTAGTACATGATTAATTAGTTATTAATTATTAAAAAAATATAAAATATATTAATATGATTTTTTCAAACGTAGTAATAGATTAATACATGATTAGTGCTGGTCATAGATCAATCGACCATTGAATCGTGCATTAATCATATGCATACTTAGTTCAAGATGTTATTAGCTAGTTAAGCAGAAATATTTTTGTATGGTCCTCGGTAAGGTACTAAATTATATCATATTTTTTTAGCGTAAAATTTGATAACTTTCGTGAGAAAATATCATAAATAATATTAAAAGTATGTGACCCTCTGAAACATATTCAACAATTGTAAATACAAATCACTCATGAGATATACTTAGCTTCTACATATTGGAAGGATATGAGAAAAACTTTAAGGCTTCCTTTGGGATTGGACGATTAATTTTCATTGAAATTGAATTTGCAGAGGATTATAATCCTTGGTATTTTATTATTGCATTCTGTCATTTGGATCGAAGGAATGAAACTCCCAAAATCCCATGGATTTAGTTTCCTATGCCCAGTCGAAAGGAAAATAATAAACTTATCTTTTAATTCTAAAAAAAAGTTAACACTTATTAATTAATCATACACTATTGAGTTATCTCGTTTTGTGTGCTATGAAAAGCCCCTCCAAACCTGTACTTTAAATAATGATGGCTGAGTATATGTATGGGTGATGCGTGCATATATATATGTATGTATGGAGATGCATGCAGGCAAACGAGACATCAATCCTTGTAGATGCGTCCAATTACATCAAAGAGCTCAAGGACAAGCTTCATCAGGAGCCTGAGGATGCACAGCTGGACAGCACTAGTAGTTCCATGCCAATGCCAAGAGTACGTCCACAGTCCACTACATAGTATACATGTGTAGAGATTTACTCCTGTCTAACAAAAAGTATCCCTAAGTACTGGTATCTTGAGTTACCAAATCGTTTTCTACCATTCGATCTAACTACGTAGGATATGTACGTAGGATATGCACAGTTAGATCCAAAGATCAGAAATGATATAGATACCGATAGCTAGAGATATTTTTTATTGGACTGAAGCAAATCTTATATGCGTATCAATCGTGTTGTGAATTCTCTGTCGATCGCCCTATTCCCTAAGCAGTAGATAATTTTGAATCATTTATATGATTCGAAATTTACACCACAATATAAACATTTATGAATTGATTAGTATAATTTCAATCATTTTAGAATCAATAAGATAATTAAAGAACTAATCTAATAAATTTAGAGTTCAAAAATTGATCATTGATTTGACAAAGTATGTTTTGACATCTTTTTAATCTATAATAAACGATATATAAATGTTTATATTTTGGGGGCAGAGATAATACCACGCATTGTAATGTAAGGACACATATACAGAATATATAAGCATGTGCTATACTGAAAAAGGGGATAGGCATGCTAACACGAGCCTTAATTCACTGAGCGTAATATCGGATCACCCTTATCTTAATATAGTTTCCTTTTTAGGAATTACTATGTACAGTGATAGGTAGTCAGCACATGAATTAAATGTAACTTTTTAAATAGGAAAATTCAAATAAACATAGCATTCGATCATGTAGTTAATTAAGTGTATATATTTATATTTATATATATATATGCAGGTGAGTGTTTCATGTGTAGAGGTAGAGAATAAGAAAAAAGGGTTTCGGATCAATGTGTCACTGGAGAATAGCCAACCTGAGTTGCTGACGTGGGTGCTGGAAGCATTCGAGGAGATTGGGCTTGACGTCCTCGACGCCGACGTGTCCTGCGCACACCACGCCGCCTTTCGCTTTGAAGCGCTTGGAATTGGATCCACCACCCATGTACGTCCCTGTTCGATTGCTACACGACTATGTATTTCATTAATTATTAAGTAATTAGTTTGACATTAATATTTTGTGATTATATATATGCAGAGCGAGGATGCAGAGAGCATGGATGTGCAAATGGTTCGGCAGGCAGTGTTGCAAGCCATCAAGAAATGCATTGACCACCACAGCAGCGATGACTAGTAATTTTTAAGCATGGCTTTGGATCGATGCAGCACGTATGCATGCATGTGTATGATGAAGGTTGGCTACGTATATATCATCCATTTGATCCAGAATTTGATGGTGCAACTTAATTGTCCTTGGCCATAGCGCAAGCTTATGTGTCAGGATACTATATTTCCCATCTTTTAATAATTTGGTACGGTAAGAAGTCAACGTCGATGTATATTAAAAAGGTGTACAAGAGCAACGCTAAGTTTGTTATTTAATTTGTGCAAAGAAATCATTTACCAGCTCGGATGAATTCCGTAATCTTGTATTTGATTTCATCACATTAGTTTCAAACAAAGTACTCGATCATCAAAAGTAGTATGCACTATCATTTACACGTTTAATTTGTACATCATCTAAAGTGGAGTATAAAAAAGAAAAACTTGGAGTTGGAGTTGGAACCCTAGGTTTAGGTTGCCGGCTGGGTCGTCTTGGCGGGAAAGGACTTGGCGGCGAGCAGAGCGCGGGTGATCTGGACGCAGAGGCTGGCGTTCCGGACGGCGAACTCCTCGTACTCCGGCGAGAACACCACCTGCTCCGCGTGCTCCACCACCGTCCCCATGGCGCGCTCCTTCAGCGCCAGGCTCGAGCTCAGCTCCGCCACCTCCAGCGTCCGCAGCACGTTCCGGGCCTCCACCCGCGCCGCCAGCCGCGCCTCGCACGCCCGCCGGAGGAACGCCACGTCGTACTTGTCGCCGGCCACCAGCAGCGCGTGCAGGTGCCGCTCCTCCGTGCACGTCAGGGCCCCCGTGTAGAGGAACCCCAGGAGGTGGGAGAGCTCGTCGTGGGCGAGCTCCGGGAGGGAGATGGAGTCGCCGGCGGGGGCCTTGCAGCCGTCGCCGCCGACGAGGATGTGGCGGAACACCTCCGACCGCGCGGCCTGCATACCATTATAGCAAGTGGGCCTCAATTAGGCCCATTGGACTCAAGAGAGACTAAAAGAAGCCCATGAAGAAACTGACAAGGATGGCCTTGTGGGCTTGAATTGGGGGCCCAGTTCCAGGGCTGACGGCGATGTCGGTGTGGAGGCCGTCCTTCCACGCCGCCGCGAAGCCTTGTTGGAGAAACGAGACCCTCTGCTTGGCCTCCTCCTCCCGGCATCGCGCCTCCTCCCACGCTTCTCTTAATCCCTACGTGCATCAATCACACACAAATATATATGATGCTCTGGGTGTTCCATAAAACCCACCAATTATGAATTAGCATTAGCCTTTGATTGTTCATAATTAATCCTTTCTGAAGTTTGAGCGTAACAAATGGCTCGAGGAAGCGTAACCCTCGTCATTCCAGCTATTGCAATCAAGGAGAATCTCATGTATGTTATGCAAGGGGTTTTTTTTAATGTAAAGATAACATCAGCTATCGAAGAACAATACTATTATATAATGCAAGTTCTGAATAAGAGCATCAATCATGAACCTTTTGACAATGCCATTTCTACCAATCCTGTCATTCTCATACAACTCTCGATTGAGACTTGCTTCTCACCACTAACCAACACAAACGTTGACAGGAAACCAGACACGTCAATGCGAACTGAATGCTGAAATGCAACAGGAGCTTATCTTGCTTTAAATCCAAGATGGAATTCGATACCTTATATCAATTCATTCTCTACCGATGATATTGCTCTGCTTCTCAACACAGGCAAGGCAAGATTTTTCAAGAACGCACGCACACAGCCTCCTAATAAAGGAGCAAAATGGGAAGCTAATCTTACCTTGGTTGCGTTGTTCAGCTTTGTCAATCCATGGGACTTCACGGAGCCTTGATCAGCATCGCCCCCCTGTTCCTCGTCGTTGAAGAAGGCGATGATGGCCTTGGCACCTTCATAGCACGAAGCGCAGATGGTGTTCCTTGGAGGCCTGTACATGGACGCCATGGGGCTGCAAACGCAACAATCCATTGTTTCTTCTTGTTCTTCTTCTGCTGCTGCTGTGCTGCCTTGTTGCCTTCTTTTCCTTGTGGCTTGGCAATGATGTGAACAGCAAGACTAGCATTGTGTGTTTGAGCTATGTGAGGCTATAAAAACCAACGCCTTGGATGAGAGGAGGAGGATGGTGTGTTGCTATTTCGTTTGCGGGACTAATGAGTGGTGGTTGCTAACTAAGACAGCCAGGGGAATTTTAAAATTCTCCTTCTCTCTCTGTAGTACAGGTTTGTTCTTCAGAAAAGAAAAAAGGATATGCAAATCATGAATGTGGTAGTTGCATATTTAGCACTTTTTTGTTTCAGTACATTGACTAAACTGACCTTACGTCCTTGTGTACAAATGAACGGCAGCATATTGGTGTAAAAGAAAAGAGTCATTGAAGTTGGCTCCTACCAGATTAGTAGAATAACTTGTCAATAAAGTAAGAGTAAGGGCTTGTTTAGTTTGCAAAATTTTTTTGTAAAAATATCCCATCAAATTTTTTAACACACATTTGAAGTATTAAACATAGTCTAATTACAAAACAATTTCAAATTCCGCCTAGAAACCGCGAGACGAATCTTTTGAGTCTAATTAATCTGTCATTAGCACATGTTGGTTACTGTAGCACTTATGGCTAATCACGTTCTAATTAGACTCAAAAGATTCGTCTCATGATTTTCTCTATAACTGTGTAATTAGTTTTAATGTTCATGTATATTTAATGCTTCATTTAAGTGTCCAAAGATTCGATGTGATGTTTTTGGAAAAAAATTTTGGAACTAAACAGGGCCTAAGCATAGGATTTCCTTTTAATGGAAGGCAAGGTACAATTGTCTATTTAGGCCAAGGACAACCACCATGTACCGTAAACAGCCTGTTCATAGATGGTCGAGACTAGACTAGAGAATGCACTTAACATAGGAATTAAGGGAATGAAAATGGATATCGTAACAGTAGCAGAGTAATTAAGTTACTGACGAAAGATTATTGATGTCAAAGAGCTATGTCTCATTATACCTAACGGTTCATTTTATGAATCTTATAACTTCTTTGTAACGTAAAAAACAGTAGATAAATGTGAATCCTTCTGAAAATTTTGGCATGAAATTTTGTTATGGGTTTCCTAGCAGGAAAACTTTATGTATTGATGTGAATACTATAGTAATAAGAAAAGGAGCAAGGGAGGAATATAGTTGGGAGGACAGTACTGTCTTTTCCTCTCAATACACAAGTAAACAACAGGAGAACATAATCTGAATTTAACTCAGACAATATGATGAATTGATGATTATATAATGCTGGAAGGAATCATGGGGACACGACTGATAAGGACTTTCCAACCTCATAAGAGACTTTTAGGAAGAGTTGGAGGCATGGAGGGTGGCAGGCCTAGGCTATCTGTTAACAAGTTAACCACTATCCTCCTACTCACATCACCCAACCCTGTTTTTGATATAAAAAGGCAAAGCAGTATGATATAATAAAAGATAGAATTGAATATGATCATTTCAACTATATTTATTTTTTCTATGAGCAAATTAAATCTGAAAGTATGTTTCTGCAAATCTGCAATCACTGTCTTCTGAAGGAGAAGCTATGATACTACCAGTTTTTTAAGACTAGTCGTACTATTAGTAACATAATGGCTTTATCTAGCTTGTAAAAATGCTTTTAATTTAGGCCTTCTTGATTTGATTGTAGCAGAACAAACATATACTCATGACTGGTAAACGTTCATGTACCATGACATGATGAAACTGGTAAATGTTCATTGTTATCGAAGAAGCAATAATACATAGAGAGCATACTACCGGGGAGTGGAACCCAGTTGTTCTCCTGTAAGTTTTGTGTTGATAAAATAAGGTGGCGACAATTTGGTTGGAGAAACATCAAGGATTAGGCCCTGATTGGTCTAGTTGATTGCTGTTGTAGCGTCCATGAATATATCGATGGGAGCTCTCAATCTCATTAGCATCCTAATAAAAAGATGTTTCCATTTTTTATATTTATACTAAATTTTTAAATAAAACGAATGGTCAAACATTACAACTAAAAAATCAAACATCTATCTAATATTATGATATGAAAACATCTAATATTATGATATGAAACGGAGGTAGTATTTAATACAACCTCCTGTACACACTGTACTTGTACTGTCTGTACATGTATCAGGGTGGTTTTATACTCCTCAACACTTAATTATTCCAGTAACTTCTCTTTGTTTGAAAAAGCAGTGGTAGTTTTTTGGGAGTGTTGACTTGGATTTCGATCCTAATAACATGGGATCCCTATGCATATCAAACGCATGCCAAACCAGTTTAATTAATTATCCGAACGAACAGGATAATGTTACTACTGGTTCATTTGCAGATAATGCATATGCATATACACATGGCATTATAAGTACACATTATTAGAGCATCTCACAGATATATCTAAAATTGATCTCTAAAACTAAATTTTGAAAACTAGACTTATTTCCAATAGATTACCAAATGCATTTCTAATATTTAGAAATGCCTAAAATTGTAAATTTGAGTCAAAATATGAGTTCCTAATACAATTATTTATTTTTAGATTTTTTAGACAAACCCAATACAAGTTTTTGAGTAGCAAAATATTAACATTATGCTCTAAATATATAACGTATGCATATGGAAGAAGCATTGTAGAATCCAGTGAGAGTGAGACGGATCAACCCACCATCGGAAAACCAGGAGCCGGACGCATTGGATTGGATAATTTATTGATTTATATATACGGATCAGATGCATAGGATGGAGTGGATAAGAGCAGCCTAGCTGGATGGATTAGGACAAATTAACATAAAAAATAAACTAAGCTAGAAATTGATCATCATCATCTTTTATTTTGGGAGGGTAGCACAGCACTACCAGCTCCACCTTTCGTTCTCCTCGCCGTCGGCGTTGGTGGCCGGCGGCAGCTGCGAGTAGAAATCGTAGTCATCTTGCTGCTGCTGCTGCTTGTTGTTGTTGGGAGTGTAGTAGTGGTGCGCGAGGGCGGCTCCGCCGAGGACGGCGAGCGTGAGGGCCTGCGCGTGCAGCCTGGCGTGGATCAGCCGCATCTGTGGCGACTTCCGACGACCGTACGCCACCGACGCGCCCACGGCCGTCGCCCACACGCCTCCTGCAGTTGCATGATCGTCTCGTCAGAGAAGAGAATTGATTGATTGATTAGGACAGATCCCTGAAGCAAGAATCGAATTAATCAGCCAGAAATTAAGGGGATGAAGTAGTAGATTACCGATGGTGGCGAGCTTGTGTTCCTCCACCCATGCCTGCACTGACGAGCTCAATCGCTCCATGAAGGATTAGTAAAGTAGTGAATTGTGGATGTGATTTGGGGTGAGAGAAGGGGGTTGTCGGGTTGGTAAAGTAGTGAATGGAGTGATGAGAAAGTGGCAACCATGTATATATGTACGTATATAGGGATAAGGAGGTCAGCAAAACCAGTGGGCGGGCCCTCAGTTTTCATGCTTCTTGTGGGCCGTTTTCCGATGCCCCCTCCCTCCCAAGGTTTTGCTGCCAACAATATATATATGACCTAATCCGTTGGCTACCAAAACGGTCTGTTCCGCCACGTCTACTACCTGCTGCCAGAATGCCGACTTAACACTTTGGGGCTGCTGCCCCCACGGTAATATCTCATCCGTATTAGATTTAATACTAGAAATAACATGATTTTGACGAGGTATCAAACACAATACTTCATCGGTATCAGATTCGATACTAGAAACATGATTTCGACGAGGTATCATGTTTGATACCTCACGGTACCAGATCTGGCACTGTAACGGGGTGATTTTGACGAGGTATCAAATACAAATACATCATCGGTATTAGATCTAATACTGGAAACATAATGATTTCGACGAGGTATCAAACATGATATCTCGTCGGTATCAGATCTGATACTGGAACGGGATAATTTTGTCAAGGTATCAAACACGATACTTCATCAGTGTCATAACAGGTGATATCAGTGCGGTAACATCTGATACTTGGTTAGTATCGCCTAAAAAACTGATGAGTCCTCGTCATTGTCGTCGCCGCCGGCTGGTCCCGGCCACTGCCATCGTCGTCGCAGCCGCAGTAGTTGTCGCCGCCACGGCTGCCGTCGACCGCCACTAGCTGCTCCCGGCCGTTGTTGCCGTATCGTCGGCGTCGCTGCCCCGCGCCAGGTGTTTCACGGGGAGGTTGTGGAGATAGCAGAGCCCTAGTCGCCCAAGGTGTCCTGCCTCAGCAGTGTCCGGTCACCTGTGTAGCAGCAGCCATCGTGACGTCCCGCCGGCGCAGCAGCAGCAGGAGAAAGCGTCGCTAGTGGCCATGGTTGGTGAGCGCTGCGTGCGCGCAGCTGGAGCTCCAAGGGGAGGCGTCGAGTTGATTAATCACTAGTTGGGGTCGTCGTCGTGTCAGAGCTTGGATCCCATATCCTGTAGCATAGTATTTCCGTAACATTTCACTATCGACATATGCTAAGTTTATTGAATGTGCCAAAAAAAAATAACCGCTAGTATAATTTTGAGGATTGCTATAATACAAAGATTTCGTTTTAGAACGTGATGATTCAGACGTGATATCTAACACGTTATCTTGTCGGCATCAAATTTGATACCAGAAACGAGATAATTTTAACGAGATATCAAACACGACGGCGAGCTGGCGACGCTGAAGCCTGCGGTGGCGGGATTAGGGGGCGGCGGCGGGATCCCGTATGGCTGGATCGTAGCATTTCCGTATAATTTTCATTTGTCCCTCCCTCACCTATCTCCCCCATTCCTTCGTCCATCTCCGATGTCTAAAGGATGGCATTCTCTGTCATGCATTATGATCTAAATGGGCCAAAAAAACTTGGGCCCATCTAATCCGTGCTGGGCCTTTCTATCTATCCTCCTCCGTCTGGTTTGTAGAAGTGGCAGGCTGCAGCATCGATCCCCTTCTCGCCTTCTTCTGCAATCTTTCTTCCACTTCCACACCATTCATGTGATGATGCTTCTTCTCCACCACCACCACCCAGCTCGGCCTGCAGCCTCCATCTCCATTCCATGAATATTTGATTGATTGATTCGTCAGGGAGAGTTGCCAATGCGGGCCGATTCACCACCGCCGCCGGAGAAGCGGCGGCTGGCTCTCGCCGACGTCACCAACATCTTCCCCGGCACCCCCACTAGCCCTACCACCACCCGGCCTCCACCATTGCCCGTATCCAAGCCTTCCTTCTCCTCCTCCACCATTTCTGCTCAATCCGCAACGGGTGAGGGTGCTAGCTCCAGCTTGCTTAACTCTCCCATATCAACTGTCTACACAAGGAGGCGTAAGCGCAAGACCAGCAGCAAGTGGGCCAACCGAAACAAACCCTTCCCTGCTGGAACTGCGAGTTGTCCCCCTCCTTCAAAACGTACCAACAGGTCACCTTTTCTCTTCACTTCATCTGCGTCATTCACTTAATAATTTGTACATCTTGTCTGGAGTGCCCTCCGCTTTATTGGATCCATATCCTCATTTTTATGGAAAACTGATAGGTTACAACTTACAATACAGGCCGAAGCAATGTAGATTTTTTTTCCCTGTGATTGTGCATTGCTACTGGAAAGGGTAGAGTTAGAACACAGAGACCTACCATAACCATTTCCCATTTTATAATGGCCATGTTTGTCGAGATCCGTCATATATGCTTTTTTCCCCATAGCTTGAAACACAATCTCATTTACTCTTTTCGTACATCCTGCAACCTAAGGTTATAAAACATGTAGGCAATGACAATTCATGGTACTAACTCCTATGGAATGTTCTAAAATGTTCCCACTTTCATTCTTCTCCAGAATTTCTGTCAATTCCATTTGTTGACCACTTGAATTCCAGAGGAATGTGCACAATCTTTCTGATTTTCAGTAGGGTAAAATTTAGGAAAGCATTTGTTGTGAGAGAAATACAGGGAAACCAGATAATAATGCTCCCACCCAAATATCTTTAAATTCTGTAAAGCAAACACAGACTTTGGATTTATGCAATAGTATGACGAATTACTATTTATTGAGGCTGTAAGGCTTGGTGAACGGGTGAAGTCCCTGAGCACGGAGTTTGGTGATTGTATTAACATCTAGTGGTTACAATGAATGTATTTTATTTGCTGAAATACTGACTTGCACTTTCTTTTCATTCTTTCTTTCAACTAGGAAAACCTCAGTGGATCAGGATACTCGGCCTATTTCATCCTCGGCTTCTTGTCATAAAGCAAAAAAGGTCAGTTGCATTTCCTTAGAATTATACCACGTCTTGTGTTATGGAATCTTAAATCATTCTACCTTTTTAAGGGATGTACAGGATGCAATGATTCATTACGCCTACGATCTATAGCTCATATTGATCCGAAACCTTGTCGTGCAGTATCATGGACCCAGTAAAAGTTTTTATCTGTAACAAGACATGTGTTGAATTTTTCTAATCTATTCTGCAATGCTTATGTGATCAACTGCCTATTCAGAATTATCAAATAAATATTTGAAACTGCATTAGTATGCTTTATCCAGACATGTTATGATGTCAAGTACAACATGCGCTTGCATAGTTTATGGATAATCTAGATTTGGTCCATATGTAAGATCTCTTTTGCTTATTTTGCTTCTGAGTTCCCAATGCAAAGCCCATAGATAGTTCTTTGATGAGGGGTATGCACAGAGAAGAGCCAGTATCTTTGCGAACAGATTTCAAAGAAACACCTCTGAAAGGCAAAATCAGTTGAGAGCGCCAAAATAATGCCATCATGGCTAACCTTTCTAATTGCTTGCAATTTTGTACAGAAGCAGAACACGAAGATGAGAATTTCATCGTCAGGTAAACAGATACTATCAGAAGATTTTGTCAAGAAGCAGAGAGCATATTTTGAGGAGATTGATGCCTTTGAACTGCCAGAGGAGGTGGCCTCAGAGACTGACCTGGAGTGAAAAGTTAAATCAGTAAGCTAGCTTGTGTGTAATTCCTAGGATGTGTCATGTACCTGTACAGAAGTATACTCGCATAGTTTTACAACAATGTAAGTGCGACTTATAACCCGCGTACCGTAGTCATCACCATTCAAAGCCCTACAGACGTTCGCTTTGTCTGCTTATAGCTTATACAATATCAGGTACCGAGATATCAAGATGAGATCGGATCGGTGCTTTCACCGTTTGACCTGAACATTGTTTTGTCTGGAAGTAACTGCCGGCTTGAACTACTATATTTTTCTTCAAGTTCCTTCTTGTGATCAAATTTTCTTCATTTTTCTTCGAAGTTACTCCTTATGTTACTTCTTATGTTTTATATAAATTTTCTTCAGTGTATGGCTGACATTGTAATCGAAACCCACGGCTGAATTATACGCGAAGCTAGATTGGAGCTTCATATGCCTAATGCCACCACAAAAGTCATATGACATGTTGCCGGTTCAACTTGTGCTTTTGCGGCATGCTGTATGTGGAGTGGACTGATGACTAATCAAATCAAACAAAGCCAAACATTTCGCTTCTTTGTAATATTTCTAACCTAAAACAGTGATACTGATTGCGATACTGACATTAGGCGCAGAATGAACCCCACGAAGTCATTGAAGAAGATTGTTCTTGTCACAAAGTACCATTTTATCCACAAACAGGCTGTTTCGCACAATCGCCTTTGTCAAAATCTTAGTCCAAATTAAATAAATACTGAGTGGCTTTGCTGCTGCAATATATAAAATGCAAGGGAATGCACTGAATATTCTTTGAAAGTGAGATGCTATTTTCTTTACTTTGCTCTGCCTTTTGGTTTCTGCATGTGCTCACCACCAGCCAACTGCTCCCACTCTATTCATCCCACTTATGTGTATGCATGCAGTCGAGTGAGTCAACATAAAACACTGGCTGGCACGCACCATCCATGCAACGATTGAGCACAATTTTCTGAGTCAACATAAAACACTGACGTGGCCTGTGAAAGATACCACCATATTCTGCAGTTGTCTGCAAATGCAAATATCAATTCCAAGGAACAGATAAGTAATAGAAGCAGTTTGAGACACCATTGATATCCAGAAGGCAAGCTCCTCCAAATTGAACAATGCAATATTGACCAAGCATGAGAAACTTCCAAAGTTTGGGGGATCTGCATACATGGAATATATAATTAGCTAATGATACCCATTTCTATTCGTAATAGTTAATTAATTTCTAGTTTTCAAAATAAAAGAAAGGAGATCGCACTACTAAAAGTGACTTAAGTGCGCACAATTTGTTGACAAAGATTCGGCCAAAATGAAGTAGTACACACCTGAAGTTACGGACAAACTATCATCCATGCCTCAAGTACATACATTATCACAATTCAGCCCCTCCAATTTATGGACTGCTACAGCTATTTGCTGATACTTGATAGTTCATACTTGACACCATAGTTCAAATTTTCAATAATTATTAGCCAAACTGTGTTTTTAGTCTAGAGTTTCGGTAGTATACGTAATATTAATAAATATGTAGTCAGTCCCACTTTGTAACTGGTGAATGAAATCGACAGATACTCTAGACTGCTAAACGGAGACTGACTAGTACAGCTTATCGACAAGTGCAATAGCTTTGTCCAATACAGAGCTTATCATGTATTAGGTGAATCCTTGTAAATCTTAATTTTTTCCCCAGTAGCATAAAACATAACAGTTTTGGCTAGATTGTGATATAAACTGCAATAGAGACATTATAGGAAAACAAGTCACAGGCTAATAAAAAATGCTGTAACAAATTTAGTTATAAAAACATTCACCTAGTATCCAGCAGAAATTCAACTTTCTGTCACTCAAAACACCTCAAATTCAACCTTTCCACCACAAAACACAACACCTCAAACTCAACCTTTCCACCACAAAACACCTCCATTATACAATTCTGCTATTAATTTTGTCGCCAAACAATAGGATTGACATTCTTTTGTACAGAAAGAGGTCCAATACTAAAAGGGAGACAATATGCACATTCATGAATGATATTTACCTTGAGTTTTCAGAGCTATCCATTTGCATTCTAAGTTATACTTGAAGATGATAACAGCTTGGTGGAGGGTTCAAAAGACCAAACCATAAAGGGTATCTTGTCATGTTGGAAAGCCTCCATCTGATCCTCTCCACTTGTATACACTTTCTGACTGTAGAGCTTTCCATTAATTAGCATGATACATAAAAAACGATCAAATAAGAAAATGCAAAGAATAAAAAAGCCACTACAATATACAAATGGCCAATCGAGCATGTGCACAGAATTCTGCCTATAAATATTCATGCAGATTTGACTGGCAACCATCACACTGCACTCAAACCACAACCAAATGGCATCCCCTAAACCCTTCGCTTGCACTGTCCTTGCCTTGTTCTTTGCTGCAAACTTGGTTTCAGCTCAGCTTAGCACCAATTTCTATAACAAGTCATGCCCTAACGCACTGTCCACCATCCAAACAGCAGTGAGATCTGCCGTAGGAAAGGAGAACCGCATGGGAGCATCATTGCTCCGCCTCCACTTCCATGACTGCTTTGTCAATGCAAGTGCCCTCAAACCTGCACATATAATCAAAATTTTCACTTATAAGTGTTAAGTACTAACCGTTGATATTCTGACAATGCAGGGTTGTGATGGCTCGGTGCTGCTAGATGACACTCCAACCTTCACCGGAGAGAAGACCGCTGCCCCAAACAACAACTCCCTGCGTGGATTTGATGTTATAGACAACATCAAGGCACAGATTGAGGGGATTTGCCCACAGGTGGTGTCATGTGCTGACATCCTAGCTGTGGCAGCGCGCGACTCTGTTGTTGCGGTAAGGGAGACAAATACAATGGATATTAAACTAAGAGTTAGTTATTACCTGTCTGCAAAAGTTACAAGGAATTTCTGACATGACATCAGTAGCTTAGAAACTGAGATGAACAAAACAAAACAAACACAGTTTGAAGTTCTTGTACCAAAACATACCTTATGAAGGAGTATTACGCAGAAAGTCAACCCAAGTGGCCAAAGATTGTATATAAATTGATTGACATTTATAAAATTATCAACAGTCACCAAATATCTTCCATGCAGCTCAGTACAAACAAAAACTCCTAAAAAGTGATCATTTATTTTACAGCTAGGTGGTCCTACTTGGGTTGTCCAGCTAGGACGGCGGGACTCAACAACAGCAAGCCTGGATGCTGCAAACAATGACATTCCTGCGCCGACCCTTGACCTTGGTGATCTCAACAAGTCTTTCTCAAACAAAGGACTAAGTGCAACTGACATGATTGCACTCTCAGGTACTGTACATGTAAACATAAATTTTTGGTATACATGCCATCTTAACAAATGAAAAAAATATATTCAACGGCTAACGCCTGATGAGGTAAGATTGTCAAAACAAACCATACAAGCTGTATGACATTAATATTGTGCAAATTAGTTGTGTTTAGTGTCAAGGTAATATTGATCAATTGATCACTAACATAAAAAAAAAAACAGGTGCTCACACCATAGGCCAGGCGAGGTGCGTCAACTTTCGCAACCGCATATATAGTGAAACCAACATCGACAGTTCCCTTGCAACATCTCTGAAATCAAATTGTCCAAACACAACTGGAGACAACAACATATCCCCACTTGATGCATCGACACCCTATGTTTTTGACAATTTTTACTACAAGAACCTGCTGAACAAAAAGGGTGTCCTGCATTCTGACCAGCAACTATTCAATGGAGGTTCAGCAGACTCCCAAACTACCACCTACTCATCAAATATGGCAACATTCTTCACTGATTTCAGTGCAGCAATGGTGAAGATGAGCAACATCGCCCCCCTTACTGGGTCCAGTGGACAGATCAGAAAAAACTGCAGGAAGGTAAACTAAGTCTTAAGCTGTTATGTTGAAGCCTGAGTGTGTCTGTGTGGAAGAGTGTAATCTTAAGAGAAGGGAGAAGTGTCCCTTTTCTGATGCTGTAGTTGTCTTGAAACTTGTCTGTGTTGCTATTACAGAACACATATGTGAAAGGAATAAAGTGACATCAATAGAGCAATTGGTGTAACAGTTGTATGGCCTTTCATCTTTTCGCCCACAAGTTGCAATTGAAAGATCACTAATAAGAATATCTTGGCTCCAAGGCTCTTACTATGGCTTAGTGCCAACACTCAGTTCATTGACAGTAGCTCCTTAAATGCTACAACTCTTAATTGTATTATATCCAAGTCAACAAATTGCATATTAATTGTGTAGGGTTCAGGTCTATGATAAGAAAAACACTAAAATGACCATTAAGAGATGTGGCAACCCATTCTATAGATTTATCATTTAACTGGAAGAAAAATCATGTTTATTTGAAAAGGAAAATCTGTGCATTAGATACTTTCCTACTCTCTGCACTTGATATGCAGATGTGCAAGAGCCTATATCAGAAAAGGGGAAAAGCTAGAAATAAATTATATCATGAATATATCAGCACTTCCAAAGCGAAAAGGTTGACAATGTAATCCAACTGTCAAGAGTATACAATTCGGTATATAGAGCAAGATATAAATCAGAACCAATGTTTATTTTCTGAGGTCCAACAAATATACGATGTAGCTTGCAACAGAATACGTTGTTGCCCATGGGAGGTTTCCCAGTAAAAAGATGAGGAAGGCTTTGATTTTCAATTGTGTACAGAAAACCAGTCCTATACAACAGAGTTGACAGCTGAAAGATAAAAAATCTAACTGAGTAGGAACAGGATAAAATCTTGCTAACACCATAGTCACAGGGAGAGTCAGGATTGGTGAATGTTACGGATAGCTGCATTTATACTTTTACAGTCGAAATCCATTATCTTCATCCAGTTCTCAAAATCTCCAATTTCCTGTAAAGCAACAGAAAAAAAAATGGCATATGATCAACTAAAGGAACCTATGCAAATTTCGGAGCACTTCACTATTGAATATATTATGTTACTCCAGCTGCAGTGCCACAGATGGATACTTTTGGGGAAAATGAACTACACCAAAATAACTGCAAAACCAATGGCATCCCATTTTTCAAGATTTGATGATAAAAGAGCATACATAAGGTTATGATATGAAGTGAAGGTGAGTAGACCTTCAAGACCGAGTTGATTGCGTTGGTGGCAGCAAGCCACTGGTCAGTCTGCTTCCTGTACCGCGCGATTGTAGCAAGCAGTGCGCGGGCTTCAAGCTCTATGCGCTTCTCGTTGATGTAGAGCTCCTGAACTCCGCCATCAACCGTGGCCACGAGGAGATCCGCAACCCGCGTCCCGCTCCTCACAACATCCATCTTTGCTCTCTCTGTATATGTTGATGGGGATCGGGGATCAAAAGACATTTGAAAAATCAGAGATTTAGATGGGAGAAACCAATAGGGGATTGAAGGGGCTGGCTACCAGTGTTCTTCCGTTGACGGAGGGATTCGTGATTGTGGCGCTGCATGATCTGGAGCAGCGCAGCTTCCAGCTTCCCGCCCATCGTCTCCGCTGCCCCCTCCATGGCGGTGCCCTCCTCTTGAACCTGAGGCTGAAATTAAGGGTGGGGACGAGGGGAGATGGAGGTTGGGAATCTCCGGCGAGGGACGGCGGAGGGGAGAAGATGAGTCGAGTTCCTGCCAGGGAAACCTCAGCTATTGTTTGAGGGCTTCCATTCTTTAGTACCATGTACACTAATTAAAAGTATTAAGTATAAATTATTAATAAAATCCACCTAATACTCTGAACTATTTCGCGAGACAAATTTATTGAACATAATTAGTTTATAATTGACGAATATAATGTTGTAGTAAACATTTGCTAATCATGGATTAATTAGGGTTAAAATTTTTATTTAATAAAATAGCCTTTATTTATGAAATTATTTTTATTATCAGTCTATATTTAATACTCCTAATTAACGTTTAAACATCTGACGTGACAAGGGACTAAAAAAGTCTCTAAATCCAAATCGACCCTTAGTCGTTGCATATTGATCACACATTGTTAGTCGTTGGATCATCGCAGGCACACTACGGTTCCACTTACCTTGCAACTCGCGAAAACCGTGACGCCACCCACCCGCGTGCAAATACCGCAGAAACCGAGAAGATTTGAAACCAAAAAAATTGAATTTAAACATTGTGGTTTTCGCAGCTTGCCTCGTGGTAACCGCGACTAATGCTTGCCGGAATAACGCATGAGAACGGCGGAAACCGTGGTTTTCCACGCGGTTTTCGCAGTCAAAACTGCTATTACCACGAGGAAACCGTGGGAAGAAGATTTAAAACTAGAAAATACGTGAGATGTCAATTGAAAAAAATAAAAAGCCTTTAAAAACTAAAAAATACAGAAAAAATAGAAAAACTATTTTGTGGCTATACTTGTGACATATAGGACATGTTATTGGGAAAATAAGTTTTGACACGACCTTTTCTAAATTCTTCACATTGCAACATTAAAAGTTAGAACCTCCCTTCACCAAATAATTCACATGAATAACAAATAACAACTTCATTTTGATTGTTGCGTCTATACCTACTGCCCATTATTACGAACAAAACTATTATGTATGTACTAACATGCACATATAATTTTCCTCCAAAGATACTTTCCTTATATTCTTCGTTGTATATTTGTATTTCAACATTATGTATAACATGTGTCTAGTGCAAATTAATAATAACTCAACAACAAAATATTCTTAACCACCCTCTTATGAAATATATTTGCAATAGGCTATTTTTCCCCAAAATTCTCAGTTATGATTTTTAATTACACCGAAAATACACTTTTTCATGAATTTTTTTGACAATACTATACTATATATATCAACATTTACAATATATTTTTTAAATTCCCTCAATTTTTTTAAATTATCCTTAAATTTAAAGTCAAAACCGTGATCATACCGTTATCGCGTCTCGGTGGAGAGCCCGGTTACCGTCCTGGCACATGAACCCTATCCACCACAAATCTATGACGCTACCTTGGAGGCTCGACCACATCGAGGTTACTGTCTTCTCCTCGCCGATGATACAATCCCACTAGGTCAATGGCGAACGAATCAAGTGATGGCACAAAACTTAGATCTCTGGAATGCACCCACAGCTGACGTGGAGGTAATGGTATGAATCTTGCCATACGGGGTAGGCAGGTTGCTTTTCAGCTTCAGCGAATTGACGTGGAGGTAATGGTATGAACCTTGCCTTTTGATTTCTCCAGGAAGGCGGCCATGCTGCCTGTGCCCCTAGCCCATCAAGCAACCGATACTACAGCCTACAGGAGAAAGAGGGAGAGGATGAGGAAAAAAAAAACCAACCTCCTCTTTTAGTTTTTGTTTATGGTTATAAACTAAATTTGATTTGTAATTTTAAATTTGAAGTTGATTTTAGAATGTTTTCATCTTAATTTATTTTTAAGTCTTTGCCTTTAGATCTCTAAGAACATATATATAAATATTTTGTTTACAATTTATTTTTAATTTGCAAAGATGGCGTTTGACATATATATATATATATATATATATATATATATATATATATATATATATATTCTACGGTGAGTTGCAACTCACGGGTTGCTCCGTGAGTCGGGATCCAAAAACAACATATCAAATCACCTCTAAATTTCGATTTATATGGCTCACTAGATTCTTCATATCTCGTAGCATGTGTATCATTTTTAAAAATCTAAAAAAAATACTTAAAAATCTCCAAAAATACAAAAATTTTGCGTGCTATAAGATCTTGATACCAAGAATCTAGTGAGTCATATAAATCGAAATTTAGAGATGATTTGATATGTTTTTCAACTCTGACTCACGGAGCAGCCCATAAGTTGAACTCACCATAGCTTCTCTATATATATATATATATATATATATATATATATATATTGCTTTTATGTAAGAGCACTGAAAACATGTGAAAAAATATACTACGAGCTACATCAACACTTCACATGATTTATCTAATTATGTAATAATATAGAGTCAAGTCAAGATATCAACCTATACAATATATATTTTTCCATTAATTTTCTTAAAAATTTTAAATTCTCTATAAATTTAAACTTAAAACCGCGGTACGTACCACGCCTCCTAGAAGAGACCGGTTACCGCGGTTACAGAAGCCGTGTGCATGACTATCTCTAGGAGTCCAATCTTTTCGATCAGATGCAACTACTTATTATTTCTTAATTTTATCCAGACAAGAACGCATGATGGAACTTATTACCCTTGCACGGCCAATATTCAGATCTCCCCATCCTCTTTTGATGGACTGTTGACCAGTCTCTTTAATTACATCTTAACAGCTCTATGCTTTTGTAAATGTTAGCCTGTCTGGTCTAGTACTGTACTGGAGTAGCTTAACTAGCTAGCACACTATAGACCCATTGACTTGTTAATGCACTGCAGATGCATGGTCTCTGTCTGTTTTCCTTATGCAGTATACATGCATCCATAAGAAGGTCTAGATTTGTCAGCCAAAACCTCCACTAATTGATTGATTGCGGTCCAAAAGCCTCCTACCAGCTGCATGGATGGAAGGAAGGCCTTATTTGGATTACAATTTTTTTTAAAAAAACATCGCATCAAATTTTTAAACACATATTTAAAGTATTAAACGTAGTCTAGTTACAAAACAAATTTCAGATTCCGCCTGGAAACCGCGAGACGAATCTTTTGAGTCTAATTAATCCATCATTAGCACATGTTGGTTACTGTAGCACTTATGGCTAATCACATCCTAATTATGCTCAAAAGATCCGTCTCACGATTTCCCCCATAACTATATAATTAGTTTTATTGTTCATGTATATTTAATGCTTTATTTAGATGTTTAAAAATTTGATACGATGTTTTTGAGAAAAAAAATTTGGAAACTAAACATAGCCGAAGCATTCGTCGCCTATCTATCTAGCACTGAGTTCAGATTCAGTTGGTTCAAAATTCTACCATGCTACTGTACTATACGAGACGAATTGTCATGGCTGAGCATGAGCTCACAGTTAATTGGCTAGCTATAGGTAGGTAGTTCCAGGTAGATAAGCTTTCTTGCTAAAGTTCGGCTAGCCGGCCATCTCTTAAGAAAACATCCTTCCTGCGAAACACAAAATGAGACATTTGAGCTACTGGAAGCATACCTTTCGTTTTTCGCCATTTTCGATTGGTCAAATCAAGATCTAAAATGTCAGTGCCATATATGTCAGTTAATTACTAATTCTTCAATCACATGCATGCATGGTAATATGTTACTTTCAGGCCCAACAAAATGAGACCTGCAGTTTGAAATTGATCTCTAATGAGGTAGTAGTACACACACGTTGAGTCGTTCTAGGTTTGATGAGTACGATATCCCCATACCCAATCTTTTCTGTACTGCAGGCTTCATATATTGTAGCTGCTTAATTGCTTTGCCTGCCTAATTGGCTCTCTTAATCAATTCTGGCACCCTACCTAACAATGTCGTTTTGCTAGTTTTTGTAAATTAATGTACTGTATGTCGACCTGACTGATATATTCGTTCAAAGCTTAATTTACCGTCCCTTCCTTTACGAGTTGATCGATTAAGAAATTAATTAGTTGATGCCACAACTTATGTCATGATAGCAAAATAGGTTAATTAATTGGGATAGGACAGCTGTAATCCTGAAGAGAGATATATGCGTTTGTAGTATGCATATCATATCCTTTTTTGTAATCGTGATCCGATGGTACGTAGATAACCGCCAAATGTTTTAGATTAGTTTCGTCCTGATAAATTGTACATAGCAGACTCTCAGAATTCAGAACCAAGTTCTCAATTAAATTCTTATTGGAATTATATGGCTTGGCCCATGAAATAGAGAATAATTGATAAGACATTTGTAAGTTTCATGATGATGATGATGATGATGATGATTATTATTATTATTATTATTATTATTATTATTATTATTATTATTATTATTATGTGTTATATCTTATGTCTACATGATTTCTCTTTCATATGCCAAAAAAAAACTTAGAAAATGAAACATGAACAATTTTAAAATTTATACACAAACTTCAGTTTTACGTAAGAAGGCTAGCTAAAAAATTTTCATGATTTTTTAAGCTTCAAATGGGATATATGGGATATAGATAATTGTCAACATGGCATGCCTAAGGATATTTTTTGAGAAAATATCTGATCTAATAGCATTATTAATAGAAACAACTGATTAGCTTAATGACATATTATAGAAGTAAAGGGATAAACAAATTGTTGAATTAGTGCATATATATTTAGTGGTACGGAGGTAGATTCTTTCGTAGCAAGTGCCTCAGGAAATCATAGCTTAATACTAATAAGCTAACCACATGCTTGTTGGGTTGGAGTTTGTACTAGCACCGAAGTAGGTGTAGCTTAACTAGTTAGTATCGTTGTGGTGAAACCAGAGTCTTTGTCAATATATCTCAAAATGCGGTTAGCCCAATCTTCAGATGTACTTATTATTTTGTACGTACGTACATATTTTCGAGGGGGTGAGGACACACGTGCGTATGTGTTTCGCAAAAACTAAAAAAGTTTTTGTGCTCGCAAATAGCAAGTACTCACGCATGAATTGCTAGCTTTCGTAAATGGTTTTCCCCTGTCATTCGTTTTCTCTTTGGCTTAATTGGCCTTAACTACACTAGCTGAGCCTGAGCCGTGTAAACTACTGCTATTATTCGTCTTGAATTGGTCGGTGATGCTATGTAGCTCCTTCCTCGTTCTTCAGGAAAAAAAAAAAGAACTGAAGAGACAAGAAATGGTGTGCACTTGTGCGTGATGGTTATCGATCAACAAGAAGCTAGGGGTCCATCCAGACAGAACCCCAGCAAATCACCCACTGACGTTTCATCTGCTTCGATCTACTCCGTATTTGGCTGTCCCCTGTCTGTCTAGGACGGAAAAAGGAAAACACTGCCACGTTGATCGATCAACTCTCTACGCTTTGCGTTGTAACAAAGTTTTAGCTATGCTTACCTTTATGATCTGTTGATTAATTAATATATATGGGAATTCATATAAATAGATGTAGTAGTAGTTTTCTCATAAGATCGGAGGGAACATTCATGTGCAATATTAAGCTGATATTTATTTCCTGAATTCGCTCGTGTAGTCTTGAGTTATTTATTACTCCATTTTTTTTGTCTCTTTAGTTTTATAGCACTGGTACTTTCCTGTCTTTAGCTTTATAGGAACCTTCTCTGTTCATCCTCAGGTCATCAGTTCCCTTGGACTAAAAGCAAGATCATGGATATCAGTCCACACAAAAATCAAACTATATTAATCTCTAAAGTGGGTGAGTAATTAGGGTTGTGTGACATGCACGAAAATTAAACAGTACCCCCTTTATTTTTTTATATAACATCATTGACTTATAAATCTATGTTTGACTGTTTGTCTTATTTTAAATTTTATCTAAATATAAAAATTATAGGTCATACTTAAAGTCCATATTATAACAAAATAATTAATAATTATATATTTTAATAAAACAAATAATTAAACGTGAACAAAAAAAAGTTAATACCGTCCTATAAAATATAAAATAACTGAGTGAGTACTGCTTTACTATACTTTGACCAAACGGCACCTACATCCCACAAGAGTAATAAATTAAAATACTATATAGTACCTGGTAATGGTTGATGCACCATAAATTAAAATAAGGCCAATTCCCTACATGTCCCTATAATTTCACCTAATCCGTTCTACACCTCTGAATTTTGCTTGATCTTTTCTATACCTTTGAGATTTTATTTAAATCCCTTACATACCCATTCCGTTAGTTGACAATTAGTTTGACCGTTAGTTATTGTAGAAATTACTTTATTGTCCTTGGTATATTGCTATAAGCTAGAAATGTTTTATGTGTAAATTATTTGAGTTGTAATAACCAATCAGAAATAAATTACTAAATACTTGTTATGAATTCTTAAAAATGAACTTTTTAAAAAATGGAACATTATTTCATTAAAATATAAAGATTTATTGTAAAAAAGTTCTGCATCAAATTTGAAAATGACTTTTCAACAAATATGTATTGAAAACAGATTTGTTTTGAAAAACCAAAGGGATGTAATTAGTTTATCACAAACTAGAAAACATATTTAGAATTTTTAAATACATTTCAGATCAAATTTGATTAATTTCGTATATATCCCAAAAATTTAAACCTAAATAAATTTAGTTTTAGTTCTTAATTTTTCTATTCAAAGTAATGTATGGATTTAATCATAATTTTAAAAAATAAAAGTAAAAAAATTATTTTTTTAAGTTGGTTATTAAATGATTATATCGCTTGTATGTTAGTATAAGTTAATTTTTTCATATAAAAATTTATTAGGTAGGTAGCACATATATATGGGAGGGGCAATATATTTATTTTAAAATATTTAACGGTTAACTAATGGTTAACTAACGGAGATAGGAATAGAGTGGATCAAAATAAAAACTCAGAGGTATATAAGGGATGAGGTAAATTAGGGGTACTGAAGGAACTGAGTAAATTTTCAGGGGTACGTAGAAAATTTTCTCATTAAAATATGGAAAACCTAATCAGAATGGACATATATATGCAGGTCAAACTCGTCAGCAAAACAGCTAATTCGAACCCCCATCATGCTCTGGCAGGGACAAAAGCTTCGGTCGGAAGTAAAACCAACTGTACGATTATTATTTAGTTTATCCTAGTTACTCCAGTAAACAGAATTTGCTGACAGTATATAGTAATTAAGCAGTACCTTGAAAGGTGACTAGTCTACTACAACTATGACTGAATTGTCCACCATGAATGTATGTCTCTGTAGCTACCTTCAAGTTTCAACGATATGCTGACTATGGTGGTTCCATTCCAAGGCCATGTATCTGGTAATGAGCAGCCCTAGATACCCTAGCTTACAAAAGGCCATATGGAACTATCAATGTCCGTTCTCTTCAATTTTCCACCCAAACCAAAGTGAGTCCAAGTGATATGGAATTTTACTAGCTGGACTCCTTTATTACGTGTCAGCTATCACCTAAATAGTTATTAAAAAATTTAAAAATTAACGAGATTGATTAATATGAGAATCTCGCTGCACAAACATGTAATTTTAACTTCAACTTTTATAAAATGCAACAAAAATAATAAATTTAACTTGTTTAATTTATTATTTTTAGAAGTGTAATTTAAACTTACGTGTCGACAGGGTTTTCTGTAGCAGTGTCTACCAGCTAGAACATGCCTGTTTGGGAGAGCTTCTCCTAGCTACAATTTTTTCCAAAAGCTGCTTCTGCCAGAAACTTTTCCAAACGATCCACAGCTTCTGATAATCTGTAATTATAGATTCTAGAAAATGAATAACAATCTAGAAGCTAGTTCAACTTCTAAACCATGTATGTTGTCCGGGAACGGCTTTTTAAGCATATACGTGAATGTTTGCCTGTTATTTTTACTATCACCTAAATAATCAATAAAAATATAAAATAATTAGATAATATAGATTAATATAGGATATATCGTTGCACAAATATACATGTTTAAATTTGATTTCTATAAGTTATAAAAAGAAGAAAACAAATTAAATTAAAACCAGTACATACACATTATATTTGTTATTTTGTTAGGAAAAACAACAATTTAGAAAGGACATATGCATGGTGATGGAATGCTTAAACTTTACATAACCGTGTAGCCCTGACAGGTCAAGTGTTCTCACCTACCAAATTAGTCATGCTAAAATTAAATTAGTAAGTGCTGTCCTAGACTACAGAGAGGTAGCTAGCATATGGAAGGTGGTGTCGACCGAGTATATGTTGGCCCAGCACTCCAGAAAGGTTGACAACATAGAAAAATCACGGCAAAGACGACCGACGGGGGAAAAGCTAAAGCTGCAGCTGCAGGCCCTGCATAGTAAGAGAAGCGTCTGATTCCCCGATCGACGGCTCGCACTAGCATAGCAGCATGCATGTATCGACGGACAGTTTGCTGATCAACTCAAAAGTCCAACAGATTAGGTGAAGACATTTCGATGGATGAACATGACGCAATCTAATCATCCACCCATACGCTACTTAACTAGCAAGTTGTGATGACTAAATTTACTCCGTAATAATATATTAAGCTTGTGCAACTATAAATACATGCACACCAGTACACCACACCACACAGCTCCAAGCTATCTCACTCACTGCTGCACACACCAAACAAGCTACTAGCAGCTACTACTAGTAGCTCATTAAGCTTGGCACCTATTCGACCAATTAGTATGGCTAGGCCTTCGTGCAGCATTGGGCTCGCCGTGACCGTGATGGTGCTGCTGGTCCTGGCGCTGGCCGGCGGGTCGTCGGTGCAGCTGTCGGAGAGCTTCTACTCGTACTCGTGCCCCGGAGTGTTCGACGCCGTGAAGGGCGGGATGCAGTCCGCCATCGCCCAGGAGAAGCGCATAGGCGCCTCCATCGTCCGCCTCTTCTTCCACGACTGCTTCGTCCAAGTAATCTATATACGATCAGCAGCAAGCAATTAATTAAGCATGCTATTTGTATTGCTAATTAAACGATCGAGTAGAGTTGAAATGAATTGAATGATCTGATATGTATGGTACGTGATAGGGGTGCGACGCATCGCTGCTGCTGGATGACACCCCAAGCTTCCAAGGCGAGAAGACGGCGACGCCCAACAACGGCTCCGTGAGGGGGTTCGAGGTCATCGACGCCATCAAGTCGGCGGTGGAGACCATCTGCCCCGCCGTCGTCTCCTGCGCCGACATCCTCGCCATCGCGGCCAGGGACAGCGTCGCCATCGTACGTACCAATCAATCATCTACTCTACTCATGCATCGTCTTCCATCATATCTATCTATCTATCTATCTATCCAACTGCATATGGAATGCATGCATGCAGCTGGGTGGGCCGAGCTGGGACGTGAAGCTTGGGCGGAGGGACTCGCGCACGGCGAGCTTCAGCGGCGCCAACAACAACATCCCGCCGCCCACGTCGGGCCTCGCCAACCTCACCTCCTTCTTCGCCGCGCAGGGCCTCTCCCAGACGGACATGGTCGCCCTCTCCGGTAATTCATTCATTCATTCATGCCTTGCACAACTTTTCCACACTGATTACATACATCCAAGTGGACCAAGTCGTCGATCCATTTTGTTTTTCCAACCCATTGTTAACTAACTAATAAATCGTATTATTAAAAACCTGCATTAATCGTAACCAGACATTCAGAACAAAATGAGCAATCATCGACGATGGTTTCGATCCTACAATTCTGCAATCATCAATCTCTTCTAGAAGGGAAAAAGGGAATAACTTCGCTTCACACTCTGTTTCTGAATACTAGCAAGTAGCTTTAGTATCTGCATACAGCTGGGTAGCACAAAACAGAACAGATAGCTACGTTTTGACTTTAAACCATACTTCACCAGTCCTATAATTGCTACTTTGACGAGATGGTTATTTTACAAAATGATTCAGCTACTAAAATTTCTTGAGTTCCCCCTTTTCTTCATGTATATTATTTTTAAAAAAATAAGGAGAAAGAAGCATGTACATATGTTTAACCTGGAATTCGTTTACTTGTTCCCTAAACAAAACGTAGTCGATCGGTAAGCATGGTTGTCGACGGAATGACATAAAGTTACTTTGTATTCCTAACGGTGTTGTTAGTATGGGTTCTCCATTATTTGCTTGTGAAAAACCAGTACTTTTTCTTTTTTTCTTTTTAAGGTTCAGTAATCAGTACAGACAGCTACCGATTGAAAGATCAGTCTGCCATCATATGTCGTAAAATGGATAAATTCCAAAAGCAAGAATATCAATTTCCTCAAAACACAAAAGCTAGAATAAAGCTGATAAACCCTGTCCACCTTACAAGTTAACTACAACCACAGATAATGTATCTTTTGTTCTGATTGCTAGCTTATAATGTGATCGAATAATGTTCACCTTTTTTCCTTTCTTCCAATTAAAATTATAGAATGAAGAACCTTCTTTTTTCTCTAATAAAAATATTCACAATAAGTAAGAAGAGAACATGTAAAAGCTAGCACTCAAACGTTCTAATTACTTTAATTCATACAAAATCAAGGAGAATAATTTCATATCGTTGCAGGATCTCACACCATTGGGCAAGCACGCTGCACAAATTTCAGAGCCCACATATACAATGAGACCAACATTGATGTTGGTTTTGCGATGATGAGGCAATCAGGCTGCCCTAGCACCTCAGGCTCAGGTGACAGCAATCTGGCGCCTCTGGATCTTCAGACCCCAACCGTCTTCGAGAACAACTACTACAAGAATCTCGTCGTCCAGAAGGGGCTTCTTCACTCTGATCAGGAGCTCTTCAATGGCGGAGCCACTGATTCTCTGGTCCAGACATACATTAGTAGCCAAAGCACATTCTTTGCGGATTTTGTAACGGGGATGATCAAGATGGGGGACATCTCGCCGTTGACGGGCTCGAATGGGGAGATCAGGACGAACTGCAGGAGGGTAAACTGAGTAGTAATTAAGAGGCTCTTCAAGATATGTTTGCAAAGCTTTTACTGCGTACCTTTCTTCCTGTGTTGATGTATGCCATACATATATATTGTTCGTTTAAAGTAATGAAAGTATGTGATTTGTTTAATGCAGAATATCTTCTTAATTAGTCTATGTGATGATAAATGATGGAGATTAGGTTTGGACAAAAGCAGGATGGAACTTGTGTGAAAGACTGAAAAGGAGTTTGTAACTAAACAATGAATGGCAGGAGTAACATGAAAGGGAAAAGTACATTAATTAAAAGGAAACATGAAAGGCAAAGTCAATATCAGTGGAAATGCAGTGTACGTTTAACTGGAGTAGGAATTGACAAGCTAACAAAGAGTTTGGACCTTTTCATCATAGATCATATCATCAGATGCGCGTGTGATACTCCATGATGGTCGCAGTCGGGTCATCAAGCTGGGGGAAATTTAATTTACCTACGTAATAAGTAAAACAATGTAGAATTTGACAACAAAAAGGGTCGATATGTCCGAGTGGTTAAGGAGACAGACTTGAAATCTGTTGGGCTTCGCCCGCGCAGGTTCGAACCCTGCTGTCGACGGCTTTTTTTTTTTTTTTTTTGCTTTTTTTCTCTCTTTGAGACTTTACTGTCCTCTATATTGAGATGCTTTATTTGTAAGGGGGCGGTGAAGGGTGGCCGGCTGGGTCACGTCGCCGTCGACCTCCGCTGTTTGGATGGCCCTAACGGCCAAATGCGAGCAGGGAGTGTTAGATCTGGCCGGCTTTGACTGCTCCGCTCGACAACTAGTATGAGCCCGTCCTAGGTGACGTCGACGTTGCGGTGGTGGGGGTGCCAGTAGCGGACGGCGCAGCTGCGGGTTTGGTTGTTGGTTGGTGAAGTAGAAAGTTTGTTTGGGGAGGTTCGTTTTGGGTTTGATGATGTCCGGCAGGTGCACAGGTCAGGTCCGTTGTGTGGGGTTAGGCAGACGATAACGCTAATGCTCTTTAGTTTATTGATAGGGGTGTGGGATCTCTCTAGGTATAGTTTGGAGATCGATAGCTTGGGTTGAAGCATCTCGTAGGAAATCGGTGTTGGTTTTATTTGTCTTGGAGACACCTTGGTAAAGAGGAGGCACATGACGTGGAGTTGGAGCTGCGGTGTCGTGAGGCGACATGCTTGGCAACGATAACATGGGTTGGCGTTCTCAGTTCCTTGGTACCGCCTTACGATGATGTTAGTATCGGTGTCCTACGTTATGCTCTGCCTTGCTGCTCTCAGTTGGCGGTGGAGAGATGGATTGTGTGTGTTGGTCCAGTCATGGGTTTTTTTCTTTTTCCCGTAACCCTTCTAGGACTTCTGTAACCCTTTTAGTTTTTTTTCTCCTTCTTATATGAATATGCATCCCGATGGGGGCTTCAAAAAAGATGTTTTATTTGTATCCCTTATTTATGGGTCAAGTTTCAGGTACAAAACGTTCTCCAGCTAAACACACCAGCCCAAAGTGCGCCCTTAGTGGTTTGGACAATAAATTCCTGCTATATGGCATATACGTGTCATGTTGACTTAATTTTCATCCAATGCGGTGATTACATGGCATCAAAGCCAACAAAAATATTATATGGGCCACACCTTCTCTTCTTCTTCTCTCCTTCGGTCTCTCAAAGATGGCTACGACAAAGGAGTCATCGGTGTAGCGCCCCCTCACTCCAAAGCAGAGCTAATGGCCTCAACCACCGGTGCCAGCAAAAGGTGTGATCACAAATGGCGGAGAGCGATGTAAAAGCCCACATGGTGGCCAGGGTCATGGAGAAGATGCATAGGAGTAGAGCTGGAGTAGGAAGTGTGAGGTTCGAGGTGTCCCCAAGCCTTACCACCACTATGGACGCAACGACGCATGCGAGCGAAGCAAAAGGGTCAGGTTTTATCGGTAGAGAAGACCCTGCATGCATTACTTCGACGAGCTCTGCACTCTAGATTTGGTGCGACGCCAATATGTTCCTGAAGCTTGCGTAGATCAGCCACCTCATCCTCGACTTTCCCCGCCACCACAAAAGAAGGGCGATGTTGTCCATCGAGTTGTGTGAGATTACACTATTAAGCAGATGGTGGGACAGGGTGGAAAGAAGTCGTCGGACTATCGGAGGTGACTACTTATTAAAGGACGGTGGTCCTTGCCAAAAAAAATAGTAAAGGATATGGGTGACCCTCTATAGTCGCGTTCGGCCGTGGCTACGAGGTAACTTATCTCTATCATTTTCCATGCACGCGCTTCCCGAACTGCTAAATGGTATATTTTTTACAAAAAAAAATTCTATAGGAAAGTTGTTTTAAAAAATCATATTAATCTATTTTATTTTTTTAATAATTAATAATCAATTAATCATGTATTAATCTATTATTACGTTTTTTGAACATGCAAGTAGACAGGAGGTTGGGAAAATTTCTGGGCGTTAGGTACGGTGCGAACGCTGACAAGCTACGACTGTCCGTCTCAACTCCCTCCTCTTTGTATCCCTTCCCATGTCCGCTTTTGCCTCCGTGTCTGGTTGTCCCTCTTTCCCGCCAGCCTACTCATCTATCTTGCTCCTCAGTCCCCGCGGGTGATGGGCCATAGGAAGGGGAAACACGTGAAGGCTTAGCCCAGTGAGAAGACGATCGGCCTCCTACTCTTAGCATATGCAATGATTGATTTCTTGCTCCTAGCAAGAACAGCCACCTCGAGCTCAAGCTCGCCGGACGATGTGTTTGCTATGTAGGGTAGAAAGGAGAGAAGGAGAGGTTGGGATTGAGGGGTGATGACATGACAAATGATTCCCGCTAAATTATTTTGGTTATATTTTTAATAGACGTATTGGCATGCGAGCGTCCACATATTTGTTTCTTTTTATTTGTTTAAATTTGTGGTTTCAATGACATAAACACCACGTGAATGTAATATGATAGAAAATCTGAGAAATATCCACTTAGATGCCGCACGAGGTAACACTATTCTAATACCACCAAGACTCGAGTTACACCGTTTTTAGAAGTTAGAGCATCCCCAGATATTTGATCATCCAAACGTCTATATGGATGGTCATCCATAAAAGATTCCTCATTCATATCTCTTTTTACTCCAACAAATCATCTATATTATATCCTTCATATTACACCATCCTATATTCTAGTAATATTTTCCAACTAATCATATTATTAAGGGATATTTTTTGAACAACTAAATTTTAATGCTATTATATATCGCGATAATAATTAGAAATGAGTGAATTTTAACGGATACATGTCTAATGGTTAAAAATGTACTAACATAAATATAATAATGAGCATAAAGTACACCAAAAATTATAGCAACGAAAGAAATCAACAGAAATACAGCCACATGTGTATCTACTCTCCTTTTGTCTGCTCTAACTAAACAAACACCAGGCTCTGCTGGTTTTGGTTGCTGGCGCTGGCAGCCAACAAGCACGGTGGCAGGTCGCAGGCAAGCTAGCAGGAGCGGTGGCGAACGAGCCAGCGGGTGCGACGGCGACCGTGCGGCGTGGAGGCCGTGCGGTGGAGCGACTGGATTTGGGTGGGTGTGCGCCAGAGCGGCGACGACGCGGGGATGAGCCAGGAGACGGCGAGCGGGCGCAGGGCGACGCCGGCAGGGGCGGACGCCGTCCTTCCAGATCTGGTACGCCTCGCACTCTCCACTCTCTCCACGGCTGCACCCTCCTCTACTCACCTTCGCCGGCCGATCACGACGAGACAAAGCCGACCACGACACTTTAGTGGGCTGCATCGTATTTGATTGAGCTGAGCTCAAGCCGAGTTAAGTCCAAATCCGGTTCCAACCGTAGCATCAAACTAAATCAATCACGTAATTAACAAATTTATCCATCCCAATTATTGTCGGCGGGCGGGCGTGCGTGTGTGCTTGAGTTATTAATCTGTTTCTTGTTTCCTCTCCCTCCACGAATCCCAAACCCTCCACGCAACTCACGAATTCCTCTCGTCTCTGCCTCCATCCCTTCTACCCTTACCTTACTATAAACTCAGCAGCAAGATTGTTACTACAAAACAAATCAGAGTAGGAGGAGGAGGGATTGACCGCCCTTGCTCTTACCCGCCGGCTGCCCCCTTGTCGATTGGTGAGTTCTTCCTTCCCTTGATTTCGATTTATGTGGATTGGATTCCCCGTCTTCTCAATTCGCACCCGATTCCCCCATCTCTCGATTCGATTTGGCCGGTCTGTTGTCTGTTAGGAGCTATTAATCCCCAATTGCACATGTCCCCTTTTCTTTCCCTATAAAATTTCTACTACTATGATTTCTGATGAATGATTATTCTCGCGCGCGTCCTAATTTGCTTTGTGACAGGTCGGTCGGTCGATTGCTATTGCTCCGATGCCACGCGCGATGGCCTTCAAAGTTGCTTCCTTTCTCCTACTCTTGCTATTCGTCACCTGCGGAGCTGCTCAACACAATGATTTTGGTACGCCCTCGAATCAACATCTTTCCTTCTATGCTCCTATTCCTGCAGATTGGAACGAACATGTCAAACCATATTCTCAAGAGGGAAAGAAAAAGGGACAGATTTTAATTGTGCATGGCAAACTACTACCGTCATTCTAAAATTTATATGAGCAGCTCCTACTGGAGGGTATTTTATTTGGTCGAAAACTTGTGGTTCAACTGTTACTCATCCTCTTAGCCTGGTTAAGATTGCCTGCAAAATCAATTCCTTCATGCTTGTTCTCCCATTTTGTTGCCATCTCAATGACAAACCATTATGATCACAATAAATTATTGAGGATAGTTATTTTTTTAAAAAAAGAGAGAAACAGGACAAGAAGCATCTCTGATTTCTCTCATATGTTAAAGCTAGGTTTGTTTACTATTTGTTTATGCTAGTTATATGGTATGCATTGAACACCATTACTGCTTTTTTATGCAACACCGAGTACTGATTATGGGTAGCAAGGCTAGAATTGCAATGTCACATAATATGGTGGTAACTTGCTATTTCATCCTCACAGATAGGAGAATGCAAATCCCTATTAGCAAATGTTTTCTTCTTGCCTTTTGAATCTGGACTACAACTTATTTAGACAAACTTGGTTATGTAGCACCAGAAAGTTCACGATTTTAATTTCATTCTATTTTTTTTTATTATTAATTGTTTATTTCTTCCCAGTTGTCCTTGATCTAGAAACAACTGAGGCTGGGGATGCTAGCCCACTGTACAATGAGCGGATTCCTATGATCAAGATACCTGTAAATCTTCTGAGGCAAAGCCCACTATGTTCGGCTTGTGAAAACATGACAAGTGAAGCTATCAACTTTCTTAGTGAGAAACAAATACAAGATAAGATAATGGCAATCCTTCATGACACTTGCTCTCAGACTTTCTCCTTTGAGCAGAAGGTAATCCTTTTGAGCATTTTGACTTGGCTTGTTAGATTTTATATATTGTCTCATATTTTAAAAATATAACCAGTTTGATCAGAAGGTATGACACGTTGGAATTTGATATTTTGATTCCCTTACTAAAATGCCAAGTAGGAAAGATACTCCCGGAACAATAGTAGTTCAACATGGTCACTTTGTATCTCTGCAGTCTCTTGAGATTCTGGACTCCTATGCAACTATTCTCTTTACAAAAATTGCTGAGATCAAGCCAGATGAGTTCTGCAAACAGTATGGTCTCTGCAGGAACATGGCTCTTTTATCCGCTGTGAAAAGTGAAAGCACGTGTGTATTCTGCCATCACATCGTCGATGAAATTGTGTCTAAACTGAAAGACCCTGACGCAGAGGTGATTGCTTTTGCCTTACTTACGCATAATCATTTTGCCCCTAATATATTGTGTGCAATGTTTGCAGTTTGAGATAATTCAACTACTACTCAAGGAATGCAACAAGATTGAAGGTCATCAGCAGCAGGTAAAAGCATTTGAAATACTTGTGAAAATGTGCTTTTTTTTTCATCTGAGCTAACAGTGCTTCTTCGTTTGATGTACATGAGTAGTTACATGGGTTGACGAAATCGTTTTTCTTGTTGACAGTGCAAGAGGATGGTTCTGCAGTACGTCCCACTGGTTCTAGTGAACGGTGAGAAGTTCCTGGAGACGAACGATGTGTGCGCAATGATCCAAGCCTGCGATGCAGGCAAAAGGAGGGCATTCAACTTGTTCTCTGCACGGAAGTTGGTGCGTGACGCATGAAGTGTTAGCAGGAAGGTTACACGAATGAAGTTGGTAGGCTTGGAAAAGACAATGAAGTGTTTGCAGCTTGTACATATATATGAATTAATAGGCGCCACCACTCTGTGAAGAGGATAACCCAACGATAATTCATAACTGTGTGCCTTGTACTGCTATCTGGAAGTTAATTGCTACTGAAGTACTGATTGATCAATTACTTCTGTATACTTGCTGCTGGTGGTATAAGTTTTGCATTGAGCGAACTTGCACTCTACCGGGGGAAATTAAATTTATACCGGTGTCGTATAAGTTCTACTACTGAATGTAGGGTGCGATAGTTTGACTTTGCAAGAGAAAAATCAAAACATATTTGTAAATGAGAAATAATTTATAAATAATACTTATATATATATGTTTTTTAATGATCTAAAAGCAAATACCAAAAAATAAACTAGCACGAAAATGCGCTAAAATTAGCTCTAAATTTAATGTGAAAATTTTAAATTTTGGTTTATAAAATATAAGCAGAAATGAAATAACGAGATTGTTATACTACCAGGGGAGAGGGAAGTGCATCTTTATTATTATATTTAAACAAAATTTGATTTGTTTTTGATAAATTTTACATAGTTTGTTTGTGGTTTGGCGTGGCATGACGGTGCGGGTAGCGTTTGGAGAACTTGGTCATTGTGATGGTCGTAGCAAACACTTGGGGGAGAAAAGATAATATGACACTCAGTTCGTGTGGCTTTGATGAAATGCCACTTAATGTTAATGTCACTTCATAGGTTGTTAGCCAGATATTTTGTCATTCCAACTAATTTAAACCATTTTATTTAGTATTTTATTGTTTTCTTCTGGTCTATCGTACACGAAATGGCTCAAAAGGCCCCTGAGGCAAATCAACAGATCGGGCTCCCTCTCGTAGGCGTTCCTCGGTTCCTCCCGGCTTCCATCGTGCTCTCTCTCCCTCAAGGTCGCTGGAGATCGCCGGTGGCCGGCCCGCCGCCCCGCCATCGGGCCCCGGCGCCGCTCAGCGCCGCCGCCGGCCTCACCTGCGCCGCCGCCAGGAGCCTCCATCGGCCGGCCCCGCCGACGCCCGGCGACGCCGCCTCCATCGCCCGGCCGCAGCTGCTGCCTCCACGCTCTTCCCTGTCCTCTCCACCTGCTCTGCTGGCGGCCGGGCACCTCCACCGTCGGCCGCCGCGGCTCCATCGCCGGCCCCGCCGCCACCGTCCGGCGCCTCCACCTCCATTGCCGGCCGCAGCTACTCGCCTCCCCGCTCGCCCTCCCCCTCTCGACCTGCTAACCGAAGGTACTGGGTTGGTCGCTTGATTCTAGTCGGCGACCTGCTAGAAGGTGAGAAATCAGAACTGGAATATGTGGAGATTATATATTGTTTGTATTGACTAATTGCATTAAACCCTAATTGTTTGTACAGACTAATTGCATATGTTGACCTAGATGCAATGAACTGACAGCATGAGTTCAAATTGCAAAGATGTGTCCTTAGGGTAGGGTAAAATACTTCATCGAGTTAGAAGGAGCCAACTTATGGGGTTTTTTTTTGTTCAATTTGTTTAGGTTTGATTTAGATGAACTATCTAGAGTAGATGCTCAATTGGTGGAGTATGGATCGAGTTCAGCTTCAGCAGTTTCAGCTGTAGCTACTGAACATCTAGATAATTGTACAAGTGTGCCTTTATTTCTTGAGTATGGGTGCAGTCCACAGCAACAATCAATTCAATTTGTTGATTGGGATAACTTGGAGATCGAGGAAAGAGAAGATGACGAGGGAAGGATTCAGGTCATAAGTGATGACCAATTATTTGTGCTTCTAGGCTTAACAAATGAAGATGAAAGGGCAAAGAAGTCTGCACAAGTTGATGAATCAAATGGGGCTGCTGAGACAAGTGGTAATGCATTTATTGAGGGCACTGAGGGTGCAGCCATACCTGTTGATGATGCAATCCCAGGTGAACTTGTTATATTGTATGACAAGAATAACCCTTGTATGGCTAAAGGCACCAAGTACCCCTCAATGAAGGAATTTCAGTTGGCTGTGAGGCAGTTTGCAATCAAGCAGGAATTTGAGCTTCTTATAGAGAAATCTGACCAGAAGAGATTTAGAGTAAAATGTGGAGTTGAGGGATGCCCGTGGAGTCTTGTTGGGCATAGGCAGAGTGATAATGAAACAATAATGGTACTAACTGGTTACTATTTACTATACCATTTACTATTTGCATAGTTCTAATTAGTCACTTTGGGTCCACTACTATTAGACTGAAGATTGGAGTTTGGTGCAGCTCTTATTTTTGGAGATTGGAATTATGTGTTGAAACTTTAGGTCCACTACTATTATGTGTTGAAATTTTGGTGAATGCAATCCAAACTTAAGCTATCAAATTTTGTGTTTGCTGCTTATTTTTTTTGCTAATATTTTGGTGCACTCACTGGTGGCTGAAAAATCTGTTAATTTGGTGGCAGTCTGTTGATTTGGTGCACTCACAACAACATATGAAGTGACATTTTATCCGGTTCTATTGTAGGAGTGGTATTTCATCAAAGCCACGCAAACTGAGTGGCATATTGTCCGTTTTCTCAACACCTTGGTGGGAAAGGAACAAGATTTGCCCGCCGGAGGACGGAGTCAACCGCCTCCGCCTCTGCGCAGGAATGACGACGACGACACCTCACCGCCTCCGCCTCCGGGATGCGGCAGTGGCATCTCTGGTTGCCGTCCTCCCCCACGAGATCCCCCCGCTCATCAGCGCCGCCTCCACCTTCTTCTTCGTAAGCCCAGCTCCATTCCCCCCATCACCTGACCTCTCTTCTCGTTTTGCACCACTTCATCTATGGCCTATGGTTCTGCAGATCCTCAGCGCCTACTTCGCCGTGCTGCCGCTGCGGGATGAGGGGGCCATCTCCCTCGGACTCGCCACCCTCCCAGGCCTCTTCGCTGGCTCCCTCCTCCTCACCCTGCTCGCCGCCCCCGTCGCCTCCCTCGCCTTCTCCCTCCCATCCATCCCCAAGCCCAGGGTCCATACCAAGCTTCCCCATGATTTCCTTCCTCACTTGCAATTTTTTGATTAGTGCCTATGAGCCGACCAGTTAGATTTTTCAGATACAAAAAAAAAAAACAATCTTGGTAATACTTGTATGATGATATCTTTGCAAACTCAGTTCTTACACTTATTCTGGTCAATCACAAAAACCTGCATTAGCTTCTCACAAACATGAAAACTTGGTTTTACTCTAGTTCAAATGCAGCCACATTTCTTAAAGGAATGCAATGCTTGCTCAACTCAGTTATGTTAAGGATTGGATTGGTTCTTGGTTTCAGTACCTAAAGTAGTAGATTTAGTTTTCTACATGTGATAAAGGTGCGCTTTGCCTTCTGTATATTTAAGGATTTACCACTTTTACATGTGGCAATTAACCTATGTGTCTATAGACACATAGGGTGGCAAGTCCTTAAACGTGTTACTGTAGCAGTGGAAATACTCTTTAAATGCCAAATGCTTTCTTCAGAAAATCCCTTTAATTTACAATTGTCTAGCTAGCTTTTCCTTGACTAAATTACCATTTAGGTCTCCATTTTAATAATTCAGAACATTCTGAAGAACATTATGGGCTACAAATCTTCTGGCATTTATTTATTATCCACTGACGCAAACTAATTTTTATCGTCTATATTCTTTAATTTCAGGCTTTGGTTTTCATACACAGGTTCTTCAGTTTATCCCTTCTCATCTTTTTTATTCTTTGGTTTGCCTCTACCCCTGGGCATTCCCCATCCATCTCTCAGGTAATATACATTGTAACATAGTGGTTTATTTTGCAGTCATGTACAAGAAAGCTATTACATTTCCATGAAATTGTGAGGGCAAAAAATGATTTTTCACTCAGCTGCTTTGTATGTCCATCTGAATTTCTTAATGAAAGAGCAATCATTTGTCACACAAAACAACTTATTTTTTCTGTTTCTTGGTGTAACAATCAAGTCAAACGAAGATGCTTCAAATAAATCTCCTGGATGGGGAAACCACAGTTGGTTCTACATATTAGTGAGAATAAGCCTGTTTCTTTGGGTACGACCTTCCTACATGGCCATGTTCATTTTTTTTTTCTAATTCTCAAACCTATTGTTGATTTGAGTAACTATCTCTATTTGAAGGTTTCCTTGCTTAATCTCATTGCAATATCATCGACATGGGCAAGAGTAATTGATGTCATGGATAGTGAGGTATCATTTCCAGCTGGACCAAAAATTATTGGTAATTACTGACACTGATTACTTTTGCTTCTAATGTTCTTATTTCCATTTTAATTCAGTCAGGTTCAAGATTGTTTGGATTTATTGGGGCCGGTGCTACCCTTGGGCAACTTTTTGGTTCATTATTTGCTGCAACTATGGCATGGCTAGGTCCCTGTACGTATTATTTATTTGAATTAGAAAACTAATTCTCGAATTAATATTTCTAGAATGCATTTTCACATCTCCGAAATGTGCTTCAGTTCTGCTCCTATTTTCATCCCTCTTGATGGAACTTGCTGCACTGTCATCGAAAGGAATCCATAGTGATGCTACTCAAGGCTCGACAGAATTGTCATCTAGTACAATGTATGTATCCTTATCCTTCTGGACATGGTTAACAATATACTGATTTATCTCTGATGATAATTATGACATGGGCAAACTGTATTGTCTATATGGACTAAATTCTGGATATACTTTCGCTTTTAAACCTAGGCAACAGTATAGTTTGTGAATTCCTTCTTTTATAATCAACCACAAAACTCTTGAATGGATTTTTTTTTTAGTTTGAATGTCTCATAGAAATACAGATAAATTGTCTGCTGCTTATTTGATGCGACATTTTGGTGATCCGATGTTTTGATTATGATTAGAATATAAGATGTATCCCAATCTGTTACTAACTGCAGAGCAAAACACAGCCAAAATACAGAGGCTGATGATGAAATATCTTCGCTAGTCACTTCACAAGGATCACCGTCCCAAGTGTCCCAATCTCAGAAAACCAAACCTGAAAGTTTTGTGATGTTTGAAGGTTTCTGGCTGATTGCACGCTCTTCCTATCTGATGTATATATCTCTATTTTTATGGCTGAGCGCTGTTGTGTCATCCTTTTTTTACTTCCAGGTATGACTCTTCTACATATACTTGTTGGCGTGAATTAGTCTGCATCACTTTGAGCATGTTGCTTCCTTCGTTACATTGTTGGAAAGATCCACCATTTACCAGTTTTACCGATTGCATTCTACCTGATTTCCAGAAAGTGACAATAGTTGCTACAACAATATCAAGCCCCACTGCCAGAAGACGAACCTTTGCACTCATAAATAGCATTATCGCTGTCTTTATTCTTGTGGGGCAGCTCACTTTGACGGTATTTGTCCTTCTCCAGATTATCCTCAACTTTACTATTAAGTACTACTTTTTCCAGTATGAATAAATGTTGACATGGCAAATGGTCCCTGACAGGGCCAATATGACATACGTCATGGTGCAGTACCTTTATACGTTGCAAACCTGAAAATTTTGACTCATTAGACTCTCCTTTTTTTGGTGGGAGTGCTCATTAGGCTCAATGATAAAGCTCAGCTTCATGTCTGACACTCATATGTAGTTATTATTTTGTGATATCCTATTCTTTTGAAGACAAGAATTTTAAAGATTTCAATAGTTTTCCCTTCTGAATTCTGATGTAATTCTCATGCACTCATATGTTCTTCAGTTTGACATTTTAGAGCTAATTTGCATTGTAGTCAAAGAAGGGAACAATTCATTACATTGTAGTCAAAATGAGATATTGAGTGTCTACAGCACTACATGTCAAATACTGAAGAACTTATTAACATTGACCCAAAAAAAGAGAGAAAAATATGTCCTAGTCAACTCGTTAGAAATCTGCAATGACTGAGGAAGTTGTGCTAATTTTGTTTTCTTTCATTTTGGGATTAGAGCGTTCTCGAAAATTCTTTACTGATTCCTGTTATGAATTAAACAACTATTTCAGGGCCGTATCCTTACTATAGCCGGTGTAACAGTTGCTATCTGTGCATCCCCACTCATTTCGACGTTAAATATGGTTGCCCTTGCTCAATGGCCAACTTGGCTTGCTGTTGCAGTCACTGAAACAATTCGAAAGGTACATACGGACTAGGGAGCTCTAATTGAACTATTTTTTTTTTTAGTGAAAGACTGCTCTAATTGAACTATTATTGTAAAAATTGTTTTTAACCATTAAATGGTAAAGTCACATTCAGATAAATACTGCATATCTAGATGTTAACATTCGTTGCCACCTTGGTATTTATATGTGAGAGTCGAGACACGTAATTTGAATTTAATAGAGTACTTTGCACATGAAGGATATCTAATGTGAGAAATCAGCACCTATAATATATTTTTATGTAAATTTGGATTTTAGTTCTGCTTCATTCATTTAATTTGCTGTTTTGCCAACCTTCTATTCTTTGCAGGTAACTACTTATGTTTTGACAAGACCTGGAAGGGAATTGTTATTCACAGTTGTCTCACAAGATGAGAAGTACAAAGCCAAGGTAAAAGATTATTATGTCCTTACCTAATTTGAGTCTAGTGAAAAATAAGAAACGAAAGAAGACCTTTGTTTGCACGTCATAGATGCAGTTGTATCAGTAGCACACATCATCATGCATCACCAAGAACTAAAAAATTTACTAATCCATGGGTTGCTCGCCAGCTTTCATCAATTTGCATTGATTTGTAGTGTCGTTTATTCTATCTTTCATTCTGTTAACACACATACTGCATAGGTCAGCAAACTTGTATTTCTTGGAAATATAACACCTGGTGCCAAGTGAGCCATGTGAGTGTTCAACGTTGGCTTCATTTGAATTCACTGATGCATGTCAGAGTTAGCCTTGTCTCATAAAATGGAGAGTGGGTGATTAACAGCAAAATTTGAAGTGGAGTTTCCCAAAAAAAACAGTCTCTCATATAAAGAGTCAGTTTTGCAGTTTCCTTCTTAAATCTTACCGTGAATACAAGATTATAATTAAAATCATCTTAAGTACAATTTCAAGAATTTCTGAGTTATTTCTGTTTCAAACTTGATTTTGTAGACTAGTTAACTAATGAATATACTTTCGTATAGGTCTGTATAGATGTTATTGTTCAAAGGCTCGGTGATGCAACTGCCGCTGGAATATACAGTTTGTTGTTCAACAGCTTTGAGAAGAAGACATCCATGGTCACCCTCTATGCATTGCCGGTACAAGTCATGGTTTGAATCATTGTAATTGTATTTTTTAACGACATAGGATTGCTTAGAAAAATGTTTGCTGTCAAGCGTGTTCTTTGCATTTGCTAGATCGGTGGATATATCACTGAAGAATTATCTGTATCCCTTTTGATAACAGCTCTGCTTCATCTGGCTTCTCACAGCACTTCATTTGGGCCGGCTCCAGACAAACCTTGCAAAGGTTCAGGTTACTTCTTTTGCATATTAAATTCCTAGAGGTATCTGATTACCTATAGTAAAGGTCGCTGTAGCTTACATTTTCCCTTGTAGTGTTCTTGAGACAAATGCTCAATATGGCGTACCGCTGCACGTACCCACAGAAATGCATACTGTAACAAGAGTTTAGAAAGAAATATGGCACATCGACTAGTCAGGTTGCCGACATTGCTGATATTCTTTTTGCCTTCTGTAAGTAACAGAAGATTCATGGAGAAATATTTTTGCTTTCAATATAGCATTAGGATTACTACAGGAAGGATACAAGCATATACAGAGAAAGAGGGAATGTTATGTAAATAGATTTAGCAGACGAGTATGTGATCTCTGCATCTATTGTTAGGAAGAGTAGTCCTGCAAACAGCAATGTATGTAACTCGTTTTAGTACTAATGAGAAAACAAGGCTGGATTTGTAATGGGCATTTTGCTTCTTTTGATAACTCAATATATCTGCAGGCAAGTACACTTTACTTTCTTGACTCAAGCATGTACAATTTACTGTTAAATTGATGCTACAACAATGGTCGCAGGGCACCTTCTGATCACTTATTGATCATGTTTACGTTTGTTGTGCTGGAGCTGGACCTGCTTCTAGCTTCATAGTGTGTGCAGCTTAGTTTCTGGAACATACACAATGCAAACTCCTTTTTTTTTTCTTTTGTCTTTTGTATTTGTTTGCAAATTGAACCCAAGATTGAATGGTGAAGAGTAGAGCAGTGTCCTATATGATGAGCATGATCTTTGTGCTATTTCTTTTAAAATTGCGCGCGAAGAATCACCGCGCGTGTTATAAAAATGAAACGCGCACGCCGGATCATCAACTGAGCTTCTCGTCTCGTGCTTGTCTGAAAATACTACTCCTAAGAGATTTTGACAGCAGTAACACTAGCTAGCTTAGCTGATCGCTGATCCTTCGTCAACGAGAAGACGATGAAGCGCGCCCTCGTCGTCGTCTTGCTCGTCATGGCCGCTTCCGTGGCGACGCCGTCGGAAGCGAGGAGGCCGAGGAAGACAGCCATGGCCTCGTCGCTCCGCTTCCCCGGCTTCCCTGGCAGCCGCCAGCGTTTCCCGGGGTTCCCCGGAGCCAGGCCGTCGCCGCGCGCGGCAGCGCCGAAGCCGTCGCCGTCATCGTCGGTCGTCCCCGGGTTGCCATTATCTCCCCCCGCGGCAACCGGCACGCTGCCGCCGCCGTGCGGGAGGTCATCGCAGACGATGCCCGGCAACTTCATCCCTGGCCTGCCGGGCAGCGGCGGCAGCGGCGGCGCGGGGTCGTCGTCGCTGTCGTCGCCGACGGACTGCGTGACGTCGCTGGCGGGGCTGACGACGTGCGCGTCGTTCCTGACGGGGGCGGAGGCGGACACCCCGACGCCGACGAGCGAGTGCTGCGGCGGGCTGGGGATGTTCCTGAACAGCACGGCGGCGGCGGCGGAGGGTGACCGGACGTTGAGGTGCCTGTGCCCGGTGATCCTCGGCGACGTGAACCGGATGCTGCCGAAGCCGGTGGACCCCGTGCGGATGATGTACCTCCCCATCGCCTGCGGCCTCGTCCTCCCGCCTCAAGTCCTCTTCATCTGCTTCAGTGAGTGATGCGATCTGATCGATTAGCTTCTTCTTCACTTGCATGATCATGGTCAGTGATCAGATGCACCCGATCGATCGAATTTCTGATGAAAAAAATGCAATCTTTTTGTGATGGAATTGGCAGCCGGGCAGCCAAACCCACCGGTGCTCACGCGTGTTCCTGACTCGTGGTCGACGCTCTCTTCAGGCAGGCACAATTTGCTCTCTTAGTTTTTCCTGTTCATTTACACATTGCTCATCCTGGTTTTTTGGCATTCTAATGCTGTTGTTTTTCCATGCAGCACTGTCGCCCTGATGTTTCACGATAATCGGATCAAATACTCAAAGGTTACGGATGATTCAGTACTGTCTCAGTTTAAGCTTTCAAAGCTGACATCTGTGTCTACTTCAGAAAAACCAGTTAGCCAGTTACCATACATACTGCTTTATAACTACATAAGGATTGGTTGGTACGTCATGTGTGGTGTAAGAGCATATTTCTTATTTATAGAGAAAAAAATATGTAAGTGCAAGTGTACGTCATTTCATCAAGTATTCTTTCTCCACAAATAAAGAGTGTGAAATCTGGTACAGAATGAAAATTGAGGGATGCAAAAAATAGAGGTCAACCGCACAGCAAACTTCCAGGAGGAATGGGATTTTGCTTTATCTAGACCATTTAATTGCTATAAAGAATCAGGTTATTAGGCAAACATAAATTGCAGGCTGCAGCAGTCTCAAACATTGAAATCCAACTATCCGAACATGCATATAAAACACATCGGGCGATGATATGATGTATTTTCATTTTCAGCAATAGTATCCGACAACAATACTGAAATTACAAGGTACTATGTATGTGTGGGTTTCCCATTTACAGAATTGGTCACCAATAAGAATAAGCAATCTGCAACCAAGAAGCAAGATCATCCAGAGCAATGCCATCTTCTGGCACCTTATTTTACTTATTATTACCAGACACAAACTACATTAGATGTTGTTATTCCGAGGATAGGTGAATCAGAACCTCTTAATCTTCAACATCTAGCAATCTGGCAGCAAAGAAGAATACTACTTGAGGAGCTTGGTTCCGCTTGCCTGTGTTCCATAAGGATTCAATTTGCACACATTTGTTTATTTAGCTCTATCATATGTTTACTGCATTTCCTGTCATGTAATCTTAAATGTAGACTATCAAGAACGCACCACCTGTAGAGAGGATATGTACAAGTTTCCATTTACTTCTCAAGCCTCGCGAAGAGCACGCACCCTTTCTTGAATTAACCTCCTCTCCCAGTCAGCAATGCCCTCAAAAGCACGCTCTGGCAGACTCTCAAAAGATTCTTTATGTGGATCGTTCTTAGCAAGATCATAAGTTGCAGCTCGGATAGCTCTCCTATTGGGTCCGCATGGCCTTTTGGAAGTTAGTTTCTCATAAGCTCTCTTAATCTGCAAGCAACAGATAAATGATAAGAATGTCTGAATGAGGCCTGGGCCTGGCTTATAACCCTGACTTACAAGCAAGCTAAGGATTCAAGAAGATGAAGCCTACATCCATATTCTCGAACCAAAACATGTAAGCAATTGCAACCGCAGGCGCTCTCCCAAGTCCAGCAGTGCAATGGACATAAACTCGTCCTTTCCCTTCCGATATAGCCCATTCTAGTGATGAGACTGCTTTGGGCAATTGAGTCCTCAACGAATCTGGATCAAAGTCCACTGCCTGAAACCAAACAAATACAGATTCTTTAATTTGTACTTTGATAATAACTTGCAACTAAGCTCCATTGGAAGTAATTATTTCCTAGACTTTTTACAGTTTACTTCTGGCTCTCAAAGATGGAGCATGGCATTACGATCTTCTCGTAGTAGGAGGTCAATCTTTTTTTTATATATATAGTTTTCACCTATCTCATCAAATGATGGAAATATGAAGGCTTGATCAATGTAAGTGAATTGTGATTATCTGAAAAGAATTATAAAGTCCAAGGCAAAGGCAAGCCCAACTGTGCTCACTGAAGTCAAAAACAAAGTATTCCTATTTTCTCATCAAAAAACTTCTTACTCATATATGAACAACAAATGCACGAGTGCAAAAGAAAAACAGACACTATTTAGCATGATACTGGTTCAGCACAAAAAAAATGGCGGCTCACCGGTCTTCTGATGTGTTTTATGCCAAATTCTTTGCACCTATTGACAATAGGATGGAAATCAATTTCCCAATATTCAATGTCCCTGTCCTGCTGCAAGCAAAGAATAAAGGCTACTTTATCCTCATCATTTAAGTGATCAATATCTTCCGGCTTCTGAGGTTGCGAGCCAACAATCAAGCTATCACTTATGACAGCATAATTCATACCTACATACCAGGAGTAAGTGCGAATCACACAAACATAAAGTAGGGTCATTTTGTTTTGCTCCAGTTAACTGCCACATCTATTTGTGAATTTTAAAAATAATTAACGCAAGATGTGCCATTTAATTAAGTCAATGACACAGTATGACGTAAATGTTTACGCTCACATCAAATTGTTATGTCCAGAAATCACTATGTCTTAGCAAAAACTTGCCACAGAACTTATCGAATACATGAATACTTCAAAAACATTTGATGTAAAAAGATAAGGATGTACAACATTTCAAAAAGGAGACTATTTCACATTATGGTATAACTTTGTGTAGCAAGTGTTTCTCAAATAGTTGTATTTAAGATAACACATTGAAATTTGCATATGAAGTTGAAATACCAAACCGCTAATTCATCAGTCCAAAAAAGCAGTAGCACTTTTATTTTCAGTTCATGCAGATTCTGAAACCCAAATTTGAGAGAGCCAAGGCATAGGACATAGCTCCAATAAATGATAATTATTAGGACCGATAAACATAAAAATGGTCACAATGGCTGCAAGTTGCTAATTAAAAAATCCTCAAATCAGGAAACTGGGGTTGCTTTTCCTTACCATGGTTTTTGACACTTGTCACAGACTCTTACAAATTCATTACATCGCACTTAGTACTGAACATGAACCATGATGCATTAAAAGCATGTGAACAACATCACATATACGGATACAATAGAGCACCAAATCTAGACTTGTCCTACCTCCCGCGATATTCCCACAATTTCTTACTGATTTAACATTTTCCCAGGTCTGATGTAGGAAAGAACCCAAGATTCCTATGATAGGATTACCATCATAATCACCCATCGGAGCCCGAAGATTGAATCTTTACCCATACTGGGAAAAAAACTTAATGCACCACATATAAAGAAGCCTCAAAATGTACTAACGCAATGCTATAACAACACAATGGACGCAGGAACCAAATCATCCCAAAAATGGTCCCAAAATGGAATCTTTTATCACATTATCTAGGATCAAAAGTTAGCTATGCGCGTATACGAGGGAAAGGAAAATGATTGGTAGAGTAGAGACCGAGATCATGGTGGTACTCATAGGGGTTGCGCATCATTCTCTTCATGGCAGTGTTGTAGTCCTCCATCCGCCTGCTCCCCTCGGCTCCGGCCGTCGTGGAGGAGAGGCACGGGAAAACCCCAGTGCTTCGCGGTCGGCTCCTGCTTCCTCCGGCGGCGACGGCAGCACTCCTGCTCCTAGCCAGGTTGCCGTGCGCTGGGAGTCCCCGGGTAGCCGGGGAACAGGAGACGTTGGCCATGGCCGCCATTTTTGCCGGAGAGAGACAGTGGAGGAGGAGGAGGAGAGTGGGTGGTGGATTTGCCGCGGCTTCTGGATCCGCGCCCGATCGCTTCTCCGAGATGTCGGCGAAGCCCACGAACCCCACGAAATGTGAACATTTTTGTTTGCAAGGAACTGAAATTTATATTAAAAAACATTTCCCCGTAAGTATCCCAGCTACAGTGTTTTTGATTTTGAGGATTAAAATTCCCATGAAAATATATAAAACAGAGACTATATTAAATAATGGTCATGTTTGAAAGTGCTACATGTATTTCTTCTAACCGGACATGCAATGCAGTCAAAGAAGCATTATTGATCAATTGAATGAGGTGTGTTTTTGATTGCAACGATGAATATCATATTTATACAAGTAATTAAAGAGCGTAAATTTCTTTCATTGTATATAAATAATGAAATCTTGACTATTTTTAAAATATAACAATGTAGACTGCCACCTTATATTCTATTGTTTGCTTGTTTCTCTTTGTGCAAATTAGTGAGTGTTAGTTGAATGCCTATGCATTTCAATTGATTAAAGAGAATATTTTATAATATTATCTAAATAAATAAAATATATTCCTATGAAATGTGTTATCCATATTTTTCTATTGATTTTATGTGTGAATCTCCATTCGATTTGATTGGTTTAAATAGTAAGAAATTCAAGAGTGAAATTTAGATTCCCAATATAGGCAGATGGGATGACTCGAGGCATATTTAGCACCAACATCATCTTTACAGCAACTATAACAGACTATAAGCCGGCTAAATGCTAATATGGAGGAGATATGAGAGGAGAGTGAAATGAACTATAAGCTTACAACTGACTCGGACACAAGAACTAAGAAACTCTGTGAGAGAGACAACCGAGTCATATATTAATGATGAAGGCTAACTACTATATGAGTGGGCTAAGAGAAGTCTACAAAGAGTCATATAGCCGGCTTGGTAGCTATATTATATATGAGTGGGCTTAGAAAAGTCTGCAAAAAGTCATATAACCGGCTTGATGGTTATATTATTAGGCTTGCTCTTAAAGAAATATATATAAATACCTCTCCCAAAAACATACATAAATAAACAAGAAATAAATTACAATGTACTTCAACATTAAGAAAGTTTGACCGCAGAGTAGGCCAGGTGGCTGTTTTGACATAAAAATGTTCTCTTTCAAAACCTTGGACAATATTATTCAATAAAACTAAATACTACTCTCTTCCTTTAAAGCAGCCCATAGAATTAGAAGAACACATTGTATAATACCAGAAAGTTAACATCCGGTGTGCTTAGACTTTTTGAAAGCAGTATTCGATTACTCAATGTAATACTTGAGAAGATAATAGAATTAAAAATGCAAGAAATACAGTATAATACACTTAAAAAATGACGATGATAGCAAATACTGCATTTACAAATGAATTTGATCTAACAAACATATTATTTATTTCTTCATGTAGGGAATGAACAATATTTTTATATACTGTTTTACTAACTTGCTATATACTCCCTCCGTTTCATAATGTAAGACGTTTTAGCTATACTTAGATTCATCTATTAACCAATGTATATTGTTTATATATATATGTCTAGATTTATTGATATCAATATAAATTTAGGATACGCTAGAAAGTCTTACATTATGAAATGGATTATGAAACGAATGTAACGGAGGTAGTATATATATATATAATTAGTATATATTACATAAAAGGACAACGATCTCTTTTAGTTGCATGGAAAGAATAAGTACAGTTAAACATTATTTTCTTGCTCTCTTAACAAGGAAGCTCCATAATGGAAGTAAAGCTAAGAATATAAAAATACAATAGTAAATAATTCAAAAGGAAGAATATTAGTTGTATTAAAAAATAATAATTAGAAGCAAACTATTGTGGTACATTAATAGTTAAATAAGGGCCAAGATAAAATTGCATAGAAAATCCTAAGACGAAAACACTTCATATAATTTTGTAAAAGTGTGCTTCATAATATATTTACTTTTCTAAGAATCTCATGTAAAATTCTGTATATCATAAAAACTGGTACAATAGCCTTTTTTATTAGGCAGTAGAATCACTCGAATATAGAAGTAGTAAAATATAGGAGCAACCAAAAATAACTACGGAAAAGATAGGAAAAAAATGCAAAGAAGGAAGAAAAAGAAAGAGAAAAACAAGCTCAAGTATCGTAGATTCATAGGATAGGAAGAAGGCAGGAGCTGCGTCTGGACGCTTTATCCTTTTGCCTCGCGAGAACAGAAAAAAAATTAGGGAAAATAGAAAGGGGAATTGAGACGGGAAGAAGAAGAAGAAGAGGAGAAGGGCAATCCGACGAAAGGAAAGCTAGGGTTTTCGCCATGGCTACCACCTGACCTGACCAACCTCGAGCTCCCCTCCTTCTCCATTCCCATCCCACCCAATCTCTTGTAATCCCGGGCCGGAGGGCAGCATCTCGCATCCGCCTTTATTTGGCTTTCCCCCCTCTCCTTCCCCTCCATTTTAGGGTTTTCTTTCTTTCCGCCGCATCGCATCGTAATCTTCCCGACCGGGCAAGCAAACTGCTTTTTTGGTCTCTCGCTTTTCTAGGGTTTGAGGGTGGAGGCGCTGGCGATCGACCGGGCGATTGCGGAGGCGGAGGCGGAGGCGGCCGGATAATGTGTATACTGTGCGCCGTGCAACGGTGGTCGCGGCGCGTCGCCACCATGCTGCCGTGGCTCGTGCTCCCGCTCATCCTCCTCTGGGCGCTCTCGCAGCTCCTCCCCGCCGCCTACCGCTTCGAGGTCACCTCCCCGCGCCTCGCCTGCGTCTCCGTCCTCCTCCTCACCCTCTTCTGGTACGAGATCCTCCTCCCCCGCCTCTCCCTCTGGCGCGCCCGCCGCTCCGCCCGCCTCCGCGAGGAGCGCCGCGCCCACGCCCTCGAGCTCCAGAAGCTCCGCAAGACCGCCACTCGCCGTTGCCGCAACTGCAACAACCCCTACCGCGACCAGAACCCCGGCGGCGGAAAGTTCATGTGCTCCTACTGCGGCCATGTATCCAAAAGGCCCGTGCTTGACCTCGGCCCTGCCGGGAGGCTCCCCACGGGGTGGCCTTGCACCCAGGATTGGCCAAATGCTGCCGGTGACCCAGCATACTGGCTTGACCTGCGCTGCTCCTCCGATAACCTCTACTCGGGATTCTCATGGCGCTTGTTCTCTTCATTTTGCCTCAGCATGAGGTGGTTCTGGAGGAAAGTGCTCAGATTTGGCTCCTCGGGGGATGGCGAAGGCTTGGGCCGAGATGGTAAAAGATTAGCAAAAGAAGGGGACAATGGAATAAAGGCCGAGGAGAGCAGAGTGGAGAAGGCAAAAAGGAAGGCAGAGGAGAAAAGGTTGGCGAGGCTGGAGAAGGAAATGCTAGAGGAGGAGGAGCGCAAACAGCGGGAGGAGATGGCAAAGCTTGTGGAGGAACGGAGGAGGCTAAGGGATGAGAAAGCAGAAGCTGAAGAGCGATCCAAAGGCGCCACACCTGTTGGGGAGAAGGATCCTCGGAAGGAAGTGGAACGTAGGCGACAGGAGAGGAAGAGGAAGGATGAGAAGGATAAGGGATCGAGCAAGAGCAATTCAGATTGCGAGGATAATGAGAGAAGAGTGGGCAGGGAAGGGGAGAGAAAGCGGGACTCTGATAGAAGAAACGAGCCAGAGAAGCGGGATGCAACAAGAGTTGGAGCTGAGGGTTATAAGCCCCATAACTTTGATGCTAACAACCAGGCTAGCAAGACAGTACAGAGCAAGGCAAAGTACTTTGGCCGTATGACAGGCGGTCTGTTATCTTCTTCAAGAGGTTTCGGTAGCGGTTCCTTTTTTGGCAGAAGTGTTCAGACATCTGTTCCTCAAGCTAACAAGGTGAATAAACCACTTGTTACTATAACTGACCAGAGTAATGTAGTCAAAAGAGATGCCCAGCCTCCTGCAACAGCCGTATCTGCTACTGCTGGAGGGACTACAAATTCTTGGACTAATGCTTATCGACCTGTGAGTAACAAGCTCATTAATGCTGCAGCAGTCTATTCCGTTATCATTAGAGCATATGTCATTAGTTGTTTTCACCCTGACTATCATCTTACAAATACCATTTGCATTTTTATTACGCTTTTATGCAGGTTAGTCCAAATGTGCAGTCACAGCCTACTGGCCTTAAAAAGTCATGGCACCAGCTGTTTAGTCGCTCAGCATCAGTGTCACCTTGTCCTGAAGTTCCTGCTTCAGCCCCTGAAAACAACGGGCAACCAGAACCACATGGAGCTCAAATTAGCAATGCTCAAATCTTCCTATCTCAGTATCCACCTCTGGACAGTAAGCCTAGTTCAAGCCGATCCATGCAATTTCCAGGTTTTCCACCAGTGAATGGAGCACCTGCCAACATGCCACTCTCTCATTTTCCAGCTGGACATATGCCCTTCTATAGCGAGGCAGAACCAACAGTGTTTGAAGAGTTAGAACAATTTGAGGACCCGTGCTATGATCCAGATGCAATCGCGTTGCTTGGGCCAGTTTCAGAGTCCCTAGATAACTTTCCTTTAGACTTGGATAGCGGGTTTATCTCTAGTGACATCACCAAGGAAACACATGTGAAACCTTCACCAATTGAGTCTCCTCTCTCAAGATCACGTACAGTCGAGGAAAATCCTATTGGACACTCAACTGCAAAAGGGCCTAATGCTTCTATTTTGCCTGAGGCTAGCAATGAACAAGGCACATGGCAAATGTGGGGCACACCATTGGTTCAAGACAGTTTAGGCCTACGAGGTCCTCAGACTGAGTGGCTCCTACCGAACACAAATCAATTTAACCATGGCATCAATCATCTGAATGGCAGAACAACAAACCCACTGGGTTCTGGTTTGGATGACAATGGTCCGTGGCTGCAGAAAACACCTTTTCAGCAATTGCCTCTTGATACAAGGAGTTTATTTCTTTCACATGATGTCCCAGAGAAGGCTATACACAATGATTTGGGTTTTGGATCGCCAAACAAATCAGCCCGTTTGCACCCATTTGGTCCACCTGGTCACTCTTGGTCCAAGTAAGTGTGTTGTGACATTCTTCACCATTTTTGAGTATTTTCTGCAGGAATGAAGCATTTCCTTCCATCATAGCCAACTATTTGATAAGCTAGAAATATTGTCATAACTTACAACTTACAAGAGAATCACTATACCTTACACTGAGCATAATTTTCATTTAGGCTGCGAAAGGTCACAACTGAGTGTAGCTTCATGTATTAATACACATACACACCAAAATGACAACAAATTCATATGCTAATCTTACGAGGAATAATCATGACATAGTGGTGATTAAATCTTTCAGTTTTATCATATTGAATAGTAACAGTGATACCTGTTAAGACCAAGAAATACACTATGAGTCTCCAACTTAGAAGGAATAGAGGAAGCAAATACAAAATTTTTCCATAAATAAGTATCAATTAGGTTACATATCGATAGTAATTGTTTTCTTAAAGCTGGAGGTCGTGGCGTAGTTTGGCATGTCCAAAGTCTCATCTCTTGCAGTGGTTGCATCCTTATAAGAAAATGGTCCTTTTGGTTTTATGAGAAAAACGTTACATTTCATGCAGTTATGTGTTTCTGCATATATTGTATGAACTAATTGCTTGAATATTTCTTTTAAATAATGTATTATAGATTTCTATATTTAGTATGGATTCATGATGATTTGACACTAAAATAAGGTATGCTCTGCTAGTGGTTCTTGGTGATATTCCAGTGACATTCTGAAATATTAGCTACCAAGAGTGATATGACTATGCTTTAGAAATAAATGTATTGCCAATCAGGAATCCATTTCAACAGTCCTGATCTGGCTCTTTTTTTGGGGCTGCGGGAGTGGGGAATTGTATGTAAGTCGATCATTGAGACTGGAGTTCCATTAATTGTCTGTCAAAAACAAATGCTACCTCCATCCAGAATTTAAGCAATGTGTCCAGATTAGTAGCCAAAATCCCTTATATTTTGGGATGGATGTAGTTGATAACCGATAAGCACCGTCTGAGTCCAATGTATAAAGGGAAAATTGTGTATGCCCTCCAAATATGGTTGGGTTAGCGAGGACTGGGAACTATTGTTGTTTATGTGAATTGTCAATTGGTTGTGTCTCCTTAGAGCAATCAATAGTCTGTTAGTATAATATCTTTTTTACATTGTAGATGTCTGACGCCCTTTCTTTAGAAATCGTGTTCAACTGTTCATAATAGTGACCAGTCTGCTTACATCTCTTTTGACTTAGTTGTGAATGACACAATGATGCATGTGATGGCCTATTTTATTACTTTATTGGAGAGATTGTTTTATAGATCAAACAAAACCGGGTTGCATGTTTGAAGTATAAGACTTAGCAACTCCAAGATGATGAAAACTTATCAGGTTTCATGTTTATGATTGGACTGTTCATTTGTCAGGTAGGTATCTATCAGAGAGCTGCATACAGAACTTTTGCCATGTAAGAGTTTTGACACATGATAGGCTGATGTAATGTTGGGGTCATGGCATGAAGCCATGAACAATCAGTTATGATTTTACTGTTCAGTATCTCTAGGCATTTGTAACTAATGTTTTGATGCTAGTGTTTATTTTGGGGGGGTGGGTTAACAAGGCAAAACTTTGGAGCACTGTTTTTTTTTGGAAGGTTTATTCTATGGCGAAACCAATTGTACTTACGATCGAAGATAAGGAAATTACTAGGTCAAGCGTGGGTCCTATGAAGTATGCACTGACCAGGTGGTATATGGGGGGTTTCAAATATGCTAACCTGGATTTCTGATTATTGTTGCTTTCACATGACACTGCTAATAAATTCACCATTCATTTTTTTTCCTTGCCCGTGTTGCTGTGGTGGGCTAAATAGCATATGCGATTAGGAGTGATTTCCCTCTCTGTAGATGGACATTCACCTTTGAATGTTTTATTGTAAGCACTGTGGGTAATTTTCTTCTATAGATAATATTCCTTTTGTAAGCACTAAGCACTGTGGGTCTGAAAATGTTACTTGTTAGTCTTTGTGACAGATTACTGCCTTAGACCTTGTGAACTGTTAGTGCTTGCATGGTCTGAAATATAACGACATATATATTCTTGAATATTTGGGTTGCACAATCCTCTAACTTGGGACTAAATACAGGGCCCTGAGGAATTCATGATTGTATAGTCCTTGCTCTTTACCCCTTTTCCACCTTGGTTTGTGCCCTTTGGATTATATGGTTGGCTCTTGGCTATATTGCATTTTCAGAAGTTGCATGGTGAACTGGGTGCATCTAAGCAGTAAGCACCTGAGTTTTGCTGCTTTGTATATCATTCAAAATTTTGTTCTAGGCAACTAATAAGAAAACTTGACCAGCGAGTTAAGACGGCAATGAGCTCAATCTCGCATGGGGAGCATTTTTCCTTTTTGCGAAACCTGGGTTTGAGCCTGGGCCGGTCGCACCCAACTGGGGACTTTGGTGCTCGTTATAAGTGCATTGGCGTTCTAGGCAACTAATAATAACTTGTATGCTGTAACTGTTGGCTTAATTCAATTACATGTTGAATAATCATGCACTATTCAATACAGATATATTTATTTTCCTGGAACTAAAATAATTTGTTTGGTTATGATTTATGCAGGGAGGCACTGGTGCTGAATGGAACTCAGGAAGCTAGTAAGATCTGCTCACCAACTGCGGCACCTGTTGGAAGTGGCTTTTTTTCAACAAATCCTGATGTACAGTCAGTTTGGTCGTTCAATCAAAAAGAGACAACATAGAACATATAGAACACAATGTCGAGCCAAGGCTTCCTTGCCTCCTTTTGAGTTGAGGAAGTTGAGGTGATATGTTGGACTGTATTCCTTTGACGCGAATGATAGTCCCCTTTCATTTAGTATCACTTACCTGTTAACATGCGTTTGCATTAGGCCTCTTACCTGATGTTTTGGCGCATTTGACCTTTTTTTTTGGATTCAATGCAAAATGGGCTGGGAACTCATGGTGCACTATCACTTTGCTCTTATTACTGTGGTGACTTGTGAAATCATCGGTTCAGTCAGTTGGGCAGCTATTGCTAATATTATCCTCAACTCCTCACTGAGTGGATATGGAGTGTCTAGCTTTGCCCTGAGGTTGGCTGGTCGGTGGTTCCACTTTCCACTTTCCAGTGTGACCTTGTTGCTTTATTAATCTGCTTGAGAGGTGGGGTAGAAGAGAAGAGAAGAGGTAATATGAAGGAATTGTTGTGGAGCAAATGCTGTTCCCATTAACTGCATTTTGTGCTTGTTATCCAGCGCGCAATTCATTCATTTGGATAATAAGTTTTAAGTATTGATTCATTTTTTTCAATCTGCATGCTTTATCTTTGGCATCAGTTGGTCCACAAAAGTCAAAGCAAAAAAGCACTGCAAGTGGGTCACTAGCTAGCTGCCTGCCTAACTATTCTGTTCGTGGAAATGATGGATTGGGGAGATGGTTGCGGCATGACGAAAGCTCACTCACTGCCTGTGCAGAAACATTCGGAGTTGGGCTGCGTTCTTGCCCCCCTATGGCTACGAGATTTTTTATAGTTAACTCTTAGTCTATTCATACACTAGTTAACTCTTTATCATTAATGTAGGACCCACATATCACTATCTCAGTTTCTTGGTTCCTGTGTCCAAGCTGACTATAAACTAACAGCCTGCTTACACTCTCTTTCATCCCCTCTCTACTCCATATAAGCTTATAGGCTACTATTATACTTGCTCTAAGTTAATTTATCCGTCCTGTTTTCCACGCACGCTTTCCGAACTGCTAAACGGTATATGTTTTACAAAAAATTTTTATAGGAAAGTTGTTTTAAAAATCATATTAATCTATTTGATATATTTTTTAATAATTTATAATTAATTAATTATGTATTAATCTATTAATACGTTTTTCGTGCTACATATAAGTTAACTAAGACCCTCTTGGTTGAAAGCGGCCTTGTTGGATGTAATCTTCATCAGTCAAAAGAAAAGGAATTGCAGACATGAGATTAGGATATCATCGTGTGTAAAACAAGCATTTGGATAGGATAGGACTGTGCATGAAAATGATTGCCATATCCCCCAGAAAATGAGCAGATGGTATATCCGGGTGTATAGCCGCCGGATTTACCTGCACTGCATGCATCTGCAAGTGGCCTGCTGTCTGTCAGTGAGCCACAAGGAATTGGACTGGTCGTGGAAATATACAGAAGAAAGAAAGGTGGTGTTTAGTTGTCAAAAATATTTTTTAAAAAATATTGAAAGGGGTTTTCGGACACGAATGAAAAAACGAATTTCACGGCTAGCCTAGAAACCACAAGACGAATCTTTTAAGCCTAATTAATCCGTCATTAGCACATGTTGGTTACTGTAGCACTTATGGTTAATCATGGACTATTAGTCTCAAAAGATTCGTCTCAAGATTTCTTCCATAACTATGCAATTAGTTTTTTGGTTCATCTATGTTTATTTAGGTGTCCAAAAATTCGATCTGATGTTTTTGAAATTTTTTTTTGGAATTAAACAAGGCCAAATTCTTGGAAGAAAGAAACCAAGCAAGCTTACAAACTTGATGTGATCGATATAGCATGCATACAAGCTAGACATCATATTTCCTTGATGCTGACGGATCGATGCCTTTCTTTTCTTTCTTCCAAAGAACGATACTTGCTCGATACTAGTAGTCTCAACCGGAAAAAGAAAATATGTGGATAGTTGGGGCGTTCTAGCTTAAGCACATGGCTTACACCGACTCATCCCAACCACCCTGCTTCTACATCATGCATCACCCTAGCCTTCTCTACATCTGCCTCTTCTTTCGTGAGCCAGTCAGCCACAAAGCTGAACTATTTTTTAGACCTTTTTAAAATCTTATTTTATAGATAGAAACGTACAACATTTTATTACAAAAATTAATAGACCCAAAACTAAACACCATAATCTTTGGCGTTGAGTTAAATGTCTCAAGGATAATGCCATCTCACGGCATGTTATCTATTATGGAGTCTCAATTTGTCAAGTGTTAAGTACCCACGTCTATATTGTTAGTGCTGAACTTCTGCCTGTTCAATCTTGCTATCAAGTCTCGTACTAAAAATATATAAAAAAAGGGAAAATGAAATAAATTACCTTGCTTTTTTATATTTTTTGCATGAATTCCAATTTCAAATCAGCATGATTTATAGAGAAGAGGGATGAGGATGGAGGGGGCCATACCCTTATACAAAATTACAAATATAATAGGTATCCCTTCCTAAAATAAAAAATAAATTAGAGAGAACAAATCAAGATGCATTGCATTGTCAATTTTTCCATGAAATTTGAGGCAAAACCAATACAATTCAAAGAGATGGGTGGAGACGATGAAAGGGAAGTGCATTACTCAAGGACACCAGTGTCAATCTCTAGCACAATCTCATCATCCCAGGTCCTGGTTTTTCGGCTCTAGGATTTCTGGGGCCAATCCATTGAACTTTAGCGTGTATGGATTTTTTTAATAAGTTTTATACGGTATATTTGCAAAATAAATTTATAGAAAACTCAGTTTGTTAAAAAAAAGGCCATAAAGACCATCTATACTAATATACACTATACCTAGCTAGAATATATCTGCTTGGCTGTATCCCGGCCTGCCTCGAGGAATTAACAGCTGGCTAATGATGTGCTCGATCTCCATTATTGCGCAAACGAATTCAGACATACTTCTTTCTAGATCAAGTTTAAGAATAGTTGGTAACCACTAATCCAGTGCACATGTTGACTTTCCAAACTAAACAATAGGATAATATGCACTTGTAGACTAGTAATGAATTATGAAATGGATACTAAATTTTTTTGTGGTCTATCTTCTAGAAAACCATATTGCTTCGAAAGGGCTCCTTTGTAGTAACGTACTACCTGCCATGGAAGATCAAAACGTGGAGAGTGGAGACTCTGGCTCATATACTGATTTCTTTTTGAAATACTTAAGGGTGTCCTCTTTACGATCATGGTAATGACTATAATCGTGATAATTAATGAAAAAAATACTTATATTATATTATAAAATTAAATTTTAGAAACATTTATATTTAAAACAAAAGATGTGAATTAGTAGGCAAGATAAAGGGTGTCCTCTTTTTGCTTTTTAAGAAAAAAATCAAACGGCGCATTTACAAATAAAAAATAATTTACGAATACAATATTTAAATACATGTTCGTAGCGACCTAAAAGACAAGACTGAAAAATAAATTATAATAGAAAAACCTCAAAATTAACTCTAAATTTAAGGTTAAAAATCAAACTTTCGATTATAAACATCGGAAAAAATAAAAAGATGGGGTGAAAGTTAAAGAAAGCTTTTTTTTTTTTTTTACTGATACATGGCCAGTATCTGCTACCGGTAACTTTTTGGTTAGAAGCAATGAAGTGTGGTTGAGATATTTATTACCAAGTGGTGCATAGCTTAATAAAAACATGTAATCTGAGTTTTTTGTTAAAAAATAAATGTCATATTAAGTCATAGCAACGTGCTGTGCATAATGCGTCAGAGAAAAACAGAAGAGTTCAACCCAGGGAGGGAGGATTGAAGGTGAAGAAGAGCCCGGTCATACTGTAATAGGAGGATAGACAATGACATGCGGGCCCAGAGTGGCAGAGCGCGTTTTGACGTAGTACTAGCCTCCGCCCGCCTGGCTGTCGGACGCGTTCGCAAAGACATAAATTCTTCTCCTTTTTGCCAATTGCATCTCCATTTTCCTCCTCCTCCTCCTCCTTGCAATCTGAGAATTCATCATCTCCTTCCTCCTCCTCTCGATCTAAGAATTGCTGCAGGTTCTTCTTCTTGTTGTTCTCACCTTCCCTTTGATTTCTTTCTTTGTTTAATATTCCCAAGAGGAGGGGGCAGGGCAAGAAAGAGGGGGTAGGAGAAGAGAGAGAGAGAGAGAGAGAGAGAGAGAGAGAGAGAGCTGGTGGCGTTAGGTGGTGGCCGGCAGCTAGTCAAGGAGAAGGGAGACCCAACCCCAAAAACTGCTCCTCCCTTCCCCAACCCACCGGCTTCGATTTCATTCATTTGAGGAGCTGATTGAGGCAATTCTACACAAGGAATAATGTGCCCGCTCAGGGTCATCCTCATCTTCCTTTCCGCCACCATCGCCGGATTCTTCCTCATCCGGGGCCTCAACGCTGAGCCTGACCTCCAGGACGACGCCGACGGCTCCGATTCCCCAAGGGCCCCCGTTCCTCTCCATTCCAAGGTAAAAAAAAACCCAATCTTTCTTGGCGCCACATTTCTATTCTTACCTTAGGTTACCTCACTCACACGTTTCATCCGCATAAACGCTTTAATCTTACTGCTGCAACGCAAAGCATTGAGTCTTGTCTTTGGGGTTAGCTTGCTGTTGCTGGATACAAAAGTCAGCAATTATAGGAGTTTTTTTTTCTGTTACTGCTGGAAAAAAAATGAAATCTTTTGGCTAATTTGCCTGCGCAAAGTAGAAAAATAAGTAAATGCTGCAGCAATGACTAATTTTCAGATAAACCAGAAGCGTGTTTGTCTTGTCTTTGGTGTGTAGTTAGCTGTTGCTAGATATAAAAGTTCTGCGATTATAGGAAGTTTTTTTTGTTACTGTTGGAAAATATTGAAATCTTTTGGTTAATTTTCTGGCAAAAGTGGAAAAATAAAGTGAAATGCCGAGCAAATCAATGCCTAATTTACCAAAAAATAAAGTTTGCTGATAGTGCACAAAAACACGCTCATTCACCAAAAAGATAGAAAGAAACAAATAAAATCTCGCTATGCTAATTTGTAGGTACACACCTTCATTTTTGTCAGGCTTATATCATTCAGAGTGGATGTTTCAGTACGGTTTTATTGACTCCTGATTGACTAGAGCTTGGAGATTGAAAAGGAACCAACACAGATCATTCCACAAACCTATTCATACATGCTTTTGATCTACCTGTGCAAACTTACCTACTAAAACTGTTGTTTTAATAAAGGATTTTTTTACAGTGCTCCAAGATTGTTTTGGCCATCCATTTTATGTTGATCCAACGCTTGATATTGGTATTACCTCCTAGGAGGTCATAGATCTTTAAAAAGGAAATAAATGATATGTTGTACTTGCTATTTACAAGAATGGGAACTAATTACTGTAATAATCACACCTGCTATTTCTCTATTTCTAATTCAAATCACATTTAGATAATAAATTTCAATTTTAAAATCATATATACATCAAAACTGAGTAGTTCAAAATTATAAGATCAAATCGCATCCGGAAATTTAAATTAATCTGGTATTCTTAATTTTTTTGGTGAAATTTTAATGATAATTTTATAGGAGCACATTTTTCCTTTCTTTTTCAAATATTTGAAATTTCAAATCATTGTTCCTCGTTTGTTCCCATATAAATATATTTTAGATAAATACAACTCATGTTTTCTTGGGTTTACAACAACATTTTATATATGGTTTAAATACAATGCAAAATTTATTGCCTACCGTATAGCTGCCAATTCGGTGGAGCCTAATCTCCTTCATGCATGGCTAAGATGGAAAGGGTAATAATGTGCATTAATGTATCAATAATTTCCTTTTGTGTTATTTATTAATTGAGAGAATAAAACATGTTTTACAAAAAAAATAAGTCATATATTCAAGGGCTGAGATTTACCATTGCCTCTTACCTCCTTGGAGGTAATGTGGAGTACCTTAAAATGACTCATTAATAAAATAGGCAAAGCTTCTGCCTGTTCTTCAAAAAATTAAAATTAAATCATGAGACTTATTAAGAATCATGCTGGATTTGAAGTGTTTCTACAGTTGCAGTATGCTTGATAAGAAATGTTACTTAAACAGCTACATGGAACTAACTCCTAAAACCTATAACCCCAGTTTGTGTTCCAGTGTGCAGCTTTTGTTGTATGTTTTTAAAAAGGGTGTTTGCACCACATTTTCATGTTTTCTAAGTGAGCTTGACTATATTTCCTAACTAGGCCACAGCATAGTCATGGGTCATCTCTTTGCTTTTTACACAATTCTATCTCAATTAAAGTATAATTTTGCATGAAAATGTAGGTTGGGTCGGCTTTGAAAACAGGATTCTGGACAATGGTGGACATGGCAAGCGGGAAGTACCTTTGGCGCACTCTTGTTTCACCACCGACAAAATGTGAATCTGAGAAGGCCCAGTGACGGAGTTGTGATATTGATATCATACTTGGTTGATTCGGGAACAGATGTAACCACTTTGTGGTTGGATTTTGTTGTTGAAGTGTAATACGATGGCAACTGTAACATGAGGACTATATCTTGAAGTGAATATACAGAACAGTTCACGTTTGAGCCTTGTCGTGTAACTTAAACAATTGTGGAGAATTTGGGGACAATGCTGACATATTAATACATGAGATTCGGACTGAAGTTTCTGAATAGAACGGTTGGACTGTAAATTATTTTTGTCGAAAGGATACCTGGACAGTATTTTTTGCTTTGTTGAAACGACACTTCAACATAGTTTTCTTCTTTTCCATGTACAGTATTGTTTGAAGTATCTGGTCCGGAACCGTGTCTCTGAATTGTGCTGTTGGGTACCTGGTGTCTGTGATGCTACTTGTAAAGGAAGGGGCAACAATTTCATGACTGATCTCATCTTGTGGTAAGTTCTTTAGGTAATGTGAGCCAAGAGAGGTTGGTTGAAAGGTTGGTTGAAGGCACAATTGTACTCTTTTAATTATAGTCCACTAGAAATTAAGATAGAAAGCATATTACAAGCCACTTATTTAGAATTCCAACCCTACTTAACTAGGCGTGTTACACATACCACCACTAATTTACTCCCATCAGTAAGTAGTCTCTGTCTTATATAGTCCAGCATAAACATGGACGCCAAATGCATATCAGATGAGATAAAGAAAGCATTGTTTGTTTCATATCTAATATCTGATGCTTCAGAGAAAAATATAAATGGTTGGGCTGAATGACATTGGTTTCAGAGAACCCACTCAATGTTGTAGGCACCGAAGGAAGCGGTAGCATATGGACTTGAGCTTCATCATCTGGACCTCCCCCTGATCTTGTTTATGAGTGCGGCAGGTAGGCCAAGTCAAGACAAGACAGAAAAAGGCATTGGGTAATTGTCAAATGTGTGGTGGCCATTTTCATCACCAGGGACACAAAACTTGGAGGTTGATGCATGCATGAATCCGAGATAAACATCAACCGGGTTGTAGGAGGTCCATACAAGTGTGCTTGCCTTGCAATTTAGGAGGAAATGCCAGCGTCACGCGTGCACCTGGCGAATGGTGGTGGTGCTAGACACGAAAATCGTCACAACATTGGAGCTACTCCAGGACATCACATACAGACCATCCTCCGCCACCTCTTCAGAAATCGTCGCCCCAGAAACCCCTGATCTGTATCTCTCTCTTTGTTACTCCTATGTGCCTTCATTCTTTGTCTTAATCTTTCTTTTCAGGAAGACAAAGAGAAGGAAAGACAAAAACAAAACTCGCACCAGGAGAAGGAGGAGGAGGGCTGGAGCAGGCAAGGCTGGCGGCAGCGGCCGAGGCACGATGTCAAACACAACGAGATCCTTTGACTTTACTTTCCTCCTTAACATAGAGGCTAACATGCAGGCCCCACAACATCATGCCTACATGACAGTCATTAAGTCAGGGGGAAGTTAAGTAAGAGAAACTTCGTCCATGTCAAACAAGACCTCCTGGTCGTGGGACGCAATTGCTTAAGTTGTGGTAGCTTTTATTTATAGGTTATTACAGCTGAATTTGGGCCATACAGGCCGACAAACTTTCTACTACAATGGTGGTCCATTTTCATTCTATGGGTTGCCAATTGCCAACGGACTATCATTCTATACATCCAACCCTTCAAAAATTCCTTTCCTACTCTCCAAATCATATAGATTTTGGACGGCCAATAATGTTAGGGGTGGACGTTCAGTTTCTTCGGTTTAAGTTAAGAGTGGATTGTGTAAAATAGAAAGTTAAGATTGGTTTGTGTAAAATAAAAACTAGATTAACTAAAAAAACAAAACTGAAATAAAAAAATTTAAAGAAAATCGGTTTGGTTTATACCAAACTGGAGAAATCTCATATATACATAGCGCAAGGAGCAATGTGTTGATGCCCCACACCTACTGACCATGTCACACATGCATGGTGCACAACCCAAGATGATTAGTGGGCCCCGCACCTACATGGAAAAAGAAAATTCTACACGCTAATTGCTCAGGACAAGGCGGCTAACCAACTCCTACATGAGTACTTTGGTTTCTTCGGTGTCTTTAGTTTGCAGCGAATATAAACTGATCTCTAAGCAAAAAACCGATCCGTATCAAAACAAAAAATGGACATCCAACCGATAACCGAAAAATCTGCTACTTCGATTCAGTTCGGTTTAGTTCAGTGGCCAATTTATTTTTGCCCACCCCTAAATACCGTTTCGATTTGTGCACTAATACACCTTAACCTTAGTCCCTAACTGTTAATATATTTCATAAGTTGGTTTTGTTGGATAATCTATTTCCATTAAATTCATTATTATACATGCAGGGACACACCATTTTGGGAGCTGCCAGAATTTGTAAAATTTAGCAACACACATGTAACTTACAAACAGGAGTTGTAGATGGCTGGATGAACGCCAGATGTAGCTTCTCTTCTATGGCCGTCTAGTCCAGCTGCACCTGTCTTTTGGCCATGGTCCCATCGACAGTATTTTCCTCCTCAGCAAAAACCCAGAATTTGCTCTTTGCCAAACCCACAGGCCACATCACAGATAAATTCTTCTCCTTTGTAAAGGCTTCTGCAACTGCAGGATGGAATAACAGTTGCAATCACACCTTAAAAGAAAATTTGTTAGTAGCCTCTGTATTATGCATCAGAACCGCTAACAATATTACCTATGTATGGAGCTCAACCTATAAGTTTAGGATTTGACGTGGGTACTATAACCATATAGCGCCCTACCTAAGGTCAGTGTAGCTATCATAGTTACCATTAATATTAAACACTTGATTAAAGTAACTCTACATTATCCTCTTCTCTCCCTCTTTCTCTCTTTCTTGCTCAAACTCGTGCAAATTCCTTCCATTCCCCTTGCACTAACATCATATGCGCTGGTGAGGCCTGCCCAGTTGCCTCCCTCCTTCCACCCTACCCCATCTCCTCCCAAGATATGTGGCAGTGAGCTGTCACGTCTTATTGCCTAAGATACCGCTGTCTCCTAACTCCATGGCCTCCATCGACCCCATATTAATTTCACCATAGACCGCTGATAGTCCGATCACCATCCACGGCTATCCTTCTAAGTCTAGGAAAACATTAAATATACATCTTTATCCTTTCCTAGCCCCCTTCTAGTTGAACCCTAACTAGTCAGGGTCATCTTTGCTTTTCAGGGCACAAATCGCCTTGCCAGAGCCAGAGGTGGAGAGATGCCAACACGGATTTAACATGTAAAGTAAAATTCGATTGGAATCCCCTTAAATTTCTTCCATAACAATTCTATGTTATAGACCAATTTCACGTAGTGTTTTTTACTTTACTAGTCAAAGGCTTACTCAATAACATATTGCCGGCGGCCATCCTTTTATTTCTCTTAACATGTCTTATGAAGACAAAATCACCTTATATAAATTAGCACACTGTGATAGCAAGGCACTCCATAACAAATGTATAGTAATAGAACTATATATTATATGATAGGCGTGTCTTATCTTGAATTTCTCTCTCTCTCTCCAATTTGTGGCTTATCAGGAGCCCATCATGAACTCTCATGGGGTCATTTTTTTGGCTTTTATTAGGAAAAAAAAGCCAAACGTCATATTTGCAAATAGAAAATAAGTTATGAACAAAACTTTTACGTACGTGTTTTTAGCGATATAAAAGTAAAGGCTAAAAATTAAACTATGATGAAAAAACCTTAAAATCAATTTTAAATTTAAAGTTAAAAATTTAAATTTTTGCTTATAAGCATAAGTAGAAGTGAAAACACGAGAATATCAGTATCATTGGCAAAAAAGGAATTTCAATTATTACCGAAGGACAAGAGCATCTAGTTGAGAAGTTCCCAATTTGCAATCTAAAGTGTATAGACTTCTGTCATGTACTGCAGCTTGCCACAGCTGTGGTTGGGTTGTTGAGATTAACCATATCCAGTAGGCATTTGGACCGTCTGACTAATATTATTAACATTATAGAAAGTTGTTGGGTGATAAATACAATTAGGACCATGAAAAATGAGCTCTGGATGTTAGATCTTTCCTGACTGACAGGGACAATTTATTTCGTCACAATTCACAAATGGAGCTTAAATATTTTGTATTCAGATTTATGAACATATGTTCCACATTTTGTTTTGTTCACCAACAACTTCGCTTTCCGTGGCTATGTGGTATACACAAGGAATCCAAATTCTATCCTTGACAAAAAGAACATTCTAATTCTTAAAAATGGTTCTTTTCCTGTAATGAAACTGCTACATTTTTGTAATTTGTTGCCTACCTGTTACTGTCTTGTAGGACTGTGCACTGGTATTATTTTGTAGGTCCGTAGAATGAGGTCACTTCAGTTTATCCTTTTCTTTTCTGAAAGAGAGAACGACATGTCCCTTTTTACCCCCAAAATATGGCAGCTCTCTATAACACCGTTCTTAATATGAAAAAAAAAATCATCACCAATTTGCTAAAGAAAATTTGAGCGCCAGATGAATACCAAGAATTGCACATATACTTCATGCTGGAGCTGACCTGGTAATTGCGTCACAACATTTCACCCAAACAGAGCACGGACACATGACAAGGACGAGAATAGCTGAACAAGGCATCAAAGCCAACTTTGAAGTTGCTGATTCCACCTAATCCATTCGGCATTTTGACCCTCTAAAATATTTACTGTTTAGGATAAGTTTTGATTAAACTTCTAAAATTTCGACATCGATAATTTTTTTCAAATGTTTAGTTTAAATACAAGATTGTTTATTATATTTTATAAATTTATTTAAACATAAAATTGCTTGTCAAAATTTTAAAATTTTAACCAAATCTTATTCTAAATAATAAATATTTTTGACTGAAGGGAGTATTATCAATATCTTGCAAAGTTGTTGGGTGCTCAATTAGACTGTAAAAAATGAGCTCTTGAATGGATGTTGGATCTATCCTTGGTGACAGGGATGAGAGATAGTTTATTTTCCTCACAAAGTCCTCACAAGTCACATGGCTGTGAGGTGCCATATCCCATTGTCAGTGATCAATCTGTCTCTTAACTTCATGGCCTTCCTTGTCGCTGCATTTCATCGCATATGACCATGACCATGAATCTGACCACCATTCCTCTAAGGGCTTATTCCGATCAAAGTATTTTTATAGGAAGTTTGGAGGAATACTGTATCCTTCCACCTGAACCCTAACTAGTCAGGGCCATTGCCGCTTGTCAAGGCACAAATCTCCTTGTTACAAATGGAGATGGAGAGATGCCGATACTAATTTGATAAGGAGATACTATAAAATTCGATTCAAATTCCCCAGTTCAATGTTATATACTAGTTTCGCATAGTAGTTTTCGCTTGACTGGTCAAAGGTTTACTCAATGATCATGACACATTGTCAGTCAGCTTTTTATTTTTTCTTAACAGACAAAATTACTTTATATAAATTAGCACACTCTTGCAACAAACTACTTCATAACAAATGTATAGCAGTAGAACTATATGTATCATGACGGACATGTCTTATCTTAAATTTTTCTGTCTCTAATTTGTGGCGATCTTATCAGGAATCAACTCTCAGTACCATTGGCAAAAAGAAAATTTCAATTATTACCAAGGACAACAGCATATAGGTGAGAAACCAAGTTGCACTCTAAAATAGTAAAATGTATAGACTTCTGTCATGTGCTGCAACCTGCCACAACTGTGATTGGGTTAATGAGATTAACCAAATCCAATCGGCATTTGGACCTATCTGATTAGTACTCCGTATTATTAACATCTTGGAAAGTTGCTCGGTGCTCAATTAGGACCGTGAAAAATGAGTTGTTTGATGTTGGATCTATCCTTAGTGACAGTGGCAGTTTATTTTACGCACAAAGTCATCACAAGTTCAGTTCATTTTATTTATTTATTTTGGTTCAGACTGATCAAGATATGTTTCATATTTTTCTTATATATTAACAACTTCGCTTTCTGTCGCTATATGGCATATACAAGGATATCCTAATTCTTAACCTTTTTTTTTTACCTTCCAATGAAACTGCAATATTTTTTTGCATTTTGTTGTCTAAATGTTACTATCTTGACATCTTGTAGGACTGTACACTCGCATTATCTTGTATGTCTGCAGAATGAGAAGTCTCTTTAGTTTTTCTTTTCTTTTCTTGAAAGAGAGACTTCTCTTTCAAGAAAAAAACATGTATGTTTTTGATAAAATGTGGCAGCCTATGTAGCATTGTTAATATTAAAATCTCAGCAACAATTTGGTATAAAAAAACTCAAGAAATTTTGAGCTCCTGAGGAATACCAAGATCTGCATACCTCATGCTGTAGCAACTTGCTAATGGTGTCAAAACATTTCACCCATACAGAGCAGTGAGATGGCTTACCAAAGCGTCAAAACCAACTTCTATATTGCAGCTCAACTTCTCATAAAACTACTGGCTCAATAGATTCCATCTAAATGTTCCATACATTGCCTCAACATGAACTCTTCAAATACAATTGCATACATTGCCGCAATATGCACTCTCCGAATACAAAAACATATTTGCTAAAAAGAACACAGGCATCCCAAAAAAAATCATTTGAACTAAAACCTAACAAATTTGAGGAGCAGAAACTAAATGCTTGAGATACCCAAAACCTGCTCTTGTGATTTCTGCTGGTGATCTCCATGCCAGGCCAAGACAATTTCCTTCAGAGCTGGCCGGATGCCCTCCTCCAGTAGCTGTTGGTACTCCAGTGAATCACCATTTGTTTGTTTCATCTCTATGATATGGTAGGATGTGGTGACCTCAAATATCTCTATGTCAAACTGAAGAACGCCATTCCTTCCCTCCTTCCTCCCTTGCATCTTCACTACACCATTGTCTTTCTTTCTCACCCTGAGATTAAGCACCTTTGCGACATCTTCCAACTTTGAGATGATGATGGAGGCAGATTTATCTGAAGTGAACCTTGACGTTTCATTTCTGTGTTCCTTTTGGATGAACATGCCAGAGAGATCAAACCCCCTGGAGAAAGAGATAATTTCAAATGCATTCAAATTTGTCACTGACATGGGCTTCAAATCTTCATGACCATTTTTCTTGCGTCTCATACCAACGGTTGGAGCAACATTTCTGGCAGTGTTTTCATTTAAAGTTCTCTCCTTCAAAGCACAATTCTCCTCAGGGCCTCTCCGGAACCAGGTAGACTCCTTTATCTTCTGGATTGAAATCCTTGTGCTGGGGTTGGGGTCCATGATCTTGTACAGCAACTTCTGGAGTTTGCGTGAAAACCAACTGGGGCACCTGAATTGGCCATGCTGTATCTTCTGATACATCTCCATCAAGTTTGGGCCCTGGAAAGGGAGATAGCCAGCAACAAGAACAAACAGAATAACACCACAGGACCAAATATCTGACTTTGCACCATCATAACCTATCTTGCTGATCACCTCTGGAGCTACATAAGCAGGTGTTCCACAGGTGGTATGGAGTAAGCCATCTTGCCTCTTCGACTCTGCAAGAGCGCTTAGTCCAAAGTCCGAGACCTTCAGGTTCTCATTCTCATCCAACAACAGGTTCTCAAGCTTCAGGTCCCTGTGATACACACCTCGGCTGTGGCAGTAATCCATGGCAGCGATGAGCTGCTGGAAGTACTTATGTGCAACAGCCTCTGTAAGCTTTCCACGCTTTTCAACCTTTTGAAAGAGCTCACCACCTTTGACATACTCCATGACAAAGTAGATCTTGTTCCGTGTTGCCATGACCTCATGAAGCTGAACAATGTTCTTGTGAGCCACCAACCGCATGGTTGTGATCTCACGTCTGATCTGCTCAGAAAGCCCCACCTTTAGCACCTTCTGTTTGTCCATCATTTTTATGGCCACACTCTGGTTTGACTCCAGATTCCTTGCATAGTGCACCTTGCCAAATGTTCCTTGCCCCAACAGTCTCCCCAGCTCATACCTCTCCATTAGAGTCTTCCCTCTAGGCTCCATGCCGACAAAGAAATAAATCTCAGGGCTCTATTTGGGTCGCCGATTAGATGGACTATAATGCTCTAGCCATCTTCCCCAAGGTCATGATCCCGGATAGAGAACAACATTCTTATATCCACGTCGTTTCGGAGTCTGGATGGTGTAGAATTTGTGGAGGAAAGGAGATCACTCACATCAAGAGTTGGGCAGATGAGTAGCGCTAGTGAACCAGCAGTCTGCTTTATCTCACAAGAGGAATTCCTTCTATGCAAGCACATCTTTCCGCATTCCCTGAGGTTTTAATTGCTTTTTCTTATGGAGCTCCCTGCTCAAACAAAAAAGCAAACAAATACGGAATTCAGTAATTGAATAATCTATCTAATATTTGCACACAGGTGCTACCAAGTTCTATAAATAAACACATACAAATGCAAGCGTGAAATAGAGAAATTATGAACATATATGGGTGATATTTTTCAAAGCAGTAATATTAGTATTAAATCTGCTCCTTTTCCAGCTTATATTGTCAATCTAACCATCCTTATCCCCAATCCCCCCCTTCTCTCTGTGTGTGGTGTGAGGGCGTCGGCACGAGATCCCGGTCGACGGCGCGGCACGAGGTTGTTGACCAGACGGAGGGCGGCGGCCATGCTCGCCTCTCAATCTCATCTTACGGTGAGGTGAGTGACTGGATGTAAAATTTACTACTACTCTCTCTTCTCAGTTCTAGTATTTCTCGTTTATAAGGATTTGCTTGGGCAAATCACTAAAGCGATAATTCAGAGAAAAATCAGGATAAGGGACAGGTCCACGGGCACATCAGAGTTCTTGATCCATGGAACAAGGAAAAGGTCACACCTTTCTGCATCTAATGATTCGACATCCACATGAACTGATTTCTTTTGTTTTTAATTTCAAAAATATTCAGACGAGATGCAGCCAGAAAATTTGGGCTTCCCAAAACCAAAACACCCTCGCCAACATGACATTGCAAGAGTCCTAGCTAGTCAGATTACGGCGCAAATTCGATTAAAAATCAGAATTTTTTCTGCATCTACTCCAACCAACACAGGCCATATATGCCGTGTAACAAAAAAAGAATTCCGGAAACAAGGATCTGAGAGAACACTAGAAGAAGAAGACATGCATGGGGAGGGGAACCGCATACCTTACTTACGATGCCAGGAAGAGGAGGAGATTATTCAGGTAACAAACACCGAACTTGTTTGGATAGAAAAAAAGTGAACTTTTTTCCGTCGATTTGTTCAAAACTAGGGAGCCTTTTTGCAGTGGTAGAATCTGGAATGCGAGGAGAGCGAGAAGACGCCTCTGTTTATATAGGAGTAGGGGCCAATACCAAGGCAAGCAGCTGGGAGCCTGGACGTTAACATTAGCACAAGTATAAAGAGCATTATTAGCAGTCTGATTTGACGATAATCTCCCTGGTTTGGCTGCGCCGCGTTTCCTGGGCACCGCATCACAACACCCACCAAGAGCATATCCATCTGACTCATCCCTGACTTTTCTTCGTGCAATCATTCTTGTGTTTTTTTGGCTTGGTTTGAGGCAGGTAATTAATTAATTAATTCGGAATTGATGGTACAGCTCATAATTGTGTTTTTGAAATAAGTACAGCACATAATGTGTCACTAATCACCATGCCTAATCCCATTTTCAGATCTAGTATAGGAGCAATATGGTAAGCTGTTACACATGACTAATTGAAGGCCGCGATGCTGTCTCAAAGAAAATGAGCACTTGTTTCCTTGTTTAATCTGATTCCACTAATTGCAACCTTCCTTTTCTTTTTCCTCGTTGAACCAAATGTTAATTCAGGCGGTTGTTGGAGTACTTTTCCATTTGATGGTGTGGTTTTTGGTTAAGATTAACTCAAAATGAATATCCCAAAAATAAATGGAAGGAGAAACAGCACGGTTGGTTCATCTCATGATCTGATCCTTTTGCTGAGTCACTAGCAGGCTAGCTGTTGTTCAGGTATTGGACCACCGCTGGAATGGTGGTGGTGGGTACCAATCCATGTATCCGACCCGTGGGCTAATCTTGCTGTACGTGAATCTTCTACTACCATCGATCTTCTACTACCGGTGTTGCATTAGAGACAGTTTGGTATACAACTTCTGGAACCCAATAAATTGGTTTCAACTCCATTCAAAATATAAAGACTAGGTGGCTGTTTAGATCATATATTTTTTTTAAGTCTATTGTCATATTGAATATTTGAACGTTAATTAGGAGTATTAAATATAGACCGATAACAAAACTAATTGTATGAATAAAGACTATTTCGTTAGATAAATTTTTTAAGACTAATTAATTCATAATTAGCAAATATTTACTGTAGCATCACATTCGCTAATCATGAACTAATTAGGCTCAATAGATTTGTCTCGCGAAATAGTCCAGAGTATGAGATATGTTTTTATTAATAGTCTATATTTAATACTCCAAACATTGATGTGACGAGAAAAAAAAATTAAAGGAAAATAAACAGTGTCTAATTGGAGTGATGTGGAAAAATAAACCGTAGAGGCAAGTAGCTCCACAGCTTCATCTCATTGTCATATATAGTCTATCCGTGGACGTATCCGATCCACGTGTAAAACTACGGAGGCTGCATGTTTTTTTTTTCTGCCTAAATGCTGATAGTTTACAGTAATTTTTGATGGTACACGTAAATAAATTAACTATTATTAAGATATATACTATCTTTGTTTTACAATATAACATCTTTTTAATTACCTAGATTTGTATGGATACCAATAAATCTAGACATATATATATAAATAATATATATTTATTAATAGATAAATTTAAATATAGCTAAAACATCTTATATTACGAAACCAAAAGAGTGCTTAAAATTGTACTGTAAGAAGTCATATCTAGAAATTTTGTTGAAAAAAGGTCGTACGGTTAAAAGCTCATAAAGCATGTGCATTCATCCATTAAATAGAAAAAAAACCTTCGTCTTCATTAAAGACTGACCACTTAAAGACCAAAAATTATGCGGATAATACATGTATATCGCAATTGGCCACAACTAAAGTCTTACATGACAGTGAAAAAAAATCTATAGCACTTCCAAGAAACGTCTTTATCGAAATATTTATTAATTGCCAATGATTTATAGAGTTCATATGTGTGGTGTTGCCAGCATGCGAGGAAGGAACACAATTTGGAATTTGTTGCTTGATTACGGAGAGGGACATTGGGTGAATGTACACCTTATGTTTGCAATGGAAACAGAGTCGTGCTGCCACATACAACACTATAACCACCGTCTCTCATATTCCTTCCCAATAAAATCAAGAAAAATACCAAATGACTTATCAAATTCATCCAATTAAAGCGGCAACCCATCTTATCCAATCACCGATAGTTATAAAGAGAGTAGAGAGATGATCTTTTTCTCCCTTTCCGTTATATAAGATGGAAAAAAGAACTATTGATACTATCTTAATTTTTATCCCTTTCAATTTTACGGCTTTCAAACCTACTTTAAAAATAATTCTGTCATCTTTAAAAATCATGTTGAGATACATTATACCTCCGGGTACAATATTAAGAATGATAAAATTATCCCATAATTAATGGTTATCAGCCATTATACAATGTTTTCTCATAATAAGCATTCGTATCTCTCCAACATTTGATAGGACATGCACAAATGACGTGTGCGAAATCATTTTTTTTTCTAACTTGAGTACAAGTACAGTATCGGTCTATAACAACCTAATAGCAAAAATAATCCTGAAGTTCCAATATTTTTTTTAAAGAGCACATTGAAAGAAAAAAAATCGAAGAATTTATATATGTGATAGCTGATCTCAATATCAGAAAATTAAGAACAATTCATCGTCACTTGAATGGTCCAAGTAGGGACTTTTAAGTACTTATTTTTATCTTATACTACTAGCTAGTTTAACCACGAGCATTTTTGTAATCCTGGACATAAAGCATTGTTGTTCCATGTACACTTTTGTTTTTCCTTTTTTTTAATATGTATGCAGTCGTAAGCACTCTCTCCGTTTCATATTGTAAGACTTTCTATGTTTGACTGAATTCATCCATACATTAATATATAGAGAAAATCTAAAAAATACCACTGACAAACATCTAAGTCTAAGAAATATCATCAAATACGAGTTCTAGAAAGTACCATTGTACAAATGAATTTGTTAAAAAAATGCCATCGTCGTTAGGGTTCCGTTTATTTTTGCCGTTAGATACACTATTCACCTATAGAACTTAACGGAGAGATGCTAATGGAACCCTAACGGCGATGACATTTCTAACACAAATTCATTTTGTACGATGGCATTTTCAAGAACTTGTACTCGTCGATGATATTTCTTAGAATTAAGTGTTTATCAATGATATTTTTTAAATTTTCTCTAATATATATATTTTATATGTGTGTCTAGATTTATTAGCGCATATATAAATCTAAGTAAAATCAGAAAGTCTAATAGTGGGAATATTAACCAGGATCTCTATCGGCACATCTGTTATTGATGGTTGTCCTTTCTGTTGTTTTTTTTGGCTGAACTACATCTCACCCCACATTGAATCTTGTCTAGAATTCTGTCTTGATTCGTTCGGTGATCCCTGGCACGTGAAATAAGTGCATGTGTCTCAAATTCCTAGCTTCATTCATTCTTGGTCATGTTTCTCCGCAAACTGGGAAATGTTAGCCCAAGAACTAATTTAGAGTCAATTCCGTCTTCATTCATTCACGATATGATATTTTTGCGATGATTGTAGACAGAGAAATGTATTATCTGTTGCTCCTTGATACGGTGATACCCTTGAGGCCCCATTATTTTGGCTTTTTCGCCGGGTTATTAAAATGAACCGCTTGATGAAAAACTTCTACTGAAGTAGCATAACTTAACTGGTCTGGTTAATCTCTAGATTAGTCAATCTAGAGGCTGTTTGTTTGAAGGGGCTAATCTATAAGTTTCTCTATTTTAGTTTATTTTAGTCCCTAAAATACTAAACAGGAGGGACTAAAAGAGATTAAAACTATCTAGATCCATAAGTCCCTAGGTGAGGTGCTAAAAGAGACTAAAGGCCTATATTACATCTACGCTACTACTCTAGACATATAGTTATGTGCTCGTATTATGTACTATTGAGTAGGTCATTTAATAAAGTTTTAGTCTCTTTTAGTCCCTCCAAACAAACAGTGTAGGACTAAAAGAGACTTATGTTTTAGTCCTAGTACTAATTTTTAGTTGTAGGACTTATGAAAATAAATAACTCCTTAGTCTTTTGGAGATGTTTATAGGGGTAGGTGTGCGTTCATATATCTATAAGGGTGAGTTTGCATGCATGTGTGAACGTATATGTTAGTTGTGTTTCCCAGCAAAAACTTTCTTGTGTTGAATTACTTAGACCACATGTTTAAAACTAACCCCTCTATTTTAAAATATAAATATTCTTGTAGCCAACTTTTGTATCATAATATAAATATTACTCTCGATTTCCATGGTTGTCACCATTTCACCTATTTCCTAGCCAGATGCTTACCTGATAGTATTGGCGGGTAGAACTCTAATTAATTTCACATGATCAATATCTTAATAAAAAAGTAATTAAACAAAGAGCAACAAAATCAATAAATCATAAAATTATCACCAATGGTTTAAAAGAGCAATGCAAATTATAAATAAGATAGCATAATTTTATTAAAGTTCAAGATTTTAATGAGTCAATGGAAAATAGGTAAGAGATAAACCAAAATCAACCTCTACCTGAATTTCGGGCCAGACATAGATTACTCAAGGGTAAAATATAAAATTCGGTTACTGCCCATTATATTTTTGGATTACGTGCGGGTGTATCCATGGGAAAAAAAAGTTAACCCTATGCTCATAGAAGGTGCAGAGCTCAACGTAGATAGAAGGGGAGGGGTGGTGGTTGAGGCTAGCCTTGCCCGTTATTGCCGTTAAGTTGGTGTTGTTTTGTGGGAAAAAATGTAAAGATAAGTGGATGAGTAAATAACTAACATATGAGCCCACTGATATTAAAATTAATTTCTGCTAACTAGACTGCCTTGTATAACGCAACACAGAACCAAAATTGCTCTGGGTTAAGTCAGGAGATAGTTTGTCTGATTCGAAAAGTTTATGGTGTGAAATGTATAGTTTTGTAGTTTGAGAGGATAATTAGATGATCATTATACTTCAGGAGTTATGACGACTTTTTTCAAAAAGTTATAAACTGGATGATTTCCTATAAAAATTCTATATTTTTTTACGAGCCAGTTTTTTAGGGAGCTAGCAACTAGAGCAGCCTGATTAGAGGAAATGATACGAAGGTACACGAGAACAATTGAGGCTGTGTTTTTCTCCTTATTATTCTTTTTTTCTGTACGTATAGTTACCGGCGGCATACATTTTTAAAAGAATTTATATTGAAGTTGATCATCTTATTTTTTAAAATAGATTTTTAACTTTATTATAATTAATTATCGTCTATTACGGAATAGATATAAAAGATAAAATAATATTTGATCTTCCGCTAGCAAGAATACCACCACGAGAAGGCCGCGTACAGCGACCACACAGCAAAAAAACAGCGAAAAGTGTGGATCGAAGCGTCGCAATAATTGAAATAGAGACAAGGGTTCATCTATCGTTTAGTGGTCACTGCCACATGACATCCTACGCATATACTACCATCTGTCCATGCTTAGCTTAGCTATATTCATTCCTTCCTCCGGCCATATCCATTAATTCATTCACTGTTTGTTTCAGAAAGATATACGTTAACTATGCCATGGTTAGTTTTCAAAAACTTTTATAAAAACATAACATCAAATCTTTAAACACCTAATTGAAGCATTAAATATACATGAATATTAAACTAATTACACAGTTACGGGAGAAATCGTGAGACGAATCTTTTGAGTCTAATTAGTACGTGATTAGCCATAAGTATTATATTAAACAATATGTGTTAATGACGAATTAATTAGACTCAAAACATTCATCTTGTGGGTTTTAGGCGAAATCTAAAATTTATTTTGTAATTAGACTACATTTAATACTTTAAATATGTGTCAAAAGTTCGATTTGATGTTTTTGCAAAAAGTTTTTACAAATTGAACACTGTCTTAATTAATTCCGCACCACGCGCAACCGTTGTTCCTTCATTCATTCTTTCTTGACCGAGTGAAAGACTACATCGTCCACGTACAAACGTATTTGAATTAATATTACACTACTATATAGGAGTATTGTTTTTTATTGTCAGCGTGGATTGTTTGACATTTTTATGAATGACATATTTATAAATAAAAAATAATTTATAAATATAAATTTTATATACGTATTTCTGGCGATCTAAAAGTTAATGCTGAAAATTAAACTTTGTTAAGAAAACCTAAAATTAACTCTAATTTTAATATTAAACAATGTAAATTCTGGTTTATAGTATAACCTAAGCCAAAAGATAGGACAATGGTGAGCGTGAGCTAAACATTCAATTAAGATAAGAATATACTAATGTAGTGCCGACTAGGACAACTCACATGTGCACCATCATCTATATGTTGACCACGATGATGACACAACTACTGGTATAATTAATAATCATATATAGCACCACGTCTATCTTAAAATAAATTTACATTTATCGTATCTTATTTATCTAAAATAAGTTTATTTTTTTAGCAACCATTGCATTGGAGTTGAGAGAACGTATGCAAGGACTAGATAAAATATTACCCCCATCGCAAAACAAAATTAATTTTGTCCTCTTTCATTTGGGCCGAAATAGGTTCATGTATGAACCATCATTGCAATGGCATTTTTTCAAAGGAAAGGTATTATAGTCTTTTATTTATGCAGATGGGTAAAAGATGAAGTTATTTTAGAATGGACGGAGCAGGAAACAATTGCATAATGATTTGGTAAAGTGAGGAATATTTTAATTCTTTAGCTTTTACATTAGTGCGAGTAAGAATCCATCCTCTAGAACCGCGTACCACAGCCAGGAGCGAGCCGACTTACACGCTCATCCTCTTTTGTGTAAAATGGTCCGTCCAGAAGTGAACTTAAAGGAGTGGACGTCACCGTCTAAAATGGCCAACCCACTGTGGAACCCAATCTCAGGTATCGGGATTACCTCGTGCTTAATTATACCGTTCCCTGGATCGAGTAGATAGTACACACGATATCGAGTCGTAGCATCAGTAGTTTATACAGCAGTGCCTCACAGGGCGTATTACTACCAGACACTTGGCCAGATAAAGAGTCTGCAACTAGAGAACAGCAATAAAATAGGGTAGTAGAGATAGCAGCGTCTAGGTGGCAGCACACACACAGGCAACAACTGGAGGGCAAGGCTCCACTAAGCGTCTTCTTCTGTAGGGAAGTCCTCGAAACACTCCTAGGAATCGGCAACTGGTTCTTCCTCGAACAGTGATGATAGTTGAAGCAAGGGTGAGTACAGAGGTACTCAACAAGTCACCACGGAAATATGCACATGCAAGGTTATCACAAGAAAGCTATAGGGTTCTTTTGCATAGAAGCAGTGTTCTCAAAATAATTTCCATAGTATCTAAGTCTAGCAGCAGATTATATAAACATGAATGCAATTACTTAATCAAAATTCTAGATAATTCAACCCCTTGCATCCCAAGGAGTGGATTATCGCACAACCACTTTTATTCTCAACCCAAAATCATCCTTTAGATTTTATGAGTCTAGCCAAGTGTATGCCATGTCCCGGTGCTCATATCCGAGAGCGCGGCTATTCAAATAGATTTAAACATACTGCAGTGGTTGTGCACTTTCCCCGTGCTCCACGATTACCCAACACATGAGCTTCGTCCCAACACATGAGACGATCATGGCAAAGCTTTTCGATAACCTTACTTTGGCAGTGCCCGCTCCATGAACTTTAGTCCCCATTGCACTCTAGACGTTCTTTACTAGCAGTGAGGGGAGTTCTGGCGTTCCCAAGGGAGGAGTACACCACAAGCACAAACACAACACATCACAACTCACTGGGATTGACCTACCCAGTCATCCCCTATGCAATAGGCTTCTTGCCTACTTGCACACTCATAAGAACCACCACGGCTTGGGCACCGCCTCCGCTTGGCTATTTACTAAGCTAGGTCTATACCCACTCGAGAAACACGGTTGTACGGTGGTCGTTTCATGTATAGTTGTATGGCTCGGTCCTTAACTGATCAGAGTGGCTAACCTTTCTTTAGAACCACCCACATTCTCGTCATTCCGCCCTGATCGAAAACAGTTTTTAACTTAAATCATTCACTCTATACATGTGGCTAGGTGGCGCTCATGTCCTCACCTGCCATCATGCAATTACTCCCACCGAGTAATGCCTCCACCTCATCATAAACATCTCATTTGAAATATATTGAATAAAATGCAACTAATAGCATGGCTAAGCAATGCCATAAATTGACTAGATTATAATTGTAACATGAGGTGGCAAGGGTTTCATGGTAATCAAACATATGACATGTTATATCTAACTAAAGTGGGTCTCTACTTGTTCTGTCTGCAATTTCAAGTAAAGAAAACATTTTCGTAATATAGGTACAACATGTTCAATGGGGGTGATGACTTGCCTTGCTCAAAGTCCTGCGAACTCGGCTCCTCGCCTAACTCGTTCGCGGCTACGGAATCTGCTAAAATGGAGGGTCGATAAGTCGTGAGATAAATATAGGCCTCGGGGTGGTCAAGCGATTAATGGGAATTTGTTAGCTAGCCAAAGTATCTCGTAAGTCCGGAATTAATGTGGCCGAGGGAATACGGATACGGATTTCATTCGGGAGGCGAAAGATTTAAACTAGTTTAGCTCTAAGCTTCACGGTAAAATTGCTGGATTAATTGGTATTAAATCAAGGGTTAAAAGGAAGGAAATTCCTAATTTAATTCAGGGAGTAGCTAATTTCCAGGAATAATATTTTTAGAAGAGAGAAAGTAATTAACTGGATTTTTCTATACCCATAGCAGTGGCTAACGTACTACTGCAGTTTGGTTTGTAGGGACGTATAGGAGACTTGCTAATTTTTGTGGTTGCACATGGAGGGAGCAGTGAGGCGAGCAACGGCCCAGCTGTCCCACCACGGCTGGCCTACCAGCCCACGGGCAGGAGGATACAGAGGGGAGGAGGCGTTCGGCTGAGAATAGAGAAGGGGAAAAAAGACTGACCGGCGGTGGCGGTTAGCAGCGTAGCTGGCTCGGCGACGTCCAGCTCCCGGCGGTCGGCGGGGCGCGGCGGAGCGGAGCGGAGGGAGAGGCAAGGCGAGGTGAGGGCGCGACGACGGGAGGTCGCCGCTCTCCCCTTTTTATAGGCTCGCCCGGCGGCGAGAGGTGCCGGCCTGGTCCACGGCGACGAGGGCGAGCTGCGGAGTGGAGAGGGCGGTGCAGCGGCGACGCGACGTGCACGTCGACGGGTGCTGCGGTGGCGCGATGGCGTGGCGGTGGCGCGGTGCGTGGTGGTGGGGTGGCGCGGTGGCGGAGTTATTGCGACGTGCGGCGTTAATGCGAGGCGGCAGCGGCAACGACGTGCGGCGGCAGAGGCTGGCTCGGTGGCGTGCATGCGTTCGACGAAGGCTAGCCCGGAGGCACCTCCTCTGCTCGTCGGCCGGAGTGACAGAGAGAGAGAGATGAACAGGGAGGGGATATGAACCAGGAAGAAGGAAGAACGTGAAAGAGCTGGCTTGAGTTGATTTCGGAATTTGGAAGTTGGAGATTGAAATTTTAATCTGGAATTTGGGGGTTTGCAATTTGGACACTGAGCTCAAGAATTTGGACTGGATGCATTAGGAAATCCTAATTTGGATTAAGTTTTGCAATTAACAGAATGTTACACCCACTTACACATTCATCCTCTTTTGGGTAAAATGATCAACCCGGGAGTGAACTCAAAGGAGTAGACATTATCGTGTAAAATGGTCAATCTGAGAGTGAACTTCAAAGGAGTGGGCGTCACCATCAGCCCAATTTACCCACATAGGCATATGTCTAATTACACACCTCTCTCTTGGAGCATGGCAACCGCGAGAGCCATCCTCTAGAACCGCGTAGCCTAGCTCAACCAACGGGCGTGTCCACATACACATATCACTCTACCTACACTTTTGTTCTCGTTTCGTCTAAAAGGGTCAACCCGGGAGTGATATGGTTAGAGAGGTAATGTCTTATAAGTTTGTTTTACTCTTACTAAACTAGCAAGATGATACTAAACAAGTGTAAACCGAGACACACGGTCCATGTTAAGCCAGAATATCAGTACGTGTAGTATAAGTAAAAAAATAAAGTTATTTTTAGGACGGAGAGTGTACATGCGTGTTAATTTTCACCGATGGAGACTTACATAAGCTTAGCTGCTGCTTCCACGGCCATATGAACAGTAATTAGGTTTGTTTTGTTATGATGATTAACTTCATTAACGTCGACATATCAAACCACACTGACTTGTTTTGTCGATCGACAAAATAATGCGTTTTCGACCAGGCCACGTAATTACCAAATTAAACAATTGGATTAAATTGATCATATGCCCTTGCAGGAAGACTGGAACTGCAGATCGTACTGGAAAAGTGGAAAGCGATCGATGTATCGTGTCGTAGCCAGCCAGAGGAGAATATTGTAATTAGTCTTCCATCAACGGCCTATATATAAATCTATAATTATTATATATACTACGCTAAATGCTACTGTAAATGCTAGTACTTCCTGATCCGTTCTAAAATAATGTCAGTTTTCTATGATAAGGAACAAAATTGTTGTTTTTGACAGTCGAAAGATTATTTGACAAATGACAATAACCAACTGCGTATATGTACGTAGCTGCGTGCCCGTGTATGTGTTATACAGGCCTGGTACAACCTGCAGGTATAATACAATTAATCTGATTAGTAAAATGGAGTTGAGACACATGTGTGCCAAATATATATGCATATAGGCCAGATCTCATTACTTGGTCATCTATCTTCTCTTGTCTTGACGTAGTATTAATATTCACATGCTTATCAGTCTAAGCAAAGTTTGACTCTGATTACAATTAACAGCACCATTAATTAACTGATAGTCGCATGAGATTAGCCACGAGGAAATCATGCGTACTTCAGGTGCATTGACTGTTTTTAGCGCTCACACGACGAGTGGCAGACTATGTGTTTTGTTCATCAATGGTACGTACGTACTCCACTTTCTACGTCTACTCCAGTTCATTCATATCATATTTTGCGCAAGCCATTTGTTTCTGGCTTTCACAGATTTAAGACTAAATTAAAAAGTAAACAAAATCCAAAGAATTCTTCGGACCATATGATCTACACATAAAAGAAGAAAAAGATATGCAAAGAGACATAGTGTGGATTACAAATGTATAATTACAAGTCCATAGAAAAATATATAAGAGTAAAAAAATTATATTTTTAATAACTACTTAGGTGACACGTAAGAAACAACTGAATATCCGTCATCCACAGTTTCCCTACTACACCATATCACCACTAGCAGGTAGTACGTTAGAAGAAGAAGCTGCATCAGCAGCATGATGGTGAGGCGGCGCAGCAGGCGGTGGTCCGGCGCCACCGCCGGCGGATGATGGCGTAGGGACGTCGACGGCCTTGTGGCGGCAGAGAGGGCAGGTGTTGTGGTTGTCGACCCACCGGTAGATGCACTCCTTGTGGAACTCGTGCCGGCACGCCGCCAGCGTGCAGCACCTCTCCCCCTCCTCCAACTCCCCCAGGCATATGCTGCACTCCGGCGACTCCTCATCCTGCCGGCGACGGTGCGCGTGGTCCGGCAGCCACATCTTCACCTTCATCGGATCGGCCGGCGGCACGCCGACATGCCATCGTCGTCGGCGATCCACGCACCAGAGGAGGAGGACGCACACGGCATACATGATGCTTCCGGCGACGGCTCCTGCCACTAGCGAAAACCCGAACGCCTGCCAGATCGCTAGATTTTCGAACACCATTGCCCAACTACAAATCTTTGATATTTGGAGTATTATATTTTGTTTTTCCAAATCTCAGTTGAACTGTGTTCTGCACCCCGGCCGGCCGCTGGTACGTAGCTTGCAATTTTTATGCAGATCCATAACAGTAGCGTCAAGGTATTTTAGGCAGCTACGTACGTATTTTAACCGGGATTCGTGATGCACAATATATCTCTTGTCAGCTAGGACTTCATTTTAATTCCGTGAGATAAAATTGTTAGTTAGGAATATTTGTGATGGTACCAATGAATTAGCAGATATATATGTATAGTCCATGTACGCATGGAAAGAAGGGCCAGCTAAAACGGTAGCCCTTAATTAGATGTTGACACGAGGTCCATTACTGGCCCGATAAAAAGGGATAGATATGATGTGCATGCCTATGGATTGGGATTTGTTCATCAGGAGGAGATTGGTTTGTTTGGCCTGTCACTGCTGGTTGGTGGCACACGAATTGCCTCCGTACGTGGAGTGGAGATTGGACTGGTGGTTTCTCCCACGGCGACGCATATATACTACTATATGGTTGCAATTTGATTTATATTTTTCAAAAAATTCTAATTCGGGCTTGTTTGATTGGATTTTCACTTTTACGTACGGCCGCACGAGGATGTAATTGGCGTTCTTGATGATGGCGATGGCGACTAGTGTACACAGTTGATTGAAGCTTTTCAGGTTTGTTTACAAGCACAATACGTGTACTACTGTATTATGACGTTGCAAGCAGGGTTCAAAATTCAAGAATAAGTTTTTTTTTCTGTTGGAATTAATAAGAGTATAATATTAATGTGTGGGTAAAATATATTCAAAGAACAAAATTTCTCATTTTGTAAGCCGGGGATAGGATTGGTAATGGGTGGGTCGGAGTTGGGTTGGGCAATAACGGCCCTAACCCCAAACACCCCCTGACCCTGACCAGGGCCACACGGAGGCTAGCCATGGTGGCTAGAAGTAGAACCGTGGAGACACGATGGCGGCGGGGCGTGGCGGTGGGCATAGAGGAGAGGCACGACAGTGGGGAAGTGCGGCGGCAATAGCCAGAGAATAGAGAGAGCTGGCGGCTGAGACAGAGAGATAAGGAGGGGAGAAATTTGAGAAATCATGGTTCTCGCTATTATATATATCGCCATAGTTAATGGCTATTCGGTCTATTAGGCTAAAAATATTATCATATCTTCTATTTTGGACCTGTAGATGAGATGATATCTCCTACCCCGTATTGGTCCCCGTCAGGGCCACGGTACTGACAAAAAATTGCCAACCATAATCGAGGGTCCTATACAGGATATGAATTGATTTACACTGGAATAAAGTTTAAACACCTGGAGTTGTTTTATTTTGGCACGGAGGAAATATATAGCTAGATAGATCTATTATGCTACGTAATTGCCCCCTCGATTCATCCCTATAAACAGTGCTAAGTCAAAGTTTTTAATTTCATTGTTAATATAAAAAAATCATAACGACTCGTGTGGTAAGAATGAGATGTTATCAGATTTATTATTAAACAACTATCATAATATCTAACTCTTCCTATTTAAAGTAATTTATTTTTATAGATATTATTGGTTAAAGTAGCACGTTAAAACCATGCCAAGTTTATAAATCTTTATATTTGTAGACATACGAAGTACTGTATATATGAATGTGGGCGTAATTTTATTTTGCGATTTTTTACCGTACCTTCGTATCAACGTTAAGATGTACATTCCTTGACAAGGACATTCCTCATCCATGCATTAGACCCTCAAATCGCAGCTATTCACCGGCGTTGATGACCTGTCACCTGTACGTCATGTCTTTCTAGATTAGTGTCATGGCTTGCAAGAGGAAGCAAAAAAAAAAATGTCCTTTTCGTTCTATTGATAATGGTCTAAATATCCATATTAATCATGGCCATTCATGGGTAGGATTTAACTTATATTTTCTCTGTTTTACATCATAAGTTTTTGATATATCATAAGTCACTTTTGGTTTACCTTAAGTCAAACATTTTTAATTTAACCGAGTTTACTAATATCTACAGCATAACATTAGTTTAACTAAATCCATCGTTTATTGTATATATTTATGGTATATTTATTTTATGTTAAAAATATTATTTTTCTATAAACTTAGTTTAACTTAGATATAATATGAAACGGATGGAGTACTAGTGAATTTCTGTCTACTCCAATGGAATGCATTACAAAAGTGGCCTTATTTTGTAGGGAGTGATTGTTTGGGAAAAATCAAAATCTACTTAAAATTAAAGGTTAAAAATTAAAAATTTGATTTATAAGTATAATTAAAAGCGAAAAGATGAGGGCAGTCTTGCGTTCGAAAAAGGATTGGTTGGAATATTTGAAATATCATCCGAATTCCAATTCTTTTACCGCTTTATCACTTTTGCTTTGAGACCCCACAGTGGGGGGGACAACACACTATCCATTCCACTGGCCACAATGCATCGCAAAATACCTTGTCTCTGCAATCCTTTTGCTTTTGTTGTTCCCAATGCCAATGCCATGTCCATTTCCTGTCCTTGTGCCGGACGGACGGACCACCCCTTTCCTGCTCTTTTGCTTTCCTCTCATACCAGAGGCTAGCATGCAGCAGCAGCACCAGACTTGAAAATGTTTCAATTTTAGCCGTGGGAAGTTTATTAGCTTCATCTTCCTCACACTACACCAGTCTCTCTCAGGTACTTACTGTTTGCTTCCCCTTCATTTTCATCAAATAAATCTGTTTCTCAGTCTCAGGTTTGTTTGATCCAATAACTGTTTATTCTGGTTACGTATTTTCTTGTTCCTGCAGCATAGTTCTTGCTGTTGTGTACGTATTGCTTCATCCAATTTTATCCATCAAGACCATGCACATGCTGGGTTTCAGCTTATTGCTCAAATCTGGTAGTAGAATGTAGTATCTGAATTTTGTTGCACAAATGCTCAAAACACTGGAGATGGAGCACAAGATCTTAGAATGTAGTATCTGAATTTTGTTGCACTAATGCTCAAAACAGTGAAGATGGAGCACAAGATCTGCTTGTCTCTGGCATGCCTAAATGTTAGTCTGTGATTTCCTCTTGGGTTTACATTTCAGAAAATGAAAGATGTTTCTGCATTTGGACTGTGGTCATAAACAGAGATTTTAGTCTTTCTGTCAAATTACACCAGTAGAGCAAGTCCAAACCTTTCACCGCATTGCTTTTCTTACATAAATTTACAGCACACTAGTCCCTTGTCAGCTAAAAGATTATTGTTTGTTTCATGGTTTGAACTGAACCAGCCGAAATGGAAGCAAGAACACCAAGAAGTGCCTCAAGGAGTACTACCTGCAGTGTTCCTGGACTGGTACTAGGTTTCTCCAAGCTCTGCAAAATCACAAAGGTTTGTGCAGCGCCTGATTTTGCTGACACAAAGACAGAATTCGGAGATTACTGTGGCGGATATGATCAGAGTCTAGTACTCACAAGACTGTTTGAAGAAATCAGATCTCTCAAGTCAGCCTACATCAAGCTGCAGAAAGCTCATATCCCTTATAATCCGCCAAAGATTGCCTTCGCCGATGAGATCATCACCTCGGAGCTTGACTCGGTCAGTGCTCTGCAGAGCTTATGCAGTTGGAACGGCAGCGTCGGGTCACTGATCAACGATCGATGGTCTCTGGTGCAGGAACTGGAAGCCGAGACGAGGAAGAAAGATTCAGACATTCTACTGCTAAGAAGGGAGCTGGATGGTCTGAAGAGTGAGAATTCGAGACTGAATAAGCAGATCAAGAGCAAACCATCAGTTAATAAGCGCGGGAAGGATTACTCCACTGTCCTAAAACAGCTGACGACGCCCAGTGCAATCTTGGAGCTGTTCAAGGTTGCGTCGACATCGGTGCATGAATTTGCAGAGCTTTTCTTTAGCTTGATGCCCTCGTCTGACCATTGTAGCAACAGTGCAGAGGAACAATCATCATTCAAGAGGTACTCATTGGAAGCCTACCTGTCACGAACAATGCTCGCACATGGCGGTGCTGAAGACGATGATGAAGTCGATGCAGCTCGCTTCGATCGAATCATGAGGTGCTGTGACCCTCTGGACGCGTTGATGGAGCACTCCAACTCCAGTTTCGCGAGATTCTGCAGGTCAAAGTATTTGGCAGCCGTGTCGCCGGAGATGGAGTCGGCGATGTTCAGGAACCTGGACGCGAGGGCGTTCGTGTCGCGAGGCGGGCACCCGAGGACGTGGTTCTACCGGGCGTTCGCGACGACGGCGAGGTCGGCGTGGGCAATGCAGGTGGCCGTGGCGGCGCGCCGGCGATGTTCCGGCCATGGAAACGTCAGGGTGTTCTACGCGAGGAGAGGGAGCACGTACAGGGAGGAGTACATGGAGAGCGTCGTGGGAGCCGCTTCTGCTTCTGCTGCTGGCATTGGCGTTGCATTCACGGTGACGCCGGGGATGAAGGTGGGTGAGACGATGGTGCCGTGCAGGGTATTCCTCCATTACCGACGTGATCAGCAGGACGCCATTACTGACCTAAGTGATCTGAAATTCAGATAGCACATAGGTACTTAATCCGTGCTGTGATAGACGAGTTTGTTTCTTTAATTTCGACCATGCGGTTGCACTGCAAGATTGTTGAGTATATTGTACACTGTATTTTGGAATTTATTGTATGTAGTAATTCTGCATTGGTTAACATGTTAATTGACAATCCTGTACTTACAGAGAAGAGTTCCATTGAGACTAAGTCCTAGTAAATAGTTTCCTGGGTGCAATCTAAATAGTCGTGAAACTTTTTTTTTTGGCAAAAAATGGCTACTCCCTCTATTTCCGAATATTACTTGTCACTGGGCACTGTTTATGTTTGAATATTATTCATTTCATAGACAATATAGATTATTGCATAAGGTATCACCCCCATCTTTTCTCTTAGTATATGTTTATAAGTCAAAATTTGAATTTTTAACCTTAAATTTAGAGTTGATTTTGAGGCTTTTATTGTAATTTATTTTTCAGTTTTAGCTTTTAAATCGATAAGAATACGTATATAGAAATTTATTTATAAATTAATTTTTATTTTATAAATATGTCATTTGGTTTTTTCCATGAAAATGCTAAACAATCACCCCCATAAGTATACAAAATTGTCATTAACTAGTTAAATAAAGGAAGAAATGAGAGAAGCATGTATCATCTCCAATGTTTTGTTATGGGTTTCTTTAGCACCATTGAAAAGATACATGAGAATACTAAATTTTCTATTGTAAAAAGTTGGTAGGTATGGGTATCAAAATTTTATACTAGTTTAGTAAATCTTAGATAGTTCGTAAATAACGATAAAGTTTCTCTGTGTTTTGTAGTGCTGCTTTAATTCGTCAAAGAAGGGGACAATGCATATAGGATATATGTGAAGTCAACTCCAAGTCAATAATGAGTTGAGGAATTAACAAGGGCCCACATTAGTTGCTTATGTCAATTGACCAAAAACTAGCTATAGTACGTAGAATGACCTAACGCAGTGGGTGGTGTGGTCATCTAAAATGTCAACATGTAGACTTGGTCGATGTCTTAACGCGCCAAGCCCCATCACACACATACATACATGTATGTACGCGCGTCAGTCGAAGCTGACTCACTAACTCAATATTATAGTTTCGGAACGAAAAGTTTACGCAGTATCCATAAGATTTTTTTAGATTTGTTTAGATTTATTCATATATTAATATGAGTTTTATTCTCATCCTTTCTTTTGTATTTTGCGATACTAAATCGTTTCTCACCATTGAATCTAGCTAAGTAGGATGTGCACTATTGGATCTAACGATCAGAAACGATTTGATGTACCTCGTGGTACATGGGAGTAAAACTCTCTCTATGCGTATATATATAAATTAATTAGATTTACCCCTATTTGGTTTTGAATTTTGAGTGATATATAAGAGGGATCATGAGTAACTTACAGCTAGCAGGGTTGCAGGTTAGGGCTTAATGTTTTTTTGTGTGCGTAGGAATAGGATAGCACGTACGCACTGATCGATTACAGAACAAAAGAAGAGATTGCAATTAACCTCTGTATATATTGTGAGTGTAGTAGGCAATAAGTCGGTGAGCTGGCTGGGATTGTGAACGTGAACGTGAATGAATGGTGCGTTCTAATCCTCCATTATACTATACAGGAGTGATCCGGCAAGGAATGGAAAAACGCGTCAACTATATACTTGATCCGCACGTCTCCCCTCACCTCACCCTTTCTTCTTCTTCTTCTTCTGCTCTCTCCTTCCAGCTCCAGCTTGCAGACATCACACATCTTCAGTATCCTATATTATTAATTTGGAAGGAGAAGATCACCATTAACACATTTTCCAAGTTAATTCTCCTCTTCCTCCACCTTCTCCTCCAGGCTTTCTCTCTCTCTATATATATCCGATCGATCCTGGCTTGCTGCTACCTTGTTTCATCCCTTTGGATCTGCACATCCATACATACATCCATTTTCCAAGACAACTTAATTAAGAGATGACAATGGCCAAGAAGAGCAGCTGGGCGTCGTCGTTGCTCATGCTTCTGCTGCTCCTCCTGGTCGCACAGCAAGTCACCTGCACCAGGCCTCTTCCTCTTCCTTCAGCCATGTCGTCGACGCCGCGGCAGCTGCAGATCGCCGGAGAGACGAGGACTGAAGAAGAAGAGGTGATGTCGTGGTTGAAGAGCATGAAGCCGAGAGGAAAGCCACTGCCGTCCTCCCCCAGCAAGCGCACCAACTAGGCCTTCCTCTCTTCATTGTGTATGATTCTTTAATTTAGCCCTTTTTTCATGACATTATTTTTTTCCTCTTTGTTGTATATAAACAAGCTAGATATATGATATATGGAGTATACTTGAGATGAGATCATAGATTTTTTATATACTCCCAGTTTGCAACTTAATCTTTGAGTTTCCCCTGCATTTTTCTGAATTCTGACTATGTTACGATGTAAATTCATGTTGTTAATCAAATGTAAACTTGGACGGGTTCGTTTACTCGGTGCGCTTTTAGTCAGGGGATGATGAAGTGTATATATACAATTGCATCAAGTAGCAAAACATGCAACTTAAATGTGTTTGTTGAAATATTTACACACCTCGAAAAGATAAGGGCATCAACTTCAGGCTCTGCTTCGGCAACATGTCAACTACTCCAATGGTTGCATTGGATCATTAGATATGTGTGTGAATGGGACGGGAAACATTTGACCGTTGACTCTGGATATTTGCCCTCCTCTTTACCGAAATATTCTTTTTTTTTGGAGGGGCACTGCTATTTTGTGTAGCTGCGTACGCGTACAGCAAGTTACAGGCTGCATTAACGCGTGGCAGTAACTGCACACGGCGATTGCCCAAATAGGCCCAAAGCCGGAGCCCAGAAACGGCCCAGGAAGGGAGGGATCCGATATGAGTCAACGGCCCAGGTTTATTCGGATAGAAAATTTTGGTTGATTCCTTCAAAAGACTTTGGAAACACTTGGATTCGAAAAGATTTATTTGGGAGAATGACCACATAAAAGGGGGAAAAAGAAAGAAGGATCGGCAAAGTGGAAAACTCAGCTAGATTAAGACGCTTTCAACAAAGGAGATCCAGTTTTACTGTTTAGCACTAATAACTCTGCTTATTACACTAGTTAGGTAATGCACCAGCGTGCTAACTGTGTTCTACTCCCAAACCACTAAACATTATTCAAAAATTTAGTACAAATATAAAAAATGATAAGTCATACTTAAAGTTTTTTTTATAATAAAGTCACCAACAAAATTAATAATATTTTCATAATCTTTTAAATAAAACGAATAATCAAACATTGCAAGCAAAAAAGTCGAACATTTTACATTATGAAACGGAGGGAGTATCCGTTATATGAAAAATAAATACATACCATTAACATAGAACTTTTGATTTGCAGAGAAACAGGTCATTGTGTACCCGGATTTTGTTAGAAAACTATAGGTAACAAGGTCTTTACAGAACAGCTAGAACAACTCACATATATTCACATGGCGCGTGGCAAAATTCCCTTATGAACGAACGAAACGCATGCACTTGTTCCAAATATACACAATTTTGTGGTCGGCCGCACGCGCAATGGTCATCGCTTATATATGTGCAAATCGATTCGCCGGAGCTGCTAAGCTGCATCTGATTGTGTAAACATATACCAAATTTGCATTCAAAATGTATTAAGATTTTCAGAACATGTAGTGTTGGTGCTTGTGGCTCCGGCGATGTTGCTGCGACGAGGAGGAGGAGGAGGTGGGGTCGCGGAAGCCGATGTCGTGGACGGCGCCGACGGTGTTGAAGAAGAGGCGCTTGTTGAGCTCCTCCACCAGCGTCCGGTGCAGCAGCTGGCTCCGCATGTCCACCATCGACCTGTTCCTCGTCATCCTCCGCCGCCGCCGCTCCTCCTCTCCCTCTCGCTGCCGCGCCCGTCCGGCGTGCCCTCCTTCTGCTGCTGCTGGCCCCAATCTGCTGGAAGAGGAGCAGTGCTGCTGCTGACTTCCAGCGCTTGTAGGGCAGCTCGCCGTGCAGTCATCGTCGTCGCTGACACTCACGCTGCTGCTGCTTGGAGGGCGGTAGTAACAGTAATCTACACCCACCATCATGTCAAACTCAGTTTCAACATAATGCCGCAGTGACGCCGCTAGCAACAAAGATGATGTACACAACTGACGCATGCATTCCTGTCACAAGATTGGCACGAATATATAGCAACAAAATAATGGACAACGATATATCACCCACCTAGCTACCTATACTTGCCAGTAATTGAAAGCAGTTTTTTAGCACAATGTGTGGATGTTCACCTGTTGTTTGCATGTCATCTAAATAATCATTAAAAAATATAAAAAAATTTGACAATATATATAAATATGAGTTATATCACTCCACAAACATACAAGTTTAAATTCAACTTCTACATGTTGTAGGAAAAATAACAAAAACAATTATAAATATGTGTATACTTAGTCTCAGTTTTATTTGTTTTTTTTGTGACAACTTGTAGAAGTTGAATTTAAACTTGCATGTTTGTGAAGTGATACAACTCACATTTATCTATCTTGTCAAAAAATTTTATATTTTTAGTGACTATTTTATATGGCACGCCAGCGCTATGTCCACCCATATGCTAATACTGTTTCCCAGGACTAGCTTGCGTTGCGTGTCTGACTTCCAATTTCTTGGGTTCATACGGTGATCACTAGTCACTAGCTACTATGTATCTACTGTGTAGTCATACGTATAGTATATAGGGACAAATTATAGCGGTTCAGAACAGGAACAAAATCAAATGTATACTTTTTTTTTTTTGAAGAGAGCAACTTAACTAGTTTTGGTGCCATTGGTAGATGCTACTCTGCTATACGTCATGTACAATTTCCAAACTGAATATAAAAGAAAGGTGATGAATGTTTTTCTTTTTGTTTCTTCTACTCAAGTGATTTGATTATAACTTTTTCATACCCTAACTAGCTAAATATATATTCAGAACTAAAAAGATATCCAGATTAAAGATGAGAACAGCTCTGTACATACCTCTTGACCAGTCAACCTTGCCATGTGGGCCAGGAAAGGCCTCCGAGGACGTGGGCCCCACCCCGCAGAGAGATCCCTGAGAGGAGGTCGGCGAAGAGGAGAGGTAGTAGAAGGGATTGGGGTGTCCGTCGTCGTCGTCATCATCGTGGTCATCCGCGTATGAGTATTCCTGCTGCTGCTGCTTGTACCCTGGCACCAACCTCACTATCTCCTGCTCGATCATGGCCGCGATCTCCCTCGGCTCCCTGTCGCCGATGTCCAGCTCCTTCACCATCTCCGTCGCCACCTCCGTCGCCGTGTCGTTCACGATGTCGAACGGGAAGTAGATGTTCCGCACGTTCCCGCCATGACCGTCACGTGATGATCCGTCGCTGCCGATCTGTACCTTGAGGAAGATGGTGTCGTGCTCTTTGTTCAGCTTCCCGGTGATCATCATGTCCAGCGCCGTCCTTTCTGCTGCCGGCGCCTCCTCTTCCTCCTCCTCTTGTTCACTATTGGCAATAGTGATCAATGGCAATGGCGGCGGTGGAGGGGCGGAATGACACGTAATCATGTTGCTGTTTTGATCTTCGTGGTGCTGAGACGGCGAGAGGAAGGGGTCGAGCAGGAGCTCCTCGGCGGAGGGGCGGTGGGAAGCGGCGACGAGGCAGCGGCCGATGAAGCGGCGGGCTTCGGGGTCGGTGAGGCGGTAGAAGGCGTCGGGCATCTTGCCGGCGGTGACCTTCTTGTATATCTGGGCCGGGTTGTTGCACTCGCTGTAGGGGTACTCGTTGGTGAGCATCTCGAGCATGCACATGCCGAAGGAGTAGACGTCGACGGCGACGCCGTAGTGCTCGTCGTACATCTCGGGGGCCATGAACTCGGGCGTGCCGATGACGCTGTGGGCGGAGGAGCAGCCGCGGAGGACGGCGGCGAGGCCGAGGTCGCCGATCTTGACCTGGCCGAGGTGGCCGTTGACGAAGATGTTGTCGCACTTGAGGTCGCGGTGGATGACACCGCGGGAGTGGAGGTAGGCGAGGCCGCGGAGGAGGTGGCGCGCCCAGGCGGCGATGGCGCGGCGGCTGACGCGCGGGTAGCGGAGGCGGTAGGAGCGGAGGGTGCCGGAGGAGAAGAGCTCGGTGATGAAGTTGAAGGAGCGGCGGGAGGGGGAAGGGTCGACCCAGGAGGCGTGGAAGGAGATGATGGCGTCGTGGCGGAGGTCGGCGAGGAGGCTGACCTCGGCGTACATGCGGTGGAGGGCGTCGGGGGTGCGGAGGACGTCGGAGATGGTGGCCTGGTTCCACGCCACCTCCACCCCCCGCACCTCGTCGAACCCCCGGTACACCGTCTTCATCGCCCCCTTTCCCAGCACCTCCGCCATCTGCATCCATTCATCCATCCATTATTTGCCAAACACCAACATTTTTTTTTGATTTTTGATCTATATATTCTCAAGCTTATGATTAGCCCAACACAAAGCAATTTGAATCGACAAAAGCTTTGGCTTCAAAATGGTTTCATTTTCACTTATGTTCTTAATATTTCATACTTAATTTGTGTATCTTAGGATGAACGACGGTGCATAGGCTTGAGGCCTCACTATCTCCGTTGGGGCCCTTGAGTACCCACTAAGGCTCTCGTAGAATTTCATGCCAATAATTAATGAAAATAAGTTGGTTCTCTATCTAATTTGTCAACACAACCTAATATATTTTCCTTGATCCGTTACTGTACTTTAGAAAAGATTAGATAAAAATATGTACATAGTCAAAATTTATACTTTAGATAGCACCAATGATGACTCTTTTTTTGTTTCTTGCACCTTTTAAGTATTTAAAACTTCCAAAAACTTATTTTCAATCTGTACATATGAATATACTTTTTTTAAAAGAATATAAATATTAAAAATTTGGAAGACATAAAAAAATCACTAATGAGCATATACCCAACAATTTTGCAAAAAAAAAATATTCATGTACTGTATTACACTAACAAGTGCTACAAGGGATTGCCTTTCTTCAAGAAAAGACTAGAAAAAAAATTCATACTGCAGTGCACGTATATGGTAAATTGAAATGGTAAGAATGTTTTACACGCATTTTTTTTTTCAGAATGTTCTAAGGTGAATAATGCAAAATTCAAGTGTTTTTATTTATAACACAAGGTCTAAAAATATTCTATTCAAATAAATCAATACTTTTGACTTTTGAGTTGAGAGAACCAGTTTAGTACTGAATGCCTTAGCAACTCGTCTAATTAGTTTCCCTAAGCAGTAAACTACCGGCACTTTTGATCAAAAGTTAAAATTAAGATATACAAAAAGGTAGCTCAACAAGTACTCGGTAGTTGTCAACTTTTCAAAGGTGAGACACTTTTGCAAAAGCTCAATATATATATAGCTACAAATAAATTCTACACCTCTAAACCTGGAGAAAATACAAGAAAGATTAACGTATATGTAGTATGCACTACTAAAAGTTGCTGCTAGATATGTCTTCATCCCACTGAGAAGAAAAAGGAGGTGAGATCGTAGCAAATCTTATGGAATGAGCAGGACCAGACAGGGCATATACGCTTGAAGCTTTCAGCATCTAATTATTGGCATATCGACGACACTTGTAAACTGCTCATCTTATCATCAAATCCGACATACTAGGAAACTTCAAAACCCAACCAAACACCAACTCTTGTTTCATAAGTAACACGTACCCTTCCATGATTGGATTGGAAGACAAATCATAATGGAATTCCCAACATCTCAAATTTATGATGCACTTCCGTTATTTGACCAAATATAGAAAAAACTGATGTTTTCTTTCTGTACACAAATTGCTTCGGATTACAAAGACTGATCTGTTCTGTGTGCAATATGTATTCAATTGTCCCATATATGCAGCCCATAGATAGCAGCAAAAGCCAAATGGATATGATGATATTGAGAACACGGAAGACAGAATAATTTAATTAGTATACTTTAGGGCTGTTAGCTCCGAGGTGCACATCATCATGGAATCCATCCTTGAAAATTAAGCTATAGAACAAGAAGTCTACATGCTTTTTTGAAAAATAATGAAGGCTACATGTTTCAACTGACAGTTTTTTTTAGATAAAGGTTTAAATGATAGTTACAAATGTGTGTTGGGATATAATTAACTGCTAGCTAGCCCATCGAATATGAGTGTTTCTGTGGTAGTGAGCCCAACTAAATACATAGAACTGAACAACTAAAGGCATGAATGATAGGTACGACCGCACGACTACCATCTTCCTGAATTATTCTGAAGAACATGAAATTGCTTGCTGATCGTTTGAGGGTCATAAAAAGATCGAGTTTTTTTATACAAAAATCTCAAATTTATCCTTGTAAGAAGAAAGAGAACAACTTTAAATTTCGAGAAGAAGAAGAAGTACTGAATAAATTACCCGGCCATAGCGCCCAGTTGGGTCAGTCTCGACGTATCCATTCCTGTCGTCGCCCACCACCGTACTTCTCTCCCGCCGCCGGCCGCCGCATCGCCCTGAGCCGGACATGCTCGGCCACCGTCGGCGAGCGACAGCTTACTTGCTGTATATAGATGATACGATAGCTGTGTGCTAGAAGATGGTGTACTGGTTGGCGTGGTGGTTTTGGTGGTGGGAGAAGAAGACGCGGAAGAGGAGCCAGCCGAGGAGGGAGCAGTCGATGCGCAGGAGCATCCACGCCATGGACGCCTCCGAGCAGCAAGGCCCTGCACTCATCTGACGCTGACGAGCCACTACTTAGGCGCCTAACGCAACGCAAGGCCAGAGAATTTTGCAAGAAACCAGCACGCCACGAGGTAGCAGAAATAGGGCGATAGCAACAAGGCAGACAGCTCCGGTTGAGTGATGGAATTGGATGCCTGTAATCCCGATCAAATCAAGCAGGCAGGGGATTCTCTTCCACCCTGCAAATTTAAGTGGAATTCGATTCTATCAATCGACCTCAATTTGTGTGGTGTGTTTGCATGTCACTTTTGATGCTGATGAGACACGTACTACACTCTGGTGTGGTGTGCAGTACTGCAGTGCAGAGGGAGGAATGATCCTTGGGTTTCTACTGATGAGAAGGGGAAAAGATCAGAAATTCAGATCTCGCCTGTCACCTGAGGTTGCAAAGATGGATTGACTGATGAGAGCTAGTCGGGAGAGCGAATTTTCCTCTTTTTTATCAGGTTATTGTGATAAACTGCTGATCTTGAGGGTTTGCACTAGCTACATGGAGAGGAAGGAGACTGCTGCTAACCTGAATTTGAAGAATCTATGCCTTGACGAAAAATCCATTTGAGCAAGAAATGCAGGAGTTTCAGCTATTTACTTGTGGAGAAATGACACAAGCTTATGGAGAAATGTCACAAGTCAGAAAAGGCTAGCTACTCTTGAGCTGACTGTGGGCATGCAACTATATATCAGACAATTGTTGGAGGAGTGAATGATTGTGATTTGTGAACGGGAAGGAGGATTTCTTTCTTCCTGTCAATCCTATAATTCCTGACTATGTTTGGCGAGGAGGAGGAGACTTGTGGGTTCTTGATAATTCAGATATGCAGAGGGAGGAGGAAAGGTTGGTTACGTTTGGACAGCAGCAGAGCAGACCAAACACAACTGAATTTTTCAGAATATGTTCACATGATTCTGAGTTGACTTTGCTTTCTTTTTCGTAATAAACCTGACATATTCTGGTCACTTTTATTTTAGCTTATGCAAAGCCAGGATATATTGTATCTTGTATATTCCTATTCAGAAAAAAAAGATTAATTTTAGAGCATGCCTTTCCTTTCCTTTCCTTGAGGAGAGACTGAACATTGTGAATTCAGACAAATAATCATTTCTCTCTCTTTTTTCCCATATCTTTATTTTGAGTTTCAGGATTCTCCTGGAATCCTTGCCATTTCCAACCTCCCTTGTAGGCCAGCGTACTAGTAGCCCCATCACCGGCTTCAACCTGAACACACACCTACGATTGAGACCTGATGGAGTAATTAAATATTAACAAGTAAGCAGCTTCAGATTACCCATCTTCTTTTCTCTAAAAAAATAACATGAACTTTCAAACTATATAAACGTTTAAAACACATAATGATTTGGGAGAAATGAGTTCATTGTACGTGTGAAAACATTCGTGATGACAATAACTGACAGGTTAGCTTGCTGCACCCATTTCGAAGTCTAGAAAAATTCTACGCTGCTCTCATGACACTTGGACAAAAACTTAGAATAAATAAGTGGTTTAGAATAAATACAGGCAAAATGGATCTGGGTCCCAATGATGGCCAATAACATTCAGGTTGTCTCTCAATAATTCAGAAAGATCCGATCTAAAGTTCAAAAGGTATTATCCACTAGCAGAATGCTGCGACAGATTTATCAGTAAGTCAACGATTCAATAATACGTTTTTAAAATGCATTTTTGGTGCGTTTTTTCAAAGAAAAGGAAAAGGACGCGAGCAAGACATCTCACCAGTTAGGCCAATCTTAACGGGAGTTGTATGAGCAATAAATATAGTGTCATATAGATATTTTTGATAGATATTTTTGATGATGTGCCAAAATATTAATAAAGAGAGATGAAATAGGTTTTATTAAGATAAAATCTTTCGTACACTGTTACTTAGAAAATAACAGCTTGTGTCCTGCATGTAACCTAAAAAAACAACAATAGATAAAACTATACATTGAGAGAGGAATGTTTTATCCTAGTTTCAAACTTTTTAATGACATGTCATTCTAGATAATCATGTGCATGAAACTTATATTAAGGATGGCCTAAGAACTGAAGGGTTAACTGTTCATGTGGAACCTGTGACAATATATTTTTTGCTTTAAAGAAAAGCAGTAAATAACTCTCATAGCATAGTCCCTTCAATTTTAAATGTTCAACGCTATTAATTTTTGGATACATGTTTGACCATTCATTTTATCAAAAAGTTTACGTAATTATTATTTATTTTGTTATGATTTTTCATCATTACACGTACTTTAAGCATGACTTTAATTTTTTGAAACTTTTGCATATTTTTTTGAATATGATAAACAATAAAACTTATGTAAAAAAGTCAATGACGTCCATTAAAAATCGGAGTATCTTTTCAGCAAAAATGAACCTCAATTTGTTATCTGTAATTCCTACAATTAAAAAATTAAAAAAATAGAGCTGGAAAACATACACCACATACACTGCGGTTCATTGATTTTACTTAGGATTTTAATTGGAAACGTGAATTAATTCTACTGCCAATTACTTTAGTCTACAAACAAAATATACATTAGAAAAAATATGGTGGGTTATTTTTTCCTCTACTCCATACACCCCCATCTTTTCGCTTATACTTACGCTTATAAGCCAAAATTTTAAATTTTTAACTTTAAATTTGAAGTTGATTTTGAGATTTTTTTCGTCGAATTTTATTTTCTAGCGTAGACTTTTAGATCGCTAAGAATACATATATAAAAATTTTATTCATAAATTATTTTTTTTCATAAATATATATGCCGTTTTTGATGAAAAAATTAAACAATCACCTATAGTTAGCCAACGGCAAGTAACCTACCCCGTAAACTCTATTTGTCAAGGGGCCTATCATTCGTCAGTATTCAGTAACGAATGAGCTGAGCACTTAGAACCGTTGGAGGTTCGCCATTCCATTTATACTTATACTAATAATACTTATACTAATAAGCTAAAATTTAAATCTTAAAACTTAAAGTTAGGAGTTTTTTTTTTCCATCCTTGAGGAGTTATCATGAGGTAACGCTCTTTTTTATATAAAATTTGGTAACTTCTATTACCTAAGTTACCAAGAGGTACAAGATTTTATATAAAAAATAATGGTAACTCTTGGTACCTCCTTAAGAATGGTAAAATTACTCTAAAGGTAGAGTTGACTTTGATGTTTTTTATTATAGCTTATTTTTGGTCTTTGATTATAGATCAATAAAATAATACATCCATAAAAAGTTTACTCGTAAATTATTTTTAATCGCTAATAAGTAGTTTCACCTGTACGAAAAAAGGGCTGAGAAAGAAGGCGAGATTGGTCGCATTTACTAGCTGAACCGACTTGTTCAGCCTTCTGAAGTTCAACACGTACAATAATTGATCCAGTAAATCTATATACGTCCCAGGCTCCCAGCCACCAAAGAAGCATATAAAGTGGTATCATTGGAGTTTCAAACAAATGATTTATGTAGTCTAATGCTACCATCACAAATATTTTGTACAAATAATGGAAGATTGCTACGACGTAATGACATCTAGCTAGACTGAAATTATATAACAAAAGTAGCGTCACTAACTGGGAGCAGTTAATTTTTTTTGGCTAATTATGCAGTCAACTCCAACATATCCTTGGGCACCGTCCTGCCTTGACAGTCTATCTTGGATAGAGATGGGATTCAGATGTCGTCCAATTACATTTTGACAATTATATTCAATAATTGTTGAGTTCGAGACTCCCATCTTGAAAGCGATATGGTTTCACCTTCAGTCTGCTTTACGACCTCAACACTTGAAGGCCAAAAAGATTGGCGGCCGTATTTTTACTTTTTTTAATACTTATAAGTCAAAATTTAAAATTTTCATCTTAAATTTAGAGTAGATTTAGGGTTTTTCATCGTAGTTTATTGTTTAGCTTTGACTTTTAGATCGCTAAGAACATATATATAAATTTTATTCACAAATTATATTCTATTTGTAAATATGTCGTTTGGCACTTTTCTCTAAAAAAGCACACAATCACCTTGTGATCTCAAACCTCTCAAAACATCCACTTTATCCCATCGTTCAAACCAAAACCTCCTTTGTTTACTTACATGAGGATTATCGGTCACAAGACTGCTGCCATCTCATCACTACTTCTATATTTTACTGGCATGGAGTTAGTGAAGAACTAGCTACTAAATGGCAAACAACAAACTGGGCTAACCAACAGAAGAGCAGAACTATGTTACTCACAAAGTCACAATATAAGCAGCAATCATGGCTGTGACTCAAAATCATATCCATTTCTCTTAACCTGGTGTGGAGCTAACATCAGCAGAGCAAAACTATGTTACAAATCCAATTAATAACTGAAGACACGTAAAACACGACAAGTAAATTAAAAAGATATATTTTTTTCTCCGAGCTAGTATAGCCAAACTAAACTGCTTCTATGGAGACAACAAATCCAATAGAAGTTCATACAAATCTATCCCCTATACCTACCCATTGCTTCAAGTAGCTAATGTTACTTCAAACATGGGGCCTTTCAACACAAGGCCTCTCGAAACCCCAAACAAAATACATTCAAGAGCCCAGGAATAACTCGAAAACTGATGAGGTTACAACAGAGCTAGATGGCTCACTCTCTTTCTAGCATTTTTTATTTCGCCACACTTGTTCCCTCTTCAAGGGGACAAAGGTAAAGACAACATAAGTATCTACATGGCACAAAGTTTAACTTCTTTCTTTCCTTCTATTTCCTTTGAAGGGAATATTACGACAGCCAACTAGGATGCAACAGACTTCTGATTTTTGGAAGGCGATAGCAAGGTGAATTCATGACCGGAGAATATGAAGATAATGATATAATGTACATGATGGGTGATGTTTGTCCTGACGAGTAAACCCCTGCTATCATTGCACCAAGCACACACCATTTATCAACATCTTTTTTGGACCAACTTGCATCTGATATGTAATGAAGCATATGGAATCAACTAGATAGCGGCGGGAAATCACCATTGTCCTTGAGATGATATGGATGAGCATTCCTATAAATTGTTTAATGATTATGCATCATAAGTTCTTATAACATACATTAAAAACAAGTAGATAACTTACAAGGTGAATGAGGTAAATTGAAAGAAAAGAAAAAACATTTTCAAGTTAAGTAAATATGTTTCCACAATTAGATTTAGATATTGATGGTTGCTATATCATATTTTTGGGAAACATATGCATGTTGTGGCGGTAGGGGTGGGGATGGACATTATATGCTGAAGCACGAAGCCACCAACCAGCATGCCTCCCATGAAACAAGATGTTGTTGGTTTTGGCAATTAAAAGAACGTATCATGCTTACCTCATTTGATTCAAAGTAATTCCAACATTATGTGGCGGAGACACAGGGGTTGTATGTGTAGAAGGATGACTACCAGGAGTAGAATTCGATCTGTTACCAAAAGCAAGGTCTTGGGATGTAACTTCCAAAGGCCACGGTCCCAAGGTCCCAAACTCAAATTGCTTATCTGGATGCTGAACAAAACCATTGCTATGTATAATCTCCCTTGGGGCCTCAAAAGATGGAGGTATTGGTATGTTCAATGAAGAAGGAATTCCCAAGTCCTTTGCACCAGGAACATGAATTGGCTCTTGCCTCAATTCCTCTAAAGCTGTAAATTCTACCGACATATCGGCTCTGACGTATTGGTGTGATCTTTTATGGTTATTTGGCAGGAAGTGAATCTTTCCTCTTCTAGCTCGTCCAGTAGGTGACCTGTCTCTGCACAATTCCTACAAATGCCCAACAAGGTGAATAAACTCAACAAAACAAGACAACAACTCAGAATGACTCAAATATAATGGCTGAACTTGCAAAATAGAAAAAAAGGCTCTGGCACACAAGCATAAAACTAATGGGTTATGTTGTATACTATATGTACAAATGATATGGCCAAAATACTACAATGCAAGAATTCTAGTACAAGCAAACTAGTAAATCATTGGTTCATTTATATCATATGCATTGTATGTGTAAAAATGTACCAAAAGTTCACTCAAAATTAGGGTTAATTTTGTACATGTTGGAATAATAAAGACATTGCTATTCACAAACATAAATCGCCCTTAGCAATTCAATTATATATAAGGGGATTATCTATGATTATGTTAAGCTGAGTACTAGATGACTAACAAAGCTTAGGGCATTCTATGTGCGTAGTATGCTTAACAGTATGAACATAAGATTATGCAAGGAGGGAGCATACTGGGTTAGGGAAGTATGTGCCAGTTCCACGAGCTCGGTTTGAATCATCTATCAGATTATATGGCCTCATAATTAAATAATTCGGTGGAGGAGCATAGCCTATTCCATTTGTACCAGCATATCCGTATGCATTATTTATGCTATGACTATTTGATGATCGTCTGTTTTGATATCGCGTAGGCGGTGAAGGCACTTGAGAGGACACTGAACCAAATTCATAATATTGGCTTATTGGATGATCTTGATGGAACCCATAAGCATAGAGAAGATTATTAAAATGTGTTGTGTAGTCTCCGGTGAGATTTGACTTATTTCTACCGATGGTATCTCCATCATCATCATCGACCTCTTCAAAGGACTGGTGGAATCCGCCATGGTGTGATAGGTTTGTACCGTACATTATGCCATCTATCATACCACTTTCTGACTCATTGAAGAGATATGGTGCATCGTGAATTTCCTTAGATAGCAAGTTATATGCTCCAGTAATTGATTGCGATGAAGGCTCACATGAGTCACTACCATTCGTCATACCAGTTGAATTAGTAGTTACAAAATTTGTTGTTTTGCTTGCCAGCCAGCCACCAGAAATAGACTTCCTTTCATTCTTCTCAACCATATAATTTGATCCATTTTGCTTTAGTGACCCATAATTACTAGAATATGAAATGTTGATGCTGTGGAATTGATTAGATAAATCCCCAAAGGAATTATTATTGTATAAAGGTGAACAATCGTTGTTGGTTCTTTCAGCTTTAAATCCCCAAAGGAATTATTACCAGAAACAGACTTCCTTTTATTACCCTTGTGCAATGTCTCTTTAATGTATTCTTGAAGAACTGATTCACTTCATCCATAGTAGAATCGATAGGCACCTGAAGAATCTTCCCAAGCTTCCGGGCACCGAAATCAAATGCATTGCGTATTCGGAGAAAGTTACTTGTGCGTTGCACCATACAAATTAAACATAAGACTATGTTCATAACAAATTGGATAATGCAGAGGACAAAACAAACATCAAAGCATAATGTGCATAAGCAATTGTGTAGTATAGCAAAAAGAAGTTATGCTTGTGGATAGAACTAAAATAGCAAATACCCATGTTAATGCAACAAATATTTGTGTTATAGCGTGTCACTTAGCAACTTGTATAATAGTAAAGTAAGGTAGTCCAACGCATTGCACTACATAGGCATGCAAATACAAAATATACTAACACTATATGTTCCAGTTTACTCAAGTGGCATATAATTTCTTCTGCAGTACATAATTGTTATAAAATCTCTTGGTCCGTGGTTGAATAGTATGTGCACTAAGGAGCGCTGTCACGCCCATAAATTTACAGCAATTTCTGAACAATAGCATGTATTAAATCTTGGTTCAGGAATCAGCCCGAGTACACACTATGACAAATTAATACACAGTTTCACGACTTAAAAACACATAAAAACAATTATCTATCAAAATGCAGCGGAAAAGAAAAATAAGATTAAACAACCTAATCTTCAGCTTCAGCTGGCGATGATTGCTCCACACCACAAGCATTCTCGACAGCGGACTGAACCTCACTTCAACCTTGGGAACAACCTTCTTACTGGAACTCTGGCACTTGCTATGGTGGGGGGAAAAATTAAGCAAGGCTGAGTACAAACCACCGTACTCAACAAGTAACACCCAAGAGAGGAAAAATAATGAATGCAATAGAACATCAAGGATAGGCTAAGGTTAACTTGCACAAAAGCTGCAGTATTTAGCAAAACAGTAAATAACATAGACTGAATAAAAAGTAAAGTAAACATTTAAAATAATCATCCACTGTCTAACGTTACACCACGTTGCAACAGGTCCAAACCACTGTCGAATGTTACACCACGTAGCGACAGGGTCAACCCTCTGCCCAACGTTACACCATGTTGCGCAGGGTCAAACCAGTTCCAAAATTAATCAAGTTATTAAAAAGGTTCACTAATCCCAGTGAATCTGTCAGTTCACCCAATAACCGCGGGCACGACTATTCGAATAGTTTACTCTGCAGAGGTGTACAACTTTACCCACAAGACATGGCTCCCAAGCATGTTACCATGCCACAACGTATCACCACGATACCTCAGTACGGAAACCATGATAAGACCTTTCACCTAACCCTCCCCAGAAAATCGCACCGTACTTCAGGTTTCACCCCCTCCTTTACACCAAGTCGGGCAGTCCCCTATTGTGCCACCACGATTGCCTGTTTATACTCCATCACGCTCACCCTTGCCTTGGTACGTCGAATAGGGATAAGCTAGATTACGAGTCTCATTGTTGCCCATTCTGGCTTGTGGTTAGTACGTGTAAGACTTCCAAGGTTTCCCGAGAACCGATCCTTAATTGCCATGGGCACGACTCTCAAAACCATGCACCCACAGCCCACCATAAGCAATATTTTAGTTATATTAATCCACATCGAGAGATTAATCATGATCACAACCGTTAAAGGTCTATCAAAGTCTAATCAATAATTAAATAATAAATGGTGAGCTAGCTGAACTAAGCATGGCTAAGCATTGACTAATCCTAATTCTAGTCAAATTAACCCTGGGATTACAACAATAATAAGTGGGAATCAATGGGTATATAAAGGTAAATGCCCAATAGATAAATAAAATAAATAGATTTGCATAAAACAATGCATGTTTGAATGTAAACCAAGGATTTTATAAACATGGGATCAATATGTTCAAAGGAGGGTGCCACTTGCCTTGATTAGACCCACGAGGAACTTCGGCGACGACTTCGAGAACGAACGGCACTGCGACGGGGTCAAAACCTACGACAAACAAGGCAAAACAAACAAAACAGGCTATAAAACTACTGAAACAGAGAAAGAAACTATTTTTAATGGATTCTTGACATTTTTCTGGGTTTAATGGAACTTGAATGGACCTAAACGGAGACTAGATGAATTAGTTATATATTTTAGAAGATTAACTGTGTTTTTAAACTAAACAGAAAACCTTATTGATTTGATTGCGCAATTAATTGGAGGGGCTAACGTCAGCACAGGAGAGAGAGAGGGTGTGCTGACCAGTGGGTCCCATTTGGCAGTGAGAGGGAGGGGAGAGGGAGGATGACACGGGGCCCACGAGAGAGATGATGAAGGGGGGTGCCGGCTGACAAGTGGGCCCCGCTTGTCAGTAGCCCCAAAACAGAGGGGGAGGCGGCTTCGGCCGGATGGAGGAGGGAGGCGGCAGTCGGTCCGGCGAGCGACGGAGGACGGCGGTCGACCGGGCGGCGGCGCATGGCGGAGGCGGCGCGAATGGCGGGGAGGGCCGGCGGTGGACGGCCAGCGACAAGGCACAGCGACGGCACGACGGCGCTTGGGCGTGATGGGGCGGCAACGTGGATGATCAGTGCACGGCGACGGACGGGCGCGCTCCGGCGGCGATCGGCGGCGACGGCGAGGCGATGGAGAAGGCGGCGGGAAGGTGCGTCGGCAGCGGCAAACGGCGCGTGCGACGGCGACGCACTGGCCGACGACGGTGGCCGAAATGAAAAAGAGAGAGGGAGAGAGAAAGGGAGAGGCTCACCAGCGGGCGAAAAGAGATCGGCGGCGGACGGCGGTGTCGGTTCCGACGGCGGCTTTCGGCGAAAGGGAAAAGGTGGCGGCAGCACGCGAGGAGGTGAGATTTATAGGGGTGACCGGCTAGGGCGGAGGCGGCGGTTAGAGACCGCATCGCCCACGCAGGCGTGGCGGGTGGCGACCACTGCGGGTGGTGGAGTTGGAGTCAGCGACGGCTTCGGCGCGGGAAATCCGGAGAGCGCGGCGGGGGAACCCGGCATGCACAGGGGCGCGGGCGAAGCAAGGCACAGCGGCCAGGCAAGGCGGCGTGAGGCGGCGGCTGGCGGCAGGGAGGCACACGCGGCCACAGCGACGCGGCGTGGTCCGGCGACGGATTCGGTGACAACCGGCGCGGGGAAAACGACGTCGGCCGGTGCACTGGCACGTGCGGCGGGATTGCAGGAGGCGACGCGCATTGCGCGGGCGAGCGGGCGCGCTGATGCGGCGGCGCTACGCGACGTGGGGCTCGGCGACGCGGCGCTGGTGCGACGCACCGGGCACGAGGAAGAGCGGCGCGGGTCGGCGGCAAGGCTCGGCAGAGCGCCGACGCGAGGAGATGCGCGCGAGGCGGGGTAGAGGAGAGCGACGGCGACTGAAGCTAGCGGCGCGACCACGGCGACGAGACGACGAAGCACGGTGGTGGGAAGGACGCAGCACTTGGGTCAGCAGCGCGAGGCCGATGCACGGAGCACGGGCGCGAGCGAGGCGCGACGGGGAGGAGCGGCGTGCGGCTGTTGGCGACGAAGACCGACGGCGATGCGGCGACGGCGTCAACGCGTGACCGATGGCGGACGACGACGATGGCGACGAAGTGGGAACGACGGTGTGGAGACACGGCCGAGAGGGAGAGGGATCAAGGCGGCGCGACGGCGAGTCGGCCGGCGGCGCAGGCGCGCTCGGGTGTGGGTAGAGGGAGCTCGGCGACGGTGCGCGTGCGAGGAGATGAGGGAGGAGCAGCGCGCAACGACGGCTTGGCGGCATGGCGCGTGTGCAGGGAGGCAGAGGAGGATGGAGGGAGGGGGAAGTAGTGGCGACGGCGGTCGAGGAGTGGCGGCGACATCGGCGTGACAACGGCGCGACGTCACGCGGCGCGGTGGCAACGACCGAGGGGTCCCGCTGCGGCGACGGCGAGGCGACTACGGCACGAGGAGAGGTAGCTCGCGGCTGACGACGGCGGCGTGAGGGAGGCGGCGGTGCAAGCGGACACGGCAATGACGCGTAGAGCGTGGGCACGAGCAGAGGCGGCGAGGCACGACCGACGTCATGGGTGAGGCACGGCCGACGAGGGCGGCGCGATGATGACGACGCCGGCGCGGGGCGAGGCAGACGGAGGCGAGACACGTCGGCGACGCGGCGCGACGACGTGACACAGCGCAGAGGCATTAGCGTGGAGGAGGCGATCAATAGCTCCCTCTACCCACACCCGAGCGCGCCCGCGCCGCCGGCCGACTCACCGTCGCGCCGCCTCGATCCCTGTCCCTCTCGGCCGTGTCTCCACACCATCGTTCCCCACTTTGTCGCCATCGTCGTCGTCCGCCATCGGTCACGAATTGACGCCGTCGCCGCATCGCCGTCGGTCTTCGTCGCCAACAGCCACACGCCGCTCCTCCCCGTCGCGCCTTGCTCGCACCCGTGCTCCGTGCATCGGCGTCGCGCTGCTGACCCAAGTGTTGCGTCCTCCCCACTGCCGTGCTTCGTCGTCTCGTCGCCGTGGTCACGCCGCTAGCTTCAGTCGCCGTCGCCGTCGCTCTCCTCTACCCCGCCTCGCGCGCATCTCCTCGCGTCGGCGCTGCCGAGCCTTGCCGCTGACCCGCGCCGCTCTTCCTCGTGCCCGGTGCGTCGCACCAGCGCCGCGTCGCCGAGCCCCACGTCGCGTAGCGCCGCCGCATCAGCGCGCCCGCTCGCCCGCGCAATGCGCGCCGCCTCCTGCAATCCCGCCGCACGTGCCAGTGCACCGGCCGATGGTGAGCGTGCGAGGAGATGGGGGAGGAGCGGCGCGCAACGATGGCTTGGCGGCATGGCGCGTGTGCAGGGAGGCAGAGGAGGATGGAGGGAGGGGGAAGTCGTGGCGACGGCGGTCCAGGAGTGGCGGCGACATCGGCGTGACAACGGCGCGACGTCACGCGGCGCGGTGGCAACGACCGAGGGGTCCCGCTGCGGCGACGGCGAGGTGACTACGGCGCGAGGAGAGGCAGCTCGCAGCTGACGACGGCGGCGTGAGGGAGGCGGCGGTGCAAGCGCACGCGGCAATGACGCGTAGAGCGTGGGCACGAGCAGAGGCGGCGAGGCAGCTCGGCACCGGGGCGCGGCGAAGCACGACCGACGTCATGGGTGAGGCACGGCCGACGAGGGCGGTGCGATGATGACGACACCAGTGCGGGGCGAGGCAGACGGAGGCGAGACACGTCGGCGACGCGGCGCGATGACGCGACACAGCGCAGAGGCGTTAGCGCGGAGGAGGCGATCGACAGCGGCACAACACGGACCACGGCGCGAGCAGAGCCGAGACCGGCGACGAAACGCAGGGAGGCGGCGGCCAACGACGTCGCACGACGGAGGCACGGGCGCGCGACAACGCGGCTACTAGAGGAGGAAGACGGGGCTGACAGGTGGCCTAGAGGAGGAGGCGGCCTGGACCTCGGGGCGCCGGTGGGAAGTGCGCCGACTGGCTGGGCCGGCGGCCTGCTGGCCAGGAGGAGAGGGAAAAGTAGTGCGCCGAAGGAGGCGATGGAGATTTCGAGCGTGGGTTGGCCGTGGCTCGGGGAATTGCGAACAGAACGCGCCTTCGCACGATAGAACCGAAACGTGCACAAATCAGAGATTCGTACGACGAATCAGATCCGAAACACGAATCCGTGAACTATTAGTGGAACAACGACAGGAGTTAACGGCCGTTAAGTTGATTCGCTAAACTGGAAACTAACTGACTTTAACGTTAAACCAATCTACGCGTACGAAATTAAACTCCGCACGGTAGATCAATCTCACGCTAGCTAATTAGATTAGAAAATCTAAGCAATTACACGGTAGATCAATAATAGATTGATCCGCATGAGTAAAACGTATGCGAACCTGATATTTGGTGGAGAGATCAGCGATGGATTGCTGCTGTTCCTCGCTGTTCGGCTAGGAAACCTAAATAATTAAACGGTAGATGAATTTAGATTGATTTGCAAGAATAAAATATATGGGAACCTGAGATTCAGTGGAGAGATTTGACGAACGGCTGCTGCGAACAGGGAGCAGTAGGGCTGCCGGCGGTTTGCTGCTAGGACAGGGGCGGCAGGAGGCGGCTGCTAGAGGAGGACAGGAGAGGGAGACGGGAAAAAGAGGCAAGGCTCCAGTGGGGTATTTATTGGGAAAAATTAGAGATAAATCTAGTTATTCATCTCCTATTAAAGATGAACAGATATGGTTTCAAAAGGATAAAAATTGGAGTCCTAATTAATTGGAATTAGTTTTGCCATGGTGGAGGAGGAGCTGCTCACGGCTTGGAGGGGGAAGAGGAGATCGTACAGGGAGGAGAGGGCGGAGGGGAGTTCGGCCACGAAGGAAAGAAAAGGAAAAGAGAAAAAGATAAGGGAAAAAGGGAGAAAGGAAGAAGGAAAAAAAAAGAAAAAAGGAAGGAGGAAAAAGAAAAGAAATTGCCTCCAATTTTGCTGATTTTTATTAAGTTTATTTGAGCAAAATTTTATTGACTGCAATTCAAATATAAATCATGTTAATAATTTAAAACGCTTTCGGGACATTTTAGAACATCCAAAAAGCTTCCAATTAAATTAAATTAATTTACACTGGGTTTTCTCTTCTGAACTTTAATTAACAAATTATTTTTAATGTATTATTTTATTATTTCTTGGCTAGGGTAAAACTCAGGGCGTGACAAGCGTAACAGCAACGCAGTACAAGCAAGAAAGTCCAAATGACAATGGCTAAGTTACATGGTAGATTTTGTACAAAACAATTATAAGGAAAAGTTCAAGAAGGAACTATCAGTAGTATAACTCTCAATGTGGTAGATTTTATCATTGAAAGAACATATATATAAGTGAGACTACCATATGCAAAATGTAAGGTTGAATTTATCCCTGCCACATGCACAATAAATGCCCAAAAGTTGAGCTATATGTAACATAAGTACTAAATTTTGACCAGTCAACAAGCATTATTCTTCTAATTGGCAAAGCCAATCATGAGATGAAGATCAATCTAAAAATAACTTTTAAAGTTACAACAAACAAGTTAAAGGAACAAACAATTTGTTCAAAATCTACTAAAATTATGTGATAATTCTAAGACTAATCAGCCATTTCTACCATCAGAAAGCTTGATCTAGATAAAAAAAATCAAACCTTTGCTAAGGCTGCTCCCTAGATTGTTACTCCTCTTCAATGGGTCCACTATGTTGAAAAATTTTGGAGAAAAAACCTAGGTATTTTTCTCAGAGTTCCTAGGGAGAACACTAAACCACTCGGCACATTCCTTGAGAAATTCCTCTCGCATATTAAAATCATCATCAATAATGTTTGAAGGGTAAACTGTGAAACAAAAGCTTGCATGACCAAAAATAAAAGAAAACTTATAATGACAAATAAATAAATAATAGATAAGATTGTATCCACTTACCAACTAGCTCAGGTAGGGAAGACAAGGAAATAGGACCATACAAGCTTATACCTTTATTATCCCAGTCAAATTTTCTATAATAGTCCAAAAACCTATAGAGCACCTGCAAAAAGCGGATAGTTATTTATAGCGTACGTAATAAGGTGTTAGAAACAATAGCTTTAATAATGCATCGTAAAGCTTGAAAGTCAGGACTTACAACTAATGGACCATCCAAAGTATTATGGAAGAGATGGAAAATATACAATACCAATATCTCCAATGCATATGTAGAAATTAAACCATGGTGAGCACCAAGAATATGACTTTCATAATAACACCAAGCTTTTATCAGCATCATACTTCTCTTGAAAAGATGTTTTTTTCAAATTTTTTATCAACCTACAAAACATATAGGTTAAGATATATTTTCACATGGGCGACGTGAACATAATAAAGTCTTCTTCCAATGTTTAACCCCACAAGGAAGTAAAATGGAACAAATCAATTATCACATTGAAGATCGGATTGAGATAGGTGTGTGTTGTGTCTTTTAAGGAAGAGAATTGAGCAACTACATATTTCTTGCGACTTCTCGAATATTACCTGCTCGAGAAAACAAAGGGTACATAGTCCACCAAATTGATTAGATGAGATGTCCACAATAATGTTTTGAACAATGCATTTCACCAACTTGACCTGCCATCAGAAAGACTTATTTTAGACAACTTGATGACAAAAAATTGTGCCCCAAAAATGTCCCTAACAATTCAACACAAAAATATATCTTGAAGCACACATTAGTTGTTAAATAAAAATAGAGCATAGTGATGGGAAGTACACTTGATCAATATCGACTATTTATTTTTATTGTTGTAAAACATTGAGACTACATGTTTCATTGATGTTGTGGGCAGCTATGAATTTTTCTATTGTTGTTTCCTGTATCATAGTAGAATTAGTGCAAAATGTTTGATTGTAGCTATAAGAAGCGGAGTGAAAAATGAGAAGAATTAATGTATGAATGTATCATAGAACAGTTTCATGTGATCATATATAGTAATCACAACAAATAAGCACTCATAAGCAGACACTAGTACCAAAAACATAAAAGTATATGACTTGGACAATCACCAATTATTATATGAACTAAATAAAAAGAGTATCAAGTGGAAAACCTTTGCATGAATATACTGGACATCCTTGACTTCAAATTCAGTATGTTTTCTTGCCTCTTCCGATTCTAAAACAACTTGTACTTTTTTGCTAGAATTTCATTACTTGAGTGGCCAAAGACAATTAAGTCAATATCTCCATCAGGAAGATAAGTTTTCAATGGAACAGATCCAAATGGAAAGACCTGTGCTTTACGGTAAGGAAAAGGTCGAAGTTACATGACATTGGACTGCTTTATTGTAAAGAGAGAAATACCAGTGTCATAAAGGACTAAAATCTCAAGTAATAATTCTTTCCAACTAGCGGTGGGCATGTTATGCACCATTGGAGCATGTGTTTGGCTTTCAAAGGTATTGCATATTACATGAACAATATAAAAATAATAGACCATAATTTTCTATGCAATACTCGATATTTGTTTGCCAACTATACACCTCACGTGCCTATGGATTGTAGTTAAGAAATTGATTGGAACAAAGCAACACACTACTTGTTTATGATGTTTTATTTTTGACTCATTACTATTTATGTTTTACCCTTGCCGTGAAAAAGCATGATCTACCAAGTGCATGACAGTCATTTTAGAAATTAGGTATAGCAAAAGGTTGAAAACCATATTTTGGCATGTCAAAGGACAAAACATGTAAGCTTTTGATGGCTAGTATTGTGGTAATCAACAGTTTGACATTAACCCAAAAATAGTAGTTACTTAGTGTAGCTTAAACAAGTTTGTGAACAATAAGTATGAGCAACCATGGTACTAGATACCTAGTATACAACATGGTGGGCACACAATAACATATATATACATGCAAAAGTATTGATATCGGAGTATATGCTTGGGTGGTAATGAATGATTCATATTGCATACATATTCTTTCCTTTTTTTTTTGTTTCCCTAAGTGCATACTCTAAAATTGCTATAGTTGTTTAGTGAGTTGTTGGTACATCCCCTAAAATACATGATATTCACACGATCTCTTGTGTTTGACGTGAATAAAGATCCAAAATAACTATCAACGCAGGAAAGTAAGTGCTCTTTCTAAACTAAAAGCTATCCCAATTTTCGGCCATGGCCTAGGAGGTTAGAGTATACTGTTTCATACTCCATTTTCTTGTGAGCACATATATAGAATGGTAGCAACATTAATCCAAAAGAAGCCTGCAAGATGAACAAGATATGGATAGCAACATGAAAAAACATACACCAAAGTTCATATTCCGCATGCCCAACTCTCCAACTCAGTACCGACAAATTAGCTATCGCTAAATGTAGAACCCAAACATATGTTATCCATACATTGGTGCTTTGCATAAGTATATTGTCAGGTCAGACTTATGTATGGACCTAAAAATCAAGCCCACCTACACCAAGGGGTATGAAAACATATATAGGGAAGAATAAGAATTTGACACGTGTAACCCCAATCGTGGAAAGTATTAGTGTGTTTCTATTTCATAGCAAATAGCTAAGTTGACAAGCAACTCAACTCTTCGTGAATCAAACAAGTGCTCAGTCTCTCTCTGTCAATTTGACATTGTGTGGGTATTTAGTCTATCGCTCATGATCATGTTCTCAAATCAGGCTTCCTATAAAATATATCAACGTGTATATCAGTTTGGTGGCATCGCGAGGGATATTGAAATCACACTTCAGTCATGAGAAATATTGTAGTTACAAGCTCTGAGTATGTTAATTAGCCCAATACCTCCATTTCACAATGTAAGACTTTCTAGCCTTACCTAGATTCATATGGATGCTAATGAATCTAGACATATATATAAGTTATATACATTTATTAATTGATGAATTTAACCTAGGCTAGAAAATTTTACAATATGAAACAGAGGTAGTAATAAGTAATAAGTAATAATGTAGTTAGCATGTTGTCCTAACTACATTTCCATGTCCTAACATAGATGAAGACACAACTTGTGAAAGAGTAAAGAAAAATCATCCTAAATAAACCCAAGCAGCTGCCTGCATGGACATGATATGAATTCGGAAGGAAACAATTACTCGGCTGAAGAGAGCAACACATGTTAGAACATAGGCGCCGTGGATATGGCACTGATGTAGAAAGGAAAGGGAAGGTAGAGTTTTGATGAGGTAGTTAGAAAGGAATGAAATAAAGGAGGAAGGTAAGAAAACAATCTGGCAGCCAACGGTGCACTTGAGGAGGCCCTGGACGTAAGCTATGACGGCAGCGCGACGGGTCTCGGAGGGAGTGTTCGGTTGGATCTGAGCGAGGATGGCCCTGGCGGCAGCCTCGAGGGGATCCCAGGTGTGGAGCAAGATAGAGGAGGGATCCGGGTCGGGGAAGGGGATGGGCTTGAGCACCGTCGAGCATGTCTGGTTGTCCACCAAGGGCATCGCGTTGGAGCGTGAAAGCAGCGCCCTACCTACACCCACAAGGAGCGGCGAATTGCCTCCTCCACCTCCTCCCTCTCTCCGGAGATGTGGATCCAACCTCCCAGGCCTAAGCCAAAGAGAGGGATTAAGGCGAGGTAGGCTAGAAGAGATGCAGGAGGCGATTGGTGACGATCTGGGTGCCGTCGGTGATGGGTTGGGGATTACGTATATATGAGGGTAGGGGATTTTGTTTTAATATGGGAATGGGAATGGGAATGGGAATGAATAGAAAGAAAGAGGGAAAGGTAGATTTCTCTCCCTTTCCTCCTCTGCGTGCCGCCTCCCTCCCTTATTGTCTCTTCTCCAATGATGTGTGCGCGTCTCTTATTGTTCGTGTATTAGGGAGCTCTTGTTAAGTGATGGGTTGGATTGCTTAGTGTCAGCCTCCATGGCAGAAAGATGAAGAGGATGCTCCTCGCTTCGTTGCGGCTTCAAGTCACCATTTCCTCCTTTCCTTGTGGCCTTCAATGGGCTTTTCAATTCTTACCTCATTTCTTTTCTTGCCCCAACATAGCCTACCATGCGAGCCCACATGTTCCACTCATCTGTCTCCTACCTCTGCCTCCTGCGCCGGAGCGCCATCACCACCGCCCACCAGCTCCATGCGCCACCTGTTAAGCTCAGCCTCATCCATCAGCTTGACTTTCTCTCCGCTCTGCTATCTTGCCTCTCTCCTTCCCCGTCAGTGCTCTCACTCCTTGTCGAGGCCCCTTCGGTCATCGTATCTTTGTCACTCGTCTGCCCGATCATCATCGTCACCTTCTCTTCATCCCTCTCCAAGCTCCTATTCTTCAACCATGCCTCCTCACTCTCCCTCCCTACCCCACTTCCCGCATTCCCTGCGCTACTCAAATCCTGTGCCCGTGCATTCAAGGTAAGCTCATGTAGTAGCGCTGTGTCAGCCTTTGTCTCCAAGGGAATGGAACTGCATTGCCATGTCTTCAAGCTTGATTACGTGAAGGATCGATCAGTATGTGCAAAATGGGCTCGTCTCCATGTATGGTAAGTTTGGTCACCTCGAGGATGCACGGAAGGCGTTCGATGAAATGCCCGCCAAGAATGTCGTTTCTTGGAATGCATTGCTCGAGGCTCATTGTGCCGCTGCAGACTGGGAGGGCATAGAGTGTGTCTCAGGTCATGCTAGAGAAGATGGAGCTAGGGAGGGGCATATAAAAGTACCTTGACAGTGAGGGCTATGTTGGCAATGCACTGATCGATATATATGCAAAATGTGGATCTTGCCAAGGACTTTGATAGGATGTCCATCAGGATATCACATGTTGGAATGCGATGATTATTGGCTTCGCAGTGCATGGATGCTCAAATCAAGCCCTAGAGCTCTTTGAATTGATGAAGATTGAGCCAGATCATGTCCACATTTTTGGGGTGTCTTTACCGCCTGCAGCTATGGTGGCCTGCTGAATAAGGGGAGAAAGTATTTTAATTGTTGGTTGATTTATCGGTTAGCCGATATTTAGGAAAGGATATAACCACCGTAATCCTATCCGTAATCTATCTCTAACTCTAAAATTCGTAACCCTTATGGGCCGTAACTGCGATCGATGGTTACGGGTCAGAATCGGATTAGGAAAAGCCCCCGAGGCCCACCAGTGCGATATAAAAGAAGAGGAGCCCACGGGGACGCTCGGGTTGCTTATTCTCTCAACCAGAAATTCGAAATCAACCTCTCCCGATCAGAGACGCGCTAGAAGGGTTTCGTGCGGCGATTCCAGGGCAGTGCCGTTGGAGACCCGAAGGTCAGAGATTCAGTACAGATCACCGACATTCTAATCTCGCCGGTGATGAATGAAAGAAGAAGGAATTGAAGGAAAGAAAAGGAGGAGAACAGATGACTTCATCTGCAGGTTTATTTAGTTTTCCGCATTTGAATTAATCGGTGATCATGTATTGATTAGGGTTTAAACTCGCAATCTATTGTTTATGATTGAATTGAATTATCTAACATTGTGGTATCAGAGCCAATCCTAGTCGTATGTGATCCCATCAGTGATTAATTATGAATTAATTAATTATTTTGGCCTGTTGATGATCTAATCGGTGAAGGATTCAAATTAGTCACATACACTATAATTGATTCGAGTTGCAATCCGAGATCAAATATGTAACCCTAGATCAAAATCCCAAATTGCAATCAATGAATTTTATTCGATCTGTTTACGGATCGAAGAAATTACCAGAAAGTAGCAGCAGTCGTCGTCATGGCCTCTGGTTGAACTACGCCGAGGCGTGCATGCGCCTGCACCGGTGCAGTTGCTTTGCCGGAAATCGGTAGCCACGCCACTACCGCCCTACGGGCTTCGGCCTGTGCACGATGGCGCGCGTGCGCACTACTCCCTCCGCACTCCTCCTTGGCTGCGCCGGCATCACTGCCGCGCACGCGCCGCCACCGTCGTCAGGGCCTCCGCGCCGGACGGGAATCCACGCCGCCGGCTTGGGCGCCGCCACCTCTAGGCACACGCGCTCCCCACCAGCGAGCGACGGTCGTGTCGGCTCTGCCGCGCACACGCCGCCACCGTCGTCAGGGCCTCCGCGCCGGACGGGAATCTGCGCCGCCGGCTTGGGCGCCACCTCCTCCGGGTGCATGTGCCCCTCCCAGCCGGTCGGTGATGGGCCACGCCTTTGGCGCGCGCCCTCCCCACCAGACCGCCGCACCGTCGCCTTCCATCTCCGCCGCCTGCCGCCGGAGAGAAAGAAGAGAGGAGGGAGAGGAAAAATCGGGGGCTAGGGTAAGGGTTTCGGCCGCCGGGTGGGTTAGCCTCGCCGCGCCGGATCTCGGCCGTTGATTTCGATCGGACGGCCACGATTAGCCCCTTACTCACTCCTGGGCCGCCGCCACTTAATGGGCCGACTCGGCCGTACGGGCCGACGCCCCTTACGCACTTGCGCGCTGCCTAACGGGTCGGCCTCTCGTGGGCCGGCCCGGTAAATGGATAGGCCAGATAAAAAAATTTGATTAATTATTTTTTTTAAATTCCAGAAATTAGTTTATACCTTGTTATGGGCTGTTTAAAATTACCAAAAATTAAAAATAAATAAATATATATATATATTTTTTATTGCTCAGAAAATTATTTCTAGTCAAATGGAACCAACAGGAAGTTTGCTAGAAAGAATTTATGATGTGAAGTCGTTTATTGACCAACATTATTTATGATTTCACGTCAATTTAAATTTGATTATTTCTTCCTTGATTATTTCTGCCCAACGGTGATATAATTAAGGATTTATTTCATTATTTTCTAAGTCTTTTCTGCCCAACGGTGATTAGATTTGGAGAAGTATTATACATATATTATTTTATTTTGATCAAATGTTTTATATTATAAATTGTTATATGCAGCTTTGTCACAGCTTAAAAGGATTGAGCCACTTGATGGGGTTAATTATGCTGAATGTAAAAACAACATGCTCCTGAATTTGGGGCTGTTGGAAAATGATCTCGCACTTAGAGAGGATCCACCTGTGGAACCGAAATTATGGATGAGAATGATGAGGAATACATCAATCTCAAGTGGGCTTACGATGAAAAGTGGCCCGCTTGGGAGAAATCAAACAGAGTGTCTCTAATGTACATCAAGAGCAACATCTCTCCTTCCATTATAGGGGGATTGCTAACTCTGACAATGTTAAGACGTACCTGGCAAACATTGAATCGAACTACAAGGCGTGTACCAAAACCTATGCCAGTACTCTTATCATGAAAATGGGCTCTTCTGTCTATGATGGAAAGAAAGGCATCCGACAACACATCATGGAAATATCACACATGGCTCATCAACTAAAAACGATGGATATGGAAATTTCGGAAGCCCATCTTGTCCATTTCATCCTAAACTCATTAAACTCTGATTATGATCCGTTCAAAATTCACTACAATACTCAAAGAGAAAAGTGGACCATTTCAGAGCTCATCTCCCACGCAGTGGAAGAGAAAGAGCGTCAAAAGGCCAAAAGGCAGAAACATATTGACCAGCTCAACCTCGTCAACTCTAAGGGCAAGAGGAAGTTCCATCAAGTAGAAGCCTCTGGATCAAAGAAAAAGGGCAAGCCACCTCACCCTCAGAAACAAGGAGGGAGTAAGGCTGCTCAATCAACTGCTCAACCTTCAGCTGGGCCAAAATTCAAGAATCCTCACTTCACTTTCTGTGACACTGATGAACATTGGCACAAGGACTACCCCCGCTTCAAGGAGTGGTTGGCCCGTAAAGGTATAGATGAAATTAATGAAATTTCCAACGTTAATGAATCCCTATATGTTGAGTTTTCCTAAAATTTTTGGTGGGTTGACTCAGGTGCCACTATGCACGTCACTAATTCATTATAGAGATTGAATGGCGTCTAGACGCTAAGAAAGGGGGAGCATATCCTAAGAGTAGCTGATGGAGCGGAGATTGAAGCGGAGGTTGTTGGAGACCTCGCACTCAACATTCCCAGTGGCTACAATTTAATACTTAATAATGTCTTAGTTGCTCCTTCCGTTAAAAGAAATCTTATTTCAGTTAGAGTCATAACAGAGTCAGGATATGACTGTTATTTTTCCAAGAGAACTTGTTACATTAAGCATCTAAATAAAGTAATTGGTCTTGCCTTCGCGCGAGACAAACTCTACTTGCTCTCTTTGAATCATACTGTGATGAATGTCATAAATGCCTGCAATGATAAAAATAAGACTTCATCAAAATTGTGGCACTGTCGCTTAGGCCACATTTTTAGGGGAGAATCGAACGTCTCATTAAAGAAGAATTATTACTCCCCTTTGATTTTTCTGACGCTGATCATTGCATAGATTGCGTTAAAGGAAAATTTGCTAAATCAATTAAGAAAGGAGCCACTAGGAGCACGAGTCCACTAGAAATAATTCACACTGATATTTGTGGACCGTTCCCAGTGACATCTGTAGAAGGTTTTGATTCATTCATTGCATTTACGGATGATTACTCCTGTTATGGATATATTTACCCCATAAGCGATCGTTCCGAATCTCTCGAAAAATTCAAAATATTCAAAGCAGAAGTTGAAAACCATCACAACACGAAAATTAAAATAGTGAGATCGGACCGTGGTGGTGAATACTATGGGAAACATGCTCCATTTGGGCAAAGTCCTGGTCCATTTGCTCAATATCTTCAGATTCATAGGATTATTGCACAATATTCCATGCTTGCGGAGCCACAACAAAATGGAGTGGCAGTAAGACGCAATCGCACACTCATGGAGATGGTGCGGAGCATGCTTAGTCACTCCAACTTATCAAATAAATTATGGATTGAGGTATTAAAAATGGCTGCACACATACTACACAGGGTTCCAAGCAAGTCGGTGCCAAAAACTCCATATGAACTGTGGACCGGAGGAAAACCGACATTAAATTATTTGAAAGTGTGGGGCTGCCATGCAGAAGCGAAATTATTCAACCCCCAATTAAAGAAACTAGATCCCAAGACTATGAGCTATCATTTTATCGGTTACCCGTCACATTCTAAGGGATATCGATTTTACTGCCCAGACCGTGTCGCTAAATTTGTAGAAACCAGACACGCTCTCTTCTTGGAAAGTTATGAAACGGGGAGCTCACAGGAAAGGGAAATTAATCTTGAGAAAATTCGGGTAAGTGTTTCTTCTCCTCCGGAAATCCAAGAGAATAATGTCCCTATTTTTTATAATGTAACACAAACTGAAGTTCCCACTGTTGGTGCTACGACTACTGCTGAGGAAAATATTAAAACACATGAAAATCATGAGCCTCAACAGAGTTCTGTGATACATAATGAAGAAGAAATTCCGCAACCTGATCCTGAACCGTCTGTGGTCAATAATGAAAATCAAGAATTAAGACGATCACAACGGAACAGGAGATCTGTCATCCCTGATTATTATAAAATTTACATGGGTGAAGATATTGAGAAGGTAGACGACCCCACCTCATTTAAAGAAGCCATAAGCAGTAAAAATTCATCCAAGTGGGTTCAAGCCATGGAAGATGAACTCAAATCAATGAGCCAAAATAAAGTGTGGGATCTAGTAGAAATTCCTAAAGGAGTAAAAATAGTAGGCTGCAAATGGGTCTACAAAACTAAATTGGACTCCAAAGTAAATATCGAACGATTCAAAGCAAGGCTTGTGGCGAAGGGTTTTTCGCAGAGAGAAGGAATTGATTACAATGAAACGTTTTCTCCTGTCTCTAAGAAAGACTCATTCAGAATTGTCATGGCGCTAGTGGCACATTATGATTTAGAACTCCATCAAATGGATGTGAAAACAGCATTTCTAAATGACGACTTAAATGAAAATGTTTATATGGCTCAACCGGAAGGTTTTGTTGTGGAAGGAAAGAGCCATATGGGATGCAAACTTAAGAAATCCATCTATGGACTTAAATAGGCGTCAAGGCAATGGAACCTTAAGTTCGATGAAATTATCAAGAAATTCAAATTTAAGGAAAATAAGGTGGACAACTGCATTTATACCAAAATTAAAGGTGGAAAATTCATTATACTAGTACTCTATGTAGATGACATTTTATTAGCAAGCAGTGACAAGAATCTGCTATGAGAAACCAAGGAATTTTTGTCATCAAAATTTGATATGAAAGATCTCGGTGATGCATCATACGTTTTGGGTATTGAGATTCACCGAAACAGGTCCAAAGGGGTGCTAGGATTATCCCAGAAATCATATATTTCCAGAGTATTGGAAAGATATAATATGAGCAAATGCTCAACATCACCTGCTCCAATAATGAAAGGGGACAAATTTGGTTCATTCCAAAGTCCGAGAAATGAATTAGAAGAAAAAGAAATGACTAAGGTACCATATGCTTCAGCTGTCGGAAGCTTAATGTATGCTTAAGTTTGTACGCGACCAGACTTGACGTTTGTAACCGGGATGCTTGACAGATATCTGTCTAAACCAGGTATGGACCATTGGAAGGCAATAAAGAAAGTATTGCGTTATTTGCAAGGAACTAAACATTACATGCTCACATACAGAAAATCTGATAAGCTTGAAGTTACAGGCTATTCAGATGCTGACTTCGCAGGATGTTTAGATACCAAGAAATCTACTTCTGGGTATATATTCACTCTCGCGGGGGGAGCCATTTCATGGAAAAGTACTAAACAAACACTGACTGCATCGTCGACAATGCAGGCAGAATTTGTGGCATGTTATCACGCAACGGGGCAGGCTGTATGGCTTAAAATTTTTATCCCAGGATTACAAGTGGTTGACAGCATTGAAAGACCACTGACAATATACTGCGACAATGAGGCTGTAGTTTTCTATACGAGTAACAACAAGTCAAGTGAAGCTGCCAAACACATTGACATTAAATACCATGTTGTGAAAGATAGAGTACAGGATCAAACAATCAAAATTGAATACACAAACACTAAATCAATACTTGCGGATCCGTTAACTAAAGGCTTACCTCCCAACTTGTTCAAAGAACATGTGGCCGATATGGGATTGTGTAATGACCTTGAATAAAGATCCTGGAAACCGGGGCAATTAAGTTTAATCAACACCCGCTTAATTAATCAAGGGTTTATTTATGTGATATAGTGAACTATAAGTCTTGTTGTCTCAATGATACTAAATGTTGTTGTGACACATTGCTTTAGGGAGCTATATTATATGATGGACTCGTAATTAACCTCTAAATCAAGGGGAGAATGTTGGTTGATTTATCAGTTAGCCGATATTTAGGAAAGGATATAACCACCGTAATTCTATCCGTAATCTATCTCTAACTCTAAAATTCGTAACTCTTATGTGCCGTAACCGCGATCGGTGGTTACGGGTCAGAATCGGGGCCGTAACTGTGATCGGTGGTTACGGGTCAGAATCGGATTAGAAAAAACCTCCGAGGCCCACCAGTGCGATATAAAAGAAGAGGAGCCCACGGGGATGCTCGGGTTGCTTATTCTCTCAACCAGAAATTCGAAATCAACCTCTCCCGATTAGAGACGCGCTGGAAGGGTTTCTTGCGGCGATTCTAGGGCAGTGCCGTTGGAGACGCGAAGGTCAGAGATTCAGTACAGATCACAGACGATCTAATCTTGCCGGTGACGAAGGAAAGAAGAAGGAATTGAAGGAAAGAAAAGGAGGAGAACAGATGGCTTCATCTGCAGGTTTATTTAGTTTTCCGCATTTGAATTAATCGGTGATCATATATTGATTAGGGTTTAAACTCGTAATCTATTGTTTATGATTGAATTGAATTATCTAACATTAATAGCATGACTGAAGAATACAGAATTATGCTTGATGTTAAGCACTATGGCTGCATGATAAATATGCTTTGCCGCTTTGGAAAAATTGAAGAAGCCTACCAGATGATTAAGGATATCCCCGCAAAAAAAACTCCGTTCTGTGGAAGATGTTGGCGGCTTGCGAAGTCATGGACACATCGATCTTGCATACAAGTTTTTTCATGAACTACGGGAGTTGATTTTAGTTGACAATGGAGATGTCATCACAGTATCAAATGCTTGTGCGGAAGCAAAGAGATGGGATGATGTTGAGCATCTGAGAATGAAGGTCAGATGAAACAGTGGTTCGAAACATGCAGCGCACCGTCAAATCAATGTAATATAAGCAACATATCTGCCTTAAACTATAGGAAATAGCAATTGTTTTTAATTCTAAGAACTATCTTGAGTTTCGGTGGCTTGTAGCTCCAATTGTTTTAATGCTGGTAGCTTCATTTTTATCTTGAGTTTTGGTGGCTATTGCTGGTTAATATTAGACATGATGGATATTGATGGTGAAGATGAATGACCGCCATTATATAATTTGCATCAACATAAGTTTCAGTGATCGGGAAATTTATAACCTGGATTGCAGCATGCTAGTTTTTGGCTTCAGATTGCCAGAGGGCCATATGTGTGATGGCACCAGAAAAATAACTGAGCTGCTTGAATGGTTTTGTTAATCAACAAGAATTTTTCTGAAACTAAATACTGAATCTTGGCCGATTGAATGTTTTAAACATTAACCATAACTGATAGCAAAAGAATTACTGACATCATTGCCCCTTCATTCATATCTGTCAGTATCAAAGGTTCGGGCAGAAGCAAAGAGATGGAGATAAGCTGAGCATCTGAGAACAAAGATGATCGAATACGGTGTCTCAAAGAATGTTGCAAACAACCAAGTTAATTTCAGGTAGTCAAAACATGTATGCCACAAACTGTACAGAGTAATGTTCAGCTTCATTTACAGAAGTCCACTTTGCTACTACTTTTGTTTTACTGCTAGAATGTAGCTCCGGTGGGTAAGTTTACATTTCTCAAGGAACCCTGCTTTATATCTGAATATTGCTTATTCATATTTCTTCTAAACATTGCATCCTCTGACTTTTAGGCCAGTACTGCTAAAAGTCCTCAGTGAAGACTGCTGTCGGCTACACTGTAAAGCCATTGTGCGTTGTATTAATTTTGTTGACACAGAGTGAGTGGGAGATAATCCTTCTTATGCTGAAATTTGCCTCTCTTTTAATATGTCAGAACATTATAAGAACCAACAAAATGCCTTAGTTTTTTCTTCTTTGGGGGTTCTGATTCTGGGGAGTCAAATATATACTACAACGGTGTTTTGTAGTTCGGATTAATGTTCAGCTGGTAAAATTAGACAGCTTATTTTGGTTTCTGCCAGCTCTATACGGTATAACAAAATTTACCATAATAATCAGTCTGTTCTACTGGATGCCTTTTGTCAGGGTCATTAAACTCGCTAAATTGAATGCTGGAAGGCAGAAAAAGAGAATGAAGTTGAACTGCGTGCCCCTGTAAATGATGAACTTTTAGATGTTTCCCATATATATATATATATATATATATATATATATATATATATATATATATTAGTAGAGTAGCCTATGAGGTGAAATTTTGAACAGTTACTAAGTCAAGTATTTTGATCCAAGTGCAATATCGTCGTGACAAGCTCGAGAAGCTTATCCATGTAGAGAAATGTTAAGATGGTATGCAAAACAGATAGGATTGCAGAATGCAGAATGTATGCTTGCTTGGCCTGATGGCTCCCTGTTGCCAGATCGTCAGTATAGTATTTGAGCGATGCAAGCTAGGGGAATCTCACAGAAAGAGCTGAATATTAGGGGCAATAAAGTATATAACATGACTAAATATTATTTCCTTAATCTTTACTATTTAGAAAATATGTATATTTTATAAAAATTATATAAGAGTGATTTTTGTTGTGCCTACTGTTTTCTCTTATTTACCCAATGTTCGAACCCATTGATTTTTCTGGTGTGTCAGACTTTAAACTTTATAATAATTGGTTATAGTTTCTTTTAAAATCAAGGCCAGATTATCCGATATCCATATATAATATATGGATATGATTGTCTTGATACCTCGTAGGCCTCACGTACCAGTCACGCTGTGCCTGGGCTGGGCTGGGCCGGGCCGGGTCGCCTCCGTGGCCCAGTCGGCCAGCAGAGTGAGTGGCCGCACAAATTCCATCCCGACTGCGACTCTGACGCTGCAATGCGGGGTGGAGAAGCACGTTCGTTTGGGTAGATAGATGGCTATGGGGGTTATTCGTGCGTGCGTGCTAAATTTAATTTCATTCACACAACCTTAAGTACCTGTCGTTCTTGCTAAATTACTCGACGACCAATGTGGCCCAGCTTTTAATTGTCAGTGAGATGCATTAGTTAGTTTCACCGATGTAGTCTCCTTTAATCTATATCTGGGTTTGGTAATCATTATTACAGTGGCCCTGCCTTTCTTGCAAAGTAGCTGAAGAACAAGAAAACAGATTTCAGGAAGAGCTAATAAACACTGTTCAAGCATTTTTTTTCCTTAAAATTTACACCTTGCTTGTCTATGGAATATTATTTTTAATAGATAATATTGTTGGTTTTTTTACATAAGTTCAATAATTTTAAAAATTTGTGCCGATTATTTAAGTTTTTTTAATAAGACGTATGGTCAAATGTATGCCAAAAATTACTCGACTTTTCATTAAATTATCTATACATGACACATAGATATGTCATACATTTTAAAATAATTTTATATGAAATGTTTATTTTTAGCCCGTGGCAAAGCACGGTATTACGCTAGTTCTATATAAATTACGCAGTTGCGCTTAAAGGAAGTTGGTTCGTGACATAGGAGCATGGAGTTGATGTTATTCATGTGCATGCATGGTTGATCTGATCGAGATGAGGATATGAACAGTATTCTGAACGAAGTGATGGATCGATCAGACTGCTGCAGGCTGCTCTGGCCCATAGTACACACCAAGCCCTGCACATCAGCACATGACATGTATGCACACGCTGATGAAATTAAAAGTACAAACTAGTCTTAGCTAGCTGCTGATCGGATGATAGGCTCCAAATTAATTCAATCGGTACCTAGCTTCTATCTCATTATCTCAATGTTTAATTAATGTATACTTCATGAATTGAAGCTGAATGTCAAGTGTCAATCTTTCTAAAACCTGGTTTCTAATATGCTGTTGAGAAATATATATATATATATATATATATATATATATATATACAAGTCATACATTAAAATATTCTCTTATGTAAAATTCATACTTTATTATTTTTGTGTAGTATTGGAATTCTATCCATATTTGTTTTTCTCTCCTCGATCTATCACCGATCACATCTTAATGGGCCCAACATGTATGCACGTTGGTGTCTGAATCCGTGGCAGCTTGTGCAGTCGTTTCTTAGCTAGATTGACCTGTACTAAATTGATGCAAGACGTACGTACATATGCATTCATGGTTCACCCACTTCACCCAACAATATACTTACTATTAGCAAGCATTAAGGATAAAAGTTCCGACTGATCTACGGTTGTTTAGATAGGGCTAAAAAGTTTAGCCCCATATCACATCGAATGTGTGCACACTAATTTAAAGTATTAAATATAGACTAATCAAAAAACTAATTTCAGAAATGAGAGCTAATCCGTGAGACGAATTTTTGAGCCTAATTAATCTATAATTAGCAAATGTTTACGGTAGCATCACATAGGCTGATCATATATTAATTAGGCTCATTAGATTTGTCTCGTAAATTAGTCCAAGATTATGCATGTGTTTTATTTATAGACTACGTTTACTATTTATAATAAGTGTCCAAACATCTAATATGACTGAGGCTAAAGTTTAGCCCCTATAAACAAACACCCCTGCATTTCCACGTTTGAAATGAGTATATGACGCTCACATATGCGTGCAGGAAAAACAAACACAACATGGTAAACTCACACTACACATAAACACGAACTAAGGCTCTTTTTAGTTGCAAAAACTTTTCCAAAAACATTACCTCGAATTTTTAGATATCTAAATAAAGTATTAAATATACATAAACATTAAAACTAATTGCACAGTTATAGGAGAAATCGTGAGACGAATCTTTGAGCCTAATTAGAACGTGATTAGTCATAAGTACTACAGTAACTAACATATGCTAATGACGGATTGATTAGACTCAAAAGATTCGTCTCACGGTTTTCAGGCGGAATCTAAAATTTGTTTTGTAATTAAAGTATGCTTAATACTTTAAATAGGTGTCAAAAACTTAATTTGATATTTTTGTAAAAAATTTTTTAAACTACCCAAGGCCTAAATATACTCTGCCCACCATGAATGAAGTGCAGGTGCCATGAATTCATCCAAAGCTACTGCGAATTAAAGTAGGTAAGTAGTAAATGAAACAATGCAACTACCACCAACTCTTGATCAAAAAGTCACATGTACAATTAATCCGAGCGCACAGTGTTTTTGGCTTTCATTAACCCAGACATGCACCACGTGTAACTTATCAACTCGTCTGACTCCTTTCTCCGAGATCGCAACAGTGTACCATAGTTTAACCTAAAATCCTATTTTTTCGCTTATGTTTAGACTTATATATCAAAATTTAAATTTTCAATCTTAAATTTTGAATCATTTTAAAGGTTTTTTACAATTTTTTTAGCTTTGGCTATATTGCTAAGAATACGTATATAAAATATTTAATTATAAATTATTTTATTTGCAAATATACCATTTGGCTTTTTGCTTGAAACACCCGAAAAATAAAATGGAAGTATGAAATCTCTCTAAATTATTTTAATTCCACTCAAAAATATAACTATCTTTATCTTTACAATAGTGCTAAACTAAATATTATAAATTTTAACTATTAATTAATAAATCAATCACATAGTAACAATATTACTAGATTTATCTTTAAACAATCTATCATAATAAGCAACTATTTTTTTATCTAAAATAACACATTTTATAAATATCATTAGTTAAATAGTATTGAAAAAACATTGTACATATCTAAATATATGCAACTTATATTGTTAAACATGAATTGCTCCTAGCTAGTTTTCTTGTATACCGGCCAGAAACAAAAGGAAAAGGTAGAATTAAATGAAATAAAAAAAATACTCCCTCTAGTTTAGTTTGATAGTTTCTATCATTTTATATAACAATGTGATCTTAAAAGATACCTTTAACTATAATTTTCTATTAAATATTTTAAAGACTTTATATATGCTGTTCCAGCATCCTCAAACTATGTTTTTTTTAAAGTTATTACTAATTTTAAAGTTGTTACTTCAATTCCATCGAAAATAGTAGGAGTTATAAAACCACGAGTAGGAAGAGAATGCATAGCTATTTTCCATTTGTTTTATGATATAGGTCCATATATTATTACATAGATTATATATACATAGAAAGCCTATTAATTAAGATGTTAAGATGTAGTTACTCTCTTTATATTTAATATTTAATGTGTAGAAATATCTTCATAGATATTTTAGCTATCACGTGGCAGAAAGTACGTAGACACTTAGATCTAAACGTACCAAAACAACTTACGATTAAAAAAAAATGGATATGGCCCTAAACCGCTATATAAAACCCGCCCCCTCTCCTCACTCATTCGCACACACCACACTAATACACAGATACACTACCCCAGTGCAGTAATTAATCTACTCCAGTACGTACTGTCGAGTAGCAGAAGCTCGATCGATCGATCCATCTTGTGAATTGTGATGGGTAATAAGTACCTGGCAGTGGTGACGGTGGTGGCGCTGCTGGTGGCGGCGCCGGCGGTGAGCGCGGTGACGTGCGGGCAGGTGGTGAGCATGCTGGCGCCGTGCATCATGTACGCCACGGGGAGGGTGGCCGCCCCGACCGGCGGCTGCTGCAACGGCGTCAGGAGCCTCAACTCGGCGGCGGCCACCACCGCCGACCGTCAGGCCACCTGCGCCTGCCTGAAGCAGCAGAGCAGCGGCATGGGCGGCCTCAGGCCCGACCTCATCGCCGGCATCCCCTCCAAGTGCGGCGTCAACATCCCCTACGCCATCAGCCCCTCCACCGACTGCTCCAGGTTTATACCTTTACTACTCCATTCTTTATCATCCCTGGCTAAGCTAATCCATCCAATACTATCATATCGATCAGTAATTAAGTTCATTAATTATATTACGATGAGTTGATCTGTGTGCTAGCTGCATCTTGGTTAACTGATCTGTACGCATTTGTTTGCGCGCAGGGTGCATTAATAAGTAGATGCATGAACACGTACTATCAAGTGATCGATGCGAGAATAATAAAGAGGAGATCAAGATCGATCTGCAGCTGCCATCTCTAGTTGCGGCTGCTATAGCTAGCTACCTGCGTTTGATCCAGAAATGAACGCATGTTTTGCTTAATTTTACTGAAGTTGTTAGCTGTTTCGAGGGATCGTTGCGTTCAGTTTGCAATCTAGCATCTGTTAAGACAACGTGTGAAACCTTTTTAATTACTCATGCGCCGTGCACCTTGTTATCTCTCGTATTCGCTCCGTTCAATATTATGCAATAATGCAAATGCACATCGATCAGTGATATACATATATATATATATATATATACACGTGTCACAACTAGGGAATTAAATAGGGGCGTCGTGGCTGATCGAGGCGTCCGATTTTGGTCACTCGTGGCCAGATCAACCTACTTTCAGGGGGCTACAGACCATAGGAGCAACCAAACATCCATAGATCATTAGTACGTGATGAACCGTAACCATTATCTCTGTCGTGTTAATTCACGAGTGGTCAGAAACGGTTTACCCATAAATGTTTACCCACAAATTAATTTTTAATCGTCCATTGGCTAGTATGCTTATGGTTAATATATATGAGCATAAATATGAGGGGCTATTTATCTCCTTTTCCTGCTCCGATTTCGCTCCCTCAACTGCAAAACACACCGAGACTTTCTTAGCTATCAAAATCAACTTATTTTGCCTACCACTGTGTAACACTTCCGTGATATTACAGGCTACAACTAGCGGTTTCTGTGGCATGTTGGCATAGCCCATCCATACAAAACATGGTGCTTATGTGACAACTCTTTAAAAGATTAAAAAAACATGAGGCCCATACGTCGGTCACATAAATAAGAGAAAAGAAAGAAAGAAAAAAAAACATAATCTCCCATGAGGCATATGGGAATATCATGAGAATCATTGTCTCGTTGTTGAGGAGCTATTCTGTCATCGTTGTAAGTCGCATGTTTCTACAATAGGTGAACATGTACGTGGCAGCTATAAGAAACACAAGCACTGGGATAGTCGTGCTATGGCGTAGCCAGCCCTCTATGGCACAACACGTGGGTAAGTAAGTAATGTCTGCCCCTACTAGGTATAGGTGTGACGGCCTAACGAGAGTGCAATGACTTCAACGATCCTAGCACCTTTTCCGCCGGGGTGGGGCTCTTCTCATAGGGTTGCGTGAAGCTTTCGCCGTGAAATCCGAGGAAGATTGTGGTATGCCATCGGTCACCGTATAAGTATTGAGGATAGCTAGAGATTGAAGAGGAGAGGAAATGAGATGTGTTTTGTAACTTTGATGTGGGTGTGCTCACTGATATGCGAGTGCTACTATTTTTTTTTGTTACTCTTAGTATGTAATGTTGCATAAGCATTACGTAGATGTTACTTAAAAAAACCAATTAGGAGGACTAAATAAATCTATTTTGATAGTTGAAGTAGTTTTTGTTTCTGGTTTTATGATCGAGGGAGCAATGACTTAGGCCATAGTTGAGGAGACACTAATGGCTGGTCCGGAACGAAATAGTGGCTCGCGTATTGAACAGATAAATAAATATCTCTGGGCTAACTTGCAGGATGCAGCCCATGATAGTTGGGCTGGATCTGTATAGTGTCTAGCCCATGTAGCTTCGTTGGAGCGACCCATGGGCCCACGTGAATAGTGAAGATAACAGTATATCTATCTTCCAGGCTACCGACAGGCCCACGCACGACATTTTTTTTTCTCTTTTGTTTTTCTTAAAAGAAAACTGTACAGCAACATCACTGCAGTAGCGTATATGCCAAAAAAGAAGCCACAAGGCGTATGCATGCATTGCTTCCAGACTTAATTGGTCAGTATCGTACGTTTTCAAAGTCATAATATAATCATGCATGCCATGAAAAGACATTTGTTTTGCCATCTGCATCGAAGAAGTGGGTAGATCCATGGAGTGAAAAGACATGCAATGCAGCTTAGCTAAAGGCCTAGATCGAGCTAATAGTGGTGGCAATTAAGAAGGCTGTTGTTGAAGATGCATACAAAGATTGATGGATGGATCACATGCGCGCATGCATTCAACCACATCTCGACGAATTCGGACAGTCCCCAACCACCGTGCGGCCATGCATGCACCGTACCCTCGCTCAAGTTCAATAATGCACGCACAGCATGCATCGATCCGCCCATGGCCAAGCTAGCTACTACTCCATCGATGGATCGCTAACTATGTCTATACATGAGTAGCTCCACGCGGCCCACCCGATCTGGAAGTTTCCTACCTAGCCAGCTCACTGCTTCTTCTTCTTCTTCCTCGCGACCTATTTATACCCCCCCTACACCTTTCTCTCGCTCCACCATCGCAAGCTTAGATCTAGCTAACATATATATACTTCATCACTAAGCTACTTAATTAGCTGCTAGCTAGCTAGTTTCGTTAGATCTGGGGATGGCTGCTCGTCGGATGGCCGTGGTTGCGGTGGTGGCCGTGCTGGCGGCGCTGGTGGTGGCGGAGACGGCGTCTGCGGCGGTGAGCTGCGGCGACGTGACGTCGGCGATCGCGCCGTGCCTGTCGTACGTGACGGGGAGGATGAGCGCGCCGTCGTCGTCGTGCTGCAGCGGGGTGAAGACGCTGAACGGGAAGGCGTCGTCGTCGGCTGACCGGCGCACGGCGTGCAGCTGCCTCAAGAGCATGGCCGGCTCCGTCCGGAACCTCAACATGGGCAACGCCGCCACCATCCCCAGCAAGTGCGGCGTCTCCGTCGCTTTCCCCATCAGCACCTCCGTCGACTGCTCCAAGTAATTTATATCTATCTTTCTCTGCATTCTTCCAATTAATTACTATATATATGTTTTGCTCCAAATATATATCTCTAGCTAATTAACTATCATTTATATGCAACATTAATTTTTATATATTGTTCTAATTTATACTGTATTATATATGTTGTGCAGGATCAACTAATTACTTGATGGTGCTAGCTAGCTAGCTAGTTGGCGTTACGTGAATTCCAGTACTACGTACGTTGAGTATATGCAATGATCCACAAGCTGGGATGCGAAGATCTAGTGACTGTCACGGCTAGCTTAATTTGTTTTCATTTTCTTCTGCGGCATGCATGCGTGCGTGCGTGCACTATATAATATGTAATAAATAATGTCTTTCAATGCTTGCTTACGTGAAGTGTATCCTGTACACTAATATATGGAAAATCTATATAAGGAGAGGTGGAGTCTGTCGTTACTGTCTGATCATACGGTGATGATTTTAGTCGTTTGATTTGAAAAATGACGAATGTAGGATAAAAAGTTGAATAAAATCAGTTGGTATATGGTAGATAAAAAGCTAGCGACACATGTCTCAACACCTTTCCCCACCCTGAAAATTATATATTCATCAAAGTTTTGGTTCCTATATCTTTAACTTTAGTATTTTTATGTAGTCAATCAGAAAGAGTGTAGAGATAGTGTCTGTATATGATTTAGGATTGAAACAGAGTTAAACACATCTGCCAGAAGAGATGAATGGTAGGTAGAACCAAAACCCAAAAATCTTTTAGCAGAAATAAAAGATTACCTCTTGTTACGCCGCTCCTGAGATTACCTCTAGTTAATTACGTGGCTCCTACGCTGTCGATCATATCGTCAGGATCTAGAAAACTACCGGTAGATAAAAGCAGAAGACGTAGATTGAACGCTCTCAACTTTATTAAATCAATTCATATTTACAAAATGCACCAAACAGCACTTTTCTTAGAATTATTGATCTAGAATTAACAACTAAATCTCACAAAAATACACAGAACATATCACTCGGTACCTATTTATATCGTTGAATTTATATTGAGTCTGCTTGAACGCCGACACTTGTGCTGCCCGTCGAACCAAACTCCCTGGCCGAAATCAACTCCTGCATGCTTACGTATCGGACCCCGTCGGGAAACCGCACTTTCCACCGTACGTACCAGGCTGCCGCACAGGCCAACCAGCCCACTAATCCCATCCTGCAACCAACAGGGCCCATGCATGCTACCGTCCTCATTTATTGTAGCACAATTACCCTCTCCCTTTTATCTCTTTTTCTCGTCCAATTTCGCTCCAATCTAGTTCGTTATTTTCTTCGGCGCTTACACACGACATATAAGCCTGTTACGATTCTATCTTATACGGTGTCCTTCTACCATGTGTTACCTCGTATTCAATATCGTCACCCAGCATTCTCGATCGTCCGGATCTCAGCTCCTCCCTGAGCCTAGTCACGATTTCACCGCCCTTGACCGATATTGACCTCCAAAGATCACGACTCTAGTCCAACCATGTCACTTGGAATTTCGACCATCCAGACATCAATTCCTCCTTGAACACCATTGACCATAGTTGACCTCAAGTCACCTGCACACATAGAGACAAACCAACCATTTTCAGGCACAGATATCGCAACCTAACACATATTAATTACACACACCGATACCAACACTTAACTGTTTTCAAACCAAATTATATCAATTTACAAGTCAATTGTTCATCACAAAATATTGATTATGACTATGATCTTACATGATTAGACTTAAAAATTATAAGGACAAAGGTGGAAACCATTAGGCTTTTCGAGAAAAAAAGCGAAACGATATATTTACACAAAATATAATTTATAAATAAATATTTTATATATGTGTTCTTAGGGATTTGAAAGCAAAGGCTAAAAAATAAAATATGATAAAAGTCCAAAATAGACTTAAAATTTAAGATTGAAAATTTATGTTTTAGTTTATAAGTATAAGTAGAAGTGAAAAGTGAGCCGATAAAAGGGGCTCATATCCTCTCCTCTGTAACGTATCGGTGCATTCAGCTATAAAAACGCGTGCTCACAACCACATTACGCGAGGCTATGTCATTAACTACATTTAGATATATGAAGAAACATATCGACGCATGTGTATCTGTGTATGCGATCGTAAGTGTATATATTGTGATTGCGGGAGTGAATTCAGGAAAAGAACCACATAGGCAAATAACCAAACTCTGTCATATCATGCGACCCAAGAAAGAATCAGTATGCATGAACCGATAGTCTTCGGCTGGTGACGCTGGTCATATACATCGAACTTCTTGTGAAAAGTAACATGTGTTGTACCGGGCGTAACAATCCTACGCTAAGCATCTCATACTTGTTTTCTGTGAGTTTACGCAGAACACTTTATGTTAGGTAAGAGCATAGATATGTATAGAGGTGTTTGTACATCTTTGGTTGGCTTTTATATTAGTATGAACATATATATAAAGTTTATTTATAAATTATTTTTCATTTGTAAATATATTGTTTGATATTTTCTTTTAAAAACTGAAAAAATGACCCTAAATCAAGAAAAAAATTTAGATTCCATAACTACAAATTCTTAGATAAAACAATGTCAAAAGGTGATTGTATGGATTTTTATAATTTATGAATAAAGTTTTTATATACGTATTCTTAGTAATCGAAAAGCAAAGGCTAAAAAATAAACTTCGGTGAAAAAAATACAAAAATCTACTCTAAATTTAAAATTTAAAAATTTAAATTTTGGCTTATAAGAGCATTCTTAATAGTACATCGATCCATCCCAACCTCCGTCATGAAAATAGGGGATGAAAAGTAAAAATTAAGTATCTCATCATCTATATTTAGATGTTATTAAACTCAATATTTAGATGCCCTTTAAGGATATATAGAGAATGCCATATATAGATGATCTACTGAATTATAAAAAGATAGAAATGATGAAACTATTTTACATAATTATTCAAATAAAGATGTGTATGATCAAATTTAGAGGATGGCTAGGAGCGACAAGTAGGTTATTGGTTGCCGTACGTGGGCATCATGAGGCTCGCAGCAGCATTAAGTAGTAGAAGGAAAACGGTTGGCTGGCAGGCATATCATCCATGACAACGAAATAGATGGATCCTCGGTTTCAATTTGGAAGCCACCTGCCGGTGACCGACGACGCCCGGCCGGGGATCGAAGGCCGGCTAACTTACGTACGTACGTCGTCAACGATAAATAAGTACTACTCCACTAGCTAGCTAGCTCTTCGTCTTGTGAAAGAAAGGAAAGATAAATAAATAATCTAGAGCTCGATTGCAAAGTGGCACAGCAGACTAAACTACATAATACGTTTCTTTGTCGAGTACTTTATCCGTTCTATATATATTAAGATCTTTTATTATATCTGTATCTAATAATATATATTATTTGCGTATGTATATTGATCGTTATGACTATATGTATGAATCTAGTTAATTTTAAAAATGAAATGGAGGAGGCAGTAACGTAAAATTCTGAGATCGATCGATCTTCTCAGAGCTTTGCATCGAAGATTTTCATTAATTAGAAATTTAGAACGGGCCAGTGATATTACATTTTGCTGGGAGAATAATTTGCTTAATAACAAAACCTCGTCATAATGATTACATACTAATTTAAGAAATCATAATAAATTTTGAGTTTAACAAGGTACTCATCTTTTCGCTTTTGCTTAGGACATGTTCCAAGGTAGAGTTAAGAATTGACTCTTCCCTATTCATATTAGCAACACTAACTTAGATTATAACCGTATATATAAAGACAGAATCATGCATATATTATTTATTCATTAATATAACAAAATAATTTTATTATTCTTCTTTTCTTTTTATCTACACCATAGAACAAAAATTTCTTATATAAGTGCAGTTGACTCTAACCCATTGCGATGCATAACAATCATTCTTATATTTTTTCTATGTCATCATATTTACTCACATGACAATGCAGAAAATCATCGATCTAATAATAGTCTTTGTACATTCCCTTATGCTTATAAGTTAAACTTTGAAAATTTAGTCTTAAATTTAAAGTTAATTTAAGGTTTAATCTAGTTTGCAAAATCTTAAATAGTATTTGAGCTTGCAATAGTGTTTTCAAGCCATAGCAAAGCACATTATTAGGCTAGTGTAACCACCTAGCTAGTGGCTGTGAGAAGAATACGGGAAGGATCGTTGGATGTTACTGCTCGATGGACACTTGGATCCAACTCCAAACAACACCATGAATGCACTCAACCACTTTGCATGTTCCAGGTTCACAGCACAACATGCTAGCTGCTGCTACAAACTACTAGCTAGTCCTGCTAATCAATTGATTACAGGGACCTCTACACCACTAAAACAAACCACTGTGTGACTAGCCATCTGCTAGCTAAACCTGCCCAACATCCAACTACCTGGATCCCAATTGAATTGAATAGCATTGGGGACGCACCGACTAAACACCACCGCTATAGGCTTAATCGCTGAATTATTCAACGTACTATATACAGTTAGAACGAGTACAATAAGTGATACAAACGTCTCTACAAATTACCACATCATATTCATGCTTATGTTAAGAAAAAAATAAATAAAAATGAACTACAGTTTTATTACAGTTTTATAACCAGTTACATCACAAACTCAAAAATATTGTGTATGTATGATAGATGGTGCATATATTGATGACATAACATATGCTTATATAACTATTATATAAATTAACTTTATGTTAACTCTTATTAACATATAAATATTTTAGAGGAATTTTTTGAATTTTATTTATTAAATAATTTACAAATTTAATTTTGCATTTCAAAAAATCACAAAACTAACCTCCTGCCGCCCTCCAAAAAATCCAGCTCTTCTACTGAGCTTACTCTTATTATGCATTAGGCCTTGTCAAGTTCCAAAAAAAACTTTCCCAAAAATATCACATCGAATTTCTAGACATTTAAATAGAGTATTAAACATAGATGAAATGAAAAACTAATTGCACAGTTATGTGAGAAATCTCGAGATGAATCTTTTGAGCCTAATTAGTCCATGATTAGCTATAAGTACTACAATAACCAACATATGCTTAATTAGACTTAAAAAATTCGTCTCGCGGTTTTTAGCCGAGCTGTGAAATTCGTTTTTTCATTCGTGTCCAAAAACTCCTTCTGACATCTGATCAAATATTGAATGTGACTCATTCCTCAAAATATTTTGGTATCTAAAGATGGCCTTACATTGCATCGACGCAGGTAATCATACTGCCTATTTAAGACCTACGCACATTCTCATCGTCCAGCCAAGCAACCAGAACCACACGAGCAGCTAGCAATTGTAGTGATCAGGCCAGCAAGTAGCCAACTAGCTAGTCAGCTGAGGTACGTGTAGCAGCGCAGCACACACGTACGTATCAAGGTCGAGAGATGGCTCGTGCACAGCTGGTGCTGGTCGCCCTGGTGGCAGGTCTCCTCCTGGCGGGCCCGCACGCCACCATGGCCGCCATCAGCTGCGGCCAGGTCAACTCCGCCGTCGGCCCCTGCCTCAGCTACGCCCGCGGCGGCGCCGGCCCCTCCTCGGCCTGCTGCAGCGGCGTCAGGAGCCTCAGCTCCGCCGCCAGCACCACCGCCGACAGGCGCACCGCCTGCAACTGCCTCAAGAACGCCGCCGGCAGCATCAGCGGTCTCAACGCCGGCAATGCCGCCAGCATCCCCTCCAAGTGCGGCGTCAGCATTCCCTACACCATCAGCACCTCCATCGACTGCTCCAGGTATTCAAACAATATGATCGATCGATCATCTGCAACAAACAAACTAGATAATTAATTAATGGCATTTCATGATCATGGCGTGTACGTATGTATATGTTGCAGAGTGAGCTGAGCTACCGGCCGGAGGATCGATGATCAATATATATAATGTGGAACCGATCGAGATCTGTATCTGATGTTATCTATGGTGTACTGAATAAAATGAGAGCTAGCTAGGTCGATGGACATATGCATGCATGGTTGATCGGCCGGTCACGCTTGTCGTCCGTCGTTGTTTGTGTCATCGATGATCGGTATGATCAGTTTCCATTGTGTTCGTCGTTTGAGGACTGCATGAGAGCTAGAGATCAGTTTGTACAATGTCTATGTACTTCTAACTTCTGCATGTATGTACGTACTACTTGTACTACGTGCGTGTACGTTGTGGATTATACATTACATACAGCTCTTTTCGGTATACATATTTATGTACTACACATCTTCCTTCTTCTTGGCGGCTTTGTGTTTTATTCTATTTGAAGTTTCCTCCAATCCTTGAAGAGGTATATATATAGTATTTAGATATACCGAGTTTATACTTAAAAATATGATATTTTAAGATGTTGTCAAGGATGATACTATCCTTGGAATACCATAATTTCTAGTATAAAAAAATTGTACCTTCACATGCTAGGTACCTCTACTAAAATTTCATATAAAAATTTAGGTTTTTTTAACCATTCTTGAAAAATACCTTAAGGTATGAATAATTTTTATGCAAAATTAAATTCTGATATCTTAAGGTATATGGTACCTCAAAATACTAAATTTTATGCTAAAAATATGGTATTTTAAGGTACTTGTTCAAGGACGTTAAAAATATTATAAGTTTTTAAAATTTGTCACAAGACATCACAGATTCATGGCATTTGTCATTAGATACTGAAAAACATGTCTTTGTCACAGAAAGAGGTTGATTGGTTGGCTTTTTCATAAATAACATATTTACAAACAAAAAGTAATTTGTAAATAAATCTTTTTATAAACATATTCTTAGCGATATAAAAGCTAATATTGCTAAAAAGTAAACCTTGGTGAAAAAACTCCAAAATAAACTCTAAATTTAAAGTTGAAAATTTAAATTTTGGCTTATAAGCAATAAGGAGAAGCAAAAAGATGGGGCTTTTTGAAAAATTTTGGCTCAACTGTAGCGATAAAATTTTAGAAAATATGCTTTTACTCATGTGCTACACTGCACGCTGAACTCAGCTTTTTATGCATCCAAATATAAAAATCTAATTATGTCTTGGCATAAGGTGAAAGTTTGTCACAAGTTAAGCCAACAATACATTAACATAATGGTCATAGTACGTAACCAAAGCGTTGTATTGCAAAGACGTCTTTGAGTGTCCTTTGGCAAATAACCCCAATCTATTTTTACCCTTTTTAATCCTCAAACTGGAATGTGTTCGTTCGTATTAGGGCTCTGCAGCTCTCTGTGAACGGGCAGAGCTCCCTGCAGTGCATAGCGACCTTTGTTCCATTTCTCCTGGCCTAGCCCAATATACACGTACGTCAAAACAAAGCTAGAGGCCAATTTAAGAGGTCCAGAAGCACGTTAGAATGCATTGGCTTGTTTTGAAACATAAAAATCTATGAGCCCCTAATTTCTGGAAGCTACGTGTGATTGCTCACCTCACACATGTCAATCGACGGCACTAGGTATTCTATCCAAACTAGGGAGAGCACGGTCGGTAAACATGCAAACTATTTTCACATCCATTTTATTTCTCAGAATGCTTAGTAAGTCAGAAATGAAAACGGTATTGGAACATCAGAAGTGAAATTATTGGATCGGAAACATGTTGGTAATGGTCAGAAGACTCTAAACCGGTAATTCAATTGAAAAATAAACTACATGCATATTAAATTGATAATAAGTTCAAGAATTCATTGATATTTAAGTGATAGCAGATTCATAAACCATAATAAAAAGAGATACTTAAATAGGAAAGTACAAAACATATGACAGCATTCAGTCGACCCTCAAGTTCTTATCGTCCCATCAATTATAGTTGAGCAATTTGGTTTTGGAGTTAGGCTCGGCCTTGCAAAAGGGTATTTTTTCGTATTCATAAACAGTAATAACAGAATACCGTTTATCGACAAAACGGTCGGTAAATATTAAAACCGTTTCCACTACCATTTTTAGATTATTTACCGTTTCTGTTTATAGTTTTCGTTAAACAAGTATACCCATAAAATTAAAAAAAAACTATAATACCCTCTAATATATTTCTTGATTTCACAAACTCTAATGTAATCATTAATTAATTAAAAAATAAAATGAGAAAAAATGATGTTATTTAGGAAAGGAGGTTTCAGTATCCACGCAAAACGATTGTTACGACGCCAACAATAATTCGCTGTTGGCGACGACATGACGATGAAATTATCAGAACGTCTCTCGACGTCGAACCACCATACGTTCGTCGTACGTAGCCAACCGAAAAAAGCTAGCTAGCGAATATATATTAGATATATTAATTTGTTTGTATATTTACGTACCTTGACCTTGCATATATACTGTTGTTTTCCAACACCCAACTACCAGCAGCTCCCAAATCCAATTGAATGAAGATGGACATACGCGCCGACTAAATGTACACCACGCACCATGCTCGATCTTCCCCTACCTCTGAATTATTTATTGCTTTTTGCTCTTGCCGTCCGTCCTGATCGATCGATGGAGGTGCATGCATCCACACCTCCAATCAAGTCGATCTGGAAGCCTAGCTATTTAAACCCTTGCATTCCCGGCCGGGTATTCGATCTCATCTCACCTCACCTCGCCTGCATCAACCACAGCTTGCTCGCTTGCTACAGTATAGCCAAGTCATCTAAATAGCACTAAGCACTAACAGCAACCATGGCTCGCACTGCACACTTGGTGTTGGTCGCCCTGGCGGCAGCCCTGCTCCTCGCCGCCCCGCACGCCACCGTGGCCATCACCTGCGGCCAGGTCAGCTCCGCCATCAGCCCCTGCCTCGCCTACGCCCGCGGCGGCGCCGGCCCCTCCTCGGCCTGCTGCACCGGCGTCAAGAGCCTCAACGCCGCCGCCCGCACCACCGCCGACCGCCGCACCGCCTGCAACTGCCTCAAGAACGCCGCCCGCGGCATCAGCGGGCTCAACGCCGGCAACGCCGCCAGCATCCCCTCCAAGTGCGGCGTCAGCGTCCCCTACACCATCAGCGCCTCCATCGACTGCTCCAGGTACGTTTATATAATTATCATATCGATCCTCTTGTACATACGCATGCAGCCTGATCAATAACATATATTGGCTTAAATTTGCATGATCGATCATCGATCTAATTATGTATGTATCGATGGATGTGCAGGGTGAGCTGAGCTACCGCGGATTGGATGGATCACATACGTACAGAAGCTGATCCGGCCGCCACCTTCAGCCTCGTCTCCGGCCATGGATGCGCAGCCCAACTCTGTCGTACTTACTATACTAGTATATGTATACTTGCTGAATAAAACATGAGAGCTAGCTAGCTGTAGCTCGGTCGATCAGGCATGCACGCGTATATATGCTGATTGCTCGATCGATCGGCCAGTCGATCAGTCTAGCTTGTTTGTTTCTTGTCTACGTACGTTAATTCGACACCATGATCGGTGTCTCCTCTGTTTGTTCGTCATACGTTTACTCCCTTTTGAGATCTACCTGAGACCTAGACATATACTTTCTACTGTCATGCATACATCTGTATGCATGTACGTATACTACTCTTTCTACTACGACGTGCTTGTTGTGGATTATTGCACACGTACATATATATATATATATATATATATATATATATATATATATATATATCTTTTTGGGAAATGGATTCTAATATCTCAAGGGAATGTCTCTTTGATTTTTTATCATCTAAATAGTAAAAAATTCAACACATATTGACAAGATAGATTAATTTCTCATATAACACTCCACCAACATCAATTTCAAAATTCAACCTCTATAATTCATAACAAAAAGAACACATTTAACTTGCTTAATGACGATTATCTTCGGTGTGTATCTTCTATTGGAATATTATTTTTCATTAAAAAGTATCTCATGCATGTACACATTTTTATTCTAAAACTTTGGTGTCTCTCATGAGGTACGAAGTATGTGAAGTACTAATTTTTTTTAAATAAAAACATGGTATATCTAGGTACTATTTTAAGGATGATATATCAAAACAATCCTTATACATATATGTATATATATAATGGATTGTCTAATTCTATGTACATCTTTTCTTTGGCATCTCTGATAGATTTTCAAGTCATGTTTGGTCTTATTTTGGAGGCGACAAATCGGTATGTACACACACTAGTGGAATCATGGTCCTCTGTACTGAAACAGAGTAAAAATCCTCAACAAAACAGGGGAAAGTATATTTGTCGACCACTACAAGTAACGACATTAACAACTGTCTTTGTTGAGAAGATATGTATAAGATCATTCTCAATGCAAGATTTTATCACTGGTTTTCAATAGTGACACATCATCAAAATATATTTGAATGGATGAATGAAACAAGTAATCTTAATGCAAAATTTTACTTCATGATTTCATATGATAACATATCATTTGAAATTTATATCCAAGTAATCAATAGAAGTTGGTTAAATATGTAGAGATGAAACAAACTAATCTAGTTTCATAGTCTAAGTAACCGTGTACACCAAGTTTCAACTCATCTCACATCATAAATTCTATGCCACAGCACAGTCTTTGCTTATGTGTTATGTCATTTAATGACATTGAAATCCTCGAGAAACCTCCACCAAAACTGGCCTAATAAAAACTACTGACAAGTCATTATGAATGTTTGGCCGCTTAACTATGTGGGATGTATTGGCTCCGTGTTATCAATTATTAGATATGAGAGGTGAAAAACCCTTCATTGTAACATTACATAGGTTTGACAGTTCTCACCATGTTTCCACATTAGTCACGAAAAGCCTGTAATTTCAACTGTCAAAATCAATTTGGCCTCACAACATGTAGTTTATTTGGTTAGGTATATTACCAAAATAAACACTGGGTATCAGATGTACTTTCACCTGCGCCCCAACCCAAAAGCCACTGGTCTGCCCCATTAGCTACACCTATGGTTTGGTCTTTCTGAGGAAAAAAATTGGGCCTTAGCTAGGAAATGGGCCAAAAGAAGGGGGATTAGGGAGACAACCCACTAAAACTAATTTTTAGTTTTCTTATGCTGAAATATCTTTTTTTATTTTACTGAGCACATATATAAAATACATAATATATATAAATGTTTTGGCCAAAAATCTCGGGGTGTACATCTGATACGCCACTACTGCTGAGAGGAGTGTAGAGATCTCGATGGACAACAAGGAAAGGTAGGGCTGTGAGTATCGTAGAGGAGCTGTGATATAAACTAAAACCTTTTGCAAAGTTAACTAGTCCAAGATGTATCACATGTAAACATAAGTAGATATATTTTTGTAAGAATAAAGTTTTAAAATCTAATGAGTTTGTGAGATTATGAAGAAAAGCATTTATCAAGAAAATCTATACATGGGTTTTCTTATGATTGTAGTTAATTATCTTATAGTTTTTTGACATTCAAAGTTCCAAATTACCCTACCACATACCACGTTAAATGTGATGCACTATCAACGTCTATTAGACAAAAATCAACACTAATGGAGGTTTTCTATCCACCCGTCCCCACTCCCCACGTACATGAAGGTCATGCAAAAATTAACACCGATCCGCTGGGCTCTTATCGGTGCCGGTTTTTGCCATGAAAAAGCACATCCCCTATATTGGTGCTGGTTAATTGATATAAACAACACTAATAAAAATTTGTAGTGGTGAAACTTTCAAATTTGGGTTGAGGTTATCAATATATATCAGTTGTAGCTACGGAACTAGTAAGTTCCTTACCTATAAGGAGTTGAACCCAGGATCTTAGGTACTTCTAAGACCCTTGTAACCACTAGACTACATGCCCTTTCACGATTCTAGTGATCAGTTAGGAAACCATTTGCTAACGAATTGATGTGTATTTGAGTTGGTAAAGGTGTGTGCATGCGAGAGATGTATTTGATGACAAGGTTTGTATTGATCTAATAAATACTTTCTCCATTTCACAGAGACTTCATTTGTCACCCCATTCATTTTTCCTACATATTCTTCATCTTCAGCATAATTATTGCATTGGAGTTTGAAAAGGCAGAAGACAAGTATATTGCAGTTTGAAAAAACAAAGGGCGTGTGTACGGGAGCTTGAAAAGGTACATAGAGGACATTCTAGCCTTTTTAGGTTGTATTAGTAAGTGATGGGCTAAAAATAATATGTTTATACGATGGAGGAAGTATATAGTTAATAGTTGAGGCCATGTGTATATATACACACACATATCTAAGGATGGTAGTCGTAAAATATTATTTACTTCCTTTGTTGTAAAAATAAGTATTTCTTTTATTTTTTTCCTATGTTGGTTGGTTCCCATGTTTCTCATTACGTCCATGATTCCCTAACCAATCATGAAAAGGGAAACTCAATCATTCAAAATTTATAAATTAATCGCTCAGGTAACTAAAATGGTATGGTCAGACATTAATATTTGCTAAATAACTTAGAAATGGTTATATCTCTACTACTTAAAAGTACTTAAAAGCAGAGTAATATGTCCTCCATCTCATGTCACACAAAAGACTCGTTTCAAAAAACCGAAAAAAAATAAGTGTTGTTTCTTTAAGAAAGCTGTTTCTATTCTTTATTGACCTATGCCTCTTCGTAAGGCCTGTGCAGTCTAGTTATATTGATTGTTTCGTTTCTCTATATGCTTAGGACGTCCATCCTCATTTGGGTGAACATATTGCAACAGATATATTACTAGTTTTAGAAAAGATGGAGTATTTACTTTTCCAGCCCAAAGCCCGTCTGTGGCTAGGACCAACACCAACTATTCTCACCAGAAACTGGCACTAATGACCCCCTAATTATTGGTGGAATAAACTATACGAATTGGCATTGATGAGGTATCCTGTAGTTAAAAGTTTTTTTAAGAAAAAAAATCAAACACTATATGTTTTTGACCTGTGAGAGTAGCGCTGAACAAACAAATTAATACAGCCAAGACATCTGTGCAGTTGGAATTAATTGAAGCTACATGTCTGGTGGATTGGTGCATATGGCTAAGAAGATTTGGTTGGTCACATTCAATATCGATCGTAGCAAATATTAGTAATCTGATAAAGCGATGGGAGAACTTTGATATTGGAATGTATGTTTTGCCACAGTAAGACGATCGAGCGGGAACGGGGATATCCACTGCTACAGAATTGGTTTTTGCAAACGGACAAACACGATTATCGCATGCGGTTGAGCCAGCCACATGCGAGAAATCGTCTGCAAAGATCACCATCTTTCCATACGGCCAGGGCACCCGCATGCAAAAAAATCCGATTTTTGCATGCGGGCGCTTAAGCCGACCGCATGCAAAGAGAAAAACCGCGAAAAAAATAAAATTCAAAAAAAACAAACCCTAGCCGCCCGCCGCGACCTGCCCCCGCTCCCGCCGCCGCCGCCCGGATCCTGCCGGCTGCTCCCGTCTCCGGATCTAGGCGGGACGAGGCCCACCATCGTCGGATCCGGGCGGGACGAGGCTCTCTGCCACCAGATCGTCGCCATAGGGGTTGTCGTCGCCGCTACCACCTGCGTCGTCGTCGTCGACCAATCGTCATTGTCGTCGGGGTCGGTGTCATCGTTGTCATCATCGCCCATGCACCGCCGCCGCTCGCTCCCATCCGCGCGAGGGAGGCCCCTGCGCCGGATCTGCGTCGCCCGGCCGTCGACCGCCACCATCCGCCGCGGCCGCTCGCTCCGTCCGCCGCCGCCAGATCCGCGCGAGGGAGGGCCCTCTGCGCTAGATCCGTGCTGCCCGGCCATCGCCCGCTGCCATCTGCCGCCACCTCCTTCTCATCGTGGCCCCCGCTGCCCACTGCTCGGCTGCGGCTCCCGCCGCCTCCTCCTCGGCTAGGCGTAGATCGAGGAGAGCAAGAGAGAGGAAGAGAAAGAAAAAGATAGGGGTGAGATTTCAGAGAGGAGAGGACATGAAAATTTTTGAAGTGCTGAGAGGTGAAAAAAATTACATGCGGTGTACTTAAAGGAGCTGCATGTAAAAATAGATTTTTACATGCGACTCCTTAGGTGGACCACATGCGAAAATAATTATTAAAAAATGAATTTAAAAATGTGAGAACTTCAAATAATTTTTCAGGTAGTAAATGATTTTAAATGAAAAGGTTGTTAAAAATAAAGTTGTATAACTTATCAAGATCTATAACTTTTGTATTGGTAATTTTTCTATATGACTTTGTTGGAACAGTTTGAATATGAATTTCAAATTATGACAACTTCAAAAAGCATTTTCAAATAGTAAATGATTTCATTTGAAAAAGTCATCAATAACAAAGTTGTATAACTCATTAAGATCTATAACTTTTATTTTGGTCATTTCTTCATTCGATAAAATGATTTATAGGAGTGTTCATAAAATGTACATCTCTTATAAAACTATATAAGAGATGTTCACATTTTGTGAACATCTTACAAATCACTTTGTCGGATGAAGAAATGATCAAAATAGAAGTTACAGAACTTGATGAGTTATATAACTTGGTTAATGAGGACTTTTTTTGTTGAAATCATTTACTGCTTCAAAATATTATTTGAAGTTTTGAAATTCAAATTTTTAATTGATAAAACAAAGTCACAAGAAAAATAGCCAATATAATACCAATGAGAAAACAATAACATGATAGAGCATGATTTTATAAACATTTAGGAAAAAATTCATCCAATTTGGAGTTCATATGAGTAAGATACACTAGTTTTAAATTTTTCAAATTTTATTTTCGCATACGTACGGTTGCTTAAGTGGCCCGTATGGAAAAATCGATTTTTCAATGGAGGCGCTTAAGTGAGCCGCATGCAAAAAACAAGCTCACTTTTGCATGCAGCCCTCTTAAGAGACCCGTATAGGAAAATCAATTTTTCTATATGGGCACTTAAGCAGCTGTGTGAGAGAATGATCCTGACTTTTGCAGACGATGTTCCTAATTATTGTACGTTCGTAAAAATTATGGGATCTCATATAGAAAAATCACTTTTTAGTAGTGATATATATTTTTACGAACAAAGAATCAATCATGCTCTTGAAGAATCTAGAAACACGGGACTGATCGATCGCTAAATAGAAATTGCAATTGTATTTGTAGAATAGAAACTAAAGTTCTCTATCAACAAAAATTCTGCTACTCCGTAACAAACTTTAGTCTAGCTTAGGTCCATGTAGAACTGTGCAAAATCCGGCTAGTTACGACAAAGACTTGGCAACAGAAAATTAATTTAAAGCTATCACTGTTAACGATTAATAATGAGGTGATTGATGAATAGCAAAATGACCCTGCTGGATAGGCTGTTGATTGGCTGCAGCAGAATAATTTACCAATCGATTCGACAGTAGTAAATGTAAAATTTCTATATACATCCCGTTGACTGCTGAGATGAGTTGAGCAGATAAATCCATTTCTGCCGGTCGGCTGTAGACGTCCTGTAGAGGTACCGTTCCCTGAGGGAACCGGCAGAGAATAGCACGCACAATCTCATCTTGTACACGTAGCATTTTAAAACACATGGCCTATATTTTGTACCATATACCGTTAGGATAAGTGTTTGATAAAATATTATTCTACTGAAAATATAATTTTTATGTTACATAACACATACCCATTATACTTGTATGTTAAATAAGTAAAATATTAATAAAGTATTATTTGATCAAAGTCAATGAAATAAAATATATTTAATATTTTGAATAGTACTGACAAACTTAATTAATTAGAAATTCAGTTTGCAGCACCGAAAAAGGATGAGCTCTGGGAAAACAATCCATTAATTGCTGAAGATGAATCCGGCCACTAGAGGAGATAGATCGAAATATATATATTCGTACATGATCGATCAAAATCAGCTGATACTGACAGAAGTAATGGTAACACATTCGAACAGAGCTTCAAAGAAGCTCAGCTCAGCTCGAGTCCAACGGCCAACGACCTGGCAGTGACTACCATCAATGGATCGGATGATTCCATCACAGCACGTGGCCGCATATACTCTCGCCTCTTCCTATTTATACCCTCCATCGATCACCGGCAACTTCACTGAAGCTAGCTAGCTAACACTCGATCATCGGATCGATCGACGATCTAGTTAATATTAATCATCATCTGCTTGCATTGACTGACACTAAGTATAGCTATGGGTGTTGAGAGCAAGGTGGTGGTCGCCGCCGTGCTGCTGGTGGCGATGGTGGTGGGGGCGTCGGCGGCAATCACTTGCGGGCAGGTGGGGTCGGCGATCGCGCCGTGCATCCCGTACGTGACGGGGAGGAGTAGTGCGCTGAGCCAGGGGTGCTGCAACGGCGTGAAGGGACTGAACAGCGCCGCCCGCTCCACCGCCGACCGGCAGGCCGCCTGCCGCTGCCTCAAGAGCCTCGCCGGCACCGTCAAGTCGCTCAACCTCGGTACCGCCGCCGGCATCCCCGCCAAGTGCGGCGTCAACGTCGGCTTCCCCATCAGCCTCTCCACCGACTGCAACAAGTATATATATATTTTTTTCTATACCTATATATATATCCATGCTCCATCTCGTATATGTATATATACGTACATGTCCTACTTTTTTCGCGTGCAAATTTTTCACCTAACGTCAGAACCATTAACACATGATTAAATAAGTATTAACTAAAATATTTATTTTAACGAAAACTTCTACATATCTTTCTAAAAAAATATCGTTAAACAGTTTGTGAAAAAAAAATGCTCAAACATGATTTTCTTTGGTGCAGGGTCAGATAGATGAACACTGCATGGATTGATCGATCGAGCTTAACACGCTAGCTCGCAGTCTATCAACCAGTAATAAGTACTTGCTACATTATAAACGAAGAAAATAACATCTGCTGCATTATGCATGCAGCGTTCTGTATCTTCAGCCTGTGTACGTGTGTAATTAATCCTACGTGGAGTCCGATCGAGTGTTGTATTTGATCAACTGCATGCTGTCCAACGACTTGGACCTACTCCATATACAGATAGCTTCTTGTGCTGATGAGCCAATCTGTTGTAATTTTCCGTACCTTATTACACGCACTTGGTGTTATACCAAGAATTTGTTAACTTTCTGTCTTTCTCCCTTTGCCTTTATTATTTCATTTCTCATAAGGAAAAGAGGTTGATACTTTGAAAGGACAAAAAACAAATTAATAATAAGATTAAAAGGGCAAATAACGGAACTACGAAAAATTGAGAATGCATCAATTTTGAAATTTCTTACTGTACACCTAATTAAGTTATCTTGGGCTAGCTATTCATTTGTACAAACGTGGTAGGCGGTAAATGTTGTTAATAACTGTTTAAGGGCAATAGCGACTTTACTGATATTAAGTAAGAAAATAAATGTTTGTTTTGAACAAAGGACAATGAAATCATGTACATTAATTATTTTGTTTTCCCGCAGCGATAGTTACCACTTATTTGTATCGGAATTATATACTTTACTTAAATACAAACTCCAAATAACCACTTATTGTAAGAATAAAACTTATTTAAAAATAGTAAATACAATATATATTAAGAACCAAACTCATTTAAATCGTTATTTCGAAGCCAGAAGTAACTGGTGGCCCCTAAAACTATGGAAGCAGACACATCAAGCCATCGTCGATCCAAAGTGAAAAAGAAGTGCATATTCATTAATCGGCTAGACATATTTCGGAAAACCAAAAGTTTAATTGTACATAAAAGAGATATGTCGGCTTTTATAATTCAAGAACTACCTCCATCTCTAAATGTTGGACGATATTTGCTTTTTAATATTTGTTTGATCATTTGTTTTATTTAATTTATTTTAAAATATATAAAGCTATATATATGCATAAAAGTATATTTAACAATAAATGAAATGATATAAAAATAATTAATAATTATATAATTTTTTTGAATAAGACGAATAGTCAAAAACGTATAAAAAAGTAAACGGTATCAGACATTTGGGAAAGGAAGGAGTACTTGGCAATATTTTTCTTACTTCTGGTGTACTCTTATTCCCATGTACCAGGCAAATCTCAACAAACAAATCAAAATAGATACTCCCAAACAGGCGGGGGAAAGGCACTAGTAATTAATTAATTAAACCTGATTGACTAAAGCTAGTCCAAGGTGAAGGCTTATACCATGCATGCGACGGCTGGGGCGGGAGACATCGTGGTGACGCCGGCATGCATGCTGATGCTGTGGCTGCCACGGCTACGGCCATTGCACCGCCCGGGCTGAAGAAGAAGGAGCTCAGGATTCCGGAGGGAGGGAGCGACAAGGTCCGTCTGATCTGCTCCCCAGGATTAACGAGTCGTCGGCGACCAAAGATAAGATGCTACTCCACTACCCAGCCGATCGAGTACTAATTCTTAATTAATTTTTGCATCTAATTTCTTTCTCCTTGTACACAGTACGCGTAAACACGACATACTCACTCTGTCCCTAAATATTTGACGCCGTTAACTTCTTGACACATGGTTGGCCGTTCGTTTTATTCAAATTTTTTATGTAAAATATGTAAAGCTGTATATATGCATAAAATATATTTAACAATAAATAAAATGATATAAAAAATAATTAATAATTATATATTTTTTCAATAAGACAAATAGTTAAACGTGTATAAAAATATCATCTGCCTCAGTCATTTAGGATGGAGGTATGTAGTACTATACTACTATGCAAGGGTACCGGCCGGTTGTAGTGTGTCTCTGTCACGTTGATTATTCGTTTACCAGCTCTTCTCCTTGTCCTATCGCATGATATTTTGTTTCTTCAGATTTGGTGTTTGCTTTGTTCTACGGACAATGTTGTCACAAAGGAGAGAAAAAAAAAAGAGAGAAAGAGCATTGAATTGGTGTTTTTTTTTTTTGGAGTAACTGCATTGGCCTTTTGGATGCTTATTCAACCAAACTTTCTCCAAAGTGACAAGCCATTTTATCAGATTGGTGTTGTCCAGCATATCTAATCACCGCCAATATGAAGATACGTACCATTCTCTTTTTCCCATTTTCTTCAAACTGCCAACTAGTAGTACCTAAGAATGAGATGGCTCCCTCCATGACAATGTTTTCGGGTCGATTTGGGACACAGTAATTAAGTATTTCTAAACGTCGGAACTGTTCAATTTTTTTCTTTACATCTATGTTTATTTTCTGACTATAGATATTTTACATGTGTGCTTATATTTATTAACATTTATATAAATATAGTCGATGACAGAAAGTGTTGGGAGGAGGAAGTAGTGTACTCCTTTTGCCAAGTAATAGTAATAGTAATAATAATAATAGTAATAATAATAATGTATTCCCTCTATTTTATTTGTCCTAAGCCAAACCTCTTTATCAGATTTATCTAAAAACATAGGAATATATCCAACACAAAATAAATATACTATAAAATATATTCCATAGTAGATTTGGGCGTTTCTTTTCTCTCATTTCCCAACTTCTACTTGCTCGTTTTCTGTGTAAACTTTTTTTAAACTGATAAACGGTATGTTTTTTGGCACCAAAAAAATAAAAGTTGCTTTAATAATTACGTTAATGCATCTTTAAGTTTTTTTGAGCTGATTTTTAATTAATCAAGCACCAATACATTGCTCTGTTTTCTGTGCCATGCAAGATTCCCATCCCTCTCCCCCAAAATAGCCTTAATCGAACTAATTTGGTGTTGTTGATGTTGGTATATTTTTTATAAGGTTGGTAAAATTTAAAGAGATTTAATTTAGAATGAATCTAAAGTGACTCTTATCCGAAGTGATGCCTAATTTATTATATAGTTATTTTAGAAAATGAAGAGCTTGACTTGACTGTGGAGTAGTATCTAATTTTTTGTTGCCATAACTTCCCTTTAGAACCATCCGGCCTCATCTTTTCAATTCTACTTATTCTTATAAGCTAAAATTTAAATTTTAATCTTAAATTTAGATTATATTTGTGTGTTTTTTATTGCATTTTATTTTTTAGCCTTGTCTTTTAGATCGCTACAAACACATATATAAAAATTTTATTTATAAATTATTTTTCATTTGCAAATACGTCGTTTTGCTTTTTTTTTTTTTGAAAAAAGTAAACAATCACCCCATCGTTTTCTAGATAATCCTTAAAAGAAACTTAAAGCATAGCATCTTAACGTTATGTATATTTTGCAGAGTAGCAAACTTGTATGGGTTAATTTGGTGGAAAGCAAAATTGAGTACAAGAGTCAAAGGAGGTTTAAAAGGGTCTACATGACTGATGACTGCGCACCAAACTATGGCTGTACAGTACCATTCATGAATTTCTGGCATGATGTTGCTCTCAGATATTCTGGTATCATTTTCCATCTTCATTTTGCAAGATCAAAATACAATTCGGAACCAGTAGGCTTAATTCGCAGAGTGGGTAGCACATAAACAAATTCCTACTTCCACTCCTATCACTGTCTTGTGTTGCTGTTGCTTGCACCACATTCAGAAGTAAACTTGAAACAATGTAATCTATTCTCTCTATTTTTTTGGTCTTGGACATGTTTATAGGAGTCTGTTTCTTCTGTTTTGCAACAAGTAAATATTTATGCATTTAAAGTAGTTGGAAACTAATCTTGTTTGTACCACACACACCAAAGGAGCTGGATCAATTAAGAATTTTATGATTGAATTTCACATGGAAGTAATCAAGCAACATTGTTTTATTACTCCTAGCTTCATGCGGAGAGCAGTGGTGCGAATTGATCTGCCAGACTCTTGACAGTCGTAGGGGAAACTGCAGACTCCCCACCAAGGTACCATTTCTGAATCATCTCAGCCACATTGTTGTTATCCACTGTCAGTTTCGCCTCGCTCTTGCCTTCTGTCACAAATGATATCTGCACATATGCATATTTTTGGCTTCAGCTACTAGTTACAAGAACAAAGATTTCATCATTGAATCAAACCAAGATGGTCGAATGGAGCAAAAGGATTATTATACCTCTGCAATTCCAGGAGTGGTAGGGAAGTGGAAGGTGAGGACAGAGTTGGGCTTGAAATACTTATACTGGAAGAATTCAGTCACCTTCTCCAGCGCCTCTTCTTCCTCCTCCTCGAACTTGTCCACTGCCACCAGACGGTCGCGCACAGAGCTCTCCAGCTGCACGCCATACTGCGATCCTTTGATCTCCTTGATCACCACGATCCTGAACAGTTTCTCCACAGGAGCTACCACATGTGCACACACCATCAATTAACATCATTCACTGGAATAAAGAAAAAAAATTTTGTTGCAGTAATGCATTCCTATTTTATTTTTGTAGAATATAACATCAGAAATTTTTTCTATGAACTCTAGGGAGATGCTATTGACATTTGACAATATGTTATACTGTAGATTCTGAAGTGCGAATCTGAATGATAGAGTCATGTTAATTACCAAAAACTAGGGCCTGAAAGAAGCCAGCATCTTGCACAAGCTCCTCGGCCTTCTTGCCCTTCCAACTCTCCAAATGCCCTAGTACACTCTCCTTGTCGAGATACACCCCAATTGCGTTGTATTTGATCTGAAGGAAATGGATCTCGATGTCTGTCACGCCTGCAATAATTAGTTGTTTCAAAGGCGTTTAATTAGAGGCTGCTGTAGTTAACTGATTTTAGTTAACTGATTAATCCATCGGCAGCTTAATTAGTTACCATGAGCTAGGAATGACAGTGGCTTGGTGCGGGTGATCTCCTGAGGAAATGGAATGCCCTCCACCTCCACAGTGGCCATCTCTGTGCCCACTGCACTTGCGTCAGTCATTAAAACCCAACTAATTCAAAAATTGTAATTACAAGCACATGCAAGGTTATATTTTTAGACATTTTTTTATACACAAGTATAATTCAACATCATGTACATGTTTACATCTGTGACACAATCTCTCTCTCTAATTGTACAAGCTAATGCAAAGTCTGAAATCACTCAAAGTGGACGAAAGACATGTTACTACTAGCTTTCAACTAGTAAGGAAACAATCAGAATGCAGAGAGAGATCGACTTACTTTCTTCTGTAGAGGTCAATTAGCAACGGAGCCAAAAGGAGGTTGGAAATCGAGACTATTTTCGCTCCTTGTGATGAACAGATACTGCTAATTGTTGATGAGAGAAACAGAGAGAGAGCTGATGAAGAGGAACGAAAGAGCGTGAGGAGAAGGAGATATTTTTATTGGTGATGACAAAGGGTTGATGCAGGCAAGGGGGTAGGTTGGAGAAGGAGAGCACAGAAAAAAGAGAGGTGGCACATTTGAGACTGTCAGATACACCTACCACTCCCAAACCCAACTAAATAATCAAATAAGAGCTCTAAATTGCTGATGGATTGGTAGGTAGCATATTACTAGAGAGATCGCGGCCAAAGCAACAGCCTCACACCAAACGATGCAATGCAAGCAGTCTCAGCTTAACAAGATTAGTGGCAAGCTTTTTTTCAACGTCTCCTCGTACCACAAACGTACAAAATCAAATTTTACCTCTATTAGTTCAAACGAAAAACAAGCCTAACTGTTTTACGGGTATAGTAATCAGAGTTTAATTTACTGTTTTGTGAAAATTTACATAGGTTGAATTATAATATGTTTGTTTGTGCAGTGCTATACTACATATTAATCTTTATTGTTATTTTTTTTAATTTCTTCACAATGATTAGATGATATGCACAAACGTTCTCAGTCGTTTGTGTAAATTTTGATGGGCCTAAACTGATGCTGGGACGATGGGCTCCAACCTCAGTCGCCTTGCCTTATCATCGTCTACATCACAGAGCCACTGACGCAGCATCACAGGCAGCTACCATGGCTGCTTCTCTCCGCCACCTCTCCACCTCCGCCGCAGCACCCCACCACCGCCGCCCTAACTCCTTCCACCGCCTCGCCCTCGCCGCTCCACCGCCTCTCCGTTCCCGTCTCACCCGTACTTAATCATCCTTGTTAATTTCTTTCTGCTGCTCCCATCCCATCCCATCCCAACTTCTTCTTCTTCATTTTCTTTCTCAACTTTCAGGGGTGTATGCGCTATCCAGCAACGATATCAGGGCGGGCTCCAACGTCGAGGTGGACGGCGCTCCCTGGAAGGTTCTTGGTTCGTAACACAACCTCTTCTTCTTTTATTTTTTCTTTTCCCCACTGTACACATTGTATATACCTAAGTTGGGGTATGATATTTCACCTTTTTAGTTGGAACGTTTGGCCATTCGTCTTATTTAAAAAATTAATAAAATATAAAAAAAATAAGTTGTGCTTAAAGTTTTTTTTTATAATAAAGCAAGTCACAAGCAAAATAAATAATATTTTCATAATTTTTTAAATAAGACGAATGATCAAACATTGCAAATAAAAAAATTAAACATCTTATATTATGAAATGGAGGGAGTAGAAATCTGAATGTAATATAGCACTAGACTACTAGTGCCATTTGTTGCACATACCTCGTGAAGCGACCGTTTTCACTATTTCAAGCCAATGTGTACGTGCCCCCCCTCTCCTACTCAACTTTGGTGAGGTACATTACTATGTTCGTTCATTCTCAGAGGGGGGAAACTTCTGCCTTTGTTTCTCTATCACGTTCTAGGAATGAAAATCCTCTTTTATACAACTGTCAATCCATGTTGTCCTAAACCAATGTGCCACTGTACTGCACTGCAGTAATTTCAATGCCTTTTAGTGTGCACTTGAGAAAATTTGCTTCTGTTGATTTGATTTCCTCAATCTTTACATCCAGCTCGCTGCAATATGTGGATGTTGTTTTCTTTCTCAACTATTTCCCAATTCTCAAACAACTTGGCACTATGTTCCTTCGATTACTACAATGGAATGATAAAAGCATACTGAAGTACTTCTGAAATGAGCTTTACTGTTTTGTTTCTTATGCTTAATCAAAATAAATTTCATGTTTTTGACACAATTTTACGCAAACCTATATCTGTGAAAAATAAAAGGTTCAATTACTTGCCATCTATTGCTGATTTATTCCATTTTTGTTTAGATTAGATGGTTGATATAAGAAATATATCATAGAATCTTTTTCTCTCCATGCAACAACAGAATTCCTCCACGTCAAGCCTGGAAAAGGTGCTGCTTTTGTAAGAACAAAAATGCGCAATTATATCACCGGCAACACAGTTGACAAAACATTTCGAGCTGGAAGTACGGTAATTCAAACAGAAACTCACCTTTCTAAACCTGTAGAAATACCCATTTTCTGTCTATCAATACTTCATTTGCCTTAGCTAATCAAAAGGTAACTATACTTTGTAGAATTGATTATGTTTTTGTCTCCTGCAAGTTTCCTTTGCTAAGCAACTGATGTGATACTCATCCACTCCTTCAGTGTGTTCTAACAAATAACAGTTATTCTTCGTTTTTCTTTTAGATCCCAGAAGCATCCATTTCAAAGGAAACTAAGCAATTTACCTACAAGGATGGATCGCAGTTTGTGTTCATGGATCTGGTGCATGTTCAGCTTTATTCAAACATGTCATGAGAAAAGTAGTTGCTAGCTCTCTGTATGCTTCATATGCAATGGAAAACTTGTGTTTAAACTTTAAACAACCTGCTAACCTGATGAACTTATGGTACTTTAGAGATTAGAAGAATATGAATTAAACATGTGCTTTCTTCGGAAAAATGAATGGAACTCATGTTTATCCCTTTCCACTTTCCAGACTAGCTTTGAAGAAACTCGGTTAAATGAGTCAGATGTTGGTGACAGGCAGAAATGGTTGAAAGAGGGGATGGACTGCAATTTGCTATACTGGAATGGACGGGTATTTCCTGTTTTATTTTTACATAATCTTCAGTCCAAATCCAATCAATTAATAGGCTAGTTCATATTTTTACTATTTTGCTTCGAAATCTTGATAGCGTGCTGTTTGGCTATGTTATGCATTCTCGCACAGAACAGGGTATTGATCACTGACAGTACTATGCTATGCAGATCATCGACTTTGATCTCCCCATCACAGTTAGGCTGACTGTAACTGATACTGACCCAGGGCAAGGTGACAGTGCACAAGGTATAGCTGCGGATATCACTAGAAAAATTATCTTTTCTTATTAAAGCCGACACCATCAGAGACTAATAGTATCTTTTAACTGTATTTTGCAATTGCAGGAGGAACAAAGCCTGCAACCGTGGAAACAGGAGCTGTTGTCACGGTGCCCTCGTTTGTGAACGTAGGCGATGATATCCTGATTGATTCAAGAACAGGGCAATACATGAACAGAGCATAGAGGAGATGAGCGACTACCTCAACAGAGCAGTAGTTTTTGTTCACTCATTTTTTGGCCAATTCATTCACCCCTTGAGATTTACAGGCTTCACCGTATGCAACATTGTTCACAGGCATGTGAACCTTTGACTCTGACACCAAGAAGAAAATTGTGTCAAAATTCTTGTGCACGCGTCTAAAATTTCTGTACTACATATATGTACATCCTTTTATGAGAGCAGATGACTAATGAGCCAAATACATTCTAAGATTCATATCATGGCGTAAACATCGGAAGAACCACACTCAAGGCAGAGGGGCTGAATAACATCACAAGGAAGTTGGAGTTGAGCTACTATGTGATGTGATGTGATGTACACCCCGAAATTCCAAAATGGCATACATGGTGGTGTTTAGATTGAGAAAATTTTTGGGAGAAGTATTACGTCAAATGTTTAACCGGATGTCGGAAGGGGTTTTCAGACACGAATGAAAAAAACGAATTTCACGGCTAACCTATAAACCGCAAGACGAATCTTTTGAGCCTAATTAATCCGTCATTAGCACATGTTGGTTACTGAAGTACTTATGGCTAATCATGGACTAATTAGGCTCAAAAGATTCGTCTCAAGATTTCTTTCATAACTGTGTAATTAGTTTTTTTTATCTATGTTTAATGCTTTATTTAGGTGTTCAAAAATTCGATGTGATGTTTTTGGAAAAAAAAATTTGAAAACTACACAAGGCCTTTGGCGAGGAGGCAGAATGAGAAGCCAAGAAAAATCTCTGTAGCTCAGAGAACTCATTTGTGATCCTACCTACCTTGAGATATTTTACGTGCAATTGCAACGTGAAATTTCATAGAAATAAAAAGTTCCACACTGTAACACATGTAGCACCCTTAACTATTCACAGTGCAGGCGTTGCTGCTACACGATTCAATCCCATATATGTTTGTGATCGCAACTTGAAAAGAAATGTATGGCCTTTCCAATGAGTGGAGCTAGTTGAAACACATCATTCTCTCACCAAACCTCAAGAAGGCCCCTTTGCCAGCATTGGCAGGCTAGGGCAATGGCAGTTGTTCTGCCGTGGCGTTAAGGTTGGCTGCCGCAGCTTTGCAAATTGCAATGCAAGCCGGGCACCACCACGACCAAGTGACCAAGGTGAGTGATATTTGAATAAACCTAAATCTTTGCAGGATGACCAAGCACATTCAACAGTTCAATGGAGTTCAGAAATTGATTCTTCACAGTGATGCACTACATCAGCATCATTCTGTACATTACAGACGCATAAATATGCTTGCAAAGTTTAACAACACATCAGATAATAAATATCCCAACTGATAACTTACAGTGCAGGCAGAATATGTCCGGTCATGCGTGGACTCCTTCCATCATCCTCCATGTGCTGACGGTTGGAAAGGGAGATCAAATTCATGAAATATATCACTCCTAGCACTCACCGTCAGATGGCTCCAACATATATCCAACCATGTAAATTGATAACAATAGTGTGCATCCTGGCAAGTGACCTAATGCACAGTGCCATCAGATTTCTTGCTCAAAATTGTAGCAGACAGCATCCTTTAGTATATGAAATTGACCCTATATACAGTCCCGAATTTAAAGCTTTAGACACCACCCTCCGAATGATTGATAACAATTAATCATGAGTCCAGGAGGATCATTCAAAGTCCAGTAAGAAAAACACTGGAAATAATACAGCGGATGTGCCTATATCATCCGTGTTTCCTACTAAAATAGTATTACCACTTACAATTAGTAAAACAGTATTTGGTACTAATACTGGCATTTCATGTAATAATACTACTGGTTTCCTGATAGAAGAGAGGTAAAGCACGCAATGAAATAATCAAATAAATGAGTGAGGTATAGACATAGGATGGAAATTTCATCCGCCTAGACATACAAGGTTCAGACATCAAAACACATTTAGGCCTGCTAATGGGTTGGATGGAAATAGATTAAATGGGTTGGTTTTAATTTGGATTGTGTTTGGTTGGGTGCAAATGGATTGTAACTTCAAATGGTCTGAATTGGATTGGGTTATAGCGACAAATGGATTGGTATGGACTGGATTTGGTTAGGTTATTTTAGGTTCTAAATGGATTTAATCCGTGGAGGGTAATTGATCCTTTAATTGGATAGCTAATGGATAAGATAATAGATATACGTGGGGCCTACATGTAGAAATCGACCAAAATTTGCACAAAGTTACTTTTATACATAATAGATCATCCCATTAAATTACAGTCAAATTTGATAAACTTTTATAGTGTGAACGCGAGTTTTAAAATTTTAGGTCCGAGTTTATACATTTAAGCATCCATTTTACAAGAGTGGGTTAAATCCATTTTAACCAAATGGGTTGGTGCGGGTTGGGCTAAAATCAAAGTTGGATTGGTTTGGATTGGATTCAAATGAAGAATAATCGATGCGGGTTGGTTTGGTAGACTAATTAGCAAAGAAATAGATTAGAGCGGATTTGGATTGGATTACGATCCACTGGCAGGCTTAAACACATTACCTGCACTTCAGATTTCACATATATTTCTATCAACTTGTTGCAGCATGAGTAGTTACTTAATGAGACTGCAATTGATATGGTAAAATTCTATGGTGTTCTAGGAGTGTAATAACAAGAGTAGAAAACCTTGATCGAACACAATTGTAATATATAACCAAAAAAAAAACATCACAAGAATTATAGTAGCAGTAGTTTTCAGAGTTCTGCAAAAGGACAGAAAAGGCACAAGCGCCACTGCAAGCGGCTATATAATAGCAGATATTTTCAGATGATATGTAACACTGTAGTAGGCAATTTCTTTAAAAGAATAGACACCAGCATCAGCAAAGAAGCAACTTGCAAAATATAGGCATGGGCTTCCATGAATATTCACTATCAGTATAGCTAATTCAAAGCTAGACAACCATATTCACCATCTTAATGGGAAATGGTATCCTCTCCACATGGACATGCACATCAACCAGCAAGAGCAAGGAAAAATCACAATCAAATAGGAAAGCTCTTTCTTGGCAACTAATGCAGTGAAGAAAGTATAGAGTCAAATTTGTGGAAAGCACATATCCATATCATTCACCACAAACAACAGAGAAAGAAAAAAGGTAGCCAAATGAGGCATGCGCCAATTGGAGAATACAATTCAAGAGAGAGGATAGTGAGACTTGACCACCAACAAACAAAATTACAATACTAAGACATTCGCTACTTTCACTATGCAATAATGGGGAAAAAGAGAACATATTAAAACAGGAAGTGCACCAAGCAGCCCAGGGCATTCTTAGGATAAATGATGAGCAAGTAAGATTCTTCTGCATTGAACAAAACGGGCCATCACCATATACATGCAAATATCTTATGGAGAACAGCATAGTTAAAACATAAAATTGGTCCTTTTTGTTTCAACTGCCTCCTACGTTCTGTCTCAGATAACCTTTCCATCTAGCAACAATTTACTGCAGTAAAATAAAGTAATCGGATCAACTAGTGATATGGCTCAAGGAAGCAGGCACAGATGCTTACAACATCGCATCAACGCATTTTTCTCCTCTTGTTTTGTGACTTGTCCATCTGGTTGAATCCTCTAAAGTCATTCGTCGTCTCTGCAGTATTTTGCTTCTTCAGCCCTTTCCGACCACCATGCCCAAATTTGGAATCTCTTGACTTCCTGTTCTTTCCTTGCTTACCTTTCTTAGCAAGGCCACCAGACCTGTCACCAGGAGAAACACCAGGCCTCTTTTTCTTGGATTGCTTGAACCCTTCCTCGCCTTCAAAATTCAGATCAGGCCCATCATCATTTCCCTTGGCAAAGCCCCCTTGTTGCCTCTGCTTCCTCCACTTCTTGACAGACTCAATCTGCTCCTTCTTCTGCTTGGCTCTCTCCTTTTCCTTCTCTGCCTGCACCTCCTTGGCCCTCTTCTTGGCCTCTCTGGCCTTCTTCCTCTCCTCAGCCTCCTCGATCTTCTTCTTCTCTGACAAGAGCCTCCCCTTGATCTTGTGCATGTGAGCATCAGTCTTGACCATCTCAGCGTAGTAATCAGCCGGCCTGAGGAAGCGGACCTTCATAGACTCCAATTTCTGAAAGGCCTGCCTGGTGCCATCCAAAGCCTGCGTGTAGAAGGCAAGCTCACGGGCAAGATCATCGTTGACGTCAACCTTGTTGCCCTGATCATGGTCAACAGTAAGCTTGTGCCTCCAGTCCACATTCTCCGGCCAGGCTATGTCCTCGAGCTTCTCAATGATCCCCTCCTTGTTGTAGATAGATTTCTTGGAAGGCTCTGCATGGAATTCCTCCCCCGAATCGTCGTCTTCGGGCTCTGACTCTTCCTCGTCGGTATCTACATCATCCAGTATGGCATCCTCGTCCTCGCGAAGCAATGGGTCAGCTGTGAGTCGTGCCATTGTCACTGCAAGAAAAGGTAAATCAATCAGCACATATACCAAGCAGCACAAATGCAGAATCCCAAAAATTAGAGGCACGACGAATTGAATGCAATATAGATAGATATATGACGACATTAGAGGCACGACTAATTGAATGCAATACAGATATATATCAACAAAAAAAAAACCAAGCGGATCAATGACACACAAAAAGATGATTAGGGTTTATCCATTCGCTCCTCCTTTTCTCGCCCCCTCACTCCAGGAGTTCACATATATGATCACCGGCGTCTCAGTGATTATCTATACATTCGGGGTATCAACGGCAAGTCGGGAGCTTGGGGAAAACGGGGAGAGGGCTCACCTGCCGGCCGGGGTGGGTCGAGGCTTGAGGAGAAGCGGGCAACGGCAACGGCGGCGGAGGAGGAGCCGGGGAGCACTTTGTATGGATTTCTGCTAGGGTTTTAGCTACGATAGCCTCAAGGTGCTTTAGGCCTTTTGGGCTTTTGGCCCGTGTCAAGGACTCAACTGTGCTTAAAGTTCAATTAACGTCCCACAGGATAGCACGAATTTCATTTACAAAATCCCCCAGCCTTAACCGGACTAGTACAAACGTGCCATCCTCCGAATATATTACTCAGCTCTGTTTAAGATGTTCAACTTTTTTTTCTTATAATGTTTGATTATTTGTCTTTCAAAAAATTATGGAAATATTTTATTTGCTTGTGACTTACTTTATTATCAAAAGAACTTTAAGCATGACTTATCATTTTTTTATATTTATACTAAATTTTTAAATAAAATAAATGGTCAAACATTAAAAAAAGTCAAACATTAAGTTATAAAACGGAGGCAGTAGTATTAATACCAGGAGTCCAGGACATGGCTTTTGGGCCGGGCTGACCATGCGTCAAGGCATGGTGCTTGAAGAGGGTAACAGGATTAATTAGAAACAAATGAGTCATAATAAAGGGACAAGGATGCATACCATACATCGTCGCCGGAAAAAAAAATCACGGCATCAGAGCATCTATAAGAGATTGCCAAAATTTAGTTTCTAAAATTACTGTATTGGAAGTTATTCTATAAAAATTTTCTCCCTAAATCTCCTTCAAGTCCAACAGTATTTCTATATTTGAATTCCTAAAATTAGTGAGTTTATCTAGGGGCAGGGCTGGTAGTTAGTTAAGTTGTTTTATCTGTTCCATGTACGTGTGAGATCAGCCATAACGAGGCAAGATCGGCCACGGCGTCTTTTCTTTGGTGAACAAAGTTGGCCACGGTGGCGTCTTGGCCCGCCCATCTTCTTTCTCTTGATGTGAACGACGCCTTGGACGAATCTGGTAGCCTATACGGAGGCGGTGCCATCAGTTGAGGCGATGCGTGGATAGAGGGACGGAGGAACTCGTGCGCAGAGGTGGCCGTCGACGGAGGCGACGAAGGACGTGCACAGGCAGAGGCAAAGAAAGAAATAACGCGCAGGCAAGATGGAAAAGTGCACGTGTAGAGACGAAAAAAGTGCGCGATGTCAATAATTAGGAATGCCAAAACGAACTCCATTTTTGGGTCAATATTAGGAGCAAGGTAAAATTAGAAGTAGTTATTGGGCACTTTTAGAGATTGATTTTTAGACTAATTTTATAAAAGTATGTTTTGGGGGTAAATATTGGGGACTCTTGGAAATGCTCTAACTATGCGGTTTGTATATACTCACTCCGCCTCTAAATGTTTGACATTCAGTTGACTTTTTATACACGTTTGATCATTCGTCTTATTCAAAAAATTTACATAATTATTAATTACTTTTATATCATTTTATTTATTATTAAATATACTTTTATTCACATATATATATATAGCTTTACATATTTAAAAATAAATAAATAAGATGAATGATCAATAAAAAAAGTTTAAGACGTCAAACATTTAGAGACGGAGATAGGATATGATTTGAAAAGCACTTCACAACACAAATAATATGGGCAGGCTGCGTTCTTTTGTTGCTATAAGATAAAAGATTTTTTAGTCATTTAATTATATAAATAATGGAATTAACCACTGAAAAATTAGAAAACTGTTCTACAAAGGAAAGATGATAAACTTTTATATGAAAACTTTATACAGCTAACGGTTATAAGCCAAAATTTAAATTTTATCTTTAAATTTGAAGTTGATTTTGAGTTTTTTATATAATTTTATTTTCCATCCTTAGCTTTTAGATCAATATAAAATTGTTATTCATGAATTATTTTTCATTTGTAAATATATATCATTTGGTATAATCAACCTACACCATTTAGCAGTCTAGTAAGCCTGTGCGCAACATCCTAGGAAAATCTGAGAAAAAACTAGCAAAATAACGCAGCCTGGAGATTGGTTTTGTTTGCAAAGGTCATCCTTTCCGCCCAACATGTATGGAATGCCACAGATTTTCTTTTCCACAACTCCACAACAACTAAGCAAGCTGACTCACACCAAAATTCTGTACAAAATTCATGCTTTCCAAACAAGACTTTTTGGTGGGAATATCCATAGCGTTCTTCCTCAAGATCACAAACTTGCAAAGCAGCCAGGCAGAGAAACCACGCAGCCACAGGATGATCTAGAAATTTACATGCCTAAATTTGCTAGTGCTACACATAAGATCGTCAGACTGATACTAGACATATAAGGCAATGTCTTTCTTGACCTCTTCTCATCCCCTTTGGTTGGGGGGAAGCTGCATTGCTCACTCTTCACAGCTCAATATGGTGAGAATGATTGGGAACTTCCCCTTGGTTGTCAAGGGGCATGTACTGGGCCATGATGGCGCGGATTTCTGAATCCATGTACCTCTGTAAACAGGCACAACCAATGCAAAATAAGAGGAGAATTTAGATGCCAATTCAGAGTTATCACCACATAAGTTAACCTGTACAAAGTTGGTCATATCATACCCGGATCCTGTACTTGTATAACGCGTATCCTGCAATTCCTGCTACTACTAAGCCGAAGAAGATCACCCACAAGAAGTTCCATCCTACCTCTGTTGCAGCACTTTTACCTGAATACAGACAAAGACAGATTAGTTGAGTTACTTAAGTAAAATTATCCTGTACACTGACACTCTCCACTTTCAATTGGCAGTCTACTGAAGAAATGGCTGCAGATCGTGATTGATGTGGGTTAAATAGATTAGATATACCACAACCAAGCGGGGCATTGTGACCACTAAATCAGGCCAATTAAGTGTATGAATGCAACTAGCCTACTAGGGGCTGTTTGATAGAAACAAAAAGCAAAATGCATGAGAAGATGGGAGGGACATACTTATGCATGTATCATGCTCCTTCATGTAAAGCAAGCCACCACTGCACCCACACTCATAGCTTCCCCATGTGTTCTTGCATTTACATTCCTTGCACTGGCATGCAGACCGTTCCTTGCATTCGTCAATATCTGTCAAAAAATCTCACATCAGCAAAATGCAAGTGCACAAGAAGGTCGCATGGCTAGTGATATTTTACTAAACCTGCCGCTTTGCAAGATAGGCAAGCACATCCAACAGCTCAATAGAATTCAGAAATTGATTCTTACCTTCACATTTGTGGACTCCATCACCTTTGAACCCATCCGGGCATTTACAGCCATCATTCTGTAGATTATAAACGCATTAATATGCTTTAAAATTTTAAGAACACATGCAAATAACAAATATCCACCAAATGATAACTTACAGTGCAGGCAGAATATGTCCGGCCATGCCTGGCTTCCTTCCAGCATCCTCCATTGTTAATTTCACAACGGCCAGAACCCGAAGCTAAAATAATGAGGATGCATATTAGCATGTGTTGATTATTGAGAGGGAGATCAAATTTATAAAATTTATAGTTCATTTTATTAAAATAATTTTCTTCAGGTTGTATGGGAAACAGTTGATAAGTTATCACATTATAGGCAGCTCTTGCAAAATTACAACACATTAAATTGGCATTTGTCAGGACTTAGTCACCAATCCTCTATACCCTACTTTGCATCTCCAGCATTCAAGTAAAAATCAACATCACTATCAGATTTCCATTTCATTATTAGTATTTACCATGACAACTATAACAACCTTCACCATAAATGAAAGAGAAAACTGAAGGGTTCTGTTCTGTAATATCAAAGGACTCCGGATTGGATTGATAACAGTTCAATAAACTAAAATTGCTTGCCATAAAAATGATAATTTCTTATTAATCTACAAGAACACAATTGTTATCTCCAAAATAGATGTCGAACAATAATAAACTCATTGTTGTTGTGTTACTCAATTCAAACAATTAAAAGATTAAAATTTAACAAGGTCCAACAAAACGTATTTTTAGTCAAGTCTAGTAACATACCTTCACAATGAGTGTATCCATCACCAACAAATTGAACACCTTTCACAACTGGACACTCGCAAACTCTTCCACGGAAAGTGTCCTACACATACACAGCCAAGTGTAACGTGATAAACATAGCTAAACAGAAAGGAAAAAAAATAGTATTATTAACTGTAGTTTTCTGAAGAAGATACACCATAAAAATACCTTGCATGCAGAGATGTTAGCAACCTTGTCTTGCCAACAGCCACCATTGTTCTCCAAGCACTCATTTGTTTGTATATCTACAGTTTGTAATAATTTGAATGAAAAATACTAAGAGCAAGGCCTAAGCAAGCTAAGCTTGCATACAAATTTTTCTAAAGAATGAGCAAACAGATAAAAAAAAAGCTTGGAATTAATGCACCAACCTTCACTCAAGCAAACGGCTGGCTCAGTGGTTTCTCGAAAACCAGCACAAATTGCCTTAAGAACTGCTCCTTTATCAAGTTTCCCTGAGGAACAAAGATTTGAATCAGCACACCTGGAACCTCAAAACAGCATTCTTCATCTGGTAGGAATAATGGATAGAGAGCACAGACCTCTGTATTGTCTATTGTTGATTACGAGAGTCGGTAGAATGGTAACATCACCACGAGAGCCCTTGCCAATCTATATAAAATGGTGGGTTATGTTAAATTCAGAGCACCATATGTATAAATAGAAAGTTAAAATTATTTCATATATGTACTAACCTGTGCATCTTGTTCAGCTTTCAGCACAGGATTTTCTTTATCAGCTTCTGGATCACCAATACACTTATCTATGGCTTTGTGATCAAGGCCTGGACATTATAAACATACTCAACACGATTACTTTACCTACCATAAAGCAAAGAAAGGCATATGAAAAGAGTGACATACCAAGCGCCTTGATAACTCCATCAGCACATTCTTTGGTATACTTCTTTTCCTTCATTGGGCACCGAATTGCAAAATCTGTCACGTAGTCCCACCACAGCCAAGGTTTTCCGTGCTCCTTAGCAACTTTATAAACACAAACTTGACGTAAATTCTGAACTACCACATCTTTCCCATCATACCCTTTGCTGAAATCTTGTTCCGGGTCAGGTGCACAATATCTCCCATGGTTGATACACTGGGATTTGCACTGCTTGCTTAAAATGAAGGAATCTGGGCAATACCAGGTAATGTAATGAGGAGTGAACTGTGTGTATCCCTTCTTCTCAAGTACCTGCGCTGCTCCTTTGAAGCTCTTGACAAAATCAATCTGACTATCACATTTAGGGCCACATTCATCATTACTGTTAGTCCAAAACTCATACTCAACACGCTCATCAGGGTGGGGCAGGGACTCCCTCCAATCCAAATTCACATTAACCATGTCACCATTATCAATTGCTTTCTTGAGCTTGTCACCAAAGCTTTTGGTTATCAATGCAGAAGGAATGGTGATATTCTCTAAATAGTCTGTGTTTCCACTCTCTTCAGGCGTGTCCATTGTAATTAGGGGTTCAGTTTTATCATCAGCAACAAGGATTGCTGCTGCTCCTGCGCTTTGTGCATTCCATGCCTTCTTTGTGAAAAAACAATCTGTATACAACAGAAAATATGTTACGGTATAGTCAGTTAAATTAGGATTAAACACCAGAAAATAGAAGTGATTGATAATAAGTTAATAACTGGATTGAAAGAAAAATCAATGGAACACCACAGGAAGGTGAAACAGCAAGACAGTGACCCAGAAAGCAGAAACAACAAACTGCAGGACGGCCTGACAGCAATGTTTCAGATTAGTTTCCTCTACAAATCAACCATAGATTGGGTCGTTGTACCAAACCAGGTCAAGGGTCATTCAACTTAATCACATCATCACACGGGGCAAGATCTGCCTAACTAAATACCAAATCCCACGTGTGGTCAATGCTTCAACGGCATCGAATTTTGCCCTAACTAATCTATTCTAGGCGTATACGCTCACATCCTTACGATGCCCTGGGCCAACTGAACAGCTACCAGGAGCAACGAAAAGAACAATTTTTTATAGCAAGTAGTAAGTAGTAGATTGCTGACCTCCCCTATCGACGAGGAGGAAGGTGGGGAGTGAGCCCGGCTTGGGCTTGTAGGAGATGTCGAAATCATCGAAGCTCTTGCAGGCCTTCTTGTTGGCCTTGGGGTAGGCGACGACGCCGACCATGGTGCCGCCGTACTGGGGCACGCCGAAGTTGCCAATGGCGCACTCGTATGTGCCCTTGAGGTCGCTCGGCGCCGTCACCCTGAGGCTGTTCTTCTCCACCACGAACCCGCCGTGGCAGCCAGTGCAGAGCAGCGCCGCCGACAGCAGTAGTAAGCACAGCATCGCGCGGGGGGATCGGAGCCCCATGCTCCAATCCACGAGTAGACCTTGCAATTCGAGCTGCGGATTGGTAGCGGAGCGGCGGGGGAAGGTTGTTGGAGTGAGGACGAGATTCCTGGATGGGATTTGGAGTTGGGACTCGTTTTCGTTGGTGTGGGATTTGGGTGCACTTCCTTCGTGTGTAAAGCCAAACCAGTTCAGTGTTCGGTTAAGCAACGTGTCCTCTCTCTCTCTCTCTCTCTCACGATATTGCTCCAAAAAATTATTTTGGGACGTGATATAAATAATATCAAGACTATTCTTTTAAGTATGTATTTCTGTTAAAAAAATAAATATAAATAATGTCTAGTCATATTAGAGGTGGCTACGACTCGTCCTTTCTCCAAACCAGCTATTATATATTTTTTTTAAAATTCTATAAAATTTAACCTTTTTAATTCATCATTGAATTCTATAGATAAAATGATGGGCTCATGGATACCCTTACTTAGAAGTAGTATTTAAGTACTCTCTTTTATTTTTGTTTTTAATAGACGACGTTGTTAATTTTTTATTCATATTTTATTATTCACCTTATTTTTTAAAAAATACATAATTATAGAAATTTTGTTATGATTTGGGTTATCATTACAAGTATTTAAGATATGTCTTACATTATATATATATATATATATATATAATATTTTTAAATAAGATAAACGGTCAAACATAAGTTAAAAGGTCAATGACATTATCTATTAAAAAAACGAACGGATTATTTACGAATCGAAAAAATATATAGATATAAAATAAGGTACTTAGAACTTTTCAAAACAAATCAGAAATCAGAAATGTTGTTACCTTTTTAACACGTCAACAAGGAAGCATATATTTGTAAATGGTTTTTGTTGTTTTCAATAAGCTGTAGTTTTGTAATTCGTGGTCGTTCGTCCTGTGACCTACTACCGCGTAATAGTTGGTTGTACATTCCTTTTAGCAAACCTGGAATGTATTCCATTATCTAAAAGGATTATAAGCGTGTAGCCAACAATACAAAGAGGACATAACATTTATTTTTAATCGTATAAATAAAATGGTGAGAAAACATGCGTCTAGAAGGGTTCAAATCTAGTCCAAGCCGCAAACTCTTGGTAGCTCTCTGCAATTGAGCTACATATATGTGTGGAGTATGGGATTTTTATTAATTTTTAAACTTTTTTATTTTAAAATTAAACCCTGCCAAAACTTATTTTCAGATTTAAAAAATGACATGCACTTAGCCCAAAAGTGGCCAAGTAACATGATTATGTCATGAGAGTTGACGTGGCAATATTCTTGTGCCATGCCAGGTAGGATGGGCGTAACCAAAAGGTTTAGATCTTGACGTAAGTTTTAGGAGGGTTTAGTTTTAAATTAAAAATTAATAGGTTTACAAATAAAAAAGATTTGGACTATGGAGGCGATGATGTTCTCTGTTATAAATTTAGTCTTGATTTAAGAGGAAGTCGTTTGTGTGTGTGGACTATGTAGACAACTTCACCACCTAGACTTCTAAGTCATATGACAACCTTTTACATAAAGAATTTTATGCTAAGAACATGTTTTTCAATACTTCACCCGTCCTCAATAGTTATTATTGTGATGGACACTATTTTAACTTTGATCACCTATAGTTTTAGTAGTTAGAGTATGGCGAAAGAAAGATTAAATGCTTATCATTATGATACAACACGTCTTGATAACACATATTCTTTTAAGTATATATTTTTGTAAAAAAAATAACTTTTAAATATAAAATAGTGTGTAGTGATAAGTATTCTAGGTAGTTTTATCTTTTTAATCAAGTTGTCATTATATAATTCACGGTCATTCCTCGTGCAGCCATCGTAATAATTGGTTGTATAGCTAGCAAAGACGGGAATAGATTCAATTCTCTAAAAAACCATATGTGTGTAGCCGAGAGTACAAGAGGGCATTTTGGCTATAGAGGAGACTTAACCAGAAGAGTTATGTTAATTACCTTTCTAGCTACAATATTACTTTTTATTTTTTTTTCTTGAGATATGAAAGTACAAAAAGACAAGTGTAGAACCAAATCTAATTGGTCCTGATATGTAAGTCCTACAATAATGGAACTCTACGAACTAAGCTAGATCTCACAAAGTAAAGGTTCATCTCTTCAAAGATCAATTATATCTTTCTGAAAATTGTGTTAATCAACCCTAATTGGAGCTAGTAGCTAGCAATTCATTAGGTTTTCATACAGGAGGAGAAGGTTTGAGTCGTAGAAATAAGGATCGTCTAGGTCTACTCCTAGCCCTAATGCTTCCTCCATCACCGTCGTCTCCAACTGCTGCCCCATCTGAAGATCGAATTCGTCAGTGTAGCAAGATATGACAGAGGAATTGGAAGAACAAGTACCGGCCACACTGTCACTGCAGTAGATTTTGCTGCTAGGGGGTACCTCATCAGCTTGGTACACATGTAATGCTGGCGTTCCATCAAGACTGTTAGAAATGGTTGTCAGAGGAGGAGGCAGCCAAGCGACTTGTGGTTCTTGCTTGATCATCTTGTTGCAGATGGTGTCATCATCATCATCAGGGCGACCAATCGGATTGGCTGCTAGGTTGTGCAAGGCAGGATGATTGCTGCTGTTAATAACCCTATCGGTGCAGGAGTTGCAAGTGTGGTCATTGCTGTAAGTCACTTGGAAATTGGGTGGGTAGTTGTTATCCTTTTGCTGGATTTGCTTGGTGGCCTGGCAGCCCTTGTCATCTCTGTACGTGCACCTGAAGTAGCTCCTGCAACACACACACACATATACTGTGGAATATGAATCGCCTGAACATGCATGTGTACTGCTGACATATATATATTGTTGAAATACTGAAAAATATACAGACCTTGTGAAATCAGTGCCCTGGATCTTCTTCTCACCATATTTCCTCCACTGGTAGCCATCCTCATGAGGCACCGTCGTCAGTTGAAGCCACGAAGACTTGTCCGCACCGTTAATCCTGCCAAGCATAGAAACACATATAAGTCAATAATTTTGGAGTATGTAGCTAGAGAGACAGTTAGTTAATAAGATGATCTTGATTATTAATTTTGCAACGAACTCTATACGTACCTTCTTCTTTTGGCGGCTGATCTCCTAGTAGCCTTTCCTCCTCCGACCTGGCCATCTCCACCATCTGCTGCAGTGGCGGCGTTACTGTTCGCCGGAGTCACCTCTGGTTTGATCATGTTCACCGGAATAGTAGCAGGAGCCGGTGACGATGGTAGGTGCTTCATGACGGAGAGGGCGACGTTGAGGGCTCGCATCGCCTCGGTGAGGAGGCTGTAGGCCAGCTGCTGCTGCTGCTGCGAGTTAGCGTGGAGGAGGAGGAGAGGCTGGTGCGTCTTGATCAGCTCGTACACCTGCGCCACCTCCTTCATCGCCACCTCGTCGTCACCAGCTTGATGAGCAACAGCAGCAGCAGCTGTTGCTGCCGCCATTAATTTTAGCTCTCTCGCGCTAATTCCTGAGCTTAATCAGGTTCTTGATGATTAGATAAGCAGGCTGCAGATGCTGTCTGAATATATATATATATATATATGGATGGGTATTGGATATGGATTAGTAGCAAGCTGAGGCAGGTGCGCTATCGTACGTTTGTACGTAATAAATTCTGGGCTCTCTCCAGGAAAGACGATCGAAGAAGATGCCTGGAATCAATCGACTTATTGTCTCTCAAAACTCCTTTCTTTTACTTTCTTTCTTTCAAGTTTTACCAAATATACATATATGCTTAGCCTGCTAGTGCTATCCGTAATACTCGCTTTAATTCGGAAAATGACGATTGCTTGTACTTTTGTAGTCAACGTTGACGAGACCGACGTGCTCACGTGCCACCCAAGCATGTAACACATGTTTGCATCTTAATTCACTAATTCTTCACTGGGGCCTGACATTACATCTGAGAATTCATTCAGTCCATTTCTTATTTGCAAGCGACAGAAAAAAAATTTAAATCAACCCAATCGATATCTACATTTGAACAAGTAGTAATACACAAACTGTATTGCCCGCAACAGAGAATTTCATTCCGATTAATGATGGTGACCCTGCAGCTGCGAATTAATCTGCACGTACATACAGATCGAGAGAGTTTCAGTTTGTACATAATTTGGTCAGAATCAGCACGCGTGCAATCAGACAAATTATGGTTCAGAATTCTTCAGAGTTTCCTCAGCAGCTAGCTATATATATAGGAGAAACAAACAGGATCAATCAATTGATCGCCATATTCAAACTGATGATCAGGTTAACTGAGATCATCTATCAGCTAACGCGGATCGATCAATTATATATACTAGAAAAAGACGTAACGCTCGCCGCACATGCGTGCTACAATTAATTTGTATATACAGTACACATGAGAATATAGATGATGCACTTGACCTTTTTAACACTTTTGACCATTGATCTTATTTAAAAATTATGTACAAATATGTAAAATTTAAGTTAAATTTAAAATATATATAATAATAAATCAAATAATTAATAAATCTATATTTTTGAATAAGACGAATAGTCCAACGTGTTTAAAAAAAATCAATGGTGCCATGTATTAAAATACCGAGAGATTGTGTATATATATATAGATAAAATATTATACCTCCATTTTTTAGTTTATGCCGTTAACTTTTGAGTCTAAGTTAGACCATTCTTCTTATTCGAAAAAATCATGTGATTTAATTTATTACTAGATACTACATAGATTCCTTATTTGATCAATAATATATATGTCTAGATTCATTAGCATCAATATAACTCTAGGTAATATTAGACAATCTTAAATTGTAAAATAGAGCTAATACACTTTAAACATGACTTATAATTTTATATTTATATATAATTTTTAAATAAGACGAATGATAGCAATAAAAATCAATGGTGTTAAACTGGAGGGAGTATATGGTGTCAGTCTGGCCATCAACGGAGATCGTCGGAACACTCCAACGAAACTTAAATTAAGCGCGTTTGATTTGTGCGTAACATATCCGACTAATATCCTAGCTACTACTAGTAAATTTACTACTGTACTTTACGAGCTAGCTAGATATGCATGACCGAAAGCGGCTTTTCTGTCACGTTTCCGTGTTATGGTTACCGCAAAAAAAAAAAGTTATAGGGGTGATTGCTTAGGTTTGATAAAAAAACCAAACGGTATATTTACAAATAAAAATAATTTATTAATAAAGATTATATATGGCATTCAAAAATCAATGTTGAAAAATAAGCTTCAATGAAAAACTTTAAATATAACTTTAAATTTAAGATTAAAAATTTAAATTTAAATTTATAAGTATAAGTAAAAGTGAAAGATCGACGGTGTATATGTGCCGGCTAAAAACCCCGTCTGTGTTGGGTTTCATCCTGCTGGTGCAACACTTGGAGCAGAAATGAGTGATGACCCCTCCTTATCACCGTGGAAAAAAAAAAGGACTTGAGCTGACTCAATCCAAGTTATAGAATCAACAAACCCATTAATCTGAAAATCAATATGGACGTGTGGATACCCAAATCAATGAACACAATATGCCCACGTCGATACCTATCAGCAAAACCATCACAATAAAAAAGAGAAGATGTGAATCACAAATCCCAAAATAAGAAACCAACTTCTAAAATCAGTAGCACGCAAATGTCACTATGCCACCATTGCTGGATTTTGCATACTGTAGCCCTTTTTAAAAACATATTGTACAAATAGATCCCTTTTAAACAAATTTTAGGAATAGACTCAATGCTCTCCACCACGCATCATGCAGCCAAACTTGAGCGTCACGGTCCCATGTCAATTGACGCCAATACTGGTTGACTGGGTTACGCTCGGCCGAGCTGGCGCTAATGTGGCAGGTGGGGGCGCTACACTTCCTGGCGCCGACCGGGTCGGTACCCATTTTCCCCTCCCTGGACCCTTCCCACTCTCCTCTATTTTTTTTCCTCCTCCAGCGTGAGGTGCCTTCCTCTCTCACCCCTCTCACCAATACCACCCAAATCCACTCAATACACAATTATTTTGCTTTTTTTTTGGTAAAATCACAAAGTAACTTCTTCTCCTCCTATTCCCTCGAATTTTTTTCGATTTTATTGGTCAAATTTATAGATCGGAGCAAGATAGAATTGGAAAATAGTTGGTTCTAGCAAATATAGTGTGAAATGCTCATTTGTTTTGGTGGGATTTGATAATGTGATGGATAAACTTTTAGATCTGTGCATACATGAATACATAGATACATATATGTATGTATATAATTAATAACGAAGCCTCTTATCTTCGTACGGGACATTAAAGGATGATATATAATAATTAGCTCGTCAAGGCATGAAGTTAATTATCGATCGCTCTCAACCAACAACGACGGTACGTCACACGAAATTCGTCATGCATGCATATGCCAACTGGATTCTCGATCACGTGATTTAGACGACAAACAATTACATTACGTACACAAGCAAGGATCAGGAGAAGAGGGACGATTGTAATTGTGACATCAGATGGGCGTTGTTCGTGCTGACGCTGGATCATCCATGATACCTCTATCCCTAAATATTTAACGTCGTTAACTTTTTTATATACGTTTAATTATTCATCTTGTTTAAAAAATTTACATAATTATTAATTATTTTTATATTATTTTATTTATTATTAAATATACTTTAATACATATATATAGTTTTACATATTTTATAAAAAGTTGAATAAAACAAATGATCAAACATATGTCAAAAAGTTAACGGAGTTAAATATTTAGGAACGAAGGAGTATATATCTATAGATTCAGCAATTAATATTAGTAATGCAACTTGTAGCGCGTCATGTCAGGACAGGATCATCCCTCGATTTGCCCTCCTCACTTTTCAACCTTAATTAGTGCATCTTCTCCCCTCTGGTTGGCTAAAACCTTTTTTTTTTTTGTTTTCTTTCCTCTGAAGATAGTCATCGACGGCTCCATCTACCAGTCGGCCTTAATTTGTCTTTTTGGATCAGTTAATTTGAGCCCTCATTTCAGTCCCTACCGTATATAATCAATTGTAAAACTTGCTTTAATTTCAACAAAAATATATATTGTATGCAGAATATGTACAAGTAGCTATAACTTTCGGTTGGCATACATACACTCCAGGCACGTTCAGCTAGAGTTATATTATACGACACGTAAAAAATAGTAATTGATTGCTACATGATTAATTAATTATTAATTATAAAAAATAAAAGATATAGTAATATGATACTTTTAAAGCCACTTTACTATAACTCTTTTTAAAAAACATACTATTAAGCCGTTCAGAAAAAGAAATCTGGTTAGCCGGGGAGAAAAGAACTCGGGACCATCGTTCCTGCAGGATATAGATGCAGGGGGCGGTCAGGTCGCGCACTACCCGCGTGTGAACTCTTGTGATGCAGCGTGCATTCAGATACTGCATGCAGTGCATATATTATGCATGAAGCAATCTTTGTGGACTGTGGGGGCGCCATATCGACTCAACCACTAAACACTTCAAATACCTGGTGCCATGCATATGCACGATATGTTTTTACTCAAACCAACTGTTTATTTTCTATAGTGTGCAAATTATGTGAGCTTTATATATTTTTTTATGGATTTGTTAAGTGATGCGATGAAATATCGTATAAATTTTGTGACCTTCGGATATGCTCCAAGATGCATGCACCATGGGCACATGGCACTTTTCTTCATCTCTAGTGAACTCCGACGATTTAGCGTTCCAGGTTAGGTAGGAGCAGAGGGGACGTGTCACGACTAAAAATTTATCTAATTCCAAACAATTTTGTGCATTAAGTTCCAGACGATATATATACACATGCGCGGTGGGCCGATAGGCTGACATGCACTAGTGGTGGAACGGTGGGTCTCAGACCAAACTGACGGTTTAACCAGAAAAATCAGAAAAATCTAGAACCAGTAACTTGGTGGTTTGGTTCTCTCAAAGATGGTTCCCATCATCGAACCAGTAAAAAACGAGTGAACCGGACAATTTTTTCCATGAACCGACAATTATTTAAGTATCGACTAGTTTTTTAATTTGTCTTATAACAATATTGCATTATGAATTTATTATTTTGCCATATTATAATTTTTTGTTTGATGTTGTAGTCATGTAATAATAGATATATAGTTTATTTATACATATTTTATAAATTTGTGATGGTTGTATATTAAAAATAGAGTTTTTTTACCATCTTTAAAGAAAATATCTTGAGATACTAAAATTTTTTTGGTACCTTGACCTACTTTTCAAGGATGATAAAATAGTTCTTAAAAATAATATAATATTATATTAATAAATAAAAACCGGCAATTCGACTAATGACCCAGTTGTTCATCTGGTGAACCTCCAGTCTGGTTTTTTACTATGGTCACGAGAGGAGAGGAGGGCGGCGGAGCAAACGGGACGGACAGGAGATCAATGCGCCTTCCTTGTGTGCGCCCTAGCGCCTGTCCTTTTCTGCCTGCTTGGGCTGCTTTCAATTCAATTCGTTTAGGCCTTGAATTTTGGGTTGTGGGCCGAAATCAATTAAGGTTGGTGACAAATGTTTTTAACAATTCTGGGAATAGGATCATCTGAGCACCTATTAACTTATCGACGAATCCAACTTTCGACCTTTAACCGAAAAACCAGATACAATGGTCCTACAACTATTAAAACTAGTGCAAAATAAGTCCCAATATGGTTTGGATAATAGTTTTAACTGACGTGACATCTATGTGGCTATATGGCTAATTTGACTTGTTATTCATTTGACGTGGCACATGTAGCAAAACTTAACAAATAAAAAACAAACCAAAATATGTGGGCCCACATGGTAGTCGAATAATAAAACTAAAAAATGGTGGGACTCACATGTCAGTGGGCCCACTTTCTCTACCTCATTCCCTCTTTTCTCTGTCCACAAGAATTTGCCAGAGACAGGGGAAGTCGATCTGGTGGTGGGTATCGCCACAGAGGATGTAAATTTTTACTAATTTTTATATTTTTGCTTTCAGTATCACGTAGGACGAAGACCAAGTCAAACCAGCCACATATGTGTCACATCATCCAAAACCGCCATATAAACCGCTAAGGGATCTCGTCTACACCAGTTTTGATAGTTGGGGGACATGTTGTATCTGGTATTATGGTTCAGAGACAAAAATCTAAGTCGCTATCAAGTTAAGCGATCTCAAATGATCTTATTCCATAATTCTGCCTGATTGGGGTGCTTTCAATTCATTTGGGCCATGGATTTTGGGCTGTGGGCCGAAATCAATTAAGGTTGGTGACAAAAGTTTTTTTTTTAATAAGGTGACAAAAGTTTTTAACAAGGAACTTTTGTACTACTCCCATACAAGAAACAACCAACTGTAGATAATCATCGCCTACCCCAGTAGATTAGAGTAACAGCCAGATAAATTTACTAATTTACTGTCAGACATTTCCTTAATCTTACATTACTACAAGTATTTAACAGCTGCCTGCTACATTAGCCTTTTCCTCTATCACGTAAGTACTCGTAGATACAGAAACGCCAATTCAGTTCTTTACACCATTCAAGCACAAAAATCTGGCTTGAATCTAAATGCAAAGAAAAAAAACAGTATACATAATGCTGCCAGTAGTATATCACTACGGGAATCTGATCGATCACCACATCTCACATCCCCCAATATAAACTTCATCCGGCACTAGACACAGGCACCATCTAAGAGTTTCCTCCACCCCAAGTCAAAATCATCACAAGAACTGGAAGTACTCGATGCATCTGGACTGACCGATCGGCAGCAATGTCCTTGACAGAGCACCAGTGGCACTGGGTGAAACACTTGCTTCTGCATGTTGATCGTCAACCTCCATCTTAACCGGACCGTTGCTTGTTGGTGTAGATGACCATGTGTCTGCCCACTGAAACTGGCGAGTGTAGGTGTTCCTGTCAGGCTGCTGATTGGAACTGTACGACTGAATGCTCGGTGACAACAACGAAGCTGATGATGACAAGAATGTGGGTTGTTCACTGGTTGCGCAATGCGAGTTGAAGCAGATGGATATGGCCTTCCTCGAAGAGGACTGCGCAGCAGAATCTGGAGTACTGCCTACAATCTTGGAGCTGCTATTGCAGGTGTGGTGGTTGAAGTAAGTGACTGAGAACAATGGTGGGTCATTGGTGTCCTTCTGCTGGACTTGTTTCGTAGCAGGGCACTTCATGTCGTTCTTGTAGGTGCATCTGTAGTAGAACCTGCAAACAGAAAGACATGGTCCCTTAACTTTTTTGCCGGAAATGCTAAGAGCAGGTACTATGTAGAGTACTTATGTAGCGGTGTTCAAAAGCACACAAATTTTGATTCTGTGTGCTGCTGCAGTACACCAGCTTTAGCTGATATTTGTTTGGAATGATGGTGACTACACTAAAATTAACTCCTGTCTGTTCCAGCATACAATGAAGTTCCGTTTTTGCCATCAGAAAACTTAGTTGATCTGCATACTGGTACTAGAATTACATAGTTTTTTTTTCCAATACGTCACTAAATTACTATTTTAGAACATTATTTACCTAGTGACTGAAGTCTGAAGTCAGCACTATCGAACATTCTTACTATATTCCAAGTTGAAGGTTGAACAACACATTCTTCAACTCATCTTCACGCAATTGCACCTTTAGGGTACCAACTTGTGTTATTCTTCTTAACCAGTTCTTGATTTTTGTACTTTACAGTTTGCATACATATGTGCAGTGCCATCCACTGTAACTAACCTTATGTTAAGACAGGAGGGAAAACATTTGTATAGTTAAATCATGTCTCTTTTGCATTTTCCCCATGAACATTGAATCTACCTAAATTAGGCGGAGCGGTTGTCAACACATACTTTTCAGACCTTCCCTCAATTACCTTCTCCAAAAAGAAACAACCGCATCTATTAGCAAGCTCTTGTGAACTAACAAGGGTGTCTCCCCTGGGCTGCATGCCAATCAGGCTTCAAGGAAGTGAAACGGACTAACAGAGTTTGTCAAGACTGTCGGCATGCGGACCAATGTTTGTAAACTTGAAGCAAACAAAATGTGCTTGAAAAACACAAGTAGTACTTATTCTGATAGGAAAATATTAAAAAACAAGCAAGTCGCCGATGATAGGCAATAAAAGAGAACCACTTGCATCCTTTTTATTTATATGGTGTCACTTTTCAAATTTTTATTCGTCTTGTTGAGTTGTCGATTGCCAAAGAGATTTGCCGCTTTGAAGGTTCTTTTCCTATGGTCAACTTTCTATCATTTTTAATCTTGCTCACTTAAGGCATCTGCCGACATGTGCCCTTGCAATTGTAACAAGAGGTGACTAGAAGACAAACGTAAAGCCTAATTTGTGTCCACAGAACACGAGATTGTTCTTTGCAACAACCCAAATCAATGCATTGGCCAAACCATCTGCTCATATACAGATAATGGACACAACATTCGGCATCCACATGATCTGGGTTATAGTAATCCACCAGCTACACAGACAAAGACTACAGATTGGCCCCAAAAATGAGGCTCTTGCTATATCCATAAATATTTAAGAAATGTGAACATGAGAACTCAGTTAAATGAACAGATGTAATCTCTAGTTCTCTGGTGGGTTTGTTCATCTGTTTCAACTGAAATTCGATCAAGATTTAAACTCTAAGCACACATGTGGAGCTTGTTAACAGCTCTATTGGACCGCCCTCATACACTTTGGTTCTGGAAGAAATTGGTGAGTAAGGGCTGTCTTACCAGAACTACCTAAAAGGCAAAAACTATAGAAACCAAGATGGCATGAAGTAAATTTTCCTGCCAAAGTATAAAGGGGAAAACTTGAAATTCATTCACCTAATGCAACTACTCTGCATGTCCTTAAAATTAGCTTGATGAGTCATCTTAAATTAACCGCTCTTCAAATTGTAACCATGGAGGAAGTAAAAATACGATCTTTCAGGGGAACAGATGCATGCATGAATTTGGGGGAAATTAAGAAATGGAGGAAGGAAGGGTAAGAAGGTGGTACCTTGGGTAGTTGGAATTGGAGAGCTTCTTCTCGCCGTACTTCCTCCACTGGTGGCCGTCGTCGTAGGGCGCGTAGGTGGCCGTCGTCCATGTCCGCTCCTCCTTCCTGGCGCTGTCACAATTAACCCACAGATCGAAGAGAGCAGGGAAACGAATCAAGAAAGTAGAAAATGGGAGAGAGAGCTTTTAATTTGCTGCAAAGAGATCGAGGAGGAGGGTGGTGCTACTCCTGCTTGAACTTGATACCTGAGCCTCTGCTGCTGCTGCGGGGGCGTCGTCGTGGTGGATCCAAGGTCGATGGGGTAGGAGGGAACAGAGTCGAGTGCCATCTTGGAGATTTGATTTTGTGGGGGCCGTGTGGTGGTAGCGAAGAGGAAGAAGAGGAAGGAGACGAGGCCTGGGAATTGGTGCTGCGCTGCTCTGACCGCTTTTATTTATAGCCGCATTAAACAACGACGGCACAGATGAGAGGCGCCTTCGTTCAGTTTTCAACGTTAACACGCGTCACCCTCTCCCTCTCCCTTCCATTTTTTTACGCCTCATTTTTTTTCCCACGAATTTCTTTGACGTTTCTTGTGGCTCATTCTATATATTACAGGCTAGTAATTGTATTTCTACATTTTCTTATTAAGTCTAATCGTACGTAACATAAGATTACGATCTAAACTGCTTTCAGAACTTTCTAAGAGAAGAATGGATATGTCATCGACACATCGTATAAATATTTCGAGCAAAATACATCCGTGATCCTTAAACAGCCGTTACACTTGGGAGCGAATATTACTTAGATTCGTAAACTTTTAAATTGCACAGCTATGTCCTTAAACTCGAGAGCAGATGCTATTTAGATTCATAAACTTAAAATAGCATATCTAAGTCTACCATGTTGGTTTAATGAATTATAGCCGATCCAAACCTTATTGGACTGAAGTTTGACATAATGTTGGTATTTTTTTTTTACAAATTTGTTTGCATGACTAGAAGAAATATATAGCAAACAACATCCCAAAAAATAGTAGGAGCAAAAACAAAAATCGTACAAAACATAGACAATGGTAATATTGGACATATTAAAGTAGAGGCTATAAAGAAATTGCCCTTAAATTTTACAATTCCTTTTGGCATGCTATAGGTTTCACGAATACTAATGATATTATTTCAATATAGTAAATGTGTAATGACTTAGATCTAATTAGTCATAAAACTTTTCCCAAAAGGAAAATAAAATAAAATATATCAATTAAGTACACGGTCATTTACTAGTGTCTATATTATAAGGAACAGGAAGCTATAACGAAGATGAAGTGATCAACTACGGAGGCTGGCTCAATGAATTAAGGGTGTGTTTGGTTTGGGGATAAGTTAGAATGGGTTAGACCCATTCCTGTTTTTTTGGTTTAGAGCGGTTTCATTTTTCTGTTTGGATGAAGGGTTAGAGCGAGCATGTTTTCTGTTTGGTTAGAGAGATGAAAATAGATGGAATGAACCTATCCTGTGTTTGGATGGATGAATTTTGGTAGGACAAGTAGGTAGAGTAACCTCCTCATATGCAAAGGTGAGATTACCTCCTCACAACAAATATGTGAAGTTACCAACTGAGTTTACAAACTGAGAATAGTTACGTGCATGCATCAATACATCAATTCTTCACACATAAATAGTATTTTTAAAACATTGACAAGCCAATTAATCCACGTTCTAAGTAATATAAGGATAATAATCACAAATTATTTTTCTTTTGCCAATATGTCTTTTGGCTATCAACAAGCAACAAATGACACGGTTGAACAATCGATCAAACTTTGAAATGGATGAAATTCGCACGAAATGTTAACCGCTTGTTGTATGGTACTGCCGATTTGCAGATGTTGGAGTGATGAGAGGATGCATCATATTCATCTAGAAAGACCTGTACATCAATGAAGGGCAGCAAGAAATGCTCGTCGGGTGCCTCAGCTTCATCTCCCTCCTTGGCAGCCTCGACACGTCATCGGCCTCGCCGCCGCCGTCTTCCGATAGCGAGGACGAGGCGCAGGAGGTGAAGAGGAGAGGAGGGAGGGGAGCACCTGATGCCAGCACCGATCTATTCCCTGTCGCCGCCGCAGCCTCCTCTCCTCCCCTTGTCGCTGTTGAGCCGCCTACGAGGAAGAAACGCCGAGGGGGAGAAAAATCGCGAGCGGAGGAGGGAGATGCGGTCTATGCACCGGTGATTTTTCCGGAGAGTTCACCCTTGCGTGGGCCCTCTTCACGCGTGCCCGCGCACGCTGCTGGGTCGGCTCGGTCCGGCAAATTTTGCCGGATCATCCCACCCCGAATCTGGCTAGAATATTCCCTCCTAGGTCCGACCCACTCCTTCCGACTCCCAAACCAAACAAGGGCAAAACCGGGTTGGCTCCATCCCAACCCATGAAATCTCCCCAACCAAACACATCCTAAACTAATGGTATTGTCAATGCAACTCCATGTGCAGGACAGCTCATGCTCTACATTTCTTTTCGTTTCATACAGTCTTCCAGATTGGTCTTATATTACTTTGTTAGTTAAAAAAAAATAAAAGGAAGAGTGAAGCTTCAATATAGAAAAATCTTGGGTTTGGTGAATCAATCCTACCGGCACAGGATAGGAATCGATCAAGTGATTATAATAATCATTCCCTTTAGACAATCTTCCACCAATAGTCTTTTTTAAAAGCAGTTCCACGACAAATCATATAACTATAAAAAAAGGAAGACGAACAAGTCTTGTTAATGACTCATGATGTAAACTAGTGTACTAGCTACCATGAAAATGACATTATGGGAAGGAAATGATATACCATTTGGATTTTTCGGAGCAATGTGCCATTAAAAATATAAACAGTCCTGTCAGTGACCTAATATTTCTTTTCAACCTTCTTAAATTCATATTTTATCAAGGATAGCAAAAACTAATGTTTGAATTGTCACAGACTTATTAATTATCACGCCATATAATTCTTCACAAATTTCTGTTGTATCTATATCTTAACAAGTTAGAACAAATATATAGTTGGGCACACTTCTCCAATTAAGTTCAATCCTGATGCTCCTAAACCTAAGCACTGAACAAATATTGAATTATATATTTAAGTATACACCATTTTGTTCATAGATTATCAATAAAGTTATAATGAATATTTTGATTTGACACTGGCAACAGAACTAAGATGTTTTGATACGAAAAAGGTGCCTATATATATGTGATTTTTAATCCCAAAAGAAAAGGACAAAAAAGTACTCTATATCAACTCTACTTGAAAACAAATCAATTGGCTGCAGAGACCATTTGAGCTGTTCGAATTTTCAACTCTACTTTGTAGCAGAGATAATAAAGCATCAGTTTCAATTTAACCATCTTCCAGCTGACAGCTGACGACCAATTAACTAGCATGAATTAAAAACTTCACTGTCAAGGACCACAAAGCAATAGAAAAAATATAGACTTTTAAAACACCGCAGTGTAATATTTTAGTCATTTAAGGTTGTGGCTATAGTTGTGGCCGCATCACCTCAAAGAATTATTTTGTTGAGATATATGAGAGTTGCTAGAGTAATGAGAGCTGATGACTTTCTGGTGACAAATTCAGACACTACGGCTTTAGTTTATTTGGTTTGATGGGGCCAGATCAAATAGCAGAGATGATGATTCTGCAGAAGATTTTTCCAGCACATCTGCATACCTTTTCTTACAATAAACATATATACACTATGAATATCTGAACACAGCTAGCACATTCATTCAGGTTATGATTTTTTAGATGTGAAGATCCAAGTTTCAGAAGAAATTTTGCAGCATAACTAGTACAATACAAATCTCTTGCATCCTTTCATTGAGCAATTTTTGGTGTCCATGTCTCATTTTGGAGGCAATTAGGCATTAAGAGTTGGTTCCCATGGTTAAGGAAAAAAACACAACAAAAGAATTTCTAAAGGTACTGTATTTTTGGTATAAAATTTTGATATGACTGAAAAATATGATAACCTCGGATAAAAAAACTGTTTTCCCCCTGTCATGAGAGTAGCTATAGCAGAAGACATGAACAATGGAACAAGTGTTCTGTAAAAAAAAGTTATTTCCTATTAAACTAGTGCAGTGGAACTTATTACCGGACTAACATTAGTTTAATTGAATAATTAATCATGGCCTAATGGGAGAAAACAGACGGCCGACCTAGCTGAAAGTGCTTGCTTTGCATTGCATGTTCTGTTCCCGCGCAATTTGATCAATCTTAATCGATCTACTCGAGAAGCATCTACCTGCATCTCCAAATCAATTATCCTATATATCTACGTATCATTCTGGCGGTGTGATGTTTCCTGGAACCTCCCACCACATGATTACTGATCAGTTTCGTTCATTGCCACAATTGCCAAGCTGTAATACTCGATGTAATCGTTTAATTTGTTGCCTAAATCCTATCAAAATTTTGGTATTTTTTTAAGAGTGGAAGCTTAAAAAAGTACCAGGTGTTTGGTAAGGTAGCATTAGAAAAATTAGGTTTGGTTTGTCGATTTCCAAATTTTGATAAGGTTGAAAGCGCCAAGAAAGAGAACGGGCTCCTATGAGCAATTTTACGGTCCAATAAAAAGTACCTCGAGATACTTTTTATTGAACCGGAGCAAATCTTATGTACCGTTAGATCCAATAATCAGAAATAATTTGGTACCACGAGGTACCGGTACCTCGAGGTACTTTTTATTAGACTGAAGCAAATCTCTATAAAATATGCTTCAAAATTTTCCGTAGGTTGGCTCTTGGGTATATACTTAGCATATACTATTTTCGTCCTACTATAATAAGTGACTTTTGGTAATGTAATGCATAATCAATTTTTTATATATTATAGGATAAAGATAGTAAAACTTCTTCTGGTTTTAGTTGCTTTTCTTTGTTACAATAAGCGCTAAGCAATTTTACGGTCCAACAAAAGTAACATCATGGGATCTAACATCGCACATGGCTTACTCTTTCCAAAAGAAAGAGATTATTGGTTCTAAAGACGACAAACATGGCAACTAAATACGCAATATGGGCCGGTACAGATGGACTTGAGAACAGCAATACCCATGTGTAGGGATCGATCGAAGTGGTTAAGTTATTGTCAATTCACAAGTTGATTTGGTTTAGGCTTCCTAGCTAATTAATTAATTATTTGGTTCACTATTATGCAAGTAGCAACCATTCAGAATGAAGCTTAGCTAGAGACACGACAGTGTTGGCAAATTTATACTAATTATAGCATTATGATGATTATTATGCAGGTCGCAGTCAGTCCAACTATACTATATTTTTGCAGTCATGTGGCTGCAATGGGTACTGAAATATATACTAACTTGGTCTCTATATATTATTATACGGCGGACGAGAAGGATGGGTCTCTATATATACTAACTTGGTCTCTATATATTAATGTTAGCGCGAAAAAAAGTTTAATACCTGTATCTTTTCGTTTCTACTTATGTTTATAAACCAAAATTTAAATTTTTAATTTTTAAATTTGATTTTGGTATTTCACTAAAGTTTATTTTCTACCCTTGGATTTTAGATGCCAAGAATATATATATATATATATATTATTCACAAATATTTTTTTATTTACAAATACATGTTTTTTTTATAAAAACCAAACAATCACCCCCTAAGTTGGGAGGTACAGAGTAAAAGGATAAAATTAAAAAAAAGTATCGGAGGATGGTTCGGATCGCATAACCAGGACTATCACCCTCATCTTTTCGTTTATGCCTATAAATCAAAATCTAAGTTTTCAATCTTAAATTTAGAGTTAATTTAGAGATTATTATTGTAGTTTATTTTCCAGCTTGACTTTTAGACTACTAAGAACACTAAGAACACGTATAAAAAATTTTATTCATAAATTATTTTTCATTTATAAAAATATGTCGTTTTGCTTATTTCTCCAATAAACCAAAAAATAGGCACATATAACTTTAACAGTTTGATCATTTATCTACCGCTGAAATAAGGTAATTAGTGGATAAAATATATGCTACAGTTATTTTAAACAACAGTCATTGTAGTGTGTGCTATGGGGCAGTGCTTTGTGCTTTGAACGACCTAAGCAATCACTTTTTAATTCAATAGTTACTATAGGCTGTTTATGTTGTAATAACTATAGCCACTGGAGGTGATCTCAATTGTTCGTACTTGGAACATACGTTAAAGAGGACTGATTATTGCTTAGTCTTGTTTGTAGCCTGTGATTAAGACAGCTAGCTAATGGGTGAAAGTTGTCAACTATATGCATCAGCTGGCATTGCAAAATTTTCTTTGGTTTCTATTAATTGATTTGTGTTTTTTTTTCTAGTGCCATTTTTTTTGCACCGCTTGAAGCCTGGACGTAGAACCAAAGTTTCAAATATCATTTTATATTGATCTCAAAAATAAATAAAAGTTAAGCTCATTTGGGAATGTTTTTTTTTGGTTGATAAAAATCCCCACCACGGGCCCATGGGGGAGTTTCTGTTTAAATGGGCTGAAATATACATGGTTTAACAAGGAAGGGAAGTGTGGTTTACTGTTTTTGAGGTCCAACTGCTCCAGCCTAGTAAATAGGCCCATCCCATCCCTCAGAGATCCAACTAGAGCCCGGGAGAGAGCCCACTGGTATGGCAGTCACTGCTTAGGAAAAAAAAATCCACTTCTGGTCCTATGGCTATGGCGAGTTTAAAAATCGTCCTTTGACCGAAAAATCAGATATTATCCATCCCTGATCTGTTATTTTCCCTTTATGAGAGGTCCTAAGGCCACGTTCGTTCACTCCCATAAGTTAATTTACCCTCTCTTTTTCTGCGCGTACGTTTCCCAAATTGCTAAACGGTGTATTTGTTGTAAAAATTTTTTATAGGAAAATAAGCATATTAATCTATTTTATATTATTTTAATAATTAATTAATCATGTACTAATCTATTACTGCGTTTTCCGTGCCACCCCCATACCAAACGAACACGGCCTAAGACTGTGTGAATCCAATTTTGTATGACGTGGCACTTTGACCGGAGTCGTCCTGGCTGAATCAGCAAGGTAGTTGGGTGATAAAAATTGGCATCAACTCACATCGTTCATCCAATCCCTATTTGGAAAAAAAATGTATCGTAGCAACGTCGAGGCGAGGGTTTGGCGGTGGCGGCTCAGAGGAGAGCATTGCTGTGACCATGACGAGCTCGAGAAGCAACGGGTAGTCTTCTTCTTCCCGCCCATCTTACACCTCTCCCGTCCCCTATCGGGTTAGTCCACTGAAGTACGAACCCACGGTGATGTGTCAGTGTCGCGCGAAGGCATCACGGTGGATCTCCTAGAGCAATGACAACCCTGGTCGCTGCTTACTTTAGTGTCACATTGCTTGAGTATAAAAAAGTCGCTGCTTTGCTTGAGTATTGTTGTATTTTTTGTTGTATCGGCGTTCCAAATCCGGAGCAAGTTGGGAGCTATTTGGTTTTTTGGTGCAGGTGGGAGGGTTCAAAAGTGGACTTTTTTCCTCGCTGCTTAGGGAATATTGCATCTTGGCCCAATACAGCACTCCTAACATTTTACGTATCAGTCCCTGCGTTTCTCCATCTTCTTCCCCTGTAGTCCTTCTTCCTCTACCTCCACCACCACGCCGCACCGCCTCCTCTCCTATGGTCTCTCCGCGCTAAACCCTTAAACCTACAGGCCAGAATTTGCCTTTTTTTACCCAGCTCAGGAGTAGTCCGGTAGGGTCACAGCGGATTGTTCCTGTCTGTATTTGATTCATGAACTGTGTAGAGCAGAGCAAATTGCCCGCAGGGCTGATCTTTTCTGGCGACTACAACCTGGAACGGGTGAGAACACCCTGCTCCTTTTCCTTTTGGTATTTTGTTTTTTGAAGAAATTTCCTTTTGGGATTGTAATGGTAGATTTGGTGGTGGGCAAGACAAGAGCATGGGAACAGTCAATCCATCCAGGTTGCAACATTTTCATCTAAATTCTGAATAATTTCACTACACTAGCGCCTTGTAAACTAAGCTAAATAAGCACTGCACGGGCTCTCAGGCTCAGGCTCAGCTCAGAACAACATATCCTGGTTTGCTATATGTTCCTTCTGCTCTGTATCTGTGTCACCATGTGTGTACAGGACAGCTTTCCCATCCATTCTCAACAATTGTCTATCTACTTGTACTCTACCTAGCTACATCTTCACTCACAATGGGAACTTGGATTTGTTACCAACACACACACACACACCAGTGATTGTGTTTGCATCCATTATTGCCACCTCTTGCGTGTGTGAAATTTAGATGAATGCATGCCCAAGTTATTGCAAATGCTTCTTCAATTCATACCAGAAAAGCAATCCACGAAAATATATTGGTGACTGTGACTCTAGCTAGTAGTTGGTTGTAAATAAAACTGGGGAAAAAAATGGAGAGCTGGAAAATTATACATGGAAAGAAAATTTCAAATATTGTACTCCTAAAACTAAAGGTGTTTACATCTTTTATATCCATTCCATTAATATCTTATTCAGTATTTTACGTGGTGCAATAACCGCAAACCTCACCGAGAATCACTTTTCCATATCTGACACGGTGACACTGTACTTCTGCCAACCCGGCCAAAAAGAAAAATCCAACATTGTATTGGCGTTGCAACATGAGTATCTACCATATAGGATTTCTAATTTAGGTATTAATTATACACACACTTCTTTCAAGTTTACTTAGTAACGAGCAAGTTGCTTCCTCTTTTTTTTTTCTTCTTCTTTTTTTGCCAGGTACCAACTTATGATAACAATACATCCTGAACGAACTCCAAGCTAGCTTATATCTGACACCAAGTCATTATCCCCATATGCATATTGGACTTTGCTCACATCTTATTGAATCATCGAACATCCAATGCTCAGAATCCAATGGTGAGTTCATACTAAACTTGAAGGCTCTTTCCATTTCATATTCTATTGAATACTCTGGAATAGTTGGCACACACAAGTTTTCAAATCTTTCTCTCGAACTCCATGGCCTTCGTGTTCAAGTGTAGGGTTATTGCATTTGGTTTGATTATAGATTCTGTACTATGATGGATGGTCTCAACAACATATGGATTGGCCATGCCATCTCCCCTACATGTATGTTGGCCATAATAGTCAATGTTGAACAACCTTGATGTTCCATTTCCACTGGAATCCATTTGTTGCACTGTCTTTGTAGTAGGACAACCCTGCACTTTACTATTGGCACACCTGTAGTAGCTCCTGCTTAAGCAAATGAGCTCATTAGATGTATATATTTTTCAGTTGCATTTGAAAACTATGAAAGTGCAGAGGAGATGCTTGATGTAGGATCGAACAAGATCAAACAAACCTACCAGAGGGGGGGTGAATGGTAGGGAAAAACAAAACCCAAAAATCTTTCGCGGAATAAAGGATTACCTCTGTCGAAAAAATTGACGAAGACTTGCTACCTTAATCACGTCGCTCCTGTGTCGCCGCTACCTTGATCGTGCCGCTCATGTGCCGTCGAGCAGATCATCGAATCGCGCCACTCCTATGACGTCGATCGGATCATCGGAATCCAAAAAATCACCAGTAGATGAAAGTCGAAAACGTAGATTGAATGATCTTGACTTTATTGCATCAACTGGTATTTACAAAGTGCACCAACAGCACTCCTATCAAAATCGTCGATCTAGAATCAACAACTAAGTCTCACAAAAGCACACTGGGGGCATACCCCTCGGTCTCTATTTATATCGAAAAGTCTATCACCAAATAGGAGTAGGACTTCTTATACTAATATGGCTCATCTCTTAGTTTTCCTAATTAAATCCAACATGCCAAAATCAGGCGTGCTACAGTAGTCCGACTGCTACAGTACCCGCCGCGCTACAGTAATCCGGGTCCGCTACAGTAATCCGATCCGGTTGCTACAGTGCCGCGCGCTACAGTAACGGCGCTGCTACGGTGTCCGAACCTGTAGCAAATTCCTTTTCTTTTCTCATCCAGTTTTGATCCGATTTACTTCCCGATTTTTTCGGCGCTTACACATACAACATGTGAAGCCCGTTACGATTTCATCCCACACGGTGTTGCTCCACCATGTGCCAACTCGCATTCAATATCGTCACCCGGCATTCTCGATCGTCCGGACCTCAGCTCCTCACTGAGCCTAGTCACGATCCCACCGCCATTGACCGATATTGACTTCAAGTCACCTGCACAACTAGAGACAAACCAACCGTTTCCGAGCACAGATATCGCAACCTGACTCACATTAGTTACACACACTCGCACCAACACCTTAATTGTTTCCAAACCAAATTCAATTTATAAACCAAATGGCAAGCCAATTATTCATCAGAAAATATTAATCATGCTTATGATCTTACACTTGATAGATTGAATTTAGTGAACCATCCGTTCATTGTGACTATGCGATTGGCCAGCGGTTGGCTGGTGCGTAGTTTGGGCAGTGCACGGGCAACGGCTAGGGGGCACGGAGGAGGTGGCTAGGCGGGGCATGGCCGTGACAGATGTGCACGACTGGCGGCTAGGATATTATCGTCAACCTACCCTCTATTCTCTCTTTCATGTGTTTTGGAGCTGACCAAGCTAGCTAAATAGTTTTGAGCTACTCTCTAGCTCACACTTAGTTTGGAGTCGGTATTATAGGGTTAACTTTAGTTCAATTAAATTAGATAAGTCAGTTTATTTGGTTGAACTGGAGTCAACCCCAAATTACCTATGGGCTAACTCATGGCTATTCTTACATATTGTAAGACTTTTTAATCCTATCTAGATTCATTCAGAGTATCGATATGTGTCCTAATTGATTATAATCGATATAAATCTAGAAAGAATCAAAACATCTTATGACATGAAATAGAGTTAATAAAATGCAATACATGCTCTTGTGTTCAGGTTTCAGGTCAGCAGAGGAGCCGTCAAATAAAATTTAGACAAGGTTGAGAGCAGTCCCCATCTCTTAAAAGGTGGCCAAGGAATTCAGACACTACATGGTGGTGGTTGCTGCTTTGCGTAAGCTACATGGCTAAAATCCCCAATCCTCAACCCAATTTGATAATTTATATTTTTGTCCTACAATATTATGATTGATGTCCAGCCGGGTCCATTGAATCGCTATCAGAATACGAATATTACTTATATTGAATTATTTGGTTTAGTTGATGGGATCGATTTTTTTCTTCATTCTTGAATTGCATGGTCACTTACAATGCTTAATGAATCTTTTCTCGTTTTCGTTTTTTTTTTCCTTTTTGCGCTTCCAATGAGGGGGCATCTGCACGTACATCACACAGACACATGAGAACATGATCTATTCCATAAAACTGATTCGGCAAAAGAGGCTTGGTATAAATCGGTGATCCTCACAAAATCCATAGTAAAGCTAGGTAGTAGCACCGTTGATAATGATACATATATGTCTAGATCAGAAAAAAAAATTGAACGAATATTCTAAATGAGGTACTACGACATACTCAAACACTCGCCTTTTTTTATGTTTATACTTTTAAGTCAACATTTATGTTTTAAATCTTAATTAAGAGTTGATTTTGTGTTTTATCATCGTATTTTATTTTACGGCCTTTACTTTAGATCACTAAGAACACATATAAAAGCTTTATCTATAAATTTATCTTTAATTTTTAATTAGTAGTTTCGCTTATGCTTATTAAAAGCAAACGGCGATGCTGTCAACCTTTAGTACTATAGCAGCAGAATGATGGAGTACATATATATCATTATTTTTTATTGATTTCAAAATAAAGGTATGCAAAACTAATAGTATAAAATGAATTGTCCATCTTTCTCTGTTAGCTTAAGATTTTAGGTATGACTGATCGGTGCATGTAACTTAACATGATATCAGAGCCAAATATCTCAAGTTCAAATCCTGGCTAGCGTGTAATTAAATAAAATAATTATAGTCCACTCCTGAAACTTGAGGGATCTCAGTGAGGAGAGTGTTGAAGTGTATAAAGTGAATTTTCCTAACATACTAGAATATACTAACAGAATGCGCCGGAAGTCTCACGTAAAAACTTAAGCTTTTAGGTGGAGCTAATCAATACATGCAACTTTAACATACTAGAATCTAGAAAAAGAGGGTGCCGGCGATATACATAACACTACGGCTTCCTTTCACTATTGCTTATTGCATACGCCATTTGTTGGCTGAAGGTGCTTGCAAATGGATGTAATAAACGCAGTCATTGTCTCTCTTAGATCCTGTCAGGTTTTTGGTGAAATGGCAGGTGAATTAGTAAACTAATTGATCCATCAATAGTAAGAACCTCGTACTCTAATGAGATTGGTGCTAACTATTTATAGTAGACAAAAGCTTCCCATCGCTGAATCCAAGTTGCACACATAAATAAATATATAGGGCATCATTATCTACAACGTCAGTAGATGTGGGGGTCATGCCTGGCCAATGACCAGGTACCTAATATAATCTGTAGCTGCAACTGCAGATTGTATGTGTTTAACTACAAGATATGGCAATTGATATAGATTCGTGGTATTTAAGTGCAGATGCGACAAACCTGTGGCGGCTGTGGGTCAGATCCTCTGCTTGTTTAGTCACATATACAACTTTGTACAATAATTAATTAGTACGTAGCCCTGATCAGCTAGCAGCTCCTAGGAGTTGTTAATTACTGGTAGTTGTTGCTTTGCTGTTAGCGTGTGCACCTAATGCATGACACTCTAATTAAACATATGATTTCCCAAATAGGGTATTGTTGTATCGTACGATAAACAGAGCTAGCACAACTAGTTTATGCGAGTCTGAAAAGGAGAGAAATAGATAGATCTGGAGCAGGCAGAATCCAATGCACGCTGGATATTCCAAGAGATAAGACATTTGAACTAAAATTAAGCTAACATATAGTTTCTGTCTCTCTTTTAAATCGTTTGATTAATGTTGCTTTCTGAAGGAAAGCAAGCTTATTTCTGTGCCTTGTAATTGCAAATAATTCAGTCTGTAAGCGCAAAAGCGTACATAATGATACAACTTCTCTCAATTTTTTATGAAATGGTATCACTGCACAAAATGTATGTCCTAATTAATTAGCTCGTTTGTTGATGTGTTACACATAGATCAATTTAATTGGCAGTCACCATACTTTTCAAACCCACAGTGCATTTGCATCCATTTCCCAGTTGATGTCCAAATCTAAGGGTGGTCAGTTCATCAGCTGCCGGCAGCATGTCAAGAAGCTTGTTGCAGTCCTCAACAATGGCTGATGATGAACAGGTGACGGAGATGTTGCTGCACTGGCTTCTTCTGTCGCCGGCGTGTGCCACATGCTGCTGATCGCTGCTGCTGCTCGGACTCTGGCAATGGGTCTCCGTGCTATTTTGTGATGCTTCCACGACGACATGATCATCGGCTGCAGGGCTCTTGCAGCAGGTGTGTTGGCCGTAGTAGACCATTGTGTACATGATGGGATGATCACCATTGTTGGCGTAGTTCAGGTCTTCTCGTTGCTGCACCGTCTTTGTTGCCTTGCACTTCTCTTCCTGCCTGTATGTGCATCTGTAGTAGCTCCTGCACAGTTCAGATTGACACAAACTTGATTAATTAAGGGAGTTTATTAATTGCAGAAAACTATTAATCCATCTATGCATGTCTGCAACTATATTTGTTTTTCATACATACCTTGGGTGTTTGGAGTTGTTGATGTGCTTCTGTCCATATTTCCTCCACTGGTGACCGTCGTAGTGCGGCACAGGTGTTTCTAGCGACACCGAGTCACCAAATCTCCTGTTTATGATCAATCGGCAAGGGAAAAAAAATCATTAAAATCAAGGACAGAAGCAATTAACATGATGCCACCAAGATAGCTAGATGGAGAGTACATGCTAGCAAATGATTAGGACTGAAAAAGATGAGAGAAAAATCAAATTGCTGTACCTTCTTTTGTGTTGGCGAAGGGGCTTGGCGTCGTGATCCTGAGCTGCCTTGCTGCTGCAGTGATCATCATCGTCATCAGAAGAGGAGGAAATCTTCCTAACTCTCCTTTTGTCATCCACATGATCATGTGCAGAATCTGAGGAGGAGAGCAGAAGCGGCTGCAGCTGGGACATGGCCTTCCTGGAGCAGTCGAGGATGTCCTCCAACATCTGAGCCGCGATGCCGCAGCGCTCGTCGGCCTGAAGCACCGGCAGCACGATGGCCCGGAGCTGCGTCACCAGAGACTGCCCCCTGCTTATCTCCCTCAACGCCGCCAGGTGGTCGCAGCAAACCGAAGAAGGATGTTGATCAGCAACTAGAGACCTCTTCTTGCTGCTGCTGCTGCTCTTCATCATCTTCTAATCTCCCAGTTAAGATCTCAAGCTCTCAGCTGACAAGCTATCCAAATCCAATCAAGCTAGCTAGCTATATATGGTCTGATAGATGAACTTAATCGGTGCTGGGTGTGTGGAAGAATGGAATTAAAGGTGATTAATTAAGGGAGATAATCACCTGGCTTTGTGGCAGTATGGTTAACCAAGTTTGTCAGAAGAGTGTGCTCGATTGAGGCCTACTTTAATGTGGCTATATATATATATACATGGGATGTGCAGAACGATGGTGTACAGTGGGGCCCTGCAAATACCTCATCTAAGCCAACTTGTGTCCTAATATAATCTGCTCAGGCAACTACAGGGGGAGATCAGCACATGCATGTTGGACTATCAGTAGAATAAGTTTGAACATAGACTAATTTGCAAGTTGGCTAGCTAGATTAATATACAAAATATAGGAAGAAGAACCTTCATACATCCTGCAGTGCTGCATAAACTAAATTAAACTGCAGTCGCACGCATGCTAAATGGAGCTGATATGAACTTAATTACCTTCTTCCTTAGTGCTAGCGTGATAGATCATCACCAGGTATATAATCCAACACCAACTATATATATAAAGTCTATTCAGTTCTAATTAATCACCCTGGACTCTTTTTACGCGGTTCAGTTTTGGACCACTAATTTGTCATGAATCACTACCACAGATTATACTCCAACCGTGTGGTATATAACTTGCAACTAAATTACCACTTCTACTAATTAAGTCTCTACTACAACTATGCACTATATACACTAGAGACGGTGTTAACTTCCTCCACACATACTACTGCATAGGAGATTAGCGAGTTAGTTTTGAGGATGAATTAGGCTGGGTAAAGAAGAGTACACTACTGCAAAATATAATTCTTGTACCATGTACTCACATAGGAGCTAGTACATATATATCGACTGGTGAAGCTTGCAAGTCTGCCCATCAATGGTCATGCCGACTGAATCAAAGCTCACGTCACCACAATTAATTTCGTCACCCTGGCATGCTTGTTGCATGGTAAATTCATTAGGGGCCGTTTAGTTTCCAAATTTTTTTTCCAAAAACATCACATCAAATCTTTGGACATCTAAATAAAGCATTAAATATATATAAATATAAAAACTAATTACACAGTTATGGAGGAAACGGTGAGACGAATATTTCGAGTCTAACTAGGACATAATTAGCCATAAGTGCTACAGTAACCAATATGTGCTAATGACGGATTAATTAGACTCAAAAGATTCGTCTCGCGGTTTCGGTGAAATCTGAAATTTATTTTGTAATTAAACTAAGGCCACGTTCGCCACCCCCAATTAGATAACTAACTTTCCTCGTTTTCCGCACGCACGCTTTCCGAACTGCTAAACGGTGTATTTTTTGCAAAAAAATTCTATAAGAAAGTTGTTTTAAAAAATCATATTAATTTATTTTATATTTTTTTAATAATTAATAATTAATTAATCATGTACTAATCCATTATTATTTTTTTCGCGCCGGATAACTAACCCCTTCTCTCCATACTGCCGAACGCGGCCTAAGTTTAATACTTCAAATGTATGTTTAAAGTTTTGATGTGATGTTTTTAATTTTTTTTTAAACTAAACAACCCCTTAATTAAGAAACAACAAAGTAGGGCCTTCGAACATGAGCATCACTTTCAGTGGCTCCATCTCTGATGTATAGCAAAGAAATAATGAATTTAACGGAGAAACATGTGCATGATTTTCAGCAGTCGAGCCAGAATTGCTATAGTCTTGCTTCTAGAAGAAGCATGCAAAAATTTTGATCAGGTTGAAGGGTGGTAGTGTGTAGTTTAAATTTCTGGTAGAGCTCCCAATCCCCACCCCATGGAGGTATGACAAAATTTACAATAACCAGTTAAAATACGCTATAATTCGCATGAAATTCAAGAAAAAAATTGACTTCCTGAGTTTCAGTTGCTGACCAACGAAATTCATTCAACATTTTGGGAAAACTGAACTGGGTTGTCAAAATTTTGATCAGAGAATGAATTTGCAAGGAAAACAAGAGAGAGGGTGCGAAAAAAATTAAAAAAAAATGTTACAAGCTGGCTCGAACATGTGATGGATATGTATGGATGAACGAAAGTGTATACATTAAATTTGAATTAGATCAAAAGGCATCCGAAAATTCGAGCAGAAACAGGTATCGGGCCAGGCTGGTAACACCGGTTATTGTGAAAACCAACTGGTTTTTCAAATCGTTGGTAGTGTTTGGGGGTGGTAGTTATGAGGAGGAAAAAATAGTACTTCAATGGAGAAATGAACCGTTGGATCTCAATCAAACCATTAGAAAAATGAGTATTTTAAAGAAAAAAATTTTTGAATGTATGATGCTTAACTATTTTCCGTTGCCTAACAGAACCAAAATTTACAATATTTTATTCTAATATCGTAATAAAAATCCATCCACATATATATACTCTAGGGGTCCCCTAGAAACATAATCCTCCTATGTAACTTGAACCACTTGCCACTACATCAATTATCCAATTATATTCGTGGATCCACCGTTGAGTCATTTATTAACTCATCTACTTTACTTGGCATATCAAAATTTGCAATTATTCCATCAGTTCAGATGTCATGAATACATTTTGAAGGTCTTTGTGTTGCCAATTATACAATGAAAATTGCTCATCATTCCCCTTCTTGCAGATGTGGTTTCCATAGTGTTTCTTCCGTTTCGTATTCTAAAATGTTTTGACTATGCTTATATTTATCTATGAGTTTTACTTTCATTGTTTCTTTTGTATTGCGAGGTACCAATACCTCGAGGTACTGATATCCTCACTCGTGCAATCCACCCCACGACCAAGCCGGTGCCTCGAGGTACCATGCAATCGTGATCGTTCGATCTATCATCACCAACAGCCAGGATTTTAGTATCAACTTGATCATGAGGTGGATAGTACGAGTGAGAATTTTAGTACCTCGCATTATAAAAGGAAGGATGAGAATAAAGCTCTTTATCTTTATACTACTATATAGAGATTTGCTCTGGTCCAACAAAAAGAATCTCGATCAAGGTACCGATACTTCATGATACTAAATTATTTTCTACCAATGGATCTAGCTAAGGAGTGTGGGCATTGTTAGATCCAATGATCAGAATGATTTGGTATCATAAGGTACCAATACCTCGAGGTATTTTTTTGACTGAAGCAAATCTCTACAGTATATTGTTTATATATATGTACAAATTTATTAACATCCAGAAAGCCTTACATTGTGAAACAGACGTAGTATATAACAATGTATCATGTGACATCATTACTAATGAAAGAACATTTTTTTCATCCTTAAGTAGATACCATAAGGTACCACTGTTTTCTATGTAGAATTTAGTATCTCTTGGTATCTTAGATACTAGAAGGTACCAAATTTTACATAGAAAATAGTGATACATACGTACTCAGGGATGGGAAAATGCTCCTAATGAAAATATTGCTGCCCTGTTGCTGAATTGTCTTGGTTGCTGGGCAGTTTTGCTCTTTGCCGTAGGCACATCTATAGTAGCTCCTGTAAGAAAATTGTGGGCAGCGTTCATAAATCAATTAAAATGAAAAACAAAACAATTGTTGATCGCATGTCTAGGGTACACAATCCTTTCATTTCTGAACAATATTTTTTACGAAGACGAAAGCCATCTATACCTCGGAAGGCTGGGATACGGCACTCTGCTGATGTACTTCTGTCCATGTTTCTTCCAATGGTGACCATCATAGCTTGGTGTATCAGTTATAGACTTATAGTGATCTGGCTTGTTCTTCATTAATTCTCCTACATTCAAAATATAAGAAGAGTTTGATCAATTTCTAATCTATATATTAGTTGATGATACACATTCTTTAATTTCCCATGAAACATCAAGAAATTAATCACCACACTGATTTATTATTGCAAATTACCCCCTTCTGTCCTCTGTATTGTAAGATTAGATCCCTGCATGATGCTTTTCTTCTTAATATAAGCTAATGGCAGAGCTCATGCCATTTCCTTAAAAAATATTCAAATTATGCATCATTTCTTAGGCCTAATTTTGGAACGTAGGATTTTTTTTTATCAGAATCAAGACACCCCTTGCATACGGGGGCAGAGCACATAGGATGAGTAATATGATCTTTGCTTGACATTTGAATTTTCACAATCCTTTTTGATAAAATTTTAATGGGATTATGAACCTAAGACAACTGTTCAAAGACGAAAGAGAACTTCAATTCAAGGAAATGTTTTTAGTTGACCAATTAATATATAGAAACATAGAATATATTTATTTATTCCAATTGTAAGAAAGAAAGCACTGTATATCTCGTTTTATAACCAGTCATTGACTTGAGATATTTGCTCTGGTCCAATAAAAATTATCTCGAGATACCGGTCTCTCGAGGTACCAAATTGTTTTTCATCATTGGATCTAGCTGAGCAGGATGTGCACTATTAGATTCAACGATTAGAAATGATTTGGTATCGCGAAATACCGGTATCTCGAGATATTTTTTTGTTGGACCGAAGCAAAATCTCCATTGACTTTTGTTAATTTTCCTCTCTTTCTTCGTGTAATATTGATGACACAGTGTCCTCCTGTAATATTGACTCTGGTCCTCGATCCTGTGCATGATTAGAACTGTATATATGGGTCATGAGTCTTAGGGGAGGCTGCAAGAATCACGATGACAGGATCGAGGACCCGAGTCAGCATTCAAAGTCCACTAATTGGACTTGTTCCGTATATATTAATTGGCTAACCGATTCGCTTTCATCTTGAAAGATCAAGCTAGCTAGCAGTCAGCTGGTATGTACTTGATCGGAAGACAATATCATTTATCAGGATAAAAAGTATGCAACCGAGTACAGTGGCTTAAGTAGCACCTAGAGTCTTGAGTTTAAATCTAGAAGTATATGAATTTTACATTAGATAATTGAGGGGCTAAGTCCTCTACTTGGCTAAGTTTCAAAAATATAATGGCCGCGTGTATATCAGCTAAGTTTTTAAAAAAATGGCCGCATATATATATATATAAAAAATCACTTACCAGGAGGACTGATCAAGCAAATGAATATTCATTATATTACTGTCAAGTCAAATATTAATACTAGCAATTTTACCATTCTTGATAATGAACAGGTACTGTATCTTCTAGCATAAAATTTAGTGAATGAGCTACTTTACTGAAATTAAAATTTTGAGCGTAAATTTTGATAACTAGAGATACTTTTTCTTAAAATTACACAATGTTATTAGGACAGTTTACCATCTTTAAGTACTTCTGGCCCTCTAGATATTAAAATTTTAGTACCTCGAGATATAAAACAACTAGAAGAACTAAATTTTATACTAAAAAGTATAATATAGTACGATGGTAAAATTGCTCATGTTATTATATTAAATGTGGTTAGGGCTATTATTAAAGATTCATTGGACAGCCGACATCTATTTGTATTAGTTCAACTTAATCTAAGTTCTACGGAAAATGATCTCACAATAACTTTTATGCTATTTAGAAAGAAAGCTAAGTAGATTGTGTTGATAACTACCTTTAATTATGGACAATAGTAAAATTTATATCTAACTATGTATTTTTATAAGTATATTAAATATTTTATTTTAAACTATGGTAAGATATATTTATCAATTTATCTATTTTAAAATGATATATGACACACAACTTTATTATAGAGTTATATATTTTAGTTTCAATTTTATCCTATGGAATTTTTACTACACATATTAGCGGTGTAGTATAATAAAATTAAATTTATTAAATCCATAGCAATGGACGGCTCACATTGAATAATCATTGGATGGTACATTAAAAAAATCCTTAATTATAGGCTTCTTAGTATCTCTAAAACATGTGTGTATGTAGTTTTCTCTACAGAGTTATAGAAGCCCATTCATATTATGCATCTATACCTCATGAATGGTTGCATTTGGTGCAAAACGAACGTTGGTAAGTACGGTTCATTGAAGATGACCGAAAGCATGAATAATCTATTTAGATGTATGCATTCTACTTATGCAAAGCCGTGATATAACGATAAATAATGTATTAACTTAATGCAATTCACTTAGTTTAAATATAGCTTTTATTATGTACTAAAAGTATGAAGTAACTATTTGTCAACATGCAATTATGGAAGTATATTACTCCCTAAACCCTAAACAAGGAAGCAAATTAAGCTAACAAAAATTAAACATATAATTACACACACCTAAATACTCTATGTGCATTTCTTCCATGGGTCATAGAAGGAGAACATGTTGTCAATAGAGTTTATTCAACTGCGGGTCATATGCAACGATACCTTTCAGTTGTAGATTGATTGAGTACATATATATATATATAGGTAGTCATACGTGGTATGTATGAACGGCCCTAGGCCTAAGTCCATCACCTCCTTTAAAATTATATAAAATTATTATATAAATTTTAAAAAGTAGTTAATACAATAGCTTAGTCTTACTCTTTTAGGGCATCTTCGGTTTAGAGGAATTTTGGAGAAATTGAACTATTTTCTCTGAAATTCCTGTAAAATTCCTGTGATCTGAAGAAACCTTTAATTTATTTTTAAGTTCCCTACCTACTTGTATGCTAGCAATATATATACTTGTGCATGTGTACATGCGTAGATCATGCAGTGCCAATGTTGAACCAGCTTAAAAAACATATGAGTCCACACGCGTATATACTCAAATCAGTACATGGGGCCAACCGATGAAATTGACACGTACGTACGGCTAGTGTATTAATCGCAGATTAAAGCGCGCTTGTTCAGATTAAATTCCAGGGGTCAGCTGAAAGTTATTTCTGCGGTGACAAGAAGCTGCGAACGACAGCTAGGTGACGTCAGCGGTTGTGACGTCATGGACACAAATCGTGCTACTCGTGTGCGAGAGCGACCGTCGTACCGTGAGTTGACAAGCATATAAAGGCAGCCCTGCTTTTGTTTTGGTCGATGTGTCCACGATAAAAAGCTATCTACTTTACCTAAATCTCAGTATAATTATCTTCTATTTTATCTATTTTTAATCTATTTATTTTTTACTTTTATAAACTCTAATGCAATAATTGCTCATAAATAATTTTTTTTCAAGAACACAAGTATGAGCAAAAAATGATCTTATTTTGAAATGGATACAGTTGAAAGTGTTTTTAAGAGATTAAGAATTATAATCCAAGAATTAAAAAACACCTTTCATTATAGTTGAGGACTAGGGCTGTGTTCGGCTGAGAGGGAAGAGGGTAAGTTATCCGGCGCGGAAAACGTAGTAATAGATTAATACATAATTAATTAATTATTAATTATTAAAAAAATATAAAATAGATTAATATGATTCTTTAAAACAACTTTCATATAGAAAATTTTCGCAAAAAATATACCGTTTAGCAGTTCGGGAAGCGTACGCGTGAAAAACGAGGGCTCTTAGATATCTAAGCTGGCTGCCGAACAGGGCCTAGGGAGTTCATGTAATATAGATGGCTAGCGGTAGGGTTCAAAAGTAAGTGAAAATAACAGTTTTTATAATCTAAGTATTTATGTTGGGATAAATTTGAATCCCAAAGATAAAAGTATATTTTAGGGTAGAGAGGACCATGTGAAAAATATTGAAGAGGAAAGAAATATATGATCTGTTGTATATTGCACTGACCCTCTGAGTATATTTATAGGGTATATAGGAGATAGAAACTTAGAGTACAAGATAAATACTCTATCATATCTCTCTAAGATTTTATCTTTATCTCTAGAGTTTCTATTGAACTCTGTTATCTCTAACCGTATGTATCTATATCTCTAATATCCACCCCTGCTCTAAACTGAGGCATGTCCTGCTACCGCATCGGCCACTAGGGCCGATTACGTGGCCACACAGACCACTTGCGCCTCTCCCGGTACCTAGGCCGCTGCCTTTGGGTCAAACGAGTACCCTCATCCATGTAGTGAGGCAAAACGACCGAGGGAGTGGGTTATATAGGCAGACAGTTCATCTTCACCGATGGACCACCATACTTACCCGCTAGCGAAGACGGAAGCACTAGGAACTGTAGGATCGAACAAGATCAAACAAACCTACCAGAGGGGGGGTGAATGGTAGGGAAAAACAAAACCCAAAAATCTTTCGCGGAATAAAGGATTACCTCTGTCGAAGAAATTGACGAAGATTTGCTACCTTAATCACGTCGCTCCTGTGTCGCCGCTACCTTGATCGTGCCGCTCATGTGCCGTCGAGCAGATCATCGAATCGCGCCACTCCTATGACGTCGATCGGATCGTCGGAATCCAAAAAATCACCAGTAGATGAAAGTCGAAAACGTAGATTGAATGATCTTGACTTTATTGCATCAACTGGTATTTACAAAGTGCACCAACAGCACTCCTATCAAAATCGTCGATCTAGAATCAACAACTAAGTCTCACAAAAGCACACCGGGGGCATACCCCTCGGTCTCTATTTATATCGAAAAGTCTATCACCAAATAGGAGTAGGACTCCTTATACTAATATGGCTCATCTCTTAGTTTTCCTAATTAAATCCAACATGCCAAAATCAGGCGTGCTACAGTAGTCCGACTGCTACAGTACCCGCCGCGCTACAGTAATCCGGGTCCGCTACAGTAATCCGATCCGGTTGCTACAGTGCCGCGCGCTACAGTAACGACGCTGCTACGGTGTCCGAACCTGTAGCAAATTCCTTTTCTTTTCTCATCCAGTTTTGATCCGATTTACTTCCCGATTTTTCCGGCGCTTACACATACAACATGTGAAGCCCGTTACGATTCCATCCCACACGGTGTTGCTCCACCATGTGCCAACTCGTATTCAATATCGTCACCTGGCATCCTCGATCGTCCGGACCTCAGCTCCTCCCTGAGCCTAGTCACGATCCCACCGCCATTGACCGATATTGACTTCAAGTCACCTGCACAACTAGAGATAAACCAACCGTTTCTGAGCACAGATATCGCAACCTGACTCACATTAGTTACACACACTCGCACCAACACCTTAATTGTTTTCAAACCAAATTCAATTTATAAACCAAATGGCAAGCCAATTGTTCATCAGAAAATATTAATCATGCTTATGATCTTACAGGAACATGTGCCGCTTCATCTTAGCCACAAGTGCTGCCACATTACTAGGCCACCAGTGCTAATTTGTTATCGCTGGTGGCCCTTTCTCTTATCATGGACCAGAACATCACTAGCGCATATTCTTACAGTCCACTAGCTATCTTTTCTGGATACCGTCGGCTAAAATCACTTTTGTAGGATCGCAACAGAGTAAAGGAACTACCAAGGGGGGGTGAATGGTAGGTAGATCAAAAACCAAATCTTTTCGTGGAAATAAAAGATTACCTTCACAAAAACCTTACCGAGGTCTCCGGTCGCCTACGTTTATGCCACCGGTCAGACCGTCGTTATGTGGCCAGTCAGACCGCTTGCATAACCTCGGTCAGACTGACGTTGAGTGGCCGGTCAGACCGCTAGCCTACCTGCGGTTAGACCGTCGAGATCCTGAAAAAACGTCGATCGATAAAGCTTCAAGATGTAGATTGAATCTCTCGACTTTTATTGATCAACCAGTGTTTACAAAGTGCATAAGAAAGCACTCCTAACCAAAACTTTCGATCTAATATCAAAATAGAGTCGAAACCCTAACTTTTCTCTCAAACGGCACAAAAAAGCTCTCCGGGGGCATACCCCTCGGTACCTATTTATAACCTCGATGTGGGTATGCAAGGCCCACGTATCTAGTACGAATTAGGACTCCCAATCTCATGGGAAACATATCCTTAATCGTAACTAACCATATCTCTATCTCTAATACAACAAATCTTCTCAAATCCGGACTCTATCCGAACTCAACTTCCATATCCCATACGCACACAATATCTCCATCGTATGCCACATGGAATCTTCACCACTACGTGCATTGAACTCTAGCCTAAGTATTCCACATGATATCTCGACCGCCGGACGTCAACTTATCTCCAAGTTGACTCCCGATCCATCACCGGCAACACTCTCCCAAGGCATCAAGTCACCTACACATGAATCAAACAAAGAAACCATATTCCGAGACCAAGCTATCTCCAACTTGACTCATGATTAGCAAAACAACAGTACACATACGTATAGAAACCAATTAGAAGTCGAATTCACAAAGAACAAATCTGAAACCGAAAAGAAAACCAAAAGCTGAAACTTTCGGGGCTGACCTGTCGGTCTGACCGCCCAGATACATGTGGTCTAACCACAGTTATCTGAAAGGTCTGACCGCCCATATAACTACGGTCTAACCGCCCGGTCAATTTTTATAAAAATATTTAACTCGCAAACCACCAATTTGTTTATCACAGAAACATGTAGATCACTCCATGATCTTTAGTAGTTTATCATGCTAGTCATGGTCAGAAAGTAACAATAATCTCATCTTCCTCTAAGAAAGAGGGAAAAAAATTAAAGCAACATCTAATACACACAGTAGTACAAGAGGGAGTTGATGCATGGATGGATGTGTGACAAGTCATATGTGTCTAGAAACTGAACAAATTGTTGATGCTTCCGTCGAAGATATCGTCGATAAGATCATTATTAAGGACCAAATAGCCCATCCAATTACCGTCCGGCACTGCCATGTGCACCGGCAACCTGATCGGGCCGGTCAAGTCCATCTCCTGGACCACAGCAGAATTAGCCGAGGTGGCGGTCGTCGGAGTAAACGTATTGTCCCAGCAGCAGTCATCACCGGAGGCGATCAACTGCCGGCAGAAGTCGCCGTGCTGACCACTCCAACTACTACCAGTGCTGCTCCATGTAGTAGTGATGATATCCGACGAAGACGAGGTCGGCGGTGATACAGATTCAGCAGCACTGCCGGCGGTAGGGACGATGGTGGTCTCGAGGATGACCGGCGCGACCGATTCGACGGACTTGCAGGTGTGCTCCGAGATGTACGCCACTGTGTACCGTGCTGCTCCGCCGCCGCCACCGTCGTCGTTGCGCTGCACTGTCTTTTTGGCGCCGCAGCCCTGGTCTGTGCTGTTGGTGCACCGGTAGTAGCTCCTGCATTTGCATGCTAGTTATTTACTTAGATCCATCATATCATTACTTGCAAGTAGCTTAGTTGCTGCTTGGATCCAGGGATTTTTTAGTCCTTTGTCACATTAAATATTTGAACGTTAATTAGAAGTATTAAATATAAACTGAGAACAAAACTAATTACATAAATAAAGGCTATTTTATTAGACAATTTTTTAAGCCTAATTAATCCATGATTAGCAAATGTTTACTGTAGCATCATATTCGCTAATCATGGACTAATTAGGCTTAATAGATTCGTCTCATGAAATAGTTCAAGAGTATGCGATGGGTTTTATTAATGATCTATATTTAATACTTCTAATTAGCATCTAAGCATTCGATGTGACATGGACTTAAAAAAGTCCAGAGTATCAAACAGGCCCTTAATTATCAAGTAAAGTTGCTGACTAACACCGTTTGGTGCGTGAGATTTTAATTAGTTGATTGACTGAGATGAGATGTAAAAGAAGCATGCAAAATGTAATTCAATTACCCTGGTTAGTTCCTAATTTTTTTAGTTGATTTTAATTAGTGCATGATTAGCCATAACTACTATAGTAACACACATGTGCTAATAACGAATTAATTAGACTTAAAAAATTCATCTCGTGATTTCCTGACAACCCATATAATTAGTTTTTTAATTAGTCACCAAAATGGTCTTCCAATATCTAATTAAACATCCGATATGACATCCGATATTGAGAGGTACCCATTAATCAGAGCCCCCAATCAAACATAATCAATGGTTATGATTTGATACCTCTTACTACTTCGTACTATGTCAAGGACTATAAAATTACTCTTTTTTCGGGAGCAAAGTTAGGGTGTATATTGGCTCCATCATTCATCTAGATGTAGATCAACAATTAACATCCAAGAAGACTGGCAAGCAACTAGTGTTGAGTCTTTGAGTCAACTAATAAGTCCTATCTTTCAATAAGTCATTTTTTTTCCAACTCAGATCGACAGGTTTACACACCAGTGACGTCATGCCACTGACATAAGCAAGCTAGCAGACACAGTGCACGTGCATGTCTCAGTCGTCTGTTAATATTGGTCAATTAATTAGTCCAGATGTGCCGGTCAAGACCTCTGACGTCCATACTCCACGCTAGGGCTGCCCAAATTCACCAAAAACCTTGCGTGATAACCAAAATCGAACCGAAATAACTAATTTATATGGTTATTTTGGTTTTCGGTTTTTAAATCGGTTTTAAAATTAATTAGTTTGGTTTTCGGTTTTTTAATCGGTTTTTATTTTTAGAAAACCAAAATAATCAAATTAACCGAACTAATACATCACTAGTCTGTATTCTTTAAGTTGTGGCCCAGTTCAACCTAATAAGCAAGTGTGAATATGCGATGCAACCTTCACTTCTGGTCTCCTTCCGTAAGTCTATAACTATCGATCTATTATGCATAGTGTATTGAACTTATTGTTGTTATTTTATCGGTGAAACTGTAACGATTAATCTTATAAAGATCTGTTAATAATTTTGGTTTTTAACCGATAACCGAAGTAACCTAACCCAAATAATTCGGTTGTTTAGGTCCGGTTAATAATTTTCCAGTGTAAATTCGGTTTTCAATATTCAAAAACCGAATAAATCAAACCGAATAAAATATACTAACCGATTGCCCAGCCCTACTCCACGCCGTCCACCGTGAATGGCCTTCAATTAACAAGGTCGTTTAACGGTGATGTAGCTAGTTATAAAGAGTAAACCTATGTAAATATTTTATTGTACTTTTACGTGGGTAGGTAAGCTACGCTATCAATACGACACTGGTTTCTATCTCTTTGGAGTGTGTTCTATATGGCGTACTTCTAGGTGAGTCCGTGAGAGTGGTGTGTGAGCACAGTATATATGTGTTTTTTCACTGAAAAGGTTTTAATGACTAGCAGGCGATAATATTAGATAGTTAGTAAATTATAGTAATCGCTTATACCTAAGGGTGAGTGTAATATATCTTGTCTAACTAGTTGTGCCAATCAGATTGAAGCTTCCAATGATTATGATCATGATATGCACACGTAGTTTTGCCAAGTGGAGCTGCTGCCTAATTAATATCATGATTAATTGAATGTGTTCTTAGTTTGCTCTCTTGCTGATCGAATTCTCCAAGGAGAAAATCAATTATAGTCGCTGCTTGGTTAGGTCGCACTCCCCCGGTGCCTTCTCACACGCCATGGGCCGGACGCCCGTGCACCTTGGTTGCCTCACACCTTGCTAGGCCACGCGCGCCGTCGTGGGCTGTGGCCTCGCGTGCTGCTGGTGGGCTAACGTTGTCGCCGTCACCACACATCAGCAGGCTAACTTGGCTCAAAATTTACGTAATGAGCCGAGCGTACCAAAACAGAAATATCCGTATTTTGTATTTTTTAAGAAGTAAAAAAATATATATTGGATGCTCTTCTAGAAACACCCACCTTAATCTTAAAACTTACAAATAGCTAGAAATTCATATATTAATAAAAAATTCTAGATATTCCCACATTACTGGGGGAAATAAAATATCTTAGCTAAATACCCACCTTGCGCACTAAGCCTGAATAATTTGGATATAAATACCACGACTATGTGTCATACTAATTTGGACTGTATCCACATATATGTGGCCTCCCCTAATGCACCCAGGGATACAAATAGAAAGAAATGGCAAAGATAGATAATTATTTTGAAGTATCTAAGAACAGAGAATCTTTAGTCACCCAGTAATTAAAAAAAGCTTTGAATGAGTTGATCATATTATATTAATCTGAACCATTGCAATGGTGGGGAGAGGAAGTGTTCCTAGGTCTTACGGGGCGCCACCCCTCTACCGTCACCAACCCGTCGCCGCTTTCCCTCGTCGTCCTGCCACCGGTAGCGCTATGGAGAAGACGAGCCAGGGGAGAAGGGGTCGGAGGGAGAAGATGAAGGAGATAGAGGTTCGAGGAAAAATGGAAGAAAAGATGATGACACATGGACCCCCACGTGTTAACTCAACCAATTGACCAGTTAAACGAGCCACATTAGCAAAAACCACCTTCAAAACTACCGAGAGAGTTATTTTGCACCAGTTTATGTAGTTCGGAGAGTCAAGATATTTGATTTTATGGTCAAGAAATGTGAATTAGATTAGACATATATTTGAGAGAGTCAAAAGTGAACTTATTCCCTTTTCGTGTGCTACTGCATGGGCTTGCTGAAGTGCCGTTGGAAACCATTAAGAATGCTTTCCTATGCTTCGATGTAGGCTTTTAGCATGTTGACATCCTGACCCTGCACAGCTACACCGTCACATGCTCCTTCCGTTTCACACTATAACATTTTTTACTAATAAATCTAAATATGTATATTAATTTATTAATAATTCTAAACAAGATTAAAATAATCTTATAATTTAACAATTCTAAATAAGATTAAAAGAATCTTGTAGTGTAGAACCTGGTCCACCATATAGCATCATGCCCATTACAATGGCGAGTGACGAGCAGATGCATCTGACAGTCTCACGAAAGACAAACGACATTATATTGTCCATTCCACATAACAAATGAATAAATGATGATTACATGAAGAGTTGTTGGCTTGTTGCGTTGTCCAGCTTACTCAAACAAAACAGACACCAGATCAGAGCCACTGATTGTGCCGCTATATCTGTTCACCATTATCTTTTAGCTTTTACTTGTACTTAAATTTAGAGTTGATTTTAAGACTTTTTTTCATAGCTTATTTTCACTCTTGATTTTTATCGATATAAATATGTATATAAAAGTTTATTCGTAATTTTTTTATTTGTAAATATATCGTTTGGTTTTTCATTTAAAAGCGAAAAGATGACCCCGTTGTGTGCAAATATATATGGAGTAAACAAACATCTAGCACGAATAACGGTTACAATCTTGTCCTACCAAATGTACACAGCTTTATGACGAGAATAAAAGATTACGATACCTTAACTAAAGAATGGCTAACGAGCTTCAGAATTAATGGTCCAAAGTCTTCTGAAAGACAAACATAATAATATTCATGCAAATATGTCCATTCTTTGTTCATAGTCATAACTTTGTATTCTCCAAACTCCAAAACTGGTGGTCCTTCCTGTTATAGCTGGGCCGACCCCAAGCCAGGGCGGCCAGATTTTCATTAAGCAAGAAGAAGGTCCTTCCTGTTATGCCTGGTAGTGATCAAAAGGCCACGGATTTTTTTTTTCTTCTGGATACTCTGTTGGAAACTAGCACCATGAATTCAAAAACTGTCGTGTCCATCATCAAACACTCTGTTGTATCGTTAACAACTTGCTTACTGAATCATATCCCATGAGCCGGTGAAGTGCCGAATCTGATACCTTTTTTCTACTTCTTGAGTCATCAACAGCTGGTCTAGTTCTCCCAGAGAAGTTTCTTGAGAATGAAGCTCCACATTCTTCGCTTATGCTCACAGGGTCTCCTCTTGAGCATTCAGCAGAAATCGAATCTGCATTCTCCATCCCAACAACCCTGTTGTGGACAGGCTTGTTTGGTTTTTGATCTTCTTCCTTACTGAGCATTGTATCTTCACTATGTGTATCAGGAAATGATAGCACAAGGGCCTTGGAGCACCGACCGCACTGGAACTTACCAGACTTCCTTTTCAATACATAGATATCTGATGGCACTTGAACCAAACTGAAACAGCCATTGCAGATTGTAAATGGGGAAGCACCAGACAGAGAACGCAAAATGTGTTTCATCACTGCACATTTCTGCTCTTCATAGCTCGAACTAAGTGACTCCTGCTCAAGAACTGTGCTTCCCGCATATGAGGATTGATAATATGAATTGAACTCATGTGCACTACAACTATAGGGGATAGGTGGTTGCCTATGTCCAATATCGCAGTGCGAATGAGATGGTAAATAAGGATCTGGTGATAGGTACCTTGGTGGATTTTCGTGATCATAATAGGAATCAATATGATCAGAACCGGGGATAGAATCAGCATCATAACCACAAGAATGTTCATCATTGTACATGTTTCCCAACCCTTTCTGGCTAGAAAGCCAATTTAACTGATCTCTTAGGTCATCCATCTTTTTCAGACGCTCAAGTTGATCAATTCTGTTGAATTTGTCTGATAGATTATGTTCCAGGATCCCATGACTCGGTGAGCCCCTTGAAAGAGAACTTGAGGTCCCATCCATTTGAGACTCGATAAAATTTTGGATTGACCAAAGATCCTCATAATCAAGTGATAATTTTTGACAGAGTACTCTACCTCTATATGTGTTAGATTTTTCTTCTTTTCTCTTATTGCAGTTAGGCGGTAGCATGGCACAAAATTGATTATTTGACAAACTTGAAATAGTAGCAAAAGTTCCACTATTAGCTTCAGCATGGTTGACCATGTTGGTTTCTTCTGGATGCCCCTCTTCCATTTCTTCTGTATCAACAGATGCCAGCTCACTTTGTTTGAAACTTTGTCCAGATTTGAGATGCTCATCATCCCATGTCAATACTCTTTCTTCATATGAATTAGCTTCACTTGCATCCAAAATGTGCTTTTGTTTACCATCCTCATCCAAAATGTGATTTTGTTTACCATCCCCACCCAAAGTAACCATTTCAAAAATATCTCCGTGTGAGACCATAATGTCTTGGTCTAGTGGTTCTTCAGCGTCACCAAAAGACATCTCTAATTCTTCAATCAACCGGCCATGAGGATCTGATCGAGGGGCGTCATTCATTTTGTTCCCCCATGAAAATCTGCAGCTACCCATTTGCGAACATAGATCATCATAAAGTTCACTATTTTCTGCTATAGCTACAAATTCATCTTCGTCATCGCTGATTGAAAGAGACCTCACCAATTCTTCAATTAGATCTTCATGTGATTCAATATGAAAACCTTCATACGGATGGAATATGTCTTCAGAGTCAGTTTCTTCATCAGGTCGGTTACTTGCAACTACCTCTTGGGAGGTCACATTATTGTTAATAGTGCAGTTATCCTCAGCTAAGCTCTCTAGTTCTCTTGTAAAAGTGCTGTTAGAACCAGCTCCGTCCAAGTACACCATGCTTCGGGTGGTAGCAATTTCCTTGTTGATGCTCCCATCATCCGTAATGGAACCTTTTTCACTATTGATATTTCCATCATTTTCGACATTCTCTACTTTCTTCATTGAGTCAAGACTTGAATCAAATAAACAGCCTTTATCTTCATCATTTATGTCTTCAATTCTAATATCAGAATTGCCAGAATCCCAATCAACTAAGGAAGACTCGATGTTAATATGCTCACTTGAGTCGATAATATTGCTAGCGGACGTAATTCTTTCCTCTCTTGAGAAGGCAATCTTCTTCTGCAGCGCACCAGGTTGTGAATTGGAGGATGGTAAAATTTCCTGCTCATTTGTACAAATCAATTTTTCACTCTGAATGTCTCCTGTTGAATTATTTGAAAATCCATTGTGTTCACCAGATTCTGTATTAGCATTCACTGTTGATGCAACTCGATTTTTTGCTGCACAGTAGATACCAATAATTATCAAAATTGTACACGAGAAACAGAAATCTTTATATGTATTAATTGGAGGCTCTCCTAAAAAGCCACTACATTAATCCTAAGAGATAAAATAGCTAGAAATTCCCACATCAATCAAAAATTCTAGAAAATCTCATGTTAATCGGATAAAAGCAAAGATCTTGACTGTCTAATTCTTTGCTTATATGTAGTAGTTGTAGCCTATAGCCCAGACTGAATACATACAAATTTACTTCAGAATTACTTTGATCAGGATTCGTATGATTGCTGGCCTGCTGGTTGCATGCAAGATATATCTGAATCAGATTGGTACAACCGGACCCGATCGGTTAGTACGAGAGAAAGACAGTACTAGATGCTGAACACGACATGAGACCAGACAGCTCGCTATTATTGCAAGCTATGAGAAAAACGGCATCCAAGCTACAGTCATAGCTCACTTTACATGTCACTTAAAACTGACAGTTCTTCATGGGCAAATAAGATGCATGAAGTTCCTTAATTCAATAACTACTAATTATCAACATACACTACGGCAAAGTTCAGAAAAAAGTTTGTGCTGCGGTCCTACATGGCGATGCACAAATATGCATGGATGTGGCACATAAGCAAGCATGTTTGTATGGTGAAAAAGAGAAAATACTGAAACTATTTTTTGTCTCATCATGAATATATGTTAAGATAAATATTAATGATATTCTTAATTTCTCTAAAAAAATTAAAATAGTGATGTTAACTAAATTAAAAGGTTCATGTGTTGTATAGTACTCTCCCATACAAATGCAATAATTGAGCTACCTAATTAACTCCCTCAAATCTAACTTGATTTTGGTGAAAAAAATAATAGAGGTCATGGGATATATAATGTCATGAGTTAAGGTGTAATACTCAGTTATCCATGCGTATATGCAGAGCCACCAAACTATACAAAGAAAAAACCCACCATGTATGAAACTAATTTAAAATTTTGGCACATAAAAAAAATAATTGTAGCCCGTGCGGTCTACTGGTTGATGAGTAGTATATCTAACGAGGAAACTGAAGGAAGATTAAATGATTGTTACCTCTAAGAACAGTACCGCAACCACCACAGTGGTAGACAGCAATGGATGGATACTCTACAAGAAGCTGGAGGCATCCTGGGCATCTGACGAAACGGATCTTAGGAGCTTCCATGGAAATGGTACTTTTTGAGCAACTGGTCAAATATAGAAACTAGATGCACTTGACAAAATAGCATCCATCTTTTGAGCTACTGATCCATTCCTTGGTAAGGTGCTGGAATGCATGGATTGTAGGAACTCCATTAAGTGTTCCTCACGTGTTAGGCTCAGTAATCTACAGAAGCAAGCAGGGAAATTCTTAGGATTAAAAATGTTAGAATTAAATGGCATAATAAATAACACAGCACCAGTATCATGGTCTAGAAAATATATAGAAAACAATTATTTCGGGGGTCAATTAGTCCACAGAAGCTAGATTAGGTTGAGAGTAATCAAAAATGGCTGGCAAATGAACCTAAGAACATCAGCCATCCAATGCAAGAGAGAGGATACATGGATTGGTCAAGTTCATGCAGCAGTTCGAAAACTAAAGGAGATACTAGTTCGGGGCAATGGAATTGAAACCAGATATGAGAAAGAAGTAAAAGTCGCACCTTTCTTGTGCAGATCTTCCGGAGCTGGTTTCTCAAGAATCAAACATCTTTGCCACCTGTCCTGAGCCCCAAAGGAGCAAGAACCAACAGTTCAACACGACGAACTTGAGATAACAGAGTAAAAGAAGTGCATTTTTGTCGGCCGAGGGGCACGAGGAAGAGAAGCTTATAAAATGGCCACACCAAAAGGTAGGAGAAACGAGGAGCAATCAGCCAGCATGGAGAGGGACCAAATCAATTCTGCTCCTTGTTATTTTCTTCTTTTGTGGATGGCAGGAGATACACGGAGAAAGAGAAGTCTGAACTGCAGATTGATTGGGACTAGTTGCCTGATAGAAAGAGAAGAAGAGATCCAAGACTAGCAGCAGGCTTGCACCTCACCTGTTACACCAGCCAAATGATGGTTACGCTTGCATTCAGAGCTGTTGCCTTGTTGAGTTGTCCAACGTACTCACACAAAACAGACAAAAGATCAGAGGCACTGATTGTGCCGCTCGATTTGGTCAGTGCAAAATGTATACAGAGCAAAGAAATAGTATGTATTAACAAACATATGGCACAAGTAACTGTTACAATCTTATCCCACCAAACATACACAGCTTTACAGCAAGAATAACAAATTACTATATACCTCAATCAAAGAATGACAAAACTCCAGACTTGAAAGCACAAAATCTTCTGAAAGACAAAATAATAATAACTTGCAGGCAAAGTGTCATTCTTTCTACATAATCACAACTTTGTATTATCCTCCAAACTCCAAAATTGCTGGCCCTTCCTATCCATGGCAGGAATCAAAAGGCTACAGAAATATATCACAAATTCTTTCTTCTGAATACTCTGTTAGAAACTGGTACCATGGATTCAAAACTGTCGTATCCATCGTCAAACACTCTGCTGTGACGTAACAATTGGCTCGCTGAATCATACCCCATGAGCCGGTGAAGTGCCGAATCTGACGCCTTTTTCCCACTTGTTGAGGCATCAAAGTCTGGTCTAGCTCTACTAGAAAAGCTTCTTGAAGATGAAGCTCCATACTTTTCAATTATCCTCATAGGATCCCCACGCAGTTCAGCAGAAAAAGAATTAGCTCCCTCTATCCCATCAACTGTATTGTGGAGTGGCTTTTGATTAACTTCCTTACTGAGCTTTGTATCTTCACTATGTGTAGCAGGAAATGATAATACAAGGGCCTTGGAGCACCGACCGCACTGGAACTTAGCAATCTTCTTTTTCGATACATAGATGTCTGATGGAACTTGAACCAAATTGAAACAGCCATTGCAGATGGTAAATGGGGAAGCACCAGACAAAGAACGCAAAATGCTTTTCCTCACAGCTCGTTTCTGCTCTTTGTAGCTCAAACTAAGTGACTCATGTTCAAGAATTGTGCTTCCCGCATATGATGGCTGATAATATGAATTGAACTCCCATGCACTGCAGTTATATGGGATATGGGGTTGCCCATGTCCACAATGATAGTGTGAATGAGTTGGTGAGAAAGCATCTGGTGGTGGGTACCTTGGTAGATTTCCATGATCATAGTAGGAATCAATAATATCAGAATCAAGGATAGAATCAGCATCATAACCACAAGGATGTAGTTCAATGTATTTGTAGCTATTCTGCTGCTGAAGGTGCCCAAGGCCTTTGTTCTTGTACCTATTTCCTCCTTTCTGGCTAGAAAGCCTATTTAACTGATCTCTTAGATCATCCATCTTCTTTAGTCGCTCAAATCGATCAATTTTCCTGAATCTGTTTGATGTATTACGTTCCAGGTCCCCATGATTCGGAGAGCCACTCGAAAGAGAACTTGAGGTCCCATCCATTTGAGACTCGATAAATTTTTGGATTGACCGGAAGTCTTCAGAATCCAGTGACAATCCTTGGCGTAGTTCTCTACCTCTATATATGTTAGATTTTTCTTCTTTTCTCTTATTGCAGCTAGGTGGCAGTATGGCACTAGCATAAAACTTATCATCTGACAAACTGGAAAGAACAGCACCAGTTCCACTGTCTGCCTCAGCATGGTTGAGCACATTGGTTTCTTCCAGATGTTCCTCCTCCTTTTCTTCTGTGTTAACAGTTGCCAGTTCATTTTGTTGGAAACTTTGTCCAGATTTGATATCCCCATCATCCATTGGCAGTACTCTTTCTTCATATGAATTAGAACCACCTGCATCCAAAATGTGATTTTCTTTGCCATCCTCTTCCAAAATGCAGTTATATTTATCATCCTCATCCAAAATGTGATTTTCTTTGCCATCCTTTTCCAAAATGCAGTTATCCTTACCATCCTTATCAAAAATGTGATTTTCTTTACCATCTTCATCCAAAATGTTGTTTTCTTTACCATCCTCTTCCAAATTGTGATTTTCTTTAGCATCCTCATCCAAAATAACCTTTTCTACAATGTCATTGTGTTGGATCATAACATTTTGGTCTACTGGTTCTTCAGAATCACTAAAAGACATCTCTAATTCCTCAATCAACTGGCCATGAGGATCAGTTCGAGGGGCATCATTCATTTTGCTCCCTGATGAAAATCTGCAGCTGCCCATTTGAGAACGTAAAGCATCATTAAGTTCACTATTTTCTTCTATATCCACAAAGTTGTCTTCATCATCACTGAGTGAAAGAGACCTCACCAATTCTTCAATCAGATCTTCATGTGATTCTACATGCAAACCTTCATATGGCTGAAATCTGTCTTTTGCACCAGCAGATACGTTATTTGATTTACACTCAATTTCATCATCAGGTCGGCAACTTGCAACTATCTCTTGGGAGTTCACACTATTATTGCTAAGAGTACACTTCTCCCCAGCTAAGCTCTGTGCTTCTCTTAAATTACTATTAGAACCACCTCCGGCCATGTGGACTATGCTTTGGGCGGTAGCAACTTCATTGATGATGCTCTGATCATCCATGAAGGAACTTTTTTCACTATTGACATTTCCATCAGTTCCAACATTCTCTGCCTTCATTGATTCAGGACCCGAATTAGACACAGTTCCTTTATCTTCATCATTTATGCTTTCCGTCCTCATATCAGGATTGCTGGCATCCCCATCAACTAAGGGACAATCAATGTTAACATGCTCACTGGAGTCGATACTGTTGCTAGACAATACAGTACTTTCCTCGCTAGCAAAGGTAATCTTCTCCTTCACCACACCAGGTTGTGCATTGGAGGATGGTAAAATTGTCTGCCCATCTATACAGATCAATTTGTTGTTCTGAGGATTCCCTGTTGAGCTATTTGAGAATTCATTGTGTACGCCAGATTCTACAGTAGTATTCACTACTGGCGCAACTCGATTTTTTGCTGCACAATAGATACCAGTAGTTATCAAAATTGTACACGAGAAACAGAAATATTTCATATACTACTTATAGGCCCTTCTAGAAGTTCCCACATTAATCCTAGATGGATAAAAGGCTACACATTGTCACGTTAAGCTAAAATCCATCGAAATTCCACATTAATCAAGAAAAAGAGAAAACCGTAACCATCCAATCTATTTAACAGGTATATACTAAGTATAGAATCAATCTCCTCAATTTGGTGTGTTGTACAGCTTAAGGCTTATATTAAAAGAAAAATTCATGCTAGCTACAGCTCACTATGAGTAAGTGTAAGTACGTACGCGATTAGAACTGTGGAACAAAAACGTATCTACAGCGTGTTATATCTTGCTATGTACGTATCTAGATGAAAACAAAACAACTGCTCTGCTCAACCAAGTTAACATGATTGGACAACAAAACGTACATGCTTGAAGCTAATTTTTAGCATACTGCCAGGTATGTTACAGGAATCAAATACCTTAGCAATCTGTATTTGCAGAATTATTTCTAACTAAAATTTGCTGCTGAATTTGTAATCCAATGGAAAGTATGTGAAATTAATTTATTAATCTTCCATTTAAAGAAGTAAATAAATGTTTTGTCAATCAAGTAGTGAACCGGTACTGTATGCAGTTTCAATTTGGAGATAAGACTTCATACAATAACTAAAAGTATAATGGTAGTGTAAATTTGGAATTATTTTTTTTCAAAAACAAAAGATGCTGCATTCAAACATAAACAAACCATGTGGACTGCGGATTTTCTTTTTCAAAGTTCAGCATACTCAAAGAGATTGTAGATTGGTGTGCAACCTAAGAAAATTCATGTACTATTATGAAGCATATGCTCCTCCATGTTCTGTGATCAAAGCAATGCATGAAGTATTAGCTCATCAGGAAAGAAAAAGGAGAGCCCATATCTTCCATTAAATAATCAAATTTGCGAGGAATGAAATATATTGGTTGATAGCATAGAAAAGTATATACTCCTAGATCAGTATAGCCCGAGCATGTGCATGGGTTGATGACTAGTATATCTAGCGAGGAAACTGAAGGGAGATAAAATGAAAGTTACCTCTAAGAACAGTACCACAGCCACCACACTGGTAGACAGCAATTGATGGATACTCCACAAGAAGCTGGAGGCACCCTGGGCATCTGACGAAGCGAAGCTTAGGAGCTTCCATGGAAATAGTCTCGCTTGACTCTTGAGCAGCTGGTCAAATAGAGATGCACTTGAGCAAAATGGCATCCATCATTCTGATTTGCTGCAGGGGCGGATCTATTGTGGAACATAGGGGTTCAGTAAACTTGTGACTAGTCTTCCTTAAGTTATTATTAAGGCGAATTAAGCCAGATCCAGATGAGAGGCTATCTAGGGTTCATGATGCAGAAGAGAAAAAAGTAGAGTGCGTGGATAGATATTAAGAGATGAAAAAAAATAGGAAAAAAAAAAGAGGATTTGGATGGATGCTCACCGGGTGAGGATGAGGCCGACAGCGCCACTGCTCGCAGCGGAGGCGGCGGGAGGAGAAGCCCGTCCTGGGCAGCCGCAGGGGAGAGCGCGGAGGGGAGGAGAAGCCCGTCCTACGCCGCCGCAAGGGAGAGCGCGGAGGGGAGGGGGGAGCTCGCCGGCCGGCTGTCCCTGCCGCCTACGGGAGAGAGAGACCACAGAGAAAAGAAAGATACGTGACAGAGACTGATCTGGTTACATTCAATAGAAAAAGGCAGGGGGCATTTTGGTCTTTTCAGGTGACTCGTATGATTATTATAACATTGCAAAATATGCCTACATCAATTAAGCTAAGCTAGATTGATAAATAGTATTCTCCGCTCCATAATATAAAGCGTAACTATCACTAATATAATGACCATGAAAGAGATACTTCTCGTTTAGATTATATATGTGTATGTACTAATGTATATAATATGGTTAGATGTTTTGATGATGAACAATGTGTCAGTTAATATATGTTTTCATGCACGCTTTATATTATGGGACAGAGAAAAAATAGTTATGGCTTACATTATGGGATTATGGGATAGAGAGAACATTGCTCATAATATTCTTTTTTATTTTATATATAAGATGAACTTTGAATATATGGATGAACAATTAATTATAAAATTAAAATTTTATTATTGTATAAAATATGTACCAAATATATTTGTACTGAAATGATTTTGGAACGAACGATTTACATGTAACCAACAATGCATAATTTTGAAATACTTAGTTTTCTTTGGTAAAAAAACTCACATAACATCGTGTTTAACTATTCGTCTTATTAAAAATTAATTAATTATTATTGAGTTTATTGTGATTTGATTTATTACTAAATTTATTTTAATTATAACTTATATTTACCTATGTTTGCATATTTGTTTAATAAAACAAATGATCAAATATATGTCAATGAATCAATAGCATCATCTATAAAGTACTATGTTAACATAGGTAGTTCTGATTCTATATGTTCTTTATACCACAAATGAGTCATTATTGTGTTCTGCCATTCTGCTCATGTAGGTCTGGTTAAGCTTGTTTGCACACATTCCTTGATATTTCATGCGACTAATATAACGCCTTGCTTTCTTTTTCCAGCTGAGTCGGACATGATGGATTTCTTCTAGGTATTGGATTTTTGATGATGTTTATCTTGAGTCAGAACAAGTCATTCTCTTCTCTCCACCTCAGGTACATGTTTTTTTAGGGGGCAAGCGGACAGTGTGTGAAGGATGTGGCTGACATCACTGAGTGATTGACGAACGGAAACACCTCGAATTTTTTATGTTGGTTAAGATTTTTTATATGTCACATGTTACGGGTGTAATGGTGTAATAGTAATTTTTTTAATATCGAGAAGACGAGAAAATATACTCAAAGCACAACAATTTTCTTCTTTCTTTTTTCTAGCCACAAAAGGCTTCTTCTATGACTCTATCTTATTGATTAATCTTTTTTTACTTATATGGTAAGTTTAAAGTACTATTTTTTCCTTCGGAGTCAAAACCACCATTTTAGACGTAATTGCCATATTGAAAATTAGATATAAATATATAGAATACAAAGTGTAAGATATAAAAGTGATAATATAATGTTTGACTATTTTCTTAATAACAAAGTAAATTTTAGAAAACCACATGTATTATGATTTATGTCACCCATATAACCCCGGGTACTATGGTCCTAAGACTTCACAAAACACTGCCCCTATGTATATTAAGCACGCATTTAAATCAAGAAACTTCATCCTACAGTGTCCATGGAATTTTTAATTATTAATCTCTTAATGCAAGTTGTTTACCTTAATTCTTCCCTATGCACAATAGTATTTTAAATATTAAATTTACTTGATATTTACATAAAATGATGTTATGTGAAACGCATCGACCATAAATTCTATGGTCACATACCATATACCATAGTAGGTTTTAATGCAAGCTATAAGAAACATAGGCCTGGTAAGTTTCACAATAATTAAGAACATTATTACTTCATCTGTTTCAAATTACTTGGCATTCTAGTGTGTTGCTCTAGGCTAGATATTGTTTGGACCAAAAATTTCTACAAAATCAAATAGCTTCAAAAATGCAAATTATATAATATGAGAATATTCTCATGGCGAATCGAAAAACTCAAATTTTATGATGTTAAACTATATGGATTTTCAGAAATCGGTAGTCAAATATATAAATAGTTGCCTTAAGACAAAATTAGACAAGTAATTTGAAAAGGGGGAGTTTATTCCACCGTTTTGGTGTCAATTGGTTTGAAGAATTAAACAAGTTTAACTTTGTAGGTAATTGGTGAGCAAAATGGTAAGAGAAGAAAAAAAAAGGTAAAGAAGATTACTTGGGCACTAATGGGTAGCTCAAGTTGGTGTCTGGTAAGGACCAAAGTGAGGATAAAGGTTGAGAAATGGAGGAGAGGGATTAATGAAATGAGAAGATTGGAAGGACAAAGGAAGAGGACCAAAGGAGGTGTTGGGGATAAGACAAGCATGATGCGTGATGAACGGTGATGGGGACTCAACTGCCTATGGCCTATGCACCATGATGAGTGCTCTACCCTGTTTGTGCAAGCTAGGCATGCAACAACACAAAATTCCAAGTCTTTTGGGTGTTACTAGCTGGAAAGCAAGTACTACTCTGCTTCACTCACGCATGTGTTTCATAGTGACGATGATCAACCCTATATTTTTTTTGGGATTACAAGACAAAATTTTAATTTTTAATCTTAAATTTTTAAAATTGATTTTAAGGTAAAGTTTATTTTTCAGCCTAACTTTTAGATCACTAATAATACATATATAAAAAATTTTATACGTAAATAATTTTTCATTTGCAAATATCAGTGGAGAAACTAAGATTTTAGCTAAGGGAATACCCGTCTAAATTAGTTTTAGCAAATTGGTAACAATTGTAAAATTGATACCATGATTCAAACAATATATATACACTAAGTAGCACGAATTAAATTCAGGTGAGTTTTTTAGAAATACATACATACATACATACATATATATATATATATATATATATATATATATATATGTGTGTGTGTGTGTGGCAATATATACCGAGTATGGAGTAGAGGAGCTCCGCCCTGGCAAACATGTCGTTTGGAATAACCCCTGTTGTGCCCCTCTCTCTCTCTCTCTTAATGATCACAGATTGAATAATTGATAGTTGGTTGGTACCGACACTAAATTAAATCTGTGCACCTTGTGGGAGAATAATCTGTTCACGTCCTAACTATCTCTGGCTTCTCAAGATTTTGGCGAGCGCGACATTACAACCCATACATTTGGTAGCTACTTCCTGCCCATTTGGTTGTAGAGGAAATTAATTCTGGTCGGTACTTTGAGAGCTAGTTCACCACTCAAGCCCAAACGAAAGTAGACCTCTATATTCATAGTGCATACTATGAGATGGAACTGGCCCGATTTGGTTGGTTTGCTCTAATTGCAGCGTAAAAATTTCATGGAAAATTTCAGGATTTCGTATTTATGTTTGTGCAGTATATATAGAAGCCCATTACTTTTCTGTTTGAGCCCTCCCTTTTCATTTCCGACTCAAATTGCTGCCCAAGCCAAGTAAGACTGCGTTCAGCAACGGTTTAGTAATCCTAGTAATAGATTAATACATTATTAATTAATTATTAGTTTTAAAAAATAAAAAATAGATTAATATGATTTTTAAACCACCATTCCTATAGAAAATTTTCAAAAAAAACACCGTTTAGTAATTCGAAAAAGTGTGCGCGTGAAAAATGAAGTACTCTGGGTTAGTAAGAGAGTGAGAAGAATATGGCCTAAGGCACCATTTGATTCAAAGTAATTTTATAGGATTTCATTCCTATAGGAATTTTTCCTACAAAGCCTTTTGAATCAAAGGAATGAACCCTATGAAATCATTTGAAATTCCTATGGAATGCATCTTCCTATATAAGTTTTGGAGGAAATTTAGCAAGAGGTTAAACCTCATGGAAAAAATCCTTTGAGTCTATATCTCTTCTTAAATTTCTATGTTTTTCCTGTGGTCCAATCAAATGGTTATTCCTATGTTTTTTCTGTGTTTTGCAATCCTCTGTTTTACACCTACGTTCCTGTTAGAATCCTATGTTTTTCTATTCCTTCATTTTTTTATTCCTTTATTCAAAGGGGCCCTAAATAAACTTAACAGGCCGGATGGGCCAGGTCAAATGCTAGTAGATCAATCCATGTTGGGCTCCCCTAAGTTAATGCGAACATTTGGCTAATGGGCCAAACCGGATCAATCATCGTGTTTCTTGCAATTTATATCTTCTTCTCGATGAGATTGAAACGATGATCAAAGTAAGTCGAGATGCAAGATCCTTTTATCTCGTTGTGTCGTCACCATCTGTGATATGAACGTTGAGTGAACGTCAGTCAGTTGTGAGCTGCTGGACCTGGAGTACATACGTGCAAGAAAGAGCAGCTTGAGTTGACAAAACCCAGCTAGATATGATATGTGAAGTACTATTTTTCATCGGAGGAAACCAAGGACCTTGCCGGCCGCGTCCAGTTGCTTCATGCTCTCCACACCCGTTACTCCGTGGCCATTTAGTGAAACTATGCTAGCCTCATAATATTTTGTGTTGCTCTTTTAAATTTAAAATTAGGATTTCTTCGGATCACAGGAATTTTATAGGATTTTTAGATGAAATAGTTTAATTTGTCTATTTTTTTCTTTAAAAATCCTTCAAACCGAAAGAAACCTTAGCGATAAGTTACAACTTATTAATCATGTTGTTCTTTTCTGACAAATAAGTAAAACCTAAGAGGATACAAAAGTTTAAAAGAATAAGAGAAGCACGTACGCGATGTGGCAGCTGTAATCCACTATCCATGGCAGCCAGCTTAATTGCATGCATTTGTCATTTGAAAAGTAATAAGACCGCGTTCGTTCGTATCGCCTAAAAAGCCATATTCTATGCTTTTTTAGGTGCATGTTTACTGAGTTGTTAAACGGTGTGTTTTCATAAAAAGTTGGTATAGAAAAATTGTTTTAAAAATCATATCAATTTATTTTTTAGTTTTTTATAATTAATTATTAATATGTTAATTCACTGTTACGTTTTGCGTGCCGGATACTTATGCAACCCAATAACACGGGCTAACTATATAAACATCACAGAAGCGTAGACATGAGCAAACAATCAAGCGCGTCAGGTATGTTTCTGACTCGTTGAATGGACGCGGTCTCGGGCGGCGTTTTTTCCGAGAGGAACACGGAGCACTTTGTGCTTGTGCACGGCGCCGATCACGGTGCATGGTGCTGGTTCAAGCTCCTCTGCCTGCTCCAGAACTCCGGCCACCGCGTCTCCGCCGTCGACCTCGCCGGCTCGGCCGGCCCCGACGGTGTCCGCTCCTTCGACGACTACAACGTGCCGCTCCTTGGCCTCATGGCCGCCTTACCGTAAGGCGAGAAGGTAGGCGATTGATTTCAGGCTGCATGCGTATATGTTGTTAATCCTCATCGTTGCACACTGCTCCATCTACATCTTTTAGTCGACTCCAACTTCAGATCAATATGCTTTTACGTCAACGGTCAACCATCTAAACTGATCCTCCATTGTCTTCTTTGCTAGGTAGTTTTGGTTGGGCACAGTGCAGGAGGTCTAAGCGTGGTCCATGCAATGCATCTGTTCGGGGACATAATTAAGAAGGCAATCTTCATCGCAGCAACCATGCTTCAGTTCGGCTACCAGACTGAACAGGACATCAAAGATGTGATTCATCTTCCTTTATCTCAATGACGATTTATCGTTCACTTTGCACTGACTAGAGTAGTAGGCACATATATTGCAAAAATTGAGTCCAAAATCAACAGGGCGTTCCCGATTTAACCGAGCATGGAGATGTGTATGACCTGACATTTGGCCTCGGAGCTGATCGTCCACCTACAAGTGTTGCGCTAAGAAAGGAGTTCCAACGCATCATTCTCTATCAACAAAGCCCCCATGAGGTACTACTGTAATCAGCGTGGTGTATTCTGAGTAAATCTTGTTGCACAATGATTGTTTGGTTAATGGTTTTCTCCAGGACTCTGCACTTGCTTCCATTCTACTCCGGCCATGGCCGACGGCGCTGAGCACGGCCAGGTTTTGCAGCGGCGCCGATGAAGGCGATAAGAGCGTCATCGACAGGGTGCCGCGCGTCTACATAAAGACGGCGAACGACCGCATGGTGAAGCCGGAGCAGCAGGAGGCGATGATCAGCCGGTGGCCGCCGAGCGAGGTGATGACCATGGACACCGACCACAGCCCCTTCTTCTCCGCGCCGGAGCTTCTCTTCAACCTCATCCTCAAGTCGCTGTGATTGCAGCAGCCGGAGCTTCTCTGCTGCATGCTGTAACTGCTGATCACCGAGGACTTGTCTTACACAATTCTGCAATATGTGATGTTCACATGTTAGTCAAGACAGTTACCGTGCAAATCAACAAGGGTCTAGTGATTTTAAATTCGTTTTATTCCACTTCAAAATATACGCTCCAATTAATGTACATCGACATGGACAATAATCACAGGGAAAATATGCACACAGGAATAATAACAGGATATGTATTCTGGGGAGTTTGTTATCATGATGAGCATATATCTATTGAGAAAAAAACAGCAAGAGGATCGTAAGGAGAAAAAAAGAAAACATCCTCCGATAAGTTAGTTCGTCCATTAGGAGAAGAGGCTGAACGCCAAGCACAATGCAGGGAGAAAAACAAGCTGGTCCGCACGCTATTTCCTGAACCATATAACATATTTTCAGCCATTTTGCATGCCAGAAATGTGGACGTCTCCTATGAGAGAATCATTTAAAATAGAACCTACTGAACAACCTGCTTGGTTTGGCATTTGGCATTCAAGTGCAAATTTAGTTGCACTGGTGGATATCGATCAAATACTTCCCCTCCATCCTTCGGTAATTGGCCTCAAAACGCAGAGACCAAATGGTCGTGGCAAAGGAGCACTTTGTTCTTGTTCATGGGGAAGGGCATGGTGCCTGGTGCTGGTTCAAACTTCGCTGGCTCCTTGAGAGCTCTGGCTACCGAGTAACATGCATAGACCTTGCCGGAGGTGGTGTCGACCCTACCGACCCCAACTCGGTTCGATCGTTCGAGCATTATGACAAGCCTCTCCTGGACCTCATCTCAACCATGCCAGAGGGCGAGAAGGTACACCTCTTGTGTGTTCATGCAATTCACATGAATTTATAAGGCCATCTAGTTCAACCTAAATGGCATGTTATTACTGTTAGCATACCACCACATTTCCATGGAAATGATGAAAACATAATCATTCCGCACATTTTTTTTCTAAACAATGGAGAAATTGGATTAAATGAAATGCTATAGTTATAATAGGTTCAGATCAAACTTGTTTGTACTAAATCTCAGTGTTCTTCATATTTACAAAAATACTGGATCAAACACCTTTCAGAGAAATTCATTGCAATGCACCAATGCTAAGGTAATAGTTTATGTTGATTAGAAATTCATGTATTCACCTGAAGTAGTAATAGTTTATGTTGATAAGAAATTCATTGCTCATTCAATTCTGAAGTGTACAAAATGCTAAGGTAGTGTGGAAGCTACGTAAGGAAAAACTACCAAAATTGCAGAATGTTAGTTGCAGATACAGATCAAAGGTAGATTTGGTTTACCTACCTAACTCAAGTCAATCAAATTTCAGGTTATTCTTGTTGGACATGGTGCTGGAGGGTTGAGTCTTATTCATGCAATGCACCAATTTGTTGACAGGATTAGACAAGCAATTTTTGTGGCAGCTACGATGCTACCATTTGGACTTCAAACTGACGAGGATAAGAAAGATGTAATGTTCATAAGCATAATGTCTTTTTCTTGTTCAATATTCGGTTATTTTTGTTCGCATGTCATAATTCTAAGCTCATAGTACTATTTATGAACAATGGCAACATCTTAATAGTGAATAATAATGTTTAACAGGGTTTACCAACATTGCCTGAGAATGAGATCGAGTTGACATTCAGTGCAGGAGTAGATGATCCTCCAACAACTGCTGCCCTGAGACCAGAATTCCAGAGAGATCGATTATCCCAACAAAGTCCTGAAGAGGTATTATACCATATGACTATATCAGAATTTGTTTTAGAGGATCCAGAACGAGAAAGGCCCGGAGGTCTTCCAGCTAGCACCACAAGGTGCTCTCTCTCTCTCATGTCAAGCGAAAGAGGATTCAGAACCAAAGAATGGAAAAATATCTAAGGGTGCTCAGCTTAGGTGGCACTATCAACTGGGAAATATGCCTAAAAACATAAAATGTTGATTCTGTCGTACTAAATTAGAGCTAATTCCTGAAAAAATTATTATTATTCCCCATTCAAATGTCTTGAGAAACCAATTCCTCAACAACTAAAGATCATAGTAAAATGAAGTAAACAATGATTAAAAATATACTTATACATACCTGTTACCTGTTTTTTTATCTGGTCAGGAATCAGTACTCGCTTCAATGCTGATGCGTCCGTGGCCTGTGGCAGCTATTAGCACTGCAAGCTTTGAAGGAGATGATGAGAGACTAAATCGAATCAAACGGGTTTTCATAAAGACAGAACGTGACCATATGCTAGACCCTCAGCAGCAAGATTCCATGATCAAGAAATGGCCACCCAGTGAGGTTTTGGAACTAGATACGGATCATAGCCCCTTTTTTTCAGCACCAGAACAGCTCTTTAATCTAATAGTCAAATCCCTATGATGTAAATCTGCAAACAACTCAAACATCCAGGGCAGGGAAATTTCTCCAAATTATTGTACCAGTGCGTATACACAACAACCTTATGCTGGATTAGGACAACATCTTTGTGAATCATGCTCTCCAGAGGATCATCATGGCACATCTGCATGTTATAAGGGTGAATGGTTGCAAGCAAAAAAAAGTTAATAAAAATAATTGCCCTCTAATCTGCAAACAATAAACTCAACTCAGTATTATATTTCCATTTAGATCCTGGCTAATCATTAAAAAGTATATATATATATATAGGTGTCAATAAAACAAATAAGAGGCTACAATAATGCATGGTGAAAAGATGGAATTCCATTTAAAACATTGAATATATATATTTTATTTGGATGAAATCATGTTGTTCTTTTAAAATGGAAGACCAGAACTAGGGCCTTATATGTTAAAGTTAAAACATATTCAACTTTACAGAAAAGCTTCACTTTACAAATATAGTAAAACAGACACTATAATATACAACGAAAGGAAACACCATACTCTTCAAGTCTCAAGATTCCAGACTCCTTGAGTGATTTGCAAGTAAGCTTAATGTGGATGGTGATTTTGCAAAAATAACTGCATAACCATCATCCATGTGTTCTGCTCCCTCGGAGAAGAGCTGCCAAAGAAGGCAACCTCCTCCAAGCGCTCCTCCCTTCCAAGAACTCAAGAAAATTCCATAAACTGTCTTCATGAAAGCTTCACGAAATTCACTACCAAACTTCCCATCCTTAACTGATACCCCAAACTCCCCAACCCCAATTGGCATCCCAAGTAAATTGGCTGCATCATCAATATGTTTTTGCATCCATATGTTCACAAATTGAAGGTGATTTTCCTCTATCGAGTGAGGCAACCTAGGAAATGATCTCACTCCAGTCATGATAATAGTTACATTTCAAGAACACATAAAATTCATCTCTTGTAGCTGCCTAGCTATGTAACTAAAAACATGGAATTGGATATGAGGATTGATGACGTACCAAGTGTCAGAATAAACATGAACAGAAGCCAAGTCAATTCCAGGCGCTTGATGGTCCCTAACGAAGTCTGTTCCAGCATGAGCTGAATACTCATCTGGGTTAACAGGGAAAAGTTCTGGAGTGGATGGACCATAAAAGCCTTCAATGCCAATCTCCAAGAGGTGCATAGGGTCTATAGACTTCACATAAGATGCCATCTCCTCTATCCATGCCTACAACAAAACCTTGTCCTCAAAATATGTTGTGGCCAAACAGAATATGGAATAACCAAAATTTTACCAAAAGCAAAATGGAATAAGAACCTGCAAAGTATCACCCGATGGATCTGAAGGGCAGCGTGGCTCATTAATCAGCTCCCAGGCAAGAATAGTAGGATCATCTTTGTAGGCTTCATTTGTAGTCGTGTTTATTCTTGTCACAACAGCCTAACCAAATGGTATTCAAGTTATGTATTTGTGTATAATACAGTGGTACGATCATAGAAGTAGTAGTGATAAATATATTTTTGCAATGACTATTAGCGGTCATTGCTACTTGCTAGTCATTTCATGCAGAACATTTACCTGAACAAAAGCTTTGTAGTAACTCTTAATTGTTGTGTCAGAGAAGAAATCGTCTTCAGAAGTAAGATCTAGGCCAGCCTCCTTTCCCCATCTCACATATTGTGCCTTCCCTCCATAATCTTCCCAGTTGTTACAAAGAGACAGTATCAACCTCATGTTATGCCTTCTTGCCTCGCTGATAACGAAGTCTAATGCCTGACAGAAAATAGCATGGTAAAAAAATGTCAGTATCTTGAATGGGAAAAAAAAGGCAGAGATCAAAGTTGTCAAGACTTCTCCATCTTCCAGGGATGCAAACAACGCAGCCATCTCATCAAATGATTGCCGGGCACAATATAAGATTGTTAGTAAATGTAAGGACGAGACATTTAACTGTCTGATAATCTAACTGACACCTCGACCACGCATTTCCTCAAACAGCTGGAGTGCTTCCCGCGCAGACGCCAAGGAGTCACCGGGTCCAGCTCTCACCTGGAAGACCTCTTCATCGTAGTGGAAGGGCGCCGTCTGCAGCGCGCGGTGGCCACCGTCGTTGAAGGCCCAGGTGCGGCAGACGTTGAGACCAGCCTCGGCGGTGACACGCGGGCGCGTGGCTTGGTCAGCGGCGAAGGACCATGAGCCAGTAGGTGTTGAAGCCGTGGATGATGAAAGGGCGGCCGGAGGCCCAGAGGTGAGTACCGCGGCGCTCCACCATTGGCCAGTGGTGTGCGTCTTCCATGTCCGAGACGAGGGAGATGAGGAACAGGTGGTGGAGGAGCAGAAGGCGTGGCGTCGTCGCGCTCCAGCTCGACGGGATGGGGCACATGCCCATACTCACACAATCGCGCTCGTCTGCATCTCCATTGTCAACGTCGGTGGTCAACGCGTCCTCCTTCTGATCCCGGACTCGTATGACTGATACCGACACGTAGGTCCCACCAACCCACTCCCATGTGAAGTTCACTCCCAGAAATTATCTTTTTTTCCCAGAAATTCTGAATTTCGTACTCCAAGAATTGCTTCGAATTTTAAATCTTAAAGTAGATTTTAAGATTTTTCTCATTACAATTTATTTTTTAAGTTTTAACTTTTAGATCTCTAAAAACACGAATATAAAAAATTTATTTATATTGCTCTCTTGTGTAGTTAGCATTGCTATACACCAATCCGGATGGAGCATAGGAATGCAGCAAGCACCACATCCCTTCTATGTTCTCTCGTCACACATTAATATGCTGCTAGTTTATTATGATATGAACTTTCAAACGTATATGTTCTATTATTATATATTGTTGACTTGACGGTGTATTAGTTGCATATAGAAATAAAGGTTGATAATTTTAATCCATTTTTAAGCGGATTCCACACCATTTCTTACATGTCTTACATCTAGAACAATTCACTCATACATCCATATCCATGCGCCTGCTTAGTAAATATGGTATAGGATATATGGTATGGTGGCACTATCTAAATCTGATACTATCTCCGTCCTTAAATGTTTGACGCCGTTGACTTTTTATACGTTTTTGACTATTCGTCTTATTCAAAAAATTTTGTTAAATATATAAAGCTATATATATGCATATAAATATATTTAACAATACACAAAATGATATAAAAATAATTAATAATTAAGTAAATTTTTTAAATAAAACGAACAGTCAAACATGTATAAAAAAGTTAATGGCGTCAAATATTTAGTGACGGAGGGAGTATATTTTACCTTTACCAGCCACAGTTACACTCTCCCCTACCTCAAGGCTTAGGATGGAGACGAAGCACAAATCTTGCGTTGGATATTACTTGTCCTTGAACAAAACTTGGGAAGGCACAGACAGGAAACATGCTCAAGATGGAAGAAACGTTTTGGACTAATCCAATAACCAAGCATACGTTCGTTTTGCCGACACAAGATTACAATTTAGACTACACAAGAACAGCTATGTTTCTTGCGAGTAATTAACCAACCAATCAATATACGTACAGTACTCACTGCCACTGACACGTGTACGAGCATGATCTGATCATCTAGCTAACGGAGAACCTCCTCCTCTTGGGCTTCACCGAATGTATCTTCTTGTCGCCGATGCTCGACGTGTCCTTGGCCCAGATGCCGCCCTTGAACGGATTCAGCCGGCTCAAAGTCCGCGACACCGACCCCAGCAACCACAAACTTGTCGTTCCCTTCTTCCCCGACGACGCCGTCGTCCTCGACGATGACCCGCCCCCCTTGCTCTGCTGCACGCCCATGCCCGACACGTACGCCCGCATCCGCGCCAGCTCCGACCGCAGCTCCTCGTTCTCCCTTGCCAGCGACGCCTCCGCCTTCGCCTGCATCCGCGCCGACCTCATCATCCCACCATACGCGTCCCACCCGCCGCTCTCGTCTCCACCGACTCCGCCGCCATTGCCGCTGCGGAGCTTGAGCTGGTCGTAGTAGAGCGCGCTGAGCACCGCCTGCAGCGGGAGGCGCTTGTTCTGCGACGCGTGGAGGCGTCCCTGGTACGACAGCTTCAGCGGGTCCATCACGCTGCACACCTTCTCCCGCTCGATCTCGTCCAGCGCCGGGTGCGCCTTCAGGTAGATGTCCACCGCCCGGTACAGGCAGTCGTGCGTCGCCCGCGCCTCCTTTGGCACCGCGCCGGCGAGGCCGACGAACTTGGAGATCGGCAGCGACTCCTCCGTCGCGATCTCCGCCGCCACCTCGTCCACGGTCTTCGCCACCGTCTGCATCGCTCCACCGCCCTGCAGCGCTCCTGCTCCGCTCAGGGACGCCCTCCTGCTCCGCCCGTTCCCACCGCCGCCCGACGACGCGTCGCGCTCCACGAAGGCGCCGATGATGCGGCGAACGGTGTCGACGTTCTGGACGCGCTCACCGGCGCTGTCGAGCGCGAGGGTCAGCAGGTCGCCCGTGGTGGCCTGGTCGAGCACCGCCGCGACCCGGAGCTCCAGGTCGCGGCACGTCTTGGCGGATGAGCCGATGGTGACGGCGACGTGGAGGAGGCGGCAGAGGAACGCGGCCGGGATGGGCGCGTCGTCTGTGGAAGGGAGCACGGCCACCACGGACTCCACAAGCGCGCGGTGCACGCCGCCGGAGTCAGCAGCATGGACGTCGGCGATCACTTCGGCCAGCAAAAGCTCAGCGTAAGCGGTCGCCGCGGCGACAAGCACCTCGGGCTCCGCTCGGCGGCAGCGCAGCGCCGTGATAACCTTGTGAAACGACGCCGGCGAGAGGGACGCGAGCTCCGCCGTCCACCACTCTGGCGGCGACCTCGTCGAGAACAGCACCTCGTTGCAGATTCTGAGCGCTACAGCATCAGCCGAGCGCTGCACGACGCCGACCTCCTCGGCGGCCGGGAGGAGCCCCTCGCAGGAGCGCAGCACGGCGACGGCGCTGGGCAGCGTGCGGAGCCCGACCTTCGCCAAGAACTCCTCCACGCGACGCTCCAGGCCACCCTCCGCCGGCTGCATGTCGAGGAAGGCCGCGGCGCAGACGAGCGCGGCCGCGTTGCGCACGGAAATCTCGAAGTTGGCGCCATAGCAGTAACGCGCGGCCTTGTCGAAAGCATCGGCGCCGCCGGGCAGCGCGGAGAGGTCGAGCTCGACGGTGGCTGTGGGTCCACCGCGCGCCGCCGCGACGGCCTTGCGGATGTAGCCGCACTTGGGCACCATCACCGCCTGACAGCACAACGGAAGGAAGAAGATTTGTCGACGTCAGACTTCGATCAAAACAGAGCAAAGCAGAGTCTTTTGATATTTTCTTGCTCTTACAAGAACAAATTAAAGAACAAGTGAAGTGAACGGAGAAGAAAAAAAACGTAACCTTGTGGAGAGGGAAGACGTCGTGGGCGATCCGGATGAAAAGATCGGGAGGAGCATCCGGCGACGAAACCCTGGTTTGATCCGTCGATTTGGATGGAAGAAGAAGAAGAAAGAATTAAGATTGTAAATTCAGATGAAAGAGTGACAACAAGAGCAGCAATTGAGCAAAGGCAGGTAGAGCATACACGTACCACTGGCACGTCCGATCCATGGAAGCAGAAGCAGATGCAGGCGCAAGAGAAGAGATGTGTCCTCCGCCGTTGAAGCTGGAAGCTTGCATCAATAGCAAGGCAGTGAGCTTGGGCATGGCAAAGCTCTCGAATAAATAAACAAGGCAGTAAGAGTTGGTGTGATCTGAATATCTGATCCTCATTGATAGGATTTATAAAGATTCCGGGGTGATTTTTGGATTTTTAAAGAAAAAACAAAACAATTTATAAACAAAAATATATTTTATAAATAAATTCGTATAAAAGAGAGGTTGTCTATCTCATTAGACTATTGGAACTCTCTCGAGTACTCCGGCAATAACAAGTGGAACAGAATAGGAGTACGCCATTTCCTGTATTCATCCAAAAATTGCATGGGTGTTAATGCGTTTTCGTCAGCAAGTCGTGCATCGGCCGCCGCTACGTACTTGCATCGTAGTATTACGTTGCTGTTGCTGCTTTTAGTTGGTCTCGAGACTTTCCGGTTCGCGCAACTCTTGCGATAACCACTGTTTGCTAGCCTCCATTCCGGTGATGGCAACACTCCCGTCAAAAACTGCAAACAGGTCATGTTCACGGGTGTGTGCCATCAGCGTCAGACTTAGGTGGGGGTTGGGACAGGAACTTATTTTTAATCACTTGTTCTATTAAATGTTTGTACGCTTATTATAAATAGTAAATGTAGATTATTAATAAAACTCATCTATAACTTTAGACTAATTCGCGAGACGAATTTATTGAGCCTAATTAATCCATGATTAGTCTATGTGATGTTATAGTAAATATGTTCTAATTATGGATTAATTAGGCTTAAAAAATTCGTCTCACGGATTACCACTCATTTATGAAATTAGTTTATTTACTAGTCTATATTTAATACTTCAAATTAGTGTCCAAACATCCGATGTGACATGGGACTAAAAAGTTTAGCCACATCTAAACAACCCCTTAGCATTGGAGATCGATACTTATGTTTATGCTTATAAGCCAAATTTTAAATTTTTAACTTTAAATTTAAAGTTTATTTTAATATTTTTTTACTGAATTTATTTTTTATCATTGGCTTTGAGATCAATAAGAATACATATATATCTTTCTTTATTAAATATTTTTCGTTTATAAATATACCTTTAAATCACTCGTAAACCATGTAATGGAATGGAATGAATAGTTTTTGCACGGACAGGATATAGGAGTACTGACAAAAGCTACAGTGTTGCATTGCATTCAGTACTACTGTAGTGTTGATCATTGACTAGGAGTGGCGCTAGGCTCATCTCCGTCCACGTACGCAAACGCATCGAGCTACGGAAGAATTGAAGGACGGACTACGTGGCTTGGGAGTTGCCACGTCGGAGGATAACGTTCTGGGTCCCACAGAAAATCCGTACACCAGTCGAAGGCCGACACGTAAGGAAAAGGTGGGGACGAGTATCCTGTGATCCAACGGGATAACAGCAAAAGATACATACACCAATCTCCTCTATTGCGTACTCGCTACGAACGAATACTTGTGTGCAGATTGAGAGTCCAGACGCTGACATCATCTTCTCGGCTGGAGTTTTCTCCTTTGCCTGCAAGATGCTCACTGCCTGCTGCATTGCCGCTTTTCATTCAACTTTACACAAAGAAACTTGGCTTTCAATCCTGACTCATCACCCAGCGTCACACACTAATCAACGTTACCAACGGTTGAATGACATAGGCTACAAATTACTGACTTCTATTTGCCATTCAAATCCTATCATGGACTTGAACAATACAGTCGTTTGTGTTGATCATTTCGTCCTCTGTTGCATCACTAGTTCAAGTACGTCATTAGTAGGTTTCTTTTTTTTTTCTGACAGGCGTCCAGGATCACTCAACCTTGCTGGCGGCGGCCTCCACGCCGTACGTCAAGAAAAAACCACACCAAAAATGCATGCTCCTACTAGATTAGCTTAGCTAGTGAGCACTATCAGTACATTCTAATCGTATAATTTTACAATTTTCCTGCAGTTTAAGTCATCTTTTGCCTCTAAAAATTGCAGTATGATTCAGGATGCAGCGGCGTAGGTGACAGTGGAAGACGCCGCCTTGTGCCTCCGCCTGCTGCTCTTCCCGCCACCGTCCGACGACCACTGCGACTGCGAGCTCTTCTTCTTCCTCCTCCTGCTCTCCGCTCCCTGCGCCCCCACCCCCAGCGTCGCTATCCTCCCTATCCCTCGAGATATGGACGCCAGCAGCGCCCTGCCGTGCTCCCCTCCGCCGCGGTCGTCCCGCATGCCCTGCCTCATCACCCCCTGCTCCCTCTCCAGCTCCGTCAGCCGCACCCGCATCCGCGCGATCTCCAGCTTCAGCTCCCGGTTCTCCCGCCGCAGCGACGCGTAGTTGTCCCGCTGCGGCGACACGCACGAGCTCGGCACCCCGCTGCCCCCCGGCATCATCCGCTGCGACAGCGACCCGTCGCCGCCGGACATGGTGAGGGTGGTGGCGTGGTGGGTGGTTGAGACGGTGGACTTGAGGCGGAGCTGCTCGAAGTAGAGCACCCGCACCACCGTCTGGATGGGGAGGCGGTCGTTCTGCGCGGCGTGGCTGGACGCGTCCTGCGACAGCTTCTGGCAGTCGATCAGCTTGCACAGCTTCTTGCACTCCGACTCCGTCAGAGACGGATGAGCCTGTATGTCATCAGTCAGTCAGTGTCACACACACACAACACAAGCTGTATTTACATCATCAGATACTACTATACAGATTGCAAACTATTCTAGTGATCACGTCTAGCAATTGCTAGTGTAAGAAAATGTCACATTTTCATCAAGAAGGAATAGCATTGCCATTGCTGTTAGGATGGCCATTGTCGGTTACTGGATTAGCCATTCCACAGTAATCAGAAATGCCAATTTTTCTGATGACCAATAATTGTACTTTACCTGTTACTTTAATAATCTGATTGAGCTTTAACCACTATTTATCTAACAATGAATTTCCCAATACTTTAACCACTATTCATCTATTAAAATACAGAGGGAGTATTATGGAAAATACGGAGGGAGTATTATGGAAGTATGATGCAACATGAATTTAACTATATGATTTTGAACATAAATATTAATATTGATCAAAGTTTGAACAGGAATCAATGCTGTCAGTTACTAAAAATCGAATGGAGAGAGACTTGTACCTTCAGATATATGTCAATGGCACGGTAGAGTCCATCGTCAACAATTCGTGCATAGTCCGGTAAGAGTTCGATGAGAGCCATGAACTTCTGTAGTTTCAGATATGGATCTGGTGCTATTTCTGCGAGGTAACCGTCCATTAGTCTTCCAACCTTCAGGACCGAGCTATGGCTCGGAGACTTTAGCCCATCATCAGACTCATATCCGCAAGGTGACAAGTTTCCTGAATCATCTTCCTCAATCCTTTGCAAGAAGTTCACCAATATGCGATGGACAGTGTCAACGTCAAACATTGAGTCGCTTGTCTGCACAGCAGGGATCAGAAGATCATCAAGCGATGCCATCTCAAGCTGAAGACCGATCCTTTTCTCAACTTCAATCCTATAATCTAGGCCTGCATCAACTTCTATTGCCATTCTCAGCATACCAAACAAGAATGACAAGGTAACCGATGTGATCTTTTCTGTTGCCAACAGATCGATGAGCGTTTCCACAATGACTCGTTCATTGTCGCCGACAAGAGGACCAGAGTCCCACACATGGCGCCTTTCTATACCTTTCAGAGCTGTTTGAGCATAGTGCACAATGGATGTGCCAATACTCTCTGGCCTCACCCCAGTTCTCCTCATTGCAGCGATAACGCGATGATAGTAGTCGATTCTCAGTGCAGAAAGATCCTCAACCCACCAATCTTGACAATGCATGCGAAATTTTCCTGATCCGACATCGCATTCCAAATGAGCCAAGCCTGAAACCAGCTGTTCTTTGCTTGCATTTATCGCAATTGCATCGACGCACATGTCTACAAGTCCGACTTCTTCCACTGTTGGATCCAACCCATCACATGCACATAGGACTTCTAGGGATTTATCAAGGTTCTTCACTACAATCTCATTCAAGTATGTTTCCGTCCGGATGATGAGATTCTCCTCTTGGTACTCTTCTGTCATTTCCAAGTATTCTGCAATGCACCGGAGATGAGCCACATTGACAGAATTAATCTCAAAATTACTCCCATAACAGAACTTGGCAGCAAATTCAAATGCTAAAGCTCCCCCTGGTACATTTACTAGCTCCAACTTTGAGAGATCTGGATCCTTGGTTCCAGCTACCATTCTTCGTATTCTTCCACACCTAGAGACTAGAGGGAACTGCAAAACCATTACAGAAGTACACTATGATTAAACCCATTTTGCGACTTTACTTCAGTCTATAAAATCTTACACTCATCATGCAGAGAGAAATATCAATTACATTTTCCTCCCTAATACCTTCCTATGAAAACTCCTTTAATAAAAAAAATATTTCCCTGTTAAATCTCAACAAGCATTAGTAAGTGCAAAACATGTATTGCTGCCCATAAAAGTCATCTCAGCCATTGATTTATGAGTTATACTATCAGTAGAAATGATATTCTACTACAGTAGTTGACATGGTAGTATAAATATATATGATTCATTGGATTAAAAAAAACATTCTAGATTGATTCTACGAGAGCATTGTAAAGCACCTCAAAGAACATATAAAGCCAAACCACTGTTGTGCCCAATAATTGTTTACTGCTCCCATCTCCAATTATTCACTCTGTCCCCACCAAAAAAATTATTCACTCTGATATTTATTAGCATCTTCAGCCTTTATTATGATCAGAAATCCTTGCCAGGAGCCCAGGACAAACAAAACCCCTATAATAGATCTATACCTTTTGAAGAGCACTACATTTAAGAAATTGTGGTTATCGAACCAGACGCCATGGTATACAGATTACAGAATTCTATACTTGTGTAGTTATAACATCAGTAAGGATACACATTATAATTTTTTTTATGTCCACAAATGATAACAAGTTGTTCACTTCAATCACATTGGTACCATGGGTAAGCATTTTTAAGTACGGAGTGACAAGTTAGATTCCTACTCCACTTCAATCACATTGTCAGGTAATTAACGTCCTGCAAAGAAAACCCAACTTCCCAACTGAGCAATATCCCCAAAACTATACTTGGCAGGCTCCTGTTGTGCATCAGGTGATAACTAAATAACTAATGATAAAAAAAATGCAACAGAAAAAAAGAGAAAATGCAGAGAATGGGTAAGATAAAGGTATTAAAATAGATAAAGCACCTTGTGTAGCAGAAAAGATTGGCCATCTACAGATACTGTTAAATCCCCAGCAACATCAGAAAATATCCTGCACAGCAAGGAACATTCCTTAAGTAGACACCAAGAACTTCATTTGTATTTGCAGCATTGAATATAAAGTATGATACTAATTTTCTACACTCTGCTGGGAACATGCAATACTTGGAAATTACATCCCTTTTTACCAAGGAATTGGAGAAGGCAGTGGAAACTGCTACAGCAATCAAATATCCGGAGCAGATTCTTTCAGTCCAGCAAGACATACCGTCAATGTAGGTTTCAATCACAAACTAATTAAACATTAAGAAGTAGATTTTTGGAGTTAAATCTGCGGATGCTTGTGGTTTCTTCTCTCAAAATTGCATTAATCCGCTTCCATAAAAAAAAAGAAAAAAAAACATCATTGACTTGTTCAGAACTTCAGAACCAGATACAGCATAAATGCATAATGAGAAAGGGGATTCTTTGGTAGGGACCTGAATCTAGACAAGACATGGGACGAAATTAAAAAAAGTTAAGAAGTTTTGTGACGCGCGGGACCATCCGACGAGCATTTTAAGGTTTGGCACTGGATTCTTCAGTTCGACAGTGGATGCTTCAGAAATTCAGATGTCATCTGAGATTATGGAGATGACATTTGCGATTTTGCGTGATATTGCAAGCATTTCAGGTCGGAGTTCCCGATACCCGTAACATGAAACGAAAAATCCAAACACGCCCAGCAAAATGAAACCAAAGAAAACCTCCTGTAACCAACCTAAACAGACAAGGGTGCTGACCAAAATCGCAATGCATCTCGAATCACTCGATCAAGGAGGGGGGCAAAAATAAGAACTTTAGGAGCTAGCGCTACCACTGGCCATTGCATTTTCTTCCGCAACAACGTCAAAACCGAGCTCAGGAATGGAAGAGAAAGGAATAGCAATGGTACCGTACCTCCTGCTGATGGGGTTGCAGAAGCGCGGTGAGTTGGCGGCGGAGAGCTTGCCGGTGGAGAAGGGAAACGCAGGGCTGTCGCTGGCCAACCCCATTGCTCAGCTACCAAACCCCCGCTCTTTCCTTTCCCTTTGTGTAGAAAAGCTCGAAATGTGGGCAGTGGAGGCGATGCGTGAGGACGAAAGGAAAGAATAACGGCTGGTGTAGTCATCGACGTGTGGCCTGGCATCATTAAGATTACTAATTTTTTAATGCAAATCATTAAGACACTACTATTTAATTCAATGACAGACATTCCAAAAACCCATTCTTTAATCCTTCATCTTCTTTTCGTGCTGCACATTGCTCTCATCTACAATTTGCCAGCAGGTGCTTTCCCTTTCCTGTACAGGCCCCTCACCTGCATGTCTGCGTGTCTGTTGACAGGAAAATTTGCATCTTTCAAGGTGCAAGGGGGTGTAATAATAAAGTCAACGAGCTGGTTATAAGACTACTGTTTATAGTTTTTTCTTAGTCCACTCATATAGTAGTTAGCTCTTTATTATTAATGTAGAATCCACATGTCACTCTCACAGAGTTTCTTGATTCTTGCGTCCGAGCTGACTATAAGCTTACAGTCTGCTTTCACTCTATCATATCCCATCTCTCCTCCACATAAGTATTTAGCCAGCTTATAGCTTACTATTATACTTGCTCTTAGATGAAGCTAAACTTTTTAGCACCATGTCACATCGAATGTTTGACACTAATTTGATGTATTAAACATATACTGATAAAAAAACCAATTTCATAAATAAGTGCTAATCCACGAGATGATTTTTTAAGCCTAATTAATCTATAATTAGAGCATGTTTACTATAGCATCACATATGCTAATCATAGATTAATTAGGCTCAATAGATTCGTCTCGTAAATTAGTTGATGAGTTTTATTAACAACTTATGTTTATTATTTATAATAAATATCTAAATATTCGATTGAACAGGGGCTAAATCAACGAATAGGATTGGTTATGTCTGTGTTGGAATAGCTGAGAAAGTGAGACTGATGGAGGAACAGTTGGGTGACTAGGGGACAAAGGCTGGTCTACTGTCAGACTCTGGATGCTTCAAGGAAGGCCTGCTCTCATGCTTCATGTTGTTTGTACTTTGTACTCTGCTCATATTTCTTCATTCTTTTCTCCTTAACTAACTGGCACCCAAGTATATTATGCACTGCATTTGTGCGATTTAGGAGGTGACATTTCACAATGTACAATGTAATGTTTCGAGTGCCATGTAATTGTAGCTACAAGTAGTAAGGTGGTGTTTAGATTAAGAAATTTTTGGAAGAAGTGTCACGTCAAATTTTTGGAAGGGGTTTTTGGATACAAATAAAAAAACGAATCTCACGGCTAGCCTAGAAATCGCGAGACGAATCTTTTAAGCCTAATTAATCCATCATTAGCAAATGTTGGTTACTGTAGCACTTATGACTAATCATGAGCTAATTAGGCTCAAAAGATTCGTCTTAAGATTTCTTTCATATGCAATTAGTTTTTTGGTTTATCTATGTTTAATGCTTTATTTAAGTGTCCAAAAATTTGATGTGATGTTTTTAGAAAAAAATTTGGGAACTACAGCCTAAATCCATGGTCTGTGGTAGCAGTTGTAACTGCATGTGTTCGCTTTGGCCGGCTGGAGAGTAGGGGGAACAGTGGAGAGAGGAGTGGGGTGGAAGGCAGCGTTTGTAAATGACATTGTTCATTAGTCAAATTAGCGCACGTAAAGCGAAGAAAGTTATTAGCACATGATTAATTGAGTATTAGCTTTTACAAACTTTAGAAATAAATTAATTTGATTTTTTAAACAACTTTCATATAATATTTTTTTTAAAAAAAAGGAAAAGTGTCGCCTTGGTCGGATTCGAACGCTGCCGAAGGCCGTCGGTGAAAGAAATGATTCGGATGCTTTGTCCACTGCTCTACTGTACTACTCCTAGGGTAGAGTAGAGTAGTAGAGAGAATGGATAGCTCTTCCTTTTTCTTCCTTTCGCTTTTGCTTTTGCAGAGAGGATACTGAGGAGAGCTCATCAGTCAGAGCTTTGTTTGGTCAGATCCACCATGAGAAATCCACGGGACAACCCGACTCGATTACTCCATTGCCCGTCAGAAGCACCAACTCTCAGCCCTGCCATTGATCGTTCATTCCTCGCTCCCTCACAGATTTTGCGATCATGCATGCTTTGCATTCCTACGGATTTTGCAGATCAAGCATTCAGGCTAGTGTTGTGCTCGTGCGAATGCCATTTGATCATCAACAGTATGATCCAGGCCATTGACTATGATTCACTCAATCACACTCTCTCTCCGTGTGTGTTCTTTCCCTCCTCTTCCATACTTTGTCAAGTTTTTCTTTTCAGAGAAAGCAAAACGCAAAATGCGATAGAAGCTTTGAGCTGTTTTTCTTTTGCTGCTGAAGTGCTGATCGATCAATGCCTTTAAATGACTTTCTAAGACCATAAATTTGCATGCACTATATGTGTACCGCCGCTCTGTAAGGGTCACGACCTTTGATTGTCTATGTACATGGCAACCATGCATCACAAACTGCATTTTTTTTAGATTTCGCGCCAGCTTTTCACTTGCATTTAGAACATCCCCAACAGCTCATCTATCTTACCATACATCCTAGAAACAGAGAATAAAGAGTAAAAATTAAGCTCCAACAGAATATCCATCTCAAAAACTCTGTATTTGGATGTTCTCTCTCCATCCTCAGAATGTCATGTACAGATGATCTGCTGAAGTAAAAAAAATACGAAGGATGAAACTATTTTAGATGATCATCCAAATGAAGATATGGATGACCAAATTTAGATGAGCTGTTGGAGATGCTCTTATGCTTATAAGCTAAAATTTAAATTTTAAAACTTAGATTTAGAGCTGTTTTATTATAGTTTATTTCCCGTCTTTGCTTATAGGTCACTAAAATAACATATACACAAATTTTACCCCGTGAATATTTTTTAATTGTTAATAAATGGTTTTGCTTGTACTTAATTTCAACGAGTTAACTATGTTATTCACAAACGACATATACTATTCTCATATATCACCCATTACTCGCAAGGTGCTAAGTAGTAAGCACAGAGTATGTCTCAAAGGTTGCCAACGTATTAAAACTAGGAGTTTCTTCGAATCACGTGAATTTTACTTACTTTTAAAATAGGAAACAATTTAATTTCTCGAACTTTTCTTTAAAAGTAATCCGAAGAGGATCTAGTTAAACTAGGTTCGATCTCCATTACACCCACAGGGCTAGGGAATAAAATGTTGGAAGGTTGGACACACTCAGACACTTGGAGCACAGAAATCGATGGAAGTGAGGGCGTGTATATGCTAGGTATCATTACGTTGTTACCACTCCTATCTCCTTTCTACTCTAGTATTCATGTGCTGCCAAAGGAGACTTGCAAGTTTTTTCCCTATCAGAAGTTAGGATGATTGTTTTTTTAAAAAAAATGGAAAATATCCTGGTCTTTGCTTCAAAGAAGTTATAGGTCAATTACTCCCTTCCAGTTTTTTTGTCTGAATTAATCAACGTTATATATTTGCACATAAAGAAGCTATTTATAAAATTTGTATATTCAATGGCTGCAAATTACGATTCATTGCTTGATGGATAACGAGAAAACTAAACAATAAGCTTAAATACAGAGATACACAATTATTGGTTGGCTAAAATCTAGAAGTTGCATATAGTCATTTTCCTCAAACATGGAAATAGAATCTCTAAAACCAACACCCAATCCCTCCCAATTGGATCTCGCGCACATCACCGTTATAACTAACATCAACCCGAAATAGAATGTATTGTCAGATATTAACTAAACTATAAATTAGCCACTCGTCTAGATTGTGCCCTCGCCGCCATATGGACGTTGATTCGGTGGCGCATTTGACAATCAAGCCTGAAAATGATAAAGACCTTGAACGGAAGGACAACGACAACCTGTACCATTCTTTGAATGAGATGGCTTCACCGGTTCTCTACTCCAGCAGCAGCGAGGACTAGGTTTGGAACAACGGATATAAGAGGTCGAAAGAGGATGAGGAAACCTAGGAGCAACCCCATCCAAAGCAAACGCCATATCCAACAACCACCTACATCGGCACCACATATAGGAGCATATCCACCACCATTTCCGCATATTACCTCACGATTGAGGCCTCGTTGTCAATGAGGTTGCACACCGATTATGGCCTGATCACACCCTCATGTTGTAGAAGTGTAAAGCTAGAGATTAGAGTTGTGAATAAGAAGTCATGCCACCCCTACATGCAGCCCCGAAGGTCGTGGCTGTAGAGGTGAGAGTTGGCTGGCATTGCTCGCAGTCTGAGCAAGGAAAATCGAGGAGCCGTTTCATCCATATAGGTATTCCCTTCGTTTTTTTACATTTGACACCATTAACTTTTGAACATCCGTTTGACCGCTCATTTTATTCAAAATATTTATGTAATTATTATTTATTTTGTTATAATTTATTTTATCATCAAGTAAAATTTAAGTATGACACATATTTTTTGAACATTTAAAAATTTATTGAATAAGACGAATGACCAAATACGTATATAAATGTTAGTATTATCAGACACACACCAAATTGGGACGGGTGCATGTAGAATGTTTGTTATTAACGATAAAACTTCAGTGTTATAGGTATTAGGTAGTATTAGGTGTTATCCCATTTGGTTGAGAGATGAGTTAGAACCTTTATACTCTATTACTTCAAAATAAAAACTTGTATACTCTACACCCTTTAAATACAAGAGTCAGATGGCAACTGCAATTCAGGCGAGATGGCATGTGTGCGTTTACTCATCTAAATCCAACTTGCGCGATGCTGTCTTCGTATATCAGTAGCCCAAATACCTTGAATTTATCGAGAGTAAATTTAGGCTGGATTTTTTGAATAGATGAAGATTTTCTTATTTTGATATAGGTATCTAATGATATAAATGATACAATTATCTACTATAAATCAAAATTCTATTTTAGAAAGGTGGGAGAATAAACCATTTGAGAATAAACCATCTATCAAATATATATGTATTTGACAAAAATCATACTATTTGAGAAGCGTGTGTGTAAAAATCGAGTACAACGTGACACCTCTCAGGAAATGGATAGGCATATATTGCTCAGGTTTACTTGCTGCTGAACTATATTAGCGTCGGCCCAGCTACAAAATAGTTGAAGAGGGCGCTCCAGTTTTGGCAGGTGAAGTCATCTGGGGCAGGAAGGTTATGAGAGGCAAGTCCTATGCATAGAAGAAGAATTGGGCTCACCCAACTATCAAAATTAGGCCTTCATCATTAGTGAAGTTAATTAAATGCACAACCACTCCGAATCTACGATCCTCACTGTCTTGTTGCCGCTAGTCAAACTAGTAATGGACCACTCCACCTACACCGTCCATTTCCATTAAAAACCGTACACTACCTGGACATTAATACTTTCGGACAAACTAATTTCAAAACAGATGTTTCTCACATGACAGTATCACACATTGCTGACTGAAACTAATTTCCTTATTCGTTGCACAATCAGACAAGGCCGACCTCATAATCTTCAATCCTAGGTTTGTCAAATGCACATAAGTCTATCCCCCTGCCGACCAGTTCATGTGTTAATCTACTGAAATTCACCAGAAGCAGATGGCGCCTTTTCTCTCTGAATCTTGATTGGAGAAAATATCTCTGGAGCTGTGCTACTACGCAGCTACCATCCAATGGTTTCAGTGTCTCACAACGTGTCAAACAAGCTGCAGTGATAATAATTTAACACACAAAAAGAACAGCTCATACTCCAACACCTGAATTATGTTAACTAAACACTCCAGTACAGCATTACAAAGCGAAGGGGGTAAGTCACAATACAAAACACACATAATCATGACGAAATAGGCGGCCACATGGTCTGTGAGCTGTGATCAGTTTGTGTGACAGCAAAAGATTCTGCTTAGCTGAGAGCCTGAGACGCACCACCTTCAAAAATTACCTGATACAAACACAAAAGCTACCAACCCACTATGCAGTTGGCACAAACATTCCTCTAGCTAGCTGCTGTTTTCTCCAGCCAAACAAGAAAACCAGAAGCTTGACACATTTTGTTTTTCCTAGGTCCCCAAGCATTTTGTTTGATCCATAATCCATTTCAGCTGGCATATCTGGCTGGACCTGCCCTTCAGTTAAAAGGCTACCAAAGATGCCACTCACATGTGTGCAGGGCTAGCTAATTACCCTAGACACATGCTTGTAAAACCAGCAAACGCTACTGATTTACTACTACAGGTTGCTAGATCTGCCAAACACTACATATCACCCCAATCACCGTACAGCTATAAAAAGGACCTTTCTGAGAATGTGGGCACATAATTTGAATTGGGAACCGCATTCCACCGATACAAGACAATCTACAAGCAACAGCTAATTCTTCATGCTGCTAAGATGATGTTCAGCATGAATTTCAACATGCAAAAAAAAAAAAAAGGCAGCTCATGCCCCCCGAAAAAAATCAGAACATCGTCCAGTTCTCATTGTATAGATTGTACTTGTGCTGTATTGATACTCTCCGCTTTTATGACAAACATTTTGTTCGAGCTACAACCAAATTCAGTGAATTTTCCCCCTTCATGGTTCAGTACTTAAGTGAGGTGGGAACATGATGGACAATAAGAAACGGAAAAGAATTTCGTAACATATTACCACTAATTTTATATAGATAAAAGGCATTTTTTCCTTGAAGATATCCAAAGCCCCAATATACCTCGATAAACTACAATGTTCCTGATTAGCTTGACAAAAACAGCCAACCAAAATTAAACCAAGACAAAAAAAAGAGCAAACTTCTTCATTTTGTCAACAGATATTTCTTAAACCCCTCGATGAACTCATCATCTAACATCTGGCTATACTAGCATAGTTAGACCTTATTATTCTGCTTTACAAAGTGAAACACGATCTATAGAACTCGGGCCAGCAGAAACTAAAAGGACATCTTATTAGTGGCAAACAATGACACCAATGAGTATTATGCATGTTAAGAGTTCCATTATTACTTTAGAGTTTGGACACAGTATCTGACCTACAAGAAGATATACAGCTAGGACTGCAGATGTTTCGAATAATATAATGGAATGTTGTCACTGCATACAAACTGCATGTTAAAATAAGTCAAACAAGTAAACATGTACAATTTTGCATCTCTTATAATGTCTCTAAAAATGATCAGCCAAAACACATACAAAATGAAATTGAACATATGCTCAAATGAATTTCACCGGAGTAGCACCATGTGATGCACAATAGAATCCCTCACCTTTATTGCCAAGCCCAAATCCTTTTGAATACAGCAATCCAAAAAATAAGGGATCCCAAATCTGACACAACCATTTCTTCCCCATTGCTTGCTTGGAGATGAAAAGAGCTCCCCACTATGAACATCAACCAGGGCCATTGCAGAACAAATAACCTTCCCAACAAAACAATTAAAAGAGTATGTTTGAGCCTGCATGAGCTTGAGGCTATGCCAACCAAGCAATTCGCGATGCACTCATTGATATGGAACATTTGTTGCATCCGCTACTGACCGAACGGCAACTCCATGCATCTAGGCATCACTAGTGAGCCTTGTTGCCTGAATTCTGCTGAAATGTCAAGAAAACAGCTATGCAACATACTCACTCTCAATCACCGGTTGTGTTCTTGTCCCCAATGCCACAGGCGCTTGTGACCTCCCGACCTGTGCCATACGCAATGTCTCCCCGGCCTCGGCATTCCGTTCCATCACCTCCAATTTCCTATCTCTTTTGTACCTCGCCAAGCACACCACAAGCAACGCCGACAGCACCAATGCTATCACTCCCCCAACAACGCCGACGGCAATCTTCCACCCCTTCGAGCTGCCCTTAGAATGAACTCCTTGAGTCGGTATGGGAGGGGTAATGGTGCCTGGAGGCAGTGGACCAGGAGCAATCTCGCTGGAGTTCACCACTATTGCGAAATGCCCCTGGCGAAATGTCGAACACACATTGCTTGCCTCTAAGTCCCGGAACTGTGGCACACCATCCAAATCAAACCACACGCACCGGGGAGCTGGCCCGTCTGCCGGCACTGATCTGACATTGCTGAAACTTATAGAAATCGGGCTCCCGGAGGCGACAATACTGAGCTCCTGCAATCCCACCGCCGACAAGTTGGCCGCGTCGTAGACCAGCAACCCGAGCACCGGCGAGAGGTACGTGTACCCGGGGAGCGGGTAGTAGTAGTGAGACCAATTGCCAAGATTGTGGTAGACGAGCACCACCCTCTCGACATACGGCTGCACGACGATGCCGGTGGGGACGGCGAACTCCAAGAAGTGAGCGAACCCTTTCCTCCGTAGGCTGCCGCTGCGCAGGCGGACGGCCGAGACGGCGACGCCGGTGAGGTTGGGCGGCACGGTGGCGCTGTAGACAATGCCGGTGTGCGGGCGCACGAAGGCCCGGTACGCATAGTCCTGCAGCATTGCGTCCAGGGCCCTCGCCGGCGACGTGGCCGCCTGCGCCGCCACGCCAGAAGAGGCTAGATACAGCAGCTGCAGGATGCAGAGGCAGGCCAAGAAATCCATGGGAGTGGAGCAGCAACCGGGAGCTGGACAAGAAGAAGAGTCGATCATGACGATCCCCTCCTCATGATCTACGACCGCGGATGACGCGCGTACCACCGGCCGGAATCCGCAGGTCTTAACTGGGAGTAGCAAGGACGAGATTTGGGGCAGGAAATGGCGGGACCATGAGCACGGACGCGCATTGGCGGCGAGCTAGCTCCAAAGAAGCAGGCTTTAAGAGATAGAGAGATAGGAGAAGGAGCAACAATGGCGATGGAAACTAGGAGAACACAGGACGGACTGAGTCCAAGATGATATGGTAAAGAAGGAAGGGAGGAAGAGGAAGACGAAAACAAGAATCGGAATTGGGAGGGAGCAAATCAATAAATGTTGGGAGAAAATCTCTCAGTAATCAAGAATTTGGGGAGGGATTAACGATTACTGGAGACGAGACAGGAGGGAGGGGTTCGGGGGATTTGATGGCAGCGGTCAGAGTGGGGATGTGACGAGGTCTTCGATGTAATTCTTGATTTTTAAGAGGGGCTCATATGCAAATATTTACGTTTTCTGAGTAAAAGACGCTGGAATACAGTTGGCACACCGCCGGAATTTACTGCTGTGCCCTTTGGACGCCTCAGAATCGTGAGTCTCCCTCGTTGTCTCTTCTCGCTGAGCGGTGGGGTCCAGGTTGTCAGGGGATGAGAGATTATGCTTTTTGCCTCTATTCTTCCGTGACAAAATTTAAATTTTTAATCTTAAATTTATAGTATATTTTAGAATAACATCTTATTTTACAGTCTTATCTTTTATATTAGTAATAACATATATGAAAAGCATATTCAAAAATTATTTTTATTTATAAATATGTCACTCACTCGTTTAGTGTTCGAGATACGTATGAAATGGTTAGCATTTTTATAATATCTAATTAATTATATAAATTAATAATAATAAATTTTATAATGACTATGTAATGATATAAATAAAAATTTAACAAATATAAATAAAAACATTGATCTAGAGAAAAATATTAAAAATGTAACGGTTAAGAGTTTAAAAGACATGATTCAACGGATATATCCCTTTTCCTAATGTTTGGATTCTTTTGAGGGGCTCTCGTGCAACTCAAGCTTCTCTCTTCTACTCCTACCCTATATTTCTTGGAACGCGATCATCTGACTTAAAGTCAGAGGACCCGTTCACTAACATATACACTGTGGGGTCCATATGTCATCCCCTCAATGTCTCTCTGACTTTAAGTCAGAGGAAGCTCTTCCATGTTTCTTCATGTACAGCTCTAAGCTCCCGTCATTTTGCTATTTGGAATGATATTCTTAAAAAGAAAAAGATAATACATAGATAAAACTTTTATATAAACAAATAAGCCATGATTAAAAATCAAATTTAAAATTAAGTTTTAAAATTTAATTTTTTTCCTATAAACAATTACAACGACGAAACCATAAGAGCGCTACTACTATAGGTCAGAGAGGAGACTGAGATGTAGGCCCAGCATGGAGTACGTTCAGCAAAACCTACCTGTCTTTGCTTTGTTGCCGATGTAAAACAACGTCTGGCGCTGGTTTGTGGGCCCACCGACCAGTCGGCAACAATCTCTTTCCCAACGTCTACTGTCGAGGGTCTTTTGCAAAATACATGTGCTTCCAACCATATGTGGCAACAAGCTAGCTCCATCTCCTTCTTCTTGTGCCATCCATCGCTAGCTGGTTGTATGCCACCATGGCCACACCATCAGCACTCTTGGAAATGATCTATTTGATTGCCATTGCTCTTCTTTGCAACTTAATTTCAGATTGGTATTTGCTCAGGAGCGAAGCTAGTTCAAGCTGTCAAGCATGCACAATGTTATGTACTCCTCCATTATCAATGTATACTATCATGCTGAGATGATGTCTTAACCATGACGCAATCAGCCTTTTGTCATCATCTCTTCCTTTCATCTTGCTCATGTCTATGGTTTTCCTCTCCTTTTTCAGTGCTAATAAATAAATAAATAAGTATTGTTCACTTGGTATTCAAGGGATCTATCAAAAGGGACTGCACTACAAGGTGACACTAGCAAATGGAACATGCGCATATGGACGCATAGCTATGATTGGGATCATTTTTGAACCATATTCCATAGTTCATTTGGCCTGAAAGAATGAGTAATCATGCACTCATCACTCACTAAAAAGGTTTAACGCACTCACACAGTAGCTGTATGTGCTAAATGTTCATATCCATTAATTAATTGTATCTGTGTATGTTTTTTTTACCGGTTTTCCTAATAAAGCAGGAACATTATGTCCTCTTTCTCGAGGTTGACATCACGAAAAAAATCACACTGATAAAACGCTGCAACCCACAGACTAATTGAAACACTGGTAACCCCTACAACTTAAAAGCTAAAGACACATCACCGATACAAGTGGCGGAACTAGCAAAGCGATCAAACCCGAGGAATTAGTAATGATTTTCATTGATAAACTAATTTTAATTTTTAAAACATCAACAATGTTTGTAGCGGAGGTGATAGTGGCGGAGCCTAGGAGGCCATCCAACTTGCTCGGGAATTGGATTCGCCCGCTAACCAATACAATAAAAATAGTTATAGCTGAAAGCATGAAGAAGTAGCTTGCAAAGGCGAGGTCCACCGTCGTAAACTTTTCATGTCAAATCCACAACTCAAAGATGCTATTGCAGATGTCTAACCATCTAGAAGGTCGCTCTCTAAGAGCAATAAGCTACAAACAGCATCCCAGATTGATTCACATGTACTCAAGATCACTCTAGCCTTCATTATTGCAAGATTTAGCCCCAACCCACTTTTTATTCTCACAGGGAATCACTCAAGAAGGTCAAGAGCAAATATGTGAGAGGTTCAAAGTACTTAACTAGGAGAACCAAGGAAGGGTTGAAAAACAAATTGGAATCGTCAAAAAGCAACACCCGAGGTAGATCGAGGGGTGAATAACCCCACACCCTTCGTTAGCTGGCCGTTAGTCACAACCCGATCACCGGAGGTTCCGACCTCTCTGGGCTGGAATTTCCAGACAACACTTAGCACTTGACAAACTTTGGTAGACCGGAACTTTCAGCCCTAGAGAGAACAACAACCCCAAAACCAGTGCAATTGCATCACTCTTTCTAAGAATGATCTTTGAGCAAATGTCAACTTTTGGTTTACTGTTTACAACCTTTTTTAATAGTTTGACTTTGTTAAGACTCAAATACAAAAGACAGAGAAAATTTATACAAGCTTTAGTCTTTTTGCCACCTTTCTTTAATTTATTCTAAGGGGTTTGTCATACCAGTATACCTGGAACTAATCTCTTCACTTATCTCACACAAATTATTAGTTCCTCCACCATTTTGTTATTAATCAACCAAAACGTACTTAGGGGTATAATGCTCTTTCAATAGCAGAACTTATTGCACTTGTACCACTAAACAGTAAAAAAGTTCAGTCTAAGTGAAAAAAAATGATGAAAGAGTTCATAGATTAATTCTAGAAATTAAGTTCTAAGATTCAAAAACAGCTAAGACTTACAAGCTGTAGTTAAAAAGGCTAAATCATGTTTCAAATGACACAGGTAAAAGTCATAAAACTTATCTGCTTGGAGGGGCCCTGGTGCTAATTTGTCTGAAAAGCTTTAACTACGGTAATTACAGTAGTAGTAAACTAAAGTCAGGCAGTCCCCCCTGTACTGGTTTGTGGAGAATCTGCAAAAAGACTCTTACTGCAGACTTTAGTTTATCCTCTAGTACCATGCATGTGTAGTATGTAATGCATCATATTTTCGGGCGATAAGGAGAAATGTCTTTGAAGCGCCCTTAGAAAACACAAGTCAATGACATTGATGAAATCCAATTATTGCAATCAATTACTAATCATAAACATCAACAATGCTCTTGATAATTACAGTTGAGTACAGGAGCTGGTCCTACTTTGCCGCCCGTGCTGAATTATTCATGCAATTAACTAACTAACTAATGATCGGATCACGATGTCTATATGAGGATTACAACTAACTAAAATTTATCTATGAAATGGAGACACTGAATTTGGCAGATGCAATATTCAGGTGCACTGGGTTTTTCTTTTGTAACCATTCAGACATTAGAAGAGTAAAACTTCCAACCGACGACGACGCATGTGTACATTCGGCAGTACTGATCCTGAACGTGTAGGAGGAGAATTGATAGTGGTGTGTTATTGCACTCATCAATGTAAAATACATTGATCCCCAATGTGTGGACTTGTGGGTGCAATCTATAGCTACTAGCTAGCTAGCAAGAGCAGGGTGATCGATCACAATTTATCATATTCTTGGCCAGACTCAAACATACATGCTGGCAAGGACCATCATATGCCTCTTGTTCTTTGTGAGAGTCATAAATATGTATACAAGCTAGCCACCAAAACAGTGAGAGGAGTTTCAACCATATCTTTTCAGTTCTACTTATGTTTATAAGTCAAAAGTTAAATTTTTAGCCTTAAATTTGGAGTTAATTTTTGAGTTTTTACCGTATTTTATTTCTTAATGTTGACTTTTAGATCGCTAAGGATACATATATAAAAATTTTATTAAATATGTCGTTTGATTTTTTCCCACGAAATGACCAAACAATCAACTCTTTATCTTAAAAGTTGTTTTTTCCTAACCTCTGACTAAGATGGAAGTACGCTAAACACAGCACAAATGGGCCTTTTGATGGTAATCATAGTGAAGGAACTAGTTAAGACAAACTGTTGAATCCTTTTGTGTACGCAGTGAAACTGGAATAAACATTTTCAATGATAATGGCTGAGTCCATCGACTCCTTGATTTTTAAAATAAAGAAAATGACTGTAGACCTACATGTCAACCGCCTCTACTAAGTCCCTATTTGGTTCATGTGACTAATCCATTAGTCCCTCCATTTTAGTCTCGTTTAGTCCCTAAAAACCCAAACAGGAGGACTAAGAGGAACTAAAATTGTATTAGACTATTAGTCTCTTCCAAAGGTACTTATTAGGACTAAAACTTTCTTTCACATTTGCCCTCTGACCAAAATTTCTATGTATAATGCATTTTTAGTCTCTTTTAGTCCCTCTAACCAACTAGTAGGGACTAAAGATTTTAGTCCAGGGACTAATTTTTAGTCCTAGGACTAAAGAACCAAACACCACCTCAGTCTATTTTTTTGTGAATACTCACAATCTCATGATACTAACAAATACATTGAGTAATTAAGAGATAATAAATAAAAAAATTAATAATATGCTAATGATATTTTAACAAAAAACTCGTTGTAATGCATGGGTAATATGCTAGTACGTGTAAAAATGTATATGGCCTTTAGTCCTATATTCTCCTTTTGGCCCAATAATTGCATAATTGCATTTGGAAATATGGATTGCAGCCATCAGCAATGCCAGCACAGCAGCAATCAATTGGTCTTTGTATGTTCTTGTAAACAGAACAAGCGGATCATGCTACTTGATATGATAACCAACAGGAAATTGAACACCAGAATGGAAGAATATAAATCAAAGTTCTAGAGTCATGTATAACATGAAGTGACAAAAAACTGCATTTCATCATTAGCTTGCACCAACTTCAGTACACAAGTGGTAAACTCACTCCTGAAAACCTTTTTTTTTCTCTCTCGTTTTGGCTATTCACGCCATCAAACCCTATACTGAGAATTCCAAGCTTTATCTATGTATTACACCAGTCAATCTCACCAAAACTACACAGAACCCATGCCATACACAAAACCTGAAACCTATATCTAAACTACAGTTGCAAACCAATGTGGATGAAGAATGGAGAAAAACAAATATGCACAGCAGTCGCAACCAAACCAATTCCAGAACCAGAGAAGACAATAAGATGCGTCAATTTGTGCCATGCACCAATTGATTTGGCTTTGAGACATTGTTCGGTAAATTGGCAGCACTAATTTGAGAATGGATGGGTTTGGGGGGTGACGACTCATGCGAGCTGAGGATTGGAGATCCTGGCCTGGAGGGGACAGGGGATAGTTCTTCACGATCTAAATAAGCTTCAACTACTGGAAACATATCTTCCGAGTAGGTTTGGTTGCTATCTTCTCCTGGTTTGTTATCTTCTTCCATGTCACTATCATCCAAGGGGGCAACATCATGGGTGGTGAATTGATGAAAATCTACTATCTCACGCAGGAAGCGATTTTCGCGTGCATACATGGAGTTTTCCTGTGCCAGCCTTGATTTCTCAGCCAACAAGGTCTCTAGTTGCACACGAATCTGTTCAACAACAGGTTCTTCAGAGAGAGATTTTACATATGTAGGAAACATGTTTTACTTATTACTTCACAATGATAGCTAAAAAAATAAACAAAGTATGATAAATGAAACTCATTTAAGTATGAATTTGATGATCAGCTTAAAGTACCAATGGTTAAAGCTCATCTGAGATATAGTGGCTTCAAATTCTCATCAAAGTACAATATGCTTTCATATCAACCGACCACATTATGCAATGTACTCGACCAGAAATAGAAAGGAAAACAGCAATTTCAAACTTTTTAATGATCATAGGCAGAGTTTTGGGATGTTATCACAAATTTACCTTCAAGAAGAATCTAATTCATGAAAACTTTAGCATGAGAATGAAATAATTCCAGGGTAACTGGCTTGGAAAACATTAACATACCAGGTCATCATCCTCTTCAGTTTTGCTGCCTTTCTGCTTTGCTTCTCGCAAGAACTTGTTCTCTTCTTCTAGCTGAGCACATCGCTGCTTTGCAAAAGCTAGATCAGCTTTTACGGCTTTTAGTTCACGGAGCACAAGTTTTGCTTTAGCAGCCATTGCATTAGCAACCTGAAACATTTTGGGAGATTACGAGAAAGGCATCAGTAATCTGAATATATTTATGCAAATGCATGGCAAGAAAAGACATGTCCCTTTACAAGCCACATTAACAATAAAATCAATAATCAAGAACATAGCAAAACGAAAATAAGTATCAATACCTTTTAACATAGCAATATTTTGCCATATTAAAAATGTCTAGTTTCTCTATATTTAACTTTCTACAAACAGAACCAACATGTGGCACCTTACATCGCGGGAAGCTTTTAATTGGGTTTCCTGCGCTGCAGGTTCAGCTCGATCATGTGCAAGATTAGGAGTTCTGAATGTATCCAACGTTGGGCTTGGCATATAAGAATTTGAATTGGCTTGCTTCCTTCTAATTTGTATCTTCTTTGTCTCCTCGATGATATTGGATGCCTTATTGTCCACAATTGTGAGTCCTTCCTGTTGAAGAAAGAAGACAACAAGATGTTATTGAAACCAATGAGATAATAGCCTAGAGAATATTTAAATCCATTGGTTTTTGTTAGAGAGATTTAAATTAAAATTAGAGCAATATGTCAACTACAACCTACTAATTATTAATTTTGAATCTCGGGATTGAATTAAGAGCGTTGGATGCATACAACTTCAAATTGACTAACTTAAAATTTAAGAACTATTAAATTGTTGGATATCTAAAACTAAAGCATCCCAGGTAGTAAAAAGCTTAAAGAATCCATAGTACAACAGCCTATTTCATTTAACACAAATTCTTAACATGATCTATATCCATGATAATTCGATCTAACAAACCGATGGCATTTTTATGTTATTAAAATGGGAACTCGCCAGAGCAGAATCCTAGAAACATCCAGCAAAACAGCAAAGAGAAGTGTAGAGTTAAGAAATCAAGCAGGTCGGTTTTGCCATTAGCTATGCTAAATAAAAATAACTGGATAGAGCTGAAAACTGGACATTACTTCCAAGGCATCTCTGAGTTTTCCACCAAATTGGTTGACAGAAGCAGCAAGAGCTTCCGACCTTGTCAGGGACCCAGTATCTCCTGTCCTCTTGTGGTTTTCAAATGACCAGCGAGATCGAGATTCCTGATAAGTATAAGAAATTTGAAAACAATGTGAGCATAAATACAACTTGGAACATCAAGATATCTTAATTATTCTGCTTGTTCTTATAACACTTGTTACCACACCTGAGCTCCACTGGATGAATCAAACTTGTGAGGGGTCTTTTCTTTTGTGTAGTTATCAGACTTATGTGCCACGCCATCCTCATCGAGAATTCCCTTGGCTTTTCTTGCCAAAGTTCCCCAAAGCCCAACCTTGGGCTCGTTCATACTTTTTATTGATGTGTAACTGAATGATGAAGAAGAACCCTATTCAGACAAATTGGCACGCTTAGGATACGTCACTTGTCAGACTCACACAGACAATCTTAATGGATAGTAAGAAAAATCATTAATGACAAACATCAGGTAGTGATTTATTTCAAATTTTTGGAACAAATGTTTTGTTTATCTGTGGACATTAAAAAAAGTGATGATTTAAGGAGTTTGGACATGAAGGACTAAACTGACCAAGCGACCAACCATCCAGCGAAGATGGTCAATCAGATGTTTCTTTTTAAGGAAATGTGATGATTTGATGAATGAGCCTATAAGAATTTGGTACTAGTATAATTATCTCACAGCAAAAAAAAAAAGTAATCTTGCAGTTATTTCTCCAGCTGGACTTCTGGCCTTCCCGACAAAATATTTCTCCACAATAAAAAAAAAGTAATATGCAGTTAAACAACGGATTACTCATTATCTAAATCTCAAAGACAATTGGTTACTTCACTGGTTAGATAGAATCAGTCCTTTACTAGAATAAGTTGCCCTGAAAGATGAATAAAGGCAGCGAAATCCATCTAATTTGATCCGATGAACACGGATTTAGAACCGGTATTACGAAGAAATTATGTTCTGAATCAAGCAAACAGAAGAGAGAGAGGTGAGGAGAGTAAGTGGAATGCATGCCTGCGGCTGGGGGTAGGAGCTCCGGCGATCGTCGGCGGCGACGGGGCCCTGCTTGCGGCGGTAGGCCATGGCGAAGGGGCGCAGGGGAAGAGGAGAACCAGAAGAGAGGGGGAGGAGCAACCAACTTTGATGCCTCGCCACCTTCCACTTCCAGCCATGGTCGCTGCTTTTCGCATAAAAAACCCTCCTCTATGGATAAATTACCTACCACCACCAAAATTACGCCATTCTGTACTTAATTCCTTTCTTAAAATCTCCCCTTTTTTTTTCTCCTATGACACAGGATTTTTTTTTTTGAGTTGATCTATTTTATACAATTGACGAAGCATGTGTTCTATGCTATACCATTGACAAAGCTCAATTGTATGATATATATGGAGCAACTTGTTTTCTTACTTACATCATTATTACACCGCATCGTCGTTAGTCAATGACCATTTTACCTCTATGATAAAATTGAGATGTTTGCACCATGCCACATATGACATATCACAGAATAATCTGGAATGATGGAAAAAATCAAGTGATTTTATTTTTATCAACAAGAAAACTAGTGAGTCATGTTGGTACACACATGCCCTAGGGGTAAAATGGACAATTTTCGTATTCTTTATGGAATTTATTAATGATGGTGGTATATAAGAAACAAAATTAGTTGTTTGATACTTGACGGTATATTATAGAGTTGAGCATTATCATGGATATATCCGTTCCAAATCGCAAGATTAAAAAATGGACAATTTTTGTTTTGTCAATGGTGGAGAATGCATTCACTGTTTTTGCAAAAGAAATATTATATATTGGTAAACTCCAGGTAGGTTGGCCATGGTCATTACGTATTTTGTTTATATGTACTACTCTCTCGAACCTTTAATGTAATTTATCGTAGAGATAAATCTAGACAGTGAGCCAAATTCATCGTTGAAATTTCTTAGCTTTAAGATAGGGTGAATATCTCAGCTAGCGCAACACATATTTATTCTACTTTGTTTCATACAAATATGAAATATATGAGCATTGAGATAATATATAATCGCAAAATAGTAGCATCCCATAACATAACATGAGGAATGCAACAATATATATGAGGAACTAGTGGGTGCCGATGCATAAACATAAAGAAGAAAAAAGGAAAACCAAGGACAACTCAGCTAATCTGCTGCTGGTTGCTTTTAAAGCTGGCAACAGCGAGGGCCGGAATCTGGGAGGTGGGGCTCCATCTCATCTCAAGGTACCCAAGCCAACGTGGACCGGGCCAACGTAATAACTGCGTTCTATCTTGTCCAAAAATTAGCTTTAAACGCTCGCGATTTGCTATGCATAAAACGACATATATTATAATATTATCTAAAATAAAAAGATATTTTTATGAAATTTGTCACCTTTTTTTCTTTAGAGAATATTTAACCTAATTTAATTTTATATGTAGCTATCATTTAGATTTGATTGTTTCTTAATATAAAAAAGTTCAAAGAGTAATCGATAAAATCACCGTGGGTATAGATGGTATAACAGATTTACTGTCACCACCACTGGCTCCTTTAAAAGAAGTATAGGTACATCATCTCAACTATTGATCAAGATTCATTTGCATCCACTCCATTAACTAAAAAATGTATATGGTTAATTAATTGCTAGCCTTTTGAGCGCTGCTAAGTTAATATGCATATACAATTCGTATATTTATTTTGTCATTTAGAATTGCAAACCATATATATTGTCTCGTAACCTCTAAAAATAGTGCAAATTAAGTTACCTACCTAGCTTGTTTGACCTTTATACCATGTGGTATTGACACGACATTTATATGACATTGAAAGAAAATTGTAAAGAATAAAAGACGTACGTGGACACATATGTCAATCATGTGAATGGATGAATGCATAAATATCAGTGGAACCAACGTATCAGTAGGTCTCACTCCATCCACATCTCATCCTCTCTTCTCTTCTCCCGGTTTCCTTCCTCCATTCTTCTCCTTTCTCTCTCTTAGATACATATCGCTCAATACAATGAGCAACGGGCATCCTCAGCTCATCCAAAAAAAGAGGGAGCGAGGAGAGAATATAATTTGTGGACTCTATTGGTTTTTATTCTTTTTCTAACTTATATGTGGCTTTATAGCCATTTTTAATTGTTTGTTATTTGTTTTGTTGGCTCTAATTATGCTTAGGTGCCACTTAAGCTCCACATATGTGCTAGTGGAATGAAGACTAAGTCTATATGCTGTGGGTGTTATCACATGATCTGATTTATACTGTTTCTCATAGTTGGAGGATTCTTCGTATCCGATTTTACGGTTCAGGATGTAATTGAAATTTGACCGAATTTAACCCAACAAAGGATGTAGAAGCTAGAATGGATCTTTCCCCTTTTGGGGTCTATTTGTTTGAAGGAAAAACAAAGCATCCAATTTCAAAGGATTAAATTCCTTTAAAGCCATTCGATTTGTTGGGATAAACTATAGGAAAATCAAATAAAATTTTCCCTTCCTATAAGATATAGAGAGAAAACAAAGGAAATTTTTCATCCACTCAAATCTCTTGAAAAAAATTCCTATAAATTGGTGTAGCTATACATTTGATTCCACTTTTCCTATTTCTTTAGATTGAAATCCCTTCGAAACGAATAAGCCCTTGGGAGTAGACCAGTTATTGGGTTTTGGCTGAGCTCTATCAGACACAGCTAGCCCAGTTGCTGCCTTGCTGGAGCTCTCCTTATCTGCAACGTGGATGTTTTCTTTGGCTGTTTGGCGTTCTGCTGCGGTGCTGTCTTGTTCTTTTGTGTTGCCACATTGTTGGTTTGCTGCGCAGCCACCGCCGCCCGGTGCTGCCGTCGCCCTCGACGCCGGCCAGCTCCTGCGCATGCTATCCCTTTGCCACCATATTTTGGCAGTGCTCTGACTTCGGTCAGGAGCAAGCACCATGGCCGCGCAGCCGTTGGTCGACTTCCGGTGGATGCAAGCCGACTGCAAGGTACTCTTCCAACTAGTCTCCTTTTCTGTTCAGTTGATTCCCCGAATACTAGCTCTAGCTGATGTCTACTCGTAAAGATTAATTGTGTTAGCTAGTTCAGACCAATCGCCACACTAGAAATGCTAATGTGGATTTTGCTCAAATGGTCAAACTCGCACGCTGCAGCTACAACCCTACAATTTCCACACAACAGAGGGGACCGGGCTTACTGATGCTCTGCTAGCATTTTCTAGAATCTGGTACTGTTAAGGTATTTACAAAGGCAATAATAAGTCGTATTTAAGCGCGGTCTGCCAGGCCATATGGACTTTGCCAACAAAAGACTAAAAGACCAGTGGGGTGATTGTTTGGCTTTCTTACGAAAAAGGCTAAATATTATATTTGTAAATAAAAAATAATTTGTTAATAAAACTTTTATATGCATGTTCTTAGTGATAAAAACTAAGGCTGAAAAATAAAGTAAGATGAAAAACTCCAAAATCTACTCTAATTTTAAAGTTAAAAATTTAAATTTTGGCTTATAAGCATAAACCGAAGTAAAAGGATGGGACGTAGGACATACGTTTTACAAAAGAGACAATTACATATCTGACCCTACTTTAGAGGCGAACTACGAAATTGACCCTTCTTTTTTAGCTTTGCAGATTTGATCATCCTTTTATAAAACAAAGTGGTCGTCTGACCCTCGTTGATATATGTCGTTAGGGTTTAGGGTAAATGAAATAAAAAAAATACATTTTTATTATGAATGGACTTTACGCTCCTGCTCTCTATCTCACATCCTTCTCTCTATCTCACACTGCATCGGGCAGGGGCAGGAGGGGGCTGCGGCGGAGGCGGCGTCGGGCTTGGGGGAGGAGGCGGCGGCGTCCGGGGGGAGGAGGAGGCGCCGGCATCCCGGCGTCGCGCTGGGGTCGTCCCAGAGGCGCGCGGCGAGGCGGACCACGGACGGGTAGTGCGCCTGCGCGTAGGTGGCGCGGACGCCGCAGGACTCGCCGTGCGACGAGCCCTGGCGGTGGAGCAGGTCGAGCCACTCCAGGAGCAGCACACGCACGAGGCGCGCCGCGCAGCTGCCCATGATGCCGGCGCCCACCACGCGCTCCGCCGCCGTCGCCCACCACGCGCTCCGCCGCCGTCGCCGCCATGGCTCTGCACCGACCGAACACTCAGATTTCTATCTCTCTCAGCGGAATCAATGAACGTAATAGAGATAAGGTGGATTTTGGTATCGATCTCCAGGGCATTATATTGTTTCATTTTATTTTCTGCCGTCAAAGAGATCAAAACTGATTCAAATCAAGTTGTTAGAATCTCAAAAAATTCACATACACTGAATGCTTAATTTAGTAATGAAACTGTTAATGAATTGATTAGCATGTGCAATCTTCTTATAATTCAATTAAGTTTTGAAATTATATATATATATCAAATTAACCTCAAATCTACCAAATAAATACCGAATTTCGAATTTAATTATTAGTTTAATTTAAATTTATTGAATTTAAAATTATATATATCAAACTAACCTCAAATCTATCAAATAAATACTAAATTTAGAATATATTAATTTATGTTCAAATTTATTGAATTTGAAATTATATATATCAAACTAGCCTCAAATCTATCAAATAAATATCAAATACCATAACATATATTTAAATCTTTACATATATTTCCTAAAAATTGACATACAATAGGGTCAAATGAGCAAGGGCAAATAAGTCAAGTTATACTTCATTTAACACCGTTAAATGTCCTTCACGGAACATGGTTGATCAGTTGCTTCATTTTTTAAAAAGAGGGTTAAATCTGCAAAGTTGAAAAGAAGGTTCAATTCCGTAGTTCGCCTTGAAAATAGGATCAGTTATGCAATTGCCCTTTTACAAAACTACTAGCCTACTAGTAGTATATGAGTGTAACTTTCATTTAATTCATGGTCTATAGTGCAAGGGAGATAATAATTGTCTCAGATCTTATACATGCCCTTTAGGTTTACTAGAACCAACCTTTAATATCATTTTTTTCTGTACTCGAATGATTCTTATCCTTTTAACTCACAGTTGTTTTGCTTGCTTCAAGTCTTCAAGATTGGATATTTTCTAGTGAGATTAAGACCGGATATTTTTATTGCCCACTGATTATGACAGCGCTATAATTTAGGAAGCACACTACAAATCTTTTGCGACGTGTCTACAATTGTAACTTTCTTGTCTTTGCAGTTAGTTTGATCAAGTCCAAGTTTCTACCTGGAATGACTGAATAATTTACTTCAAACATACTTTTGCTGAAGATAGAAAATCCATAATGCTTTTTAGTTCTACACTTTCTCTGCAAAGTTCTAAAATGATTTCCATTTTCCATTCTATTATTTACACATCCACTATTTCATTATACTGCCCCATGTTCCTATAATGGCTCCACAATTTTTCTTTTGAAATGGGCTACACATACATTTTAGTACTGGACATGCTGAAGTGTTCCTTTCTGCTTTGGTCATCTTTTCATCCTACTCTTGTTTAATGTTGTTACTTTCAAGGAGTATGAGCCAAGCATGGTAGCATGCAATATGCTAGCACCTTTTTGTTTGATAAGCATTTCGCATTTTCGCTCAAGGTTTTGTTGTTATCCAACATGAACAAATTTGCAGTGTGTGGATGCAGATTGATTTTCCAGTTTGCTTCTTCGGTTGGGACCCATGCAATTCTCGAGTCCTCACAATGTGAGCTTCCTGCCCTGGGGTTGATCAAGTCAATGCAGATGCTCCATCTCCCACCCTCCATCCAAACCCCACCCCCAGCTCCACACCCTCTCCGTTCCTCTGCCTTCTCCTGCAGCCCCCGTGCTCGCCGGCTCATTGGTCCTCCCCCAGCCTTTGCCTCTGCCGAGTTCCCCGGTAACAATCTTCTCCCTTGTGAAAAATTTACAGCATTTGGATAGATCTTAAAATAGGATGTGTGACCTTGATATGGTCTCTGTATGCAGAATATGTGATTTTCCTCATTTATAATGGCTGGCGAAAACTAGCACCAAAAGCTGGAATTTTTCTAAAACTAGCAGCGCAGCTTTGGCACTACTAAACTCTACAACTAATGCAGGTTCAGTTCCAGACAGTGCTCAGATGCCACCACGGCGGCGGCGCCGCCGGAGTGTGGCTGGCATCGACCAGGATGATCTCCTTGACCCGGACGCCCTTGCCGACCCAGACAGCAGCTTCTACGAGATCAATGGCGTCAGGGTCCACCACAAGGTTTGCAGCCATGAGGATTCCAGCGACCAATCTCTTGACTCTGCCATCACAAATGCTGACCAAAACCGAATTGGTTTGCCAATACTGCTATTGCATGGTTTTGGCTCTTCAGTTTTCTCCTGGAACCACATCATGCGCCCTCTAGCCCGCATTGCTGGTGCCAAAGTTCTTGCCTTTGATCGGCCTGCTTTTGGTCTGACGTCCCGGACCATCTGGTCTGCTGATGACACTAAACCTCTCAACCCCTACTCCATGGCCTTCTCAGTCATGGCCACATTGGCATTCATTGACCAACTTGGTACCAACAAGGTTGTCTTTGTCGGGTATGGTTGCAGCACAACATATAATGTTCTATCTGTGTTCATTACTTAATCTGATAAATGAAAAAAGTGTGATGGTTTGGGTTTCAGGCACTCAGCTGGTTGCCTTGTAGCAGTGGATGCATACTTAGAGGCGCCAGAAAGGGTAGCTGCACTTGTGCTGGTTGCACCAGCGATTTCCGTGCCAGTTTTCAAGAGGAAAGGTGTGAAGGAGTATGGTTCAGCTGAACAAGAATGGCAGAAGAAGAACGATTCTAGTGGCTCAAATTTGCCTACAAATTCATTCAATAGGATCCGGGAAGGATTCCTTGAGCTATGCTTGCGCACTGCAGGGTTTCTTATGAATACGATTAGCGCAATAGGTGGCCTGATTCGATCTCTGTATTGTAAAGCTGCTGTTGCTGTTCTTCAATCATCATTAGGAGTGATGCTGGTAAGTTTTTTATTTAAAAGGAAAAGGAAATTCTAATGCTTTAGTTCATAGTCTCTTCAATGTACTTTAGTTATCTAGGGGTAGTAAATGCATCAATACAAGTTCATTATCTAAAACAAATCAACACAAGTAAAGATGAATAAACTCAACTTGAAAGAAGAAACTTTAATCAACTCTAACTGCCTCACTGTATATCAGGCTATTACAGTTTACAAGCAATTCTTTATGCATTGAAAAAAACAATCAGGTTGCATTCTTTTCTTGATTGATCTTTGTGACAGGTAAGATTGATCATGGATAAATTTGGTATATTGGCTGTCCGCAATGCATGGTACGACCCAAGCAAAGTGACTGATCATGTCATTCAAGGTTACACTAAGGTGATTATCTGTCTCTGAAAACTCAGCAACTATCGGATGCTCAGTAGTATGTACTTACTATGTTGTTTTATGCAAAAACTAAAAGCTATGTTATCTCTTCAGCCATTAAGATTCAGAGGATGGGAGATGGCTCTTTTGGAGTACACTGTATCCATGATCATGGATTCTACATCCACATCAAAAGTGCCAATCTCAGAGAGGCTTTCTGAGATCTCATGCCCAGGTTTTCATATACACACTTCTTTTGTGCTCCTTTGATGATATATACATAAGTGAAATACTACTTATTATCCATGTTTGCATTTATTTATAAGTCTAGATGTGATGTAGTTGGAATTATCTTGCACATGGTTCATAAAGGATGTTACTTTCTGAATGATCTATGTGTCTTACCATCGCAGTGCTAATCGTGAGTGGAGACACTGATCGCCTTGTTCCTCGTTGGAACACCGAGCGCGTAGCACGTGCGATACCTAGTGCAGAATTTGAGGTGATCAAGAATTGTGGTCACTTGCCCCAGGAGGAACGACCTGAAGAATTCGTGTCTGTTATTGAAAGGTTCCTAAGAAAAGCTTTTGGAAGAGCCAACGAACAAGATCAAGTGTTCCAAGCAGCTGTATGAAATCAGTGTCCCAGTACGTACAGAAGCAGATGAGAGTTGGACTTGAAACTTGAGATACAAGAGTGGTTTGAGTGAAAGAGGAAAAAACATGATAAGCATGCCGAATTGGTCATGTAGTAGCAGTATACCTTTATGTATATATATAGGAAAGTATATAGTGAAGAACTCACTGGATTGCCCTTTTTTTCTCATTTTGTGTGAAATTAGAGCTCCATATATCACATATGGTGTTTTCAGAAACGAATTCATCTCTGTTGTATGTTGCTGGAAACCTGCGGTGCACGTATGTGTTGATTCAGAGAGAATCGACTTGGTGGTTTACCATTACTTACAGGATATAGGGGCTAGCAACAAAATCCAGTTTGATACTTTGATGATAATCCCAGCAAGGAGCATACACACAGTTGATTCAGACAATGCATTTGTTCCTCTGATTCTTCTTTTTTAATTGGACGCCATTAGATATTTGGATCTACATTTAACATTTCATCTTATTAAAAAAATTTATGTAACTGTGTAAAATTATAAAGCATGTTTAAAATATCTTTAATGATAAAATAAATTACAATAAGGTAACTAATAATTGTGAAATTTTTATAAATAAAAAGAATGATCAAATCCAAAAGTGTGAATAAGAAAAGAACGCAGTTAAACGGGAGAATAGTAAATCTAGTGAGTAATAATCGGTTCGAGTTCGATGGATGAGTTTTGCTGGTGGGCCCATCAGGCAGAGGGGTATAGACTCACCTGACAGAGGAGGCTAACCCTTTCGTCCTCGTCTTCATTTTCCTCTCCTCTTCTGGAGTGATTCCATTTCCAGCGACTCCTCTTCTGAACTTCACCAACCAACCAACCTCCAAAGAAAAAAAATCCCCAAATCCACAGCGGAGTGATTCCATTTCCAGCTGAAGATTGGCGTCGATCGCCTGCACTGCATCACATCAACCCGTCCATTAGTGATCCAGTCCAGGTCCCTCCTCCTTACCCTAGCTCCAATCCTACCTGGATTCAATGAAGGGAGATTGAGAAACCGGATGCTCGATCTGTTGCACTAACGCTTCACAAGGTAGCTTCCTTGTTTCGCACTTCTTCTCCTCGATCTGCAATCTCTTCCTAGCCTAGGTATTCCTCTTTCTAATTTGTTCATCACATGACATGCGACAACATCTTAGCAACACAATTTCTTTTCTTTTCATTTCTTTTGCAGGTCTACCTCGACCACCTCCTGCCGCATTGCTGACCAACCCCACCGTGTCCTATTTGCTTGTTCAATTTTTATCCATGCCTGATCATCAGAGACACGCTGGGAATTATTCTCCGGTTCCCACACAACCAGATGTTCAGGCCTAGTTTGTACAAGACCATTTGCTTTGGATGCTGAGGTCAATGATACCTTTGAAGCTTTAGCCATATGCAGGGACTGCAAGTCCACAGTACTTAATGTCGATGATGAAATAACCAGCACTTCTCGGCACATGGCACGAAGAAGGCGGAGATCCAGGACTGCAAGTATTGATTCCATCGAGGATGCGTTTTCGTAGGAGTTCTCTCAGCTGATCAACTTAGCGAGGCAAGGTCGTGAAGGAGATACCGATTCTTCATCGGTCGTGCCGCAAAATGTGTCGTATAATTCGACACCAAACCGTTCTCAAAGATGGCATGCTTCCGATGATGAGAGTGATGGCCCCAATTATGTTGATTCTGTGTTTGGTGAAATTGAATCAACCATCAGTTTTGGTGACTATGGTGGTGATTTAGATAACTCCCTAGACCAACATAGTGTGACAACCAGGAGGATTTCCATTCAACTTGACAATGACAGCTATGCCAACACAGATACCAATATCGATCCCATGAATGCTAGACTAGATCAGTTGGATTCAGATGACCAAGAAGACGTGCAATCGGAGCATTCTGATTTCAGTGAAGCAGTTGACATCATGATCCATCACCAGCAGCAATCACGTGATATTTAGTTGAGTGGATTGAGTGAGGACGAATCCGAAGATGTATTTAATTGGAGTATGACTGTATGTCAAAGAGCAAATATGACTAACTTGATAGAAGACATGGAAGGGTCACAAATCAGGACAACTTTTGTTGGGAACCCAGGTGATTATGTTGATGCAAGGCAGTTTGAGATGCTCCTTGAGCAATTTGATGAGGACAACAATTCCAGAAGAGGAGCTCCGCCAGCTGCAACATCCTTTGTTGAAAATCTTCCTTCTGTGATTATTTCCACAGGCTATCAGACAAATGGTGATGTGATCTGTCCAGTCTGCAAAGACCCAATTCCTATCCGAGCATGAGCAAAACAACTACCATGCACGCATCTATATCATTCATCGTGCATCTTGCCATGGCTTGGTTTTAGGAATACATGTCCTATCTGCTGATATGAGCTTCCTACAGATGATGCAGAATATGAAAGGTCCAAGCGAGCTACAACCAATGAAAGAGACATCCAGGTTGTGGATCACACCCATCTCCAGGAAAGCATGGATGAAATTTCTGATGAACCAGAGCTCGAAGTAACTCGTCATATGGCTATTGGTGCAGTGGGAGAGACTATTTCAAGTGAATGCAGTGTTCGGGCTGCAGAACAACCAAACAGGGCACACAGGCACAGTGGATGGTTTTTTGTTGCAGCTGCTCCAGTTGTAAGCTTTGTTGGTTTAGCTCTAGTTTTATGCTTTACAAATCCTCCTTGGATTGGTAGAAGGCAACCGTACTGTAGATCCCCAAGTGCCACTGTGGTACATGTAGACACCAAAAGAAGTTGGTGGTCTATGTTCTAGAATGTCCCGCGGGTATATCTGATGACAGACTATATGGTGGCTCATGATTGTTTACAGTAACGTTTCTGTAAATTTTTTTAAAAAAAATTCAAATGTTGTAGTTGCTGCAATGACCGGTTGAGTGTTGTAAAACAATTCTAGTGCCCACTTTTTTCGTCGACTTTGCTCAGTCCAGCAATATGTGTATTGATACCTGATGTTTGTTTAATATATGTGTGTCATTGGATGTCCTATGTTTCCTTCTGTTGTTGGTTGTTGCCATATATATTTAAATCACCATGGAAGAGAAGATTCCATTTGCATTCAATGGTTTCTGTCAGAAGTTTACCTAGAGCCCAGTAGAGAGGTAATTTTTTTCTCCTATTGTTTGAAGCTCATGTGTAGGTTTCATTGGTTTGTGCCTCAAATTTGTTGTCTGAACTTTGGAAACTGAACACGCCTCCTTTTACAAAAAGAAAATGTCTAATATTTAGCAGTGAGGTAATTGTTTTACTATCTACTAATTCATGGTATATTGTTTTTTTCTCCTGAAATGCTTCCGGTAACCAAACTAGGTTGTTGCATAATGCAGTAGGCCTAGCACAGGATGACAACTTAAGGTTGATTCTTAAATTTTCATCGGTAAACTGGGGATTCAATATAATATTATTTTAGTAATATACTTATTGAATTCGTGTTATCATGAACCGGAAGGTCTTAGCTGATTGTTAGTTAATCCCAATATGTGAAAGCAACCTACAAAACAATCAGCTGCTGAAGAAAAGGTCAAACAAAAGATCCACATGCTAGAGGTGTCAAACAAATATATAAAGCTAGTCTATGGAAGACCTAATGTAGATGTCTGAAGATTTGACATAAATACTTTGCCTCTCTGGTCCCTATCCTTCATGGAGAAACTGTTTGCACTCATTGGTGTTCTTGTCATACTTGTTAGCTTTGCTCTGTTCTACTTGTGCAACATCCTATGGCCGAGAGCTGTGAAGATAAGGAAGATGTTGAGGAAGCAAGGCATAAGGGGTCCCAAGCCTACTTTGCTCTATGGCAACACCAGGGAGATGAAAAGAATCCAACAAGAGCTCAAGGTTTCGCACAAGCAAGGCACCAACAACTACATCTCCACCCTCTTCCCACATCTCTTTCTCTGGAGGGAAACTTATGGTATGTATTCTAGTGTTTCTTAACTTTGTCCATGATTGGCTCTTTCACTCATTTGTCCATGAGTAGATCAGACTGATGATCGGATCCTGATGTTTAATAATGGCATATATTGGAGATTAGTGATCCCATACAACTGTTATAAGTGAATTAATGAATTGCCATGGAGAATCAGGGCCCCAAAATGTCCCTCCTATTAAAGATCTAGTTTATAAGCCTGATTTGATCATTTAGTAGGGATTTGGAGGGCAATCATAATACTTTTTAAAGGTCTCCTGTTTTTACTCCTTTTCAACTGTTAGTAGGATATCAAATTCTATGAACAGCCATTTTCGAAGAAATGGTATCATCACACGTTTTTAAAATAAATATAATCTTTTTTTCAAAAGTTTCTTTGATATTATTTTATTACATTGTGGTTTCCATTTACTGTCCTACAAAGTTCCATTGGAAGCTACTGTGTTTCAGTTCTTAAACAAGCCCAACATGCTGTACTGAGCATTGCTAATTTTTTTTGTCAGATTGATAAGTATTGATGAATAACTTACTTAGATCATGGGGCCCTTTACAGCTTAATATAATAATAGCCTTTCAACTCTTGACAGTCATAAATGATTCAGTAGTTGACCAGTGATTAAAATTTCCACACACTAATTTTATATGCTTTCTTTTGTTTTGTGTTGAACTGACTAACTATTTCGTAAGCAAGATCTCATCTGCTTAGGGCCTTTTATACAATAACTATCATATTTATTATTTGCTTGCTTTGAGACATTAGTTTTGCATATGAATTCAATCTTAGAATACTGTGCTTGTCGTATCATTTTCCCTATATTCATGTCAAATATGAGGGAATACATATTTCAAGTTCTTCTTAACATGTGAATTTTGACCAGGTCCAGTGTTCCTGTACTCAACAGGAGCTATGGAGATACTACAAGTTTCTCACCCAGATATGGTAAAGGACCTAGGCCGTTGGACACCATCAGAGCTTGGTAAGCCTACTTATCTGAAGAAATCCCGCAAGGCCCTCTTTGGAGGAGGTTTATTTACAGTGAATGGCGATGAGTGGGCCTATCAGAGGAAAATCATTGCACCAGAGTTCTTTGTGGAGAAGATTAAGGTACCATTGAAGTGTGATTGCTTATAATTTTCATGGACCGAAAACCTTAGACTTTGTATCATGCATGATTGCAATATTTATTTGAATGCATGCAGGGTATGATACAGCTGATTGAGGATGCAACTGGTCCAGTGTTAGAAGCATGGGAATGCATGATCGACGATTCAGGAGGATGTAGGGAAATAGTTGTTGATGATTACTTGCGGAACTTGTCAGCAGATGTAATTGCCAGGGCCTGCTTTGGAAGTAGCTTCACAAAAGGAGAAGAGATATTTTGCAAGCTTAGGCAGCTCCAAAAAGCAATTGCTCAACAAGATGCGTTTGTTGGCTTGTCTGCACTGTGGTGAGTAAATGAAATTAGTCACAATGAAAAGAGAACAGTTTGAAATCCCTTTGAAATGAGAACCTCTACGTGCGTCTTACAATATATTAACCAGGAGTCTTTATGTATACTCCTTTTTAATTTGAGAGTAGTAGGTAGAAATTGGGAGAGAACCTCACTATAAACTGTTTTTAAATCGTTGTTCTTGTTTAAACATGATACTTATTACATGTCACAGTGACAGATATATGTGATCACGACTTCTAAAATGGTTCATGCTATATTACTGTTGCAGGAAATACCTGCCAACGAAGAGCAACCAAGAAATACGGACGCTGGATGAACAAGTCCGGTTACTGATCCTGGAAGTCGCAAAGGAACACCGCCATCACCAAGATCCACACAACGGCCTTCTGAGCGCTATCATCGATGGCGCGCAGGATGGTCGCAGCGCTGCAGAGGCCGAGGACTTCATCGTCGGAAACTGCAAGACCATCTACTTCGGGGGGCACGAGAGCACGGCGGTCACCGCCATCTGGTGCCTGATGCTACTCGCCACGCACCCTGAATGGCAGGAACGCGCCCGGGCTGAGGCAATGGAGGTTTGCCGGGGAAGAACACCCTTGGACGGCGACGCCCTTCGCCGGCTAAAGATCGTGAGCAATGAACAACCTAAACTACATTGTTCATCCTGCAACTTGACAGAAACTAATCAACTACGTTGTTCATCCTGCAACTTGACAGTTGATATTGATGTTGGAAATGCAGGTGACGATGGTGATCCAGGAGACGCTCCAGCTGTACCCTCCGGCGTCAATGATGATGCGTGAGGCCCTGACAGACGACGTGAGGCTCGGCGATGTCGACGTGCCTCGTGGCACCATCGTTCAGGTGCCTAGGCTGATGTTGCACCTGGACAAGGACGCCTGGGGCGCCGACGCCGACGAGTTTCGGCCGGAGCGATTCGCGAACGGCGTGGCGGCGGCGGCGTGCAGAGCGGCGCACATGTACGTGCCGTTCGGGCACGGGCCGAGGACATGCATCGGGCAGAACCTGGCGATGGTGGAGCTGAAGGTGGTGCTGGCCAGGCTGCTGAGCAAGTTCGCCTTCTCGCCGTCGCCGACGTACCGCCACTTGTTTATACAGCTGGGCCTGGACGGTCGATTCATCTCAGCTCTCAGCACACAGACAGCAAGACTTGATTTCAGCACTTATAAGTGCGTTGATTCTAACCAAAGGAAATGTACTACCCCTCTATTTATATGATTTTCTAGATTCATTGCAGAAACAACTATATGTTTTATAAGGGTGATTTTACTATTTTTTTTAAAAAAATACCTATAGATACAAGAGTACTCAGAAGTATCAAATTTTATGCTATAAAATATGGTACATCTTTATTATTTTAAGAATAATAAAATTACTTATTTTTTATATATCAAATTTATTAGTAGTTATACAAATATAAAAAACCAACACTTTTTATAACCTGAAACGTTTAAAGAAGGTAGTACCATATCTTTTGGTAGTGAAACAGACAAGCACTCATCAGTCAGTATTTTTCTGGAACGTACGCCGCTCTATCAAAACGGTTTCCTCATCCTCTCGTCTCCTGGTGGTGGTGATAACCCATCAATCAATAATTCACTATGGTCTTCTCATGGAATTGCGTCAGATTTCAGAGCTGTCGACCGCGGCGTTAATGCCACGGTGCGTGCCCTCACCTCACTCATCTCATCTGAGTTAAGTGAAGCCTTCAGAATTTTTAGGGTTCGGGCGGGGAATGAAAGCAATCTCCGCTCTTAGCACAAACCTCTACTTCTTGAACCAACCAATTGGTGATTTCTTTGTACTATTCCAATCCAGCTTCTAGTCTTCTAGAGTTTCATTTTGGGGGACTAAACTATCGCGCAACTTCATGCCCAAAAGTCTTAGTTTTTTTGTTTGCTGCGGAAAGCCCTTTGCTCCCAGTCTTAATATATTTGGTAGGCTATCTTAGCCTACCCGGCAAAAAAAGAAAGCCCTTTGCTAGCTGTACTATCTTATTGCCCAGAATCTCATTTCTTGAAGATATATTGATTCAGTCCCGACCTATTCTTGTCATGACATGGTGCGAATACTTTGCTATTGCAAGCTGACAATGATTCCCTGAAAGGTCTGTGTTTTCTTTCCTGTATATTAGTAAATTTGCAGTGTTTTATGGTTTATACATGTGTTAAAAAACTACAGAGTGGGTGAGCTTATTCGCAATTTTGTACGTTTTCAGTTTCAGGCCCCAGCTGCACACATGGACATGTATCACCCATCAAATATATGTCAGAATATGAATGGTATTATGAACATCTAATCTCTATCTCTCTGTCTCACACACATGGAATTATTCTTCTCGTCGCTGCAATGGCTACCGGTTCTATCTCCGGTCATCCTCTGTATCCTTCTCTTCTCCTATCTGTACACCATTCTGTGGCTAAGACCAGAGCGGTTGAGGCAGAAACTGAGGAGCCAAGGAGTGAAGGGTCCCAAGCCTTCTTTTCTCTTTGGAAACATACCAGAGATGAGGAGAATCCAGCAACTGACCAAGTCTGTGCAGGAACAGGAAGCAGGGACTAGTGACCGGGTTTCCTCAAATTATGTGGCTACTCTTTTCCCTTACTTCCTCCACTGGAGCAGAGTTTACGGTATGTTAAGAAACTTTTACTGCTTAATAGCTTTATTAAAAGAAAGTTTGTTAGACTCTTTTACGTTTGATGTTAAATGCAATTCATTAGATTCTTTTTAAAGGAATGTTGATATTGACCTGTTTTCCTCCAAATATCTCTTTTTTCTCACATGACAGGATTGCTTTTATTTTGGGGGGACACAAACTTATAATCAGAATGTTTTAGGTCCTTTTGTATTTTCAGATGGTAGTTTTCTCCGCAACCATCGAAAGATGGTTTTTTAGTAGGGCCTGTTTATGGATAGCTCATGGTCTTTCCTGCAGTTTCATATTCATTTTGTCAAAAGGTCTCATTTTTTCTCTCATTTTAAGCTATTAAGATATTTAAATTACTGAAAATTATTTTGTTGTGTGGTCTATAACCATTTATAGACTTGTGCTTTTTTTTTCCTTTTGATAACATGGACAGATGCCTTCTGCATCTCGTATTTAAAACTAAAGCTCGTGTGTTCCTGAAACATTGATGTTGTTTAGGCCCCATCTACATGTATTCCACCGGAAGCATACAAACTTTAAGTGTGATTGATCCAAACATTGTGAAGGAGCTGGCCAACTGCAAGTCTTTGGATGTCGGGAAGCCTAGCTTCTTGCAAAAAGAGCGTGGAGCTCTTCTTGGTTTGGGAATTTTGACGTAAAATGGTGATCTATGGGTACACCAGAGAAAGGCGATCGCACCTGAACTCTTCATGGACAAGGTTAAGGTAATTCAATTTTGATACTTATGTCTGCAGGCCATGTATCTGTCCAAGAACAATATTTTCTGGAGCAATTTACTACATGTTGCATGTACTAAAACTAAATTTGTTGTTAAAACAACATCCATAGGGAATGGTGAATTTGATGATGAAGGCTGCAGTGCCAATGTTGAACTTGTGGAAAAACGATGTTGAGGACAGGGGAGGCAGTGCAGAGATTGTGGTTGATGAGTTCTTGAGAAACTTTTCAGCTGATGTCATATCAAGGGCTTGTTTTGGAAGCAGCTTTAGTGAAGGCAAGGAGATTTTCATAAAAATACAGCAACTTCAGACAACAATGGCAAAACAAAATATGTTTATTGGTGTTCCTGGAAGTAGGTATGTTGCAGAAACTACACATTGACACATATAATAGTGTGTCTCTCATATTTAGAATATTTAAGACTTCAAAAGAAATACAGTCACTGAACTCAAATTCTGTTGTTGAGCACATGTGCTTGGAACTTTGTTCTGAACAGTATTTTTGTTTTCTTTTTAGTTTTTTTCCGTTTTCAATATGCAACTAGCTTACTCGGATCCAAAGCAAAGAATGGACATTGATTTTCTCAAATCATTACAACTCAGAAAATATATGTTACGGTTCTTGGTTTGCTCCAGTATCAGATTGACTTTTTATGGGGAGAGAAATATACAGCCTCTATTTTCTCTAGGGTAACTTACATTTCTCATTTTGGTCTGATATCATATAGGGTTAATATCATATACCTGCAATTTGTCAGTTCTCGTGCACGTGCATCATTCTAAACAGATATAAAGCCTAACATTTTTATCTAGAAACCGTGAAACACGATAGTAGATCCAAGAGAGTTATGTAACATGTATTTTCCGATAGAAACCATTACACAATTATATGAACATTACATCCATGAGGTTTTGGAAATAGTAACAAACTCATGGGATTAATAGGTGGTTTCTCATATTTTATCATCTTATTGTAATTGGTTAATTATTTAAGGATTTTTCCTTTATTGTTGTGCTGGACTGGCTAGGTATTTACCAACAAGGAGCAATAGAGAGATCTGGAATCTGGATAGTAGCATCCGTACCCTCATTTTAAACATAGCAAAGAAATATGAACATGATTCACCAACCACAGCGAACAAGGGTCTCCTGCACGCCATCATTCAGGGTTCTAAGGATGGCCCCTTCACTTCATGCACACGTGAGGATTTCATTGTCGACAACTGCAAAAGCATCTACTTCGCAGGGCATGAGACAACCTCGACCACGGCTGCATGGTGTTTGATGCTTCTAGCTTCACACCATGAATGGCAGTCCCGTACCCGGGTTGAATTGCTTGACATTTGTCAAGGGAGACCACTAGATTTTAACATGCTACGGAAACTGAAAACGGTATGCTTTCTCCTCTGATTCTCTTCCTGTAATAGAAGAGAAAGCAATTGTTCATTAGATTAAAGCAGCAAAATACTAGCCGCAGCTAACGGTTGTGTGTTAATGATGCTTGTTTCAGCTGACAATGGTGATCCATGAGACGCTCCGCTTGTACCCGCCAGCTGCTTTCGTCGTTCGGGAAGCTCTGAATGACATCGAACTTGGCAGCATCGACATACCAAAAGGGACTAACATCTCGATCCCGATCGCAATGGCTCACCGGGATCCTTCTGTATGGGGTCCTAGTGCCGACAAGTTTGATCCAGACAGGTTTGCCAACGGCATAGCAGGAGCCTGCAAGCCCCTTCATATGTACATGCCCTTCGGCGTTGGGGTCCGGACATGTGCCGGCCAGAATCTAGCCATTGTTGAGCTCAAGGTTGTTCTGTCACTCCTGCTGTCCAAGTTTGAATTCACGCTTTCTCCAAACTATGTGCATTGCCCTGCGTTCAGGCTCACTATCGAGCCTGGGGAAGGTGTCCCATTGATTTTCAGGGAGCTCTGATGTGCAATTATTTTCAGATGTATAAAGCTCTGTGCTTCCCATTGGTGTAGCTATCTGAATATCCGTGGAGTGCAAATTTGCGTTCTGTAGTAGTAAAAGATTAGCATATTTTAAGTGGAAATGTCAGGATGGCCGAGTGGTCTAAGGCGCCAGACTCAAGTTCTGGTCCTCGATGAGGGCGTGGGTTCAAATCCCACTTCTGACAATTTTTAGACAGAAATCTTTTAATTGAGTATTTCATCATTTTCTTTTTAATTGTTTTATTCTTTCATAGTTTTATTGTTTTATTCTTTCATAGCCTGCAGTCATCTTCATCTTGCTTCTGTAGTTGTATGCACATACTAGCCTGTGATGATTGATGAAATGTTTAATATTAGTATCAAGGACTTGGACTTAGGTCTCTCATCTCTGATGACTGATGAGATGTTTAACCATAGTATCAAAGATTGACAATAAGTAACATGCTCATTTCGAAATAAGGTAGATGCATAACCTTCCTCTTTTGTTAAATATGTTTATATGTTATTTGTGGAATAGGTTTTTTAGGAAACATTAACATATTTATCTTGATTTGTAATTAAGAGTATTATTATTAAAGAAAAAATTACCATACATTAGCGTGATAAAATTCATTTCTAAAAAAAAATTAGCGTGATAAAATTTGAAATGTGCTATTTGTAGCAATAGAATAAATCATCTTTTAATCTGAATTGCCTAGACCATATTTTAGCTTAACATAACACAATGGCTACGGTTATGGTTTTTATTCATCTTTTTTACCATCTTTTCCTCTTCCTAATCCATGTTGCCGCTGCCACCATGTTCACCGCTACTTTAGATGCCATCTTACCGCCATAACCAATGCTACATGACCTCGGTATCCTCTTGTTATATATTGTTTACCCTCTACTTTTAGCAAATTTAAATTTACTGTACATATTTGAACAGGTGTTTAGAGAGCATATTAAGCAGGAAGTTTAGGTACAACAGAGATGGATTTACCTTTATTTGTAATAAATAAATATTATCATCAAAATAGATAAATTTACCGTAAAAACCAAAATGATAGAATTTTACGATATGCATGTTGCTTTATGAAACTTCCTATAGTGTCGGATCAAATCAAATCGGCGGTGTTGAGGTAGCAGTGTAGCATTGTTTTCTCTCCTTATTATTGGGGATGGGGATGGCTACAATACGGTATTCCATTTTGAAACGAGATGATTCTAACAAGGTATTAAACACGATATCTCATTGATATCAGATCTAATACTGAAAACGAGATGATTCCTATGAGGTATCAAATATAATACCTCATTGGTACCAGATCTGATACTGGAACGAGATAATTTCGATACCTCGTTGGTATCAGATCTGATACCGGACTAGTACCAGGTGATACTAGTGTGGTAACATTTGATACTCAATTAGTACTTATTGAATCTCATCGTCATCGCAGCCGTCGCCGCTGCCGTCGTAGTCGTATCCCGTCGACAGTAGACCGTACTATAATATTTCCCCTTCTTATTTGCTCTCCCTCTCGTTACGTGGATCAATTTTGTGGCATTTTGAGATTCAATTTGCACCCATAGATATTTGCCAAAGATTAGTGCAATTGTTTTTATCCCTTTAGAAAAAGGAAAGTTGTCTACTACGATTGTGGAATGGTAATTTTCATCCAAATTATAATAAGCTCGCCTATTTCGCGGCAACGAGGCTACGCGCGCGCGTATTTTTCCCGCCCTTTTTCTTATTCTCCCTCGTTGGCTATTTTATTTCCCAACCCATCGATTCTTTTGTTTTTCACATGAGGAGGCTGCATCTATTTACTCAGCGTGCATCGGAATGACATTAGCAAATTAGTCATTCTATAGGGTGTTATCTAAAAAGTTCCCTTGTTTTAATAGGGGATTTGTCCCTGGCGGCGGAAGTGTCAGCCTCATCTTATTCGGCGCCCCCCCAAACCAAATCTCGCGCGGTGCGAGCAGCGAGTCTCCATCTTCACCAATCCAAGCTGAAAGGTGTGCTTTGCCATTTCCTGAACAATTTCTGATGCTTAATCTTGTTCTCCCAACGGATCTAATAAGTAACCTTTTGTACTTCTCATGTTAGGGTTAAGTTAGTATTGCCTCTCTTTTTTTAATGTGATTTTTCGACTTCTTCCACCTATTAAATCTCTAAATCTGCTTCTTTTACCATATGATTCCACTTTGCAGGTTGGCAAACTTGAAGCAACCTTTGTTCTGTTTCCTCACCCACTTTGTTAGATTGGACCTCATTCCCCTTATACTTTGGGGTTTGATTTCTGTTATTGTTGATAAGGAATAGTTAAGTTGGTTACATATCTGTTCAGTCTTGATCTCTTTTGTTTGTAAGTGAGGGATAAAATCATCTTTTCTAGCTACTACAATGTTTAGACACCTGGAGGATTTTGTAGGCGTGCTTTAATTTAATCTGTCCTTATAATGGTTTGATTAGGTTCTTAATTAGCAGACAATGTGTAACGTTGTATTTGTCAAGTCTCAATAGGACTATTCTCGATGTCTACAATATGTTTAAAAACACATATTCGGCATTTAAATAATAAAAGAATGCATGAGAAAATTCCTTGTAAGCACCTCCAAACTCAGCCAATGCCTTACATGCGTCTTAAAAATACTCAATCTCTCATGTGTTCTCAAGATTTATTTTAAACTCTTACATACTCGTTCGTACCCATCACGTCTAAGTTAAATATGTGGATGCATAGTTATAACAGCTTGTTAGATAAAAAAAAGAGACCAAATTGGAATATCCAAACCAGTGAATAACCAACCCAACTCTCTCCTGTCCTGTCTCTCGTCTCATCTTCACTGAAGCTGGGGGTGACAGATCGGGTGGCGGCTGGCTCGGGGACGGCTGGTTGCGGCGGCCTCTCCCCAGCACGGGAGACGGCGGCGACGGTCCCCAGCACAGGCGGCGGCTAGGGCGGCCTCTCCCTAGCCCTGGCGGCGGTCCCAGTCCCCAGCCCGAGCGGGGGCGGCCTCTTGTGACATTCCGTTGGGCGGCGCCGGCGCCGGCCTCCCCCATCCCAGGCAGCTGCGGCTCCCCAACTGGGGGCTACGGCGCTGGGGGCTAGCTCGTGCGACCACGGCTCCGGCTCCCCACCGTGCGACCCCGGCTCCGGCTCACCAGCCCTACAGCGGCGTCTCTAGCTCCCCTAGGTGGCAACCACTTCTCACTCTTCCCTAAAAAATTCATGGTTGGTTATTCACTGGTGCCTTCTCACTTAACCACGATAGTGCCGTGATTTAGATATTTCAGAATGCTTACTTATGCTCCATTTCAGATATGTGCAGCCAGTAACCAATAGCTTAATTGACTAATGAATACAGCTTTGTTTCCATACAACAAAAAAAAAAAGCTGACAAATGCTACGATCTTGTTATGCCTTTATTATATTACTAATGTGCTAGCTAGTATGATAGGTACTGTCATCAAATTAGCTGACAGAGTTTCGTTTTGGTAATGACAAATTAGCTTATGGAGTGGCTAAGTTCTGTGTTTTTTTGTTGAACTGAAGTGAAATGCTACTGTCAAGTTTTATACTGTGTACGAATGGTTGTTGTTTTACTGATATACTCGTATGGCAATGGTGCTTATGGTGTAACAAGTACTTGTTAATTTATTTAGTTTGTCAATTGGATTGTTATGTGTTTAAATGGTACTGTGATGTGACCATATACAAAGTATTTGACTTGTTTAAATGTATTGTGGTTTGCCAATATGGAAATGGTAATTTGGTGTACATGGTATTACCATGAAACTAATTGCATATTTTTAATGGATGCTCATGTTATTGACATGTACATATTTTTCACACTAGCCTTTTATATCTATTGTGCAAAACTGATCTGGGTACTGTCAGCTAGCTATATCCACTGTTTTTTTTTCAAAATTTATTTTATATTTTCTATCCACTGATTTTTGTTTAAAAAAATTGTTTTAAATTGTATCCACTGTTTATTCAGTTTTACTACCATAAAACACATATCATGTAACAACAATTCAATGTGTACCAACTTCTAATCTGCCAACTATGCACTCAAATTTCATATCCTCCACTCTCAATGGGCACAATGGACATTTCAAAGCAAACTAACACCAAAACTAAAGGAGGCATGATGGGAGGGATAGGTAGGGGTTCGAAATGAAATTTTGAGGGCACATAAGGGATTAGGTATTTTTGAGGTGCATATAAGGGATTGGCTGAGTTTGGAGGTGTACACAAGGAATTTTCCCAAAATGTGATATTGCTGTATTTATACTTGACTCAGAGTGATGGCTGAACAGTTTGAACTTTGGCCCCAACAAAAAAAAAAACTGTTATTGACAAAAAGGGCTTTTATTATATTAGATGATGTTAATAATTTCACTCAGTTTCTAACAAGTGCATAACTTGGGCAGTAGTGTTTTGTCGATTACCACTTTTTTTAGACAAGGGTATTTGACCTTGGGTGCTACTCAGGTCACTGCAACCACTAGGCTACATGCCCTTTCACTTGTCGATTACCACTTATTTTGCTTTAGTATCTCCTGGGACAGAAGGATCTGCTTTGGACTCTTTTTGAGTGTCCCTTGTTGTTTGGTAATCATTCTCTGTTATGTCCTGAGTAATTTGTGGTTTTTAATTTTTCTATTTCTTATTTTGCTGCAGGTTTTAATCTGCAAGTCACAGGACACATTACTCCCAATGGACCAAGGGGTGGATAAAAATGTTGTTGAAAATTCACTAGTTTCAAACTGTGATTTCCCTGTTGTAAAAAAGATGGAGAAGTGTGTGGGTGAAGAAGCTTCTGTCCAAGCTCCCTTGGAAAATAAGGAGGATGCAAAATCCCTTGGCATAGTATGTGATCATGAAAATAACAAGAGTGGTGTTGCTGAGGCCATTACCTCACCAAAGCATGAAGCAATTGAATCTTCTATCTCTATAAAGGTTGCAGATGAAAATCCTTCATATGGATGTCAGACACCTTGTGAAAGCATCTTTGATCCTTTTGCACCAGGAGCAGAGGAGGTAGCTTGTGCACCAAAGAAGAAGGTGATCAGGGCACCAGAGCTTCCTTCAAGAAGGCAGCTAAGTTTTGATTCAGGTGATTACCCTGTTAAAAGGTTGAGTTATGAATTTGATGATTGCGAGGAGGATGATCAGTTTCTTGAACGGATCTGCAAGATGTTTATTGATCTTATTATCTCAAATCAAGTGCTAGAGACAAATGGGAAGGATCTGGTAGATTCTAGTTCACCTGGAAGCTGTGAAACCCCTTCATTAGAACCTCTACTTACAGGCATCACAGATGCTTGCCCAGATGCGCCACTGAGACGATCTCTTAAAGTGGTGCAGCTTAGCCCAAGCATTTGTCGAAAGCTTGACTTTGATTCGGTGAGTCCAAGGTGTTTACTCGCTAAAGAGAATAAGTGATAGGCCTGCCTATCATGACACCCTGAAGATCTGCCCGGGAACAACATTTTGGGGCAGTTTTTGGCTACCAATTCAGTTGCCCTGTGCCAATATGGTTAACTTTGCTAACTGAACATGTAGGTAGTAATGCAAAAGAATTAGGAGACAGTTTAAGTTATACATGTAGCTTTTGTCAGTCTTCCTTTTAGCTGGGTTAGTTTAAGTTATACTATTAGAGTTGTGGTATTTGACCATGTACCTTTGTAAGTCTGAAATGAGTAGATGTCTGGTTGTACTAGTGAATCTGTTGCATTTTCATCATGGTTAATTATTCCTGTCTGGGTCGTCTGGATGTTGCTCATATGGATCAGTTGCCTTTTCTGTTTATATGAACTGGGAGATGATGTGCTTAAATATTTCAACCATGTGGTGAACAAATATGCGCTGTATCTCTAGTTGGTTGATGCCTCCGTTATAGGTGTGGTTAAACAGAGACCAGTGAATAGAGATCGTTTGGTTTAGATATATGGTTTTATTACTTGTTTCGAAATTTGACCAACTTGTAATGATGTTCATATTTGTAATTTGATTGTGTGAGGGATCCTAACTCGCATTAGCAGGTGAGAAAAGAGGCTATTTTTTCCCCTTTGGGTGTGTTGGCAGCTTTAGCCGTGTGCGCATGATCGTCAGACTAAGAAAGGTAATGTTTAGCTGAAGTTTGGAGCTCGGAGTAAACTCTAGTGTAAACATGATGGCTTCATACGTTGAACAAGTACTGTTTTGTGTATGTTTATACATGCAGTTTCATTATTTATTTGTCTAGCTTGTAATAACGTTCATATTTGTACTTGTGTTAGATTCCTAACTTTGTGTTATCTGGTCAAAAGTTATCGTTCGCTATTTCTGTGTTGGCAACTTGTTATTTGTATGTTTGTCAACTTGTAGCCGTGCGCATACTGTTGAGAGAAAGGTCAGTTTAACATATCATACTACTGTACGTATATGTATGTATACACAATGTGTATCCAAACTGACATACAAGTGTCAGGGAGTATATACATAGAATCAAATCATTCACAAAATTAGGAAAGAAATTCAATTAAAAGTTGTACAACTATATGAATTCCTGATTTGATATCTATAAACGTGACGTGCCGCCCGTGTTATTCTTGGTGTGCAACACGCGGATGCACGTGAACTCCCCCGTTTACAAAAGAAAGAAGAAAGCGAACACGGCAGCAGTGGCTTCTCGTATCGTATCGTGTTGTCTCACTCTCACATGCTGTCGCTGTGAAATGGAATCAACCAGCTCGCTAGAGCTTGGTCCGGTCGCTGCACTGCTGGCTCCGCACGCCCATCTCCGCCACGCCGAACACGAAATGGCAGTCGGAGTAGGCCACGGCGTGCCGCTTGAAAACCCCAAAGATGGCCACCCTCCCGGGGATCCGGGTGCTGGCGTCCAGCGGCACCGACCCGGCCATCACGTCGCCGATGAGCTGCGTCAGGTCCCCCGCGAACCGGTCGGCCTGCAGCGTGAGAGCCAACTGCACCGTGCCGTCGCCGCGGCTGGGGATGCGGCCGGGGTCGATCTCGGCGTCGCCGACGTGGGCGCCCCTGTAGGTGAGGTCGGTGTGGCCCCCCGAGGCGTAGGCGAAGGACGCCGGGTTGGGGTTGTGCACGGCCACGGTGACGAGCAGCGTGACGTTGAGCTGGATGGAGGCCGCCGGGAAGGAGAGGCGCGGGGCGACGCCGATGAGGCGGGTGGAGACGAGGCGGGTGGTGGGGTCGCGCACGCGGAGCACGGTGAGGAAGAGGACGACGAGGGTGATGGCCAGGAGGAGGAGCACTACCAGGGTGGCCAGCAGGCAGCAGCACAGGCAGCGCCGCCGCCGCTGCCTCCTGGCGGCCTCCAAGTCTTTGTGGGTTCGGAAGGGCGCCGCCGTGGTGGTGTTGGTGTGGGTGGGGAGGACGCCGCCGTTGCCGGAGGCGGTGGTGGAGGCCATAGCCGTGTCGGGAATTAATTCGGCGCGCGTGGATTGGATTATATTAGCAGCAAGCAAGAGCAACCCGGTTTGCTGCCGCTGGGTGTCGTGGAGGAAGTTAATGAGGCAGCGGGTGTTTGGAGTTAGTGGTTGGCATCAATGGAATGGAATGGAATGGAGGAGTGTTGACGCGCAATGGATGCCGTTGCGTTCGGCTGAATTTGGCCTTCTTCCTTAGCGTCATCGCTGAAATTTTAGTCCACTGTTCGCCGTTAAACAACGACGACATGGCTTCTTTTTTATACAATCCTGGACACTTCATCAGTTTACTTCTTAGTACTTCTTTTTTAATTCGAAACGGCTAAACGGAATTTACGTCTACAGAACTATTAAATGACATGAAAATGCTAGTGGGCAAACATGAGTGCTTCCGTGAGCAGCAAAATTCGGGAATCCAGTGCGCGCGCGGCGTGAAAGCAAAGTGCAGGAAGTTAATGAGTTTGCGGGTGTTTGGTTGGGGCATCAATGTGAATCTCCTCTCGTTGACGCGCCGTTGCACTTGATTTCGCTTCTGCACCGGTGGAAAATACTGCACTACTGCTGGCTGTGCTGTTAATGTTAAACAACAATTACATCACGGCTTTACTTGTGCTATATGTCATGGACACTTGTTTCGTCAGTCTACTTGTTCTATTTCTAACCGAAATTGCATCTACATAATTACGAGCACAAAGCAGTGGATTGCTTGCTATGACAACAACCGACTACCTTCTTCTAAGCAGGAGTATATACATGTAGCTGCGGATCGGAAGCCCCCCCCCCCCCCCCCCCTTAATGCATCAGCGTCGGTCGGGTCGGAGTCGGCACAGACCACACATCCATACCTTCGGTCTTCATGTTCCGTTGCGTGTCACCATCCAGCACTAATCAGTCCCCTCACCTTCGGTTGCCCTTTCCACACTCGTATCCGTCCCGCAATCAACTTCTTCTCTATTGGAAAATTCCATGCTCCCATCTTTTACGGATATGAACACACACATTTTGTACTTATAATCAAAATTTTAAATTTCTAGGATTGATTTTTAGGGTTTTTTTCATCAAAGTTTATTTTTCAGCTTTGAGTTTAGATCGTTAAATATAAAAATTTCATTCATAAATTATTTTTAGTTTGAAAAAAAGCCAAACAATCACCGTTATGCTGAATTGTTCTGGAGAGTTTTTGTCATAGCTAAAGCGTTTTAAGCCACTGAAAATACACACCCGCATGCACACGTAGTTAACATATTTTTTATGCTAATACCTGTTTAACATATTTTCTATGTTTGATCAGCCGAGAGTGCCATCGTACTACAGGAGCTGGCCCTAACACATCCATACTCCTACTTTGGTTCCAGATTACCTGCACAATATGCATCTTAACGTTTTCTTCGCAACATGTGACGCTTGCTGCTCAGACTGTCCAATCGAAAACATCCACTTCCCCTCTCAGTGGTTTAGGGTACCATTTACGTTCGTGCAACTTCATCCTAAAATACAAATCTAAGTTGTTTACCATGATTTGGGATTAAGAAAAAAATACGATGTCTCTTGCTCCCTCCGTATCATAATAATCTCATTTTTCCGTGTCCAGCATTTGACCATTCGTCTTATTTGAAAAATTTGTACAAAAACTTAAAAAAATTAGTCACGTATAAAGTACTATTCATATTTTATCATCTAGTAATAATAAAAATATTAATCTTAAAAAAATTCAAATAAGAAAAATGGTCAAAAGTTGGACACGGAAAAACGAAAAATAAAGTTATTAAGGGACAAAGGTAGTAGTAAATTAGAAATTGATGGGTGGAAGGGTATATATGGATAAAACATGAAGAATTTTGAATGGGAGGGGATTGATGTGACAAGTAATATTATAAATAATGTCACATATACTTATATTTGATAAAATTAAAATTCCAAAAATTGATGTATTTTGGAATAAAGGGAAATTAGTTTTTACAAAACAAGTTCATCTAAGCAGCTGAATTACCCTGCTCAACACACCTCACCATCTGATTAGTTTGTTACAAACAGTGCTTTGGTCACTTCTTCAGGTCCAAGCAAATCTGCCTTACAAGTTACAACCACATCAAGGAAATCCATTTCCTCGTCTCAAAAACAAATGATTGAATACAACTGCTGCAGTCTTCAATTTGCAACGTACTGTTAGTTCAGTAATTTTAGTCTATCAACTAGTTTGGATAAAACTCCTTTTCAAGGCTGTTAAGACATTTTGGCATTTCTGCCTCAGTCAATGAGCTTACAATAAAATATCAGAAAGGGAGTTTTCTGTAAGTGTTTCAGTGTTTGTTTTTAGTTCAACCTACAACCCCATACGCAGTCCCCTGTCAAGCACATCAAATAAAACATTTAGTCAAGTTCTATGGGCCCTTTCAAGTTTCAGCTGGAAAGACAAATTGGCACCAATACCTCCTGTATCCAGTCTCAATTCATAGTAGAGTTCATAATCACAAGTGCAGCCTCACTTTGACATTAGTTACTCAACTACTCGTTAATCATTATGACAAGTCAGCTAGAACCTTCAGGAGCCTGGAACTGTCCCTAGAGCTATCCTTCATCAATGTCTCAACAAGGAAAGGTACAACTCAAGCATTCTCCAAATGAACTGGGTTCACCAACATTTTCAACAACATGAAAGGACTACTAGCAACTGAAGATTTGTCTCCTTCGGCTAGCAAAATGTGTAAGCATTCCAAACAACTGACACATTGTACTACCTACAGTTTTTTGTGGTATGTCAGACATTGCCTAACTTTGTTATAAAAAGATTGGACACCAGCCAAACATACAATTAACCATAGCACAATATTTGCAATGATGTAAGAATGCAATCTTGTAGCTTTAACTAGCCATAGTCATTCACTCAGACTACAACAAGCTAAGCTATCAAGTGTACATACTTGTAACCAATAAGACATGAAGCATTTCAATAATAGTATAACACAAATAACTTATTCACAAGGCAAAACAAAGGTAATAACTTAAGAGTAGCTTCTACAGACTGTAGCACACCCTTTTTTCATCATAGAATTAATCCCATCCCCTAAAAACAAAAATACAAGAGAAGAAACTTCAAAGCTTGAAGCATTCCTCAACTTCTTGATGAAACTGAGACCGAGCTCTCAAATGCAGACCCCATGTGATTGATGACAAACCCGTAAATCTTGCACTTCAACTGCTCAACCTTATCCTTGGTTGTCGCCTCTTCAGCAATCTTGCCTACTCCATCCAACCAGTCACTGATCTTCTTGAACTGGGACAGTACCATTGTTATGTGGCTGCTCTGCTTTCCCCTACTTGCAATATTTTGATCTTCAAACAGGTGGAAACCCAAATCCATTGCCTCGTCCACAAATTTCAGGAACCACGTATGCATCTCACGGCACAAGGTCGTGGCAAGATCAGCCGTCTCGTTCACGCCCTGAGTTTTATTCCATGTGCAGGCTGCTGTAGGGCTTGGTGAGACCTTTGACTGGACCTTTGCAGGAGCTCCATGTGACTGCCTCTTGGACAGGGTTGTTTTTGGAGGTTCCACCACCGAGAGAACCTTTGGCTTATCAGCACCTCTCTTCCGAGAGAATGATTCAGGTGCCCTATTCATTAACTTTAGGACTTCAAGATCAGTTGCCAATGCTGCTTCAACCCAATGGGTAGTTGAGTTCTCCCACAATACAGTTTCAGTTCCACTGGTGGCAATAGACTCAGAAATTTTCTTCCACTTGAGAGTATCTTCATAGATAGCAAGGAAAATGTCTACTGTCGGAAGGGGATTGGAGGTTTTCGATGCTGAAGAAAGTTCAGAAAATTTACTGTGGACAGAAGCAAGCTGAGTGTTAGGATCACCAATTTTGTGCTAAATTAAATACCGGGACACAAGTTAGCTTTTGATTACCTTAGGTTCCTGATAACAGATTCAGTGATCAATGCCTCCTGCAGAGCATCAACTGCAGCAATTGCTGCTGCATGTCTTCGTTCACTGGCTTCCTGCAAATTCAGAGATGAGGTGTGGATAAATGGATGACGATTTGATCATTGCCAAAAAAAAAATGAATTGGGAGTGCTTACCTTCCCCATCTTTGACAGTACATCAGAAACTCCATCTAATGAAATGGTTCCATCGGTCCATTTCGGATCATGAAGCACAATTTTTGGAGCCGCGGCTTTCGTCTTTACTGATGTAGACTCTGTCTTCTTCCGTGGCTTTGGCTTCTCATCTACAGATGAATCTCCATCATTACTGGATAGTTCTGTTGTAACATCACTTAGTCGCCGAGCCATTGCTTCCTGGAGTTAAATAAAAAAGTTAATTTTTTTGTTGCACAGGTACATGACCACATACAAAGATGCAAGCAAGCAGCAGTTGCATCTGAACGAGCTGCCCTGAAGTAATAGATAATAAATCACTTACATATGTAAAGAAAATAAATATTCAATGCTTTCAATTTTTCTTTTTTCCTCAACAAGCATTTGAAGTAACACAAAGGAAATCATACCATTTTGCAAATTTGATCATATGGTTGTACTGATCGATTTCAACTTAGCACGCTTTTAAACCTAGATCATGTACTAATTGAATTAGTTTCCACTAGTTTCCTACATGGTCTCCTAGCGAACAAAATCAATGCGCGGTGTGTGTATAATTGCATAGCAATACTAGCATAGCAAGTACATTTCTAAGACATCAATCGTGACATAGTGTAACATGATCCTGACCTGTGTCCTCAGAATAGTATCCTTATCCACCTTGACCTTCGATTTCATCACAGAGCCAGCCGCCGCTGCTGTTGAGGTATTGTCCCAGCTCTTCCTCCCCGGCTTAACTGCGGATCCATTCGTCAAATCTGTCATTTTGGAGATACCAGCCACCTTCTTCTTGCTGCTACCTTCCCCGGACAACCGCCGTGAACTTGGCGACAGTGACGCGCGCCTCCCTCCTGGCGCGGGCGACGCCGCCCCTTTCCTCCCTCCTACGGGTGACGGCTGCCTGTACCTTGATGGCACGACGATCGCCGGCTCCCTCGCTGTGCGGCGGTTCTCCTCCTTAGCTGCGGCAAGACTAGGCACCACGCATTTGGATGGTGCAGGTGATGTTGCCCTGGACGTGCCCCTGACTGCAGGCGATGATGGTCGGGAGGCGCCCTTCACCGAGGGAGACGAAGGCCGTGACGCGCCCTTCAGCGCAGGCGATGGATCGCGCTGCTTGGACGGCGCCGGCGAGGAGAAGCGGCGCTTGGCGGCCGAGCTGGCCGGGAGCGCCGCAGCCTCTGGAACGTTCTTGGGAGCAACAACCGTCCTCTTGACGGCATCCGTCGCGTCGGACTGCCCCACATTGCCGGAACCGGATGGCATGAGCGGCGGCGCGGCGTCGGAGTGCGAGCCAGGCTGGATGACGTAGCCGCGGGAGCAGGCGGCCGGGCGAGCGACGAGCGGCTCCGGGGTGCCGACGAAGGAGACGCTGCGGGAGGAGGGCACGGGGCGGATCCCGAGCGCGCGGGGCACCGGGCGGGCGAAGCGGAGGCGGTCGAGGTGGACGAGGTGGCCGACGAGCTGCGGGCGCGCGGAGACGAGGGCGTCGGCTTCGTCGGCGGGGAGCTGGACGTAGGTGGAGTGGAGGCCGTCGGAGAGCTGGAGGAGGAAGCCGTTGGGGGGCCAGAGGGAGTCCGCGGTGGAGGCGGTGAGGGCGGGGACGACGGCGGTGACCTGGAGGACCGGGGAGCGGTGGTCGCCGGCGACGCGGTCGTCGGTGTGCATGGCCTGCAGAAGCTTGAGCAGCACCCCCGGCGTGACCGAGGCCATGGCCGGCGGCGGCGGCGATGGTGATGGAGAGAGAGATTTGGGGGGAAGGAAGGAGACGTTGGAATGGGCGTCGCTCGCGAGTGGAGAGAAGTTTTCGAATTTCGAAAGGCCCGCTGCTGCGTATCGTCGTACTATGAGCCATGTGACAGGTGGGACCCACCCACCCGATTCATTTCTGTCCAATGACGTGGGGACGGCCAGGGAAGTGTAAATGGGCTTTCGAATTCCAAGGCTGGATTGTTGGGCTTTTGTTGTAGGGCCGAAATCCATAGAGTGGATCAGAATTGTGGGCCACCGTAAGTCGCATGATGGGCCAAAAATGGGACTACGTTGCAGTAAAAGAAAAACAAAAGGTAAACGCTTCCATTAATGGCGATCCAAGATTTACACGTTGTACTGTCTATAAGCGTCTGTATGTTACGATGCTTGCAAAAAAGACCCAGCTCATCTAACAGAACGCCATAGCGTCTCTTCGTGAAGAGACGGCAGAGGTACGTGCTCCAATAACAAATCGACACCGCTAACACTGTTATACGCCGCGTCTCGTCTATTTGCTAGCACCATTGATTATCTTGATTTATGTGTTAAAAGATAAATTAAATGTTTTGCAGATAAACAAATAGACAAGTCATTGTACAATCTATTTACTTACTTGCTAAGTAAGATAATATACTACTCCGTCTGTCCTACGATAAATGTTTTTTTATTGTTTATGTACAACATTTAATCGTATATATTATTTAAAATTATTATTATTATTATTATTAGATGATAAAACACGAATAATATTTTGTGTGTGACTATTTTTTTCATAAATTTTTAAACCAGACAAAGGATCAAATTTGGACATAAAAATTCATAAATGCATTTATATTGGGACAGAGGCGGTAGTAAAATGCAAAGGTATGAAAGGCTTCGTGTATATATATATTTAAGGGTGGACAAAAAGATGGGAGCTCATGGCTCAAATCAGCTCATATGAAGCTCGGCTTGATAGTAAAAATGCAAAGATATGAAAGGCTTCCTATCAATTATTTATGAGCAAAATTTTTATATACTTGTTTTCAGTGATCTAAAGTAAATCATAGAAAATAAACTACGATAAAAAACCTAAAAAAATTTCAGATTTAACTTTTAAGTTTTAACTTATAAATAAATATAAGTGAAAAGATGGACTTAGTTTTCAGGTCGCATCGCATGATGCCAGTGGGTATAGAACGGGAGGGTTTGACTGGTGACAAGGTTTGATTTAATGGCTAAACTTTATTTAGTTTTTCCGAGAATTTCCTATTTCAAATAATGCAATCAATGACAATACTGGAATTAAGTTTGTTGCATCTTCACTATTAAATGAATGACAGATCGGCGTGTTGGAATATTAAGTGAATTATACTCTTTTTCTTATCAACTTAAGTCTTTTTTTTGTTTAAATTTGGTTGGTGTATATAACTTAATGTGGCGGCATTAAACCACGTTCAAATCTTGGCTAACACATAATTAAATAAAAAATAGTATAGTCCATCACACTTTCTCATAAATTGGTTGGTGCATGCAGCTCAGTACGGCTCAAAGAGTATAGCACACTCTTACGAAGTTTGTAACAGAAAATGTTGTCGGATTTGCGCCGGTTGAGCTTAATAATACATGGTTGTAACTGGCGCTGAGGGCTGCCATCATCTAATTAGTCCAAACGGGCATCACAAGTCTATAAAAAACACACGTTTTACTCCATAGCTTGTACGACTCCCAACAGGGAATATTAGGTATTCATCCTGACTTTTCTCTCTCAAGTTATCTTCCTCCTCAGCTCTCTCCTCATCAAGCCTCTGAATCACATTATGCATGACTCACATTCCAAGACTTTTGGTGTTGGTTTGGCAGTGGCATGGACGCCAAACCAACCATCCATAATCCACTGTTATCTCTTCTTCCGATGAACCAAACATATATCCATAATCCATTGTTTTCTTTCTAGGACTTCTGTTTTCACACACATTGTGTTTCTTCTCACTGAGAAATGAAAATTTTAAAGTTTTCTGATTTTTAGTAGCTATTTAATGGTATAAATGATGAAATTAATTAATATAGAGTTAAAAATCTATTTTAGAAATATAAGATAATAAACGTATATACATATTTTTTTAATAAAAAACATACCGATGAGTAGTTTAGAAGCGTGTGTGCGAAGGCAATGAAATATATGGGAAAAATTGAGAAAAAACGCAGCCATAGTACTGCCATCAGCAGTACTACACGAACAGAGCAATTCTAGATGAAGATAATCATGGAGTATAACCTGTGTCGCGTGTTAATTGTGGAAGGTACTGTCAAAGAAAAAGTGCACAAAGCGGTCCTAAAAGAGCATGTCCAGTCAGCAAAAAACATCAGTCAAAAGGATGCTTACGATCATTAGTAAAGATGTATGTCATCATGCATGGAGGACTGGTTTTTCAGCAAATGTTCTTCAGACGTCTCCATCTCTTCTCTCTTGTCACTGCATCTTTATTCGGAGAGCATGCAGTCATTGATCTTGTAATAGCGGCATATCCTATTAGTATCGCCTTTGCTGTTTGGTTTGAGAATGTCACAAATCGAGATTACCCACAGCAAGTGTTTCTATCGATATTTACTTTACTGACCAGTCATATATACTACGTACACGACCCACTGAAGATCAACATAGTATCCCGTTCCAAAATATAAGTATTAATTCGTGTTTTTTGAAATAAACTTAGACACACCAGCCCTATGTCTAGATTCATTTCATGGAACACGCCAAAATATATATTAATATTTTGAACCGATAGAATATTATTTAGATAATGAAAATTGTTTAAATCTTCTGTCACTGCTGATAATAACACAGCTAATAAATCACAAATCACAGAGTATCCTCTTAAAAGAAAAAATATCGAGCGATGGGACAAATCTCCAGCTCCTCTCAAATGCTGACCAGTTGAATTAAAACGCATAGGTTCTACTGACTCTGATTTATAACTCGCAAGACTTTTTGCCATCTGCTAGATTTATATGGACACCGATAAAACTATATATATACACAAATAATATATATACATTGATCAATAGATAAATCTAAGTATAGCTAAAACTTCTCACAATATAAAATTAAATAGAGCCTTTCTGATACCAATTGTAGAATCGTAAATAGTCTTTTCCACCCCAAAAGTTAGCTATTGAGGTGAGAGCTCCCCCACTATTCAACATTTTAGCCTATGTAGGACTATTCAAATCTTAGGTCCTTTGCCCTTTCACAACCAATATAGGACTATTCAACATTTTAGCTTAGGAAGAGTATCCCTAACAGCTCATCTAAATTTGATCATCCATATCTTCATTTGGATGATCATCTAAAACACTTTTATCTTTCATATCCCTTTATACTCCAACAGATCATCTATATATGATATCCTCTGTATCTATTTGGAGGATTGGAGAGAGAACATCTAAATATAGAGTTTCTCTCCTAATATAAATGACATCCAAAAATAGATGATGAGATAGATGTTCTGCTAGAGTTTAATTTTTACTTTTCATTCTCTATTTTTAGGATGGAGGATAGAATGGATGAGCTGTTGGGGATGCTCTAATTATAAAAGTGTAGCATCTCTGTATGCATAGTATCATGCTCTTGGGCTGATAGGATCAAAGAGTAAGTATGGAGCCAGTTGGTCGACATGAGTACGAATGTATGATAGATTGATAGGTAGTAGTTTTGTTTTGCATATAATTAAAAGGATGCTTATTGTTTAAGCAAGCAATAAAAGTTAGCATATGGAGTACTATCTACATAAGAATATGAACTGGTGTATGGATCAGAAAGGTTCAAACTAATCCGACTTGTCACGTCTGATATGTCATTTGTTTTAACTAGTTACTTCATCATGTTTTATGTTACCTCGGAATTGGGAGCATAGTTGTAACTTGAAAGCAACTCAAAGTTGACAAGTATAGAAGCTCCCTTGATTGCTTTGTTCGTGCTTTTCTAAAATGAGCGAAGGACAAGAAGATGACTTGGCCTACTAAACTGTCAGCCACCGTTTTCTTGAAAAGTTGGGCAAATTCGGCGGCTACAAGTGCAAAAAGTTCGCCCAAGGGCAACGATGCACGTACAATGGCGCATGCAAGCCTGAAAATGACACTCTGAATTTGTATCGATGAGCAGAGATGGTAAGGCCACGTTAGTTTTCAAAAAGTTTTTCCAAAAACATCACATCAAATCTTTGGACATCTAAATAAATCATTAAACACAGATGAAATATAAAACTAATTGCAAGAAATCTTGAGACGAATCTTTTGAGTCTAATTAGTCTACGATTAGGCATAAGTGCTACAGTAACCAACATGTGGTAATGATGGATTAATTAGGCTCAAAAGATTAGTCTCGCTGTTTCTAGGCTAGCCATGAAATTTATTTTTTTATTCGTGTCCAAAAACCTCTTTTGATATCCGGTCAAATATTCGACGTGACACCTCTCCAAAACGTTTCTGTCGTCTAAACGTGGCCTAGGTCTACCAATCATGCATGCATTTTTCTGCTTTTCTGCGCAGTACTCGATACGAATTAATCTGCCTAAAACTTTCATCATAAACAAGGCTACCTGACTCTGTTTATGTATGATAGGTGATAATTAATTGTTGCCTTGTTGGAATGACAATCTCTCTGACTGACTTGGCCCGTTAAATTAGTCCATCGCCAAGCATGTCAACAACGTACTATATATGTGTCGGACGGATCGAGTAGCCCGTAACCAAGTACTCCAACGCTGAACAAAATGCATGATCCTCTGCTTATCGTCAAGTAGAAAACGCTGAAAAAGTGATCAATTCTCTGTTTACCGTCTAGAAAAAAAGTGCACAAAAATAGTACTACTTGCAAGAAAGGACCCTCCATCTCCAGTCAGCAAAAGTTACTAGTAATATTCAGGGATACTAATTCTGTGGGAAAATTGTCTGCATCATGTTCATGCATTTTGTGCTTTGCAAGGGGCATAGAATGCATGTTTATCTATGTAGTTTTGAGTTTGATTTTTCTCTAGCTGCATGAACAGTCGTGACTAATCTAATCTACAAGGGAAAACAGAGAAAGATGTAGGCAAAATTATTTTTCCGTTTTATACTGTAGCGATTACGCGTGGATCAGAACTAGTGCTGAATATGTAATGCAAACAAACAAATTAAGGACCACATGGGCAGAAGATGTATCGTCTCTGTTGATGGACAACAACAACACATGGATAGCTAATCCTTGCGGGTAGGCACCAGCTGCCTTTTCTCTTTAATTCGTCGTCTGAAACAACAAGGAAAACGTGATGGTTGTTTGATGGTATGATACGAGCAATAGCATTCTGCACTGCACTGCACTGCACTGCACAGTACACACCCAGACCCAGGATGCTACTAGACCTCTTGCAAACAGTGAACGAAACCGGCCTGAAGCTGAAGAAATGTCTATCTAGCATGCATGTTCTTCTGCTGACTAATGTTCTGGTAACATGATGTGTGTTGCTCTTGCTCGTCTTCAGTAATCCCGGCCAGACTCCATCTATCAGTCCTCACCTCTGTCATGTCAAGCTTGGCTAACTATAAGATACCAGCAGATCGCCTAACCAATAAAATAAAATAAAAGATTTCCCCATGTAAAATTAAATTACTTTTTGCCGGGAAGGCCAAGGAACGGCCATCCAATTTCGTTAAGCAGAAGAAAAGCATGTACATCTGATTAACAAAGAAATGGTGTCAAATTGCTCGGATAGACAGACAAGTACCCAAGTACGTACAAACTGGGATGTGAAGAAATATGAGGCACAAGTCTTCTGGGACTAGTAGTAGCCAGGTGCAGTGCATTACTAAGCTGCACTCTGTCGGTATGTACAACATGCATATTCTACTGACGACTAATGTTCTGGCAACATAATGTGTGTTACTCTTTTTTGTTTTTGTCAATTGTTGAACAATCCTCAAGCTCCATCCATCCGCCATCATGTCTGTCATGTCAGAGTTTGGGACTTTGGGTAGCTACCAGCCCTATCCTTTGCCTCTGTTTATAAGCTAAAATTTAAAATTTTAACATTAAATTTAAATTTAATTTTAAAGTCTTTTCAGACAAAATATATATAATTTTATTCGTGAATTATTTGCCGTTTGTAAATAGATCATTTTTCTTTTTTTCTCAAAAAACCTGACGATGACCGCTTATAACATATTAGCAGAATCGCCCGATAGGGATTCTCTAATACTATTCTACAGGTAAAGATAGGATCTGTTTGCTAGGCATCTAACACTGAACATGCTGTATGGGGTACCATTCTATATAAATCATTAAAAAAGAACAAACAAACAAACAAAGAAGGAATGATAAATAGAAGCAGTTTCATTGCTCCAGATAATACTATTTTGTAACATCCGGGGAACAACAAATACAATCCCCCTTGTTGTATGTGCTTCTGCTTTCCTACTTTCATTCAGAAGCATGTATCAATTAATCCTACCTTCCTATTATCAGAATGGATTTTCATGATGCTTAAGTACTTACTAACCATCAGCTAGCTAGATATATTCTCTACTAGTAGAGAAACATCTAGGACAAGTTTGTCATATTTCCCTCTGTTCTTTGTTTGGGTGTTCAGTGCCCTGAATCTAGCTCAGCTACTACAGGATGGTTGGATCAACTGCCACTGAGGCTGACAGGTGGGGCCTCCAGCTTTTGATCCCCTTGATTCCAGGTCCAAGGAGGCAGAGGTGAAGTTTCTGTAGTTTCTACTTTGTACTGTACACCAAGGAGAGGAAAGAAAGAATCGATTTTTTTGGAGATGGAGTAGCTAGGCGGAGCATGTCCTCCGCAGAATCGAGCTGCCGCCGCGGAACATCTCGTCGATGGCGATGACGATGGCCATGGCGAGCGGCGCGCCGAGGCGTGGCTCCGCCACCAGGCGGAACACGTCGTCCCCGACCGATTCCTTCCGCCTGACCTCCGCCACGGCGTCCCCGCGCGCGTCGCGCACCGCGCAGGCCCGGCGCCCGTAGGAGCCCTCCACCACGTAGGCCTCGGGCCGCGGCAGGGAGGAGGAGAGCGGCGTGACGTGCGCGAGCGCCTTGGAGGCGCGGAGGCCGCGGAGCTGGCGGCGGACGGAGAGGAGCGGCGTGGAGGCCCCCTTGCCGTCGCCGTCGTAGATGACCCAGGTGTCGGACAGGCTGAGGCTGAGCCTCTTGCGGCGGATGGTGAGGAGTGGGTTGCCGGCGACGTCCATGAGGACGAGCTTGGGGCGCCTGGACGTGGTGGAGGAGGAGGCGTCGTAGCAGTCGACGCGGAAGGCGAGGTTGCCCTTGGCGTCGAAGACGGTGAAGCCGTGGCAGTTGAAGAGCAGCGACTTGCGCCACACCGTGAGCACCACCGGCGGCTGATCTTGATCTTGTTGTTGGGAAACGATGCCGGCGCTAATGCAGGGAGGCTCTGGCACGGCGACGTTGGGGTGCACCTTGGCGGCCATAATTTGGATATGTGGAACTTGTTGGCAGTGCAGGAAGAAGACGGAATGGAATGAGTGGAGGTGGAGGAGAGGGCGAGAGGAATTTATACCGCGCGCGCGGGGCTGGGGCTGGGGCTGGGGCTGGGTGCGTGCTTGCGTGGATGGACGGCACACGAAGAAGAAGATTAAAAGGCATTTCCTTTGGCTTTGCATATAGTAGTGGGTAGTGGATGTGGGCGGCGGGTTATTTGCGCTAGCTACAGCATACAAGACCTCATTGATCACCTCGCTGCGTACTACTACTCCCTCATTTTCTGGCCGCGTATTTCACTATTTATTTTATTAAAAAAACCTATATTCTTAGTATTTATTTTATTCTAATTAAATTTATTATCAATAATTTAAACTATAACTTAAAATTTTATATATTTTTATAGATTTTCTAAATAAGACGAATAAACATGTGACGAAGAGTTAACGAATCATCCGTCAAAACATTAAGAGAATACTGCAACAACTATTTGATCGATACTTATTTCTTTTGTTTATCTAATCTAGTATTTATCTAAGTTTAATGCCATTGATGGTTCGGTTTTTTAATTGAATCTATCTCTACAGTTTTTTTTTTTGAACCTAGCCGGTATTTTCGGTTGCCGTATGGGCTTCCGCCATCATCTAGCGCAGACAGATCGTATCGTCAACGAAAAAAAAAAATGCGTGTACGAGCTAGCTCGCTAGCTAGGCGGTGGACGAACATATTCTTTGGCTAGCCACACCGGCTTAATCCACTTTTATTTCTACAACCAACCCAAAGTTATTCCCCACAGTCTTGTAAAGTGTTAAGGTGGTAAAGCTATAAACCATAATTCAATGGACTACTGCCAAAGGCTCCAAAGCACCGCTTGTCAAACATCGATCGCATATAAACGTATAAAAGGATTGTTTTTTAATTTTTTTAAACATTTTTAATAAATAATATTGTTACTAAATCTCGGAGAAAAAAATATTTCCGTTGTATGAACCTTTTGGCCACACCATAAATATTGGTGTGGCAAGACAATAGTACCATTCAGCCACGTCATTGACACCGGCGTGACAACATTGTCTTGCCACGCCATCAATACTGGTGTAGCTAAAATGTTTATACGGTGAAAGTATTTTTCTTCGAGGTTTAGTAATACAATTATTTATTAAAAATGTTTACAAATTTCAAGGATCCAAAAATACAAGATAATTTTGGATTCGATGAGTAGCTTTTGCCATAAATTTATCCTACACCTACTAATTTTCTTGTACAACTCTCCCCTTTATAAGATATAAGCATTTTTAGATTTTTTAAGTACACATTAATATTAAGAAGAGAAGACTTTGATACCCCTTAATAAATGTGGAAAAATGGAAGTGAAATGTTGGATGGAATATAATTTTAGTGTGGATAGCATTAAAAAATCGTTATATTGTCGAAACAATATTTGAATACTATAAATATTTATATTTGATGTGAGTTGTCCATTTCTTCAAATCTAATGCTCCATGCATGATTAAAATGTACCAACTAATAAGAGGTATTTAAATAGTGGCAGGTATACTTAAGCAAAAAAGAACTAAAAAGGGAATTTTGCGTAACTATTCTTTGTGATGTCTCCAAATCCAACTTGCAACAAACGATATATATCCTAATTCTTTGGTTAAGATGCGCATAAATAAATTTATGCATGGTGGAGCTAGAACAAATGCTCCGTGATCAGGTAGCAGCTGGTCCGGCATATGGTGGCAAGTAATCTACAACTGCCTCCGTTCCTAAATGTTTTACGCCGTTGATTTTTTAATACACATTTTGACCATTCGTCTTAAGCAAAAAAATTATATAATTATTAATTATTTTTATATCATTTCATTTATTGTTAAGTATACTTTTATACATATATATAGCTTTACATATTTTATAAATTTTTTTTAAATAAGACGAATGGTCAAGCGTATATAAAAAAATCAACGATGTCGATAGGGGGTATGATTCAGATGAAATATGCCAGGACATCCTATACTAATTTAGGACGATTGAATGATCCTCAAGTGGCTATATATACCGGAGAAGAATATTTCTACGTCTAAAACAAACTCTGTGAGCACCGTATGTGTATAATAACGTCGATGGAACACGTGCGTGTGGTTAATACTTTGTCCGTTAAAAAACTTCATCTTTATCAACTTTATTTATCTCACATAGATATTACATTTAGAATAATAATTGTATTGGAGTTTGAAAAAGTGGAGGACAAGTTCATTGTAGCTTGAGAAAATGGAGAACAAGCTTATTGAAGTTTAAGAAAGTAAATAGCATTTTAGTCTTTTATTTATATATTGATATGTATGTGATGAGTAAAGATGGAATAAGTAGGGGTTGTTTGGTTTATGATGTAAACGATATGAATATTTTATGACGGTATCAATACCATTTTTGAATAATAATAATAATAATAATAATAATAATAATATTTTCTTGATCATTTTTAAAACTTTATTTTTTTTAAATAGATGTCTGTAATAATTAAATTTATAAATATGAATTTTTAACCATTTCTATAAAAACAATAAAATATTGGTACCATTTCCAATCATTTCCAGCCGTTTACATCCTAGTGTCGTCATAACTTGTATAAATTTGTCACACCTCAAGTTAGACAAATTTAACAAGTCAGATGTGTTTTTTTTTGCGCTACTATTAATATTTCCTATCAGATACACTGGGCACACACGTTCATAACCTAATAAATTGTGATAACTTGTCTCGTGAGCTTGTGTGTCTCTATTTTGTCGTGTTAGCTGAAGTATATCTTTATTCTGCCAACTAAATCTTAGAGCAAGTTAGCTAAAATATTATGATAATCTTAATTAGTTAAATTATGTACGCCAACCAAACATGCTCTCCTAAGTATCTAAGCAGCTAAGCTAGCTAGCCAGATATATATGTTATAGTTGAATTGTAATGTACTCCATGGTTGCATCAACAAATCATTAATCAAACCCAGATATGTCTGTTGAAATTAAGGATACGTACATTTGGGAGAATATTAATTTGACATATTGTGTAGTCAAGAGTCACTTGCAGTGGTGGCCAAATCAACGAGTATTATGTACTATTCCTAAATCTTAATAATATATACGGAAAAATAACGCGTAAAATTTGTTCTTCTCTATGAACCTGCTGACGTCTATATATCCACCAATAATGTTAACTGGTTGAGTTTATCCGTATATACCTTAATGAATTGCTCGTGTGAGTTAATATGGTCAGCTAGCATATGGTATATGTCGCTGTTGCTATTGGCATATACTACATCCGTCCCAAACGTTTAACTTTTTATACACGTTTGATCATTTATTTTATTCAAAAAAGTTACATAATTATTAATTATTTTTATACTATTTTATTTATTGTTAAGTATACTTATATATATATAGCTTTATATATTTAAAAAATTAAATAAAATGAATGGTCAAACGTATATAAAAAAGTCAACGGCGTCGAATATCTAGGGACAGGAGTACGCATTACATGTTTGTGAAATCGATGCAGCACACGTACGTATACATTAATTTCGTATATATCTATGGATACGTTCCCCTCCGTTTTTTAGCGGATGTTTTGATTCTTGATGTACTTGTCTTATATAACTTTTTTAAATATATAAAATTATAAATTATATTTAAAGTGTATTTAATAATAAATTAAATTATAATAGAATAATAATACTTATATTTTTTTAATAAGACCAATGTTCATAGATTCAAAAATTAATAGGAGCAAATTAAAAAAAGTCAGGTGTATATATACCGTACCTAGGGGTGGTAATATGCCTAACCATTTTACCTATAAAATTTAAGCGTTAGGTTCAAAACGAGTTAAAAATGAAATTATATAGAGTTTTGAGGTAAAAATTTTAAAAACTAAATATGGTTGTGAAAGAACAAGAACCTTAGCCCATTCCCACTTCTACCCGTACAACTCATGTGGATGGGAGGGGTTTGAGGTTAATTAAGTGGCGTCCAAAGTAACTCGGATATTAATTGACGCAACATGCATTATGTTCAGTGAATTCAGACGCGTGAAGTAGCCAGCAGATGTAAACGCAACTCTTGCCTCCAGATTAAGCTCCCAATGCTCCATGCTCCTCCCACATATTTTTTCGCTCTCGAAAGATTGATCAGCATAAAGTTTGTCCTGCAGACCTACACACCATGAAAACTGCATAATGCATGGTTTGCCACATGCATGTCAGGTATGGTATTCGCTAACAAACAAATTACCCCAAAACTCTAACCGTAGCTTAGAGCTAAGATTGATTCGCACTGCACGGGGGCTGTCTCTTCAACAGATCGATCTTAATTGGCATTTTCTTCTAGCTCTCATGCATGCATATGGACAACACTTAATTGGTTCATGAATATCTAGAATGTTTCAATCGCTCATTGCTCTCTCTTCTAGCTCTCTGCTTAATTAATTGCTTGTCCATGATGATTAGGACACAGAGAGAATAGACATGCACGCAGCTTGCAGGTTTGGGAGGGAACACACAATGCCATCAGAGCACACCATCCAAACTGGCCCATGTGGCCACTCCAGCTAGCTGAATATATATGGTTTGAGATATCTAGCAAAAGCTTCTTTTAGGTTGTGTTTTTGATCAGTGATGAATTGATGGTGATGCTGAATTAATGTTCCAATAGCTTACTCACAACTGTCAGGTTATATTGGTACTACATGGACATGCTGCGTTTGCACAGTTTACACCTAGCATCCTGATTCAAGTGATTGTTGGCTAGGAGCCACACTATCATGTTTTAGTACTTCCTCTTGCTTCAGGTAAAAAACATATGCTGAAAATTAAACCTGAATGTTTACTACAGTAATTTGGTCCGGAAAGCATAACTGAGTAAAAAAAAAATGTGCATGAGTGCTGAGCTAGCAACTTGCTGAATTATTTTTCGTTTCTGTTGTTTCTAACCTGATTAAGGATTTTGGAATATGATATCACTAGATTGCTCGAACAAGCGCATATATAGTGGTTTGCTTTGTAAGCAACTACAAAAATAGGTCAACATTATCTTAATGGAAAGATTACAAACCTTTGAACAATGTCTTAAAAATAGTGTCATCTTCATTGCTGTTGACTGAACACTTGCTTGCACTAGTTCATCAGTTTAGTATTATCTGATCAGAGTCAAACAGCGACTGATCCCATGCAATTAGGTAGAGCGTACATAGGTAGAGAATAACAATGAAGCGATCAATGCAAAGCCGACGCAGCATGCACTACCCTGAACAAATAACCCAAGATAAACAAATATATAAACACCTTTGTAGATTGACTTATCTCTTAATCCTTCAAACTTGATGAGCATGTGTATATATGCAACTTGTTTAATGTCAAGTCACCAAACAATGGCAATATGACAAGTGAAGCTAAAGCTTTTCGGTCACAGGTGCATGCATGTACAAGTACATGTGTGTGCTTCATATCAATGGCAGATGTTCTTTTTTCTTTTATGAAAGTGTGGTGACAAACTACTTTACAAAGAACGCACAGGATGGATCACACTTTGCAGTGGATTTGCATGACAACTCCTATTCAGAATTCAGACAGTGGATGCTCTAATTAGTTTAGTGAGAGCAAAAGTCAAACTGATTAATTAGTTCATCCACTATCGTCACTCTATCCATTTAACTTTTCTCAGCAAGTCAACCTGCTCATCATTTCATTTTCATCATGGTATATGCGTTATTTCTATATGTAAGATCATAAGCATGATTAATATTTTCTGATAAATAATTGGCTTGCGATTTGGTTTATAAATTGAATTTGGTTTGGAAACAATTAAGGTGTTGGTGCGAGTGTGTGTAACTAATGTGAGTCAGGTTGCGATATCTGTGCTCGGAAACGGTTGGTTTGTCTCTAGTTGTGCAGGTGACTTGAGGTCAATATCGGTAAATGGCGGTGGGATCGTGACTAGGCTCAGGAAGGAGCTGAGGTCCGGACGATCGAGGATGCCAGGTGACGATATTGAATATGAGTTGGCACATGGTGAAGCAACACCGTGTGGGATGGAATCGTAACGGGCTTCACATGTTGTGTGTGTAAGCGCCGGAAAAATCGGGAAGTAAATCGGATCAAAATTGGATGAGAAAAGGAAAGGAATTTGCTACAGGTTCGGACACTGTAGCAGCGTCGGTACTGTAGCGCATGATACTGTAGCACCCGGATTACTGTAGCGCGCGGCACTGTAGCAACCGTCGGACTACTGTAGCAGTCGGACTACTGTAGCACGATTGATTTTGGCATGTTGGATTTAATTAGGAACACTAAGAGATGAGTCATATTAGTATAAGGAGTCCTACTCCTATTTGGTGTAGACTTTTCGATATAAATAGAGACCGAGGGGTATGTCCCCGGTGTGCTTTTTGTGAGATTTAGTTGTTGATTCTAGATCGACGATTTTGATAGGAGTGCTGTTGGTGCACTTTGTAAATACCAGTTGATGCAATAAAGTCAAGATCATTCAATCTACATTTTCGGCTTTCATCTACTGGTGATTTTATTTTGGATTCCGACGATCCGATCGACGTCATAGGAGTGGCGCAATTCGATGATCTGTTTGGCAGCACATGAGCGGCGCGATCAAGATAGCGGCGACACAGGAGTGACGCGATCAAGGTAGCAAGGCTGCGTCAATTTCTTCGACAGAGGTAATCCTTTATTCCGCAAAAGATTTTTGGGTTTTGTTTTTCCCTACCATTCACCCCCCTCTGGTAGGTTTGTTTGATCTTGTTCGATCCTACACTATATATATTTTGCGAATTTTTCAATTTTTGATTTTATTTATTAAATGATTTATAAATTTAATTTTATATTTAAAAAAAAATCACAAAATTAACATCCTACCGCCCTCTAGGAGGGCGGAAAGGTGACGTGACATACAGCAGGGCAGACGGGAGGAACGCAAACGGCGTCCTGGCCTTTTCTGCATTTAATATCTTTCCACCCTCCATAAGGGCGAAAAGGGGGAAAATAAAAAAAAAGCGTAGCATAGCCAAGAGGTGAGTGAGGAGGGTGACCATTTTGCAAAAAACCCCTTTTCCGCCCCTACAGATGATGAAAAGGGGCTAAATACGAGAAAGCCTAGGACGCCGTCATTGACTGTTTCTTCCGTCCGCCCCGCCGTGTGTCACGTAGGCTTTCTGTCCTCCTAGAGGGCGGTAGGAGGTTAGATATGTGATCTTTGAAATGCAAAATCATTTAAGTAAATTATTTAAGAAATAAAATAAAAAATTCAAAAAATTCTATATTTTGCGGGCCAATTTTATACACCGTTTAGTTTGTAGTGTTGCAAATTTGCACTCAGATTTGGGCCGGCCCAGAGAACAAGATGGGCTCGAGAAAAGTAGAGGCCACCTTTCCTCCCCGATTCGTTGGCTGTCCCTCCTCTCCGGCGAGGCTGTGCCTGTAGATGCTTGGTCTCTCCGCCGTCCTCCGCCGCGTCCCACCTCTCACTCTCGCTCTCGCTCTCGCTCCGCCGGCGCCTCCTCGGCCGTTTGGCCGCCTGCAGCTGCTGCTGCCGCGCGCCAGCTCCTCTTCCTCTTCATCTTCTTCGCCGCCGGTGGCCCAGGGGATGGAGGCGTGTTACAAGTTCGGGCCCTACAAGATCGACGCGAGGGAGGTGTTCCACTCCACGCCGCTCTCCTACGCCATGGTCAACCTCCGCCCACTCCTCCCTGGTAATCTCCTCACTTCCCCTTCCCTATTTTTACTAACTTGATCGATCCATTCTCTATGGCTGCCTCCACTCCCCTCGCTCACTGCCGTAGTTTACAGTCCCAAAATTTGTAGCGTAAATTACGGAAAAGCTATTTTTTGTAGCTCGACATTGCTAGTTTTGTTGATCATCACTTCGCAAAGTTATAGTGCAAGTGTCAAATGCTAGCAGTACATGTGTAGATGCAGATGCTAGCTAATCTATTCACAGTTAAATCTTTTTACCTCCTAAAAAGGGAAAAGAGAAATGTTTTAACTGATCTCTTTTTTTATACAACTCTCATCTTCCTCCATCTAACAATTTCATATGAACACCATCTTACCACCGTACCATTCACGATTCTGTCGACCTTGACCTTGCTTCATTCAATTTCTGATATAACATGTTTCATATTCTGCTTTTGTTTCTTAACCATATCATTCCTTATTGTGCAGGTCATATCCTTCAATTGCACCAAAGAGACTTCTATTTTTTCAGCAAGCTTCCATTTCGGAGATATTTACATTTAGTGCCTTTCATGCGCTTGCACTGCTAGTTCCATGAGGACTGTCAATGAAATGTACTTGCTTTTGCTGGCTTGTGCTGTGGTAAAGCTCATCAAAACATTCAACCTAATACAAAAGAAATGGACCAGTTGAATTTAATTATTGATGAAAAGGTTGGGTTCATTTACTCTTATTCTATACTCAATAAATATCAAGTCTGCCTTGAGGACAATGTTCTTCAGGTGTCCATTCTATGGATTGGCTGAAATTGTGTTGTAGGAATGTTAATTCGTTGGATGCCATCTTACTTGGATGATCTTCTCAGAGGATGTCATTTTTACCATGAGATGTTGTTGATACATGCAATGGACCTATCTGTAGTGTTTATCTGCTACTTGGTTGTGGTTGATATAACTGTCAATTGTACTGCCCTATTGGGCAGATCTTTTATAATTTTATTGGTTAACCATACTTTTATTTGTAGTGTGGTACATTGAGTGAATATGATATACTGTTTTTCCCTTGACAATTTCCAAATGTTCTAGTATGCCCCAAGCGTGAAGTGAAAAGGTTTGCTGATCTAAGTTCTGATGAGACTAGTGACTTATGGGTTACTGCAAAGGAAGTTGGTGTACAGCTCGAGCAGTACCACAGAGCGTCTTCACTCACATTTGCTATTCAGGTAAGGTCTATGTATTTATGCCTCTACTGCAATTATTCACTATTTCAGTGTTTAATCATACCATTAAAATGAGTACTATGTTGTTTCTGGGGTTCTAAATATGATGATCTTATTGTGTGTGAAATAAGACGTCTACTTTTCTATACAAGTGTTCTTAACTTTTTTTTTATCATTTACCGTAGCTATACCTTTGCATCTGTCATGAATTTTCTTATTTCTATATTTTATTATAATATTATTATGCTATTTACTCATTAGTTTTAGTGCTTATCAGGATGGTCCACAAGCTGGTCAAACAGTTCCACATGTCCACATCCATGTCATCCCTAGAAAGCAAGGAGATTTTGAGAAAAATGATGAAATATATGATGCGGTTTGTGGCCATACTTCTTAATCAATCTTCTTTCATCTGATACTTTAACCCAAAACTTCCATCACAAAATGCTTACCCACTTGCTTTGTAATAGAGTGATGTCAAAGAGAGAGAATTGAAGGAGAAGCTTGATCTGGACATAGAGAGAAAGGATAGGACCATGGAAGAAATGGCTCATGAGGCCAATGAGTACCGTGCTCTTTTCTCTTAGATGCATTTCTTTTAAACCGTCTCTAAATTGACCTACTCTTCTCCAGAAGTTATCGTTGTAACTGTTAGTCTGTTTCTGTTAGTCCTTCGTCATGGGAATTCAAGTCTTCAATTGATATCATGAAATTATCTAATATGGTGCACTACTTGTTTGGTGTAAGAGATGTGTTCTTACTGGATAAATCCTTATCTTTGAAACTAATTATGTCATGTGGAGGAGTTATGCTGGAAAATTATATGTTCACTGTCAAATGTCTCTTCATACAGTACTGTTGGATGGATACCCTTTTCCATATGAAATTACACATCCATAAATCATGGGTAGCTGGTCCGGTGATGCTATGGTTTCACAATCTACAAAATGGTAACAAAATACATTATATAACCTTTCAATGCCTACATAAAAGCAAGAAGGCTCATTCTTCTGGTCTTCAGGATCAAGTAGAGGACTTACAATCCATGCTGTCAATACATTGCATTTAGTTTCAGTTTTAAGAAAATGACTTCTCCAATTTCTGCTAGCTGTATATTGTTCATTTAATCACAGTTAAAAAAGTGTCCTCTTATGTCTATGTGGATTGCCATGATAAATTCTGTTTTCGACATGTCGTATTGTGGGAAAAGCCAGAAATTCAATATAGCTGAGTAGTCAGTTTCTAAACAGGATGGATCACTACTCAACTTTTTATCTAGCTCTTTTTAGTGAGGTAAAGATTTATTCCTTTTACCGACTATCCATAAAGTTTGTGGTTAGCAGAATCTTGGCTAAATATACCAGCTTTGCATGCCATAAATTGTTTCTATTACCATGTTCTGCTATTAGTCTATGCATCTAGCCAACATTTCAAAAGTTAACCTGACCCATTGGTACAATAATTCTTGCAATTTGTGGCCAATGGCTGCAGTCCTGGATAAACTTTTTGTTAATGCTGACGCACCCTTCTGATAAGTTCATGAAAACTTTAATGATATGATTGACCCATGAAAATGCTGTTTCTATTTTGTATCATTTTGGCTGTAGTATTTATGTTTCCAAAAAAAACATCAATCATGGTTGGCACCTTTTTTTCTGCTTGTTTTTGCCTCCTGTGAACTTTTCTATGGTTAAGGAGCCGTTCCAAGAATCCCATCTAATGTGATTATAACGAAAGAGGCTCCGATTTTGATTAGCCATGGGTGTTAACCCTTGAGCTTGCCTTATGCATAAACGTTCTGGAAGAAAGCTCAGGTAACTGGTTAGATCTTAATCCCCTTTTCTGATTTTGCTTCTGGAACCTGAGCAACCTTGGTCACTTTCATCTTTGCATCGTGCTTTGCTAGGCATGATCGGATACACTGGACAGCATAATAATTGTGCATATATGCCATAAATTGTTTTTATTATCATGTTACTGTTAGTCTATGCATTTAGCCGACATTTCAAAAGTTAAACCTGACTCATTCATACAATTATTTTGGCAATTTGTCGCCAATGGCCCTAAACTTTATATCATCCTGATGCACCCTTCTGATAAGTTCATGAGACTTTAATGACCTGATTAATTGTGGTTTAATTTTGCATAACTTGGTATTACAGCCTTTATGTTTACATATAAAAAATCATCAACCGTTGTTTGCACCTTTTTTGCTCCTTGTTTTTGCCTCATGTGAACATTTCCTTGCCATCCTTGGTTAAGGGACTGTTCCATGAATCTCATCCAATGTGATTAGAACATAAAGCTCCGATCTTCATTAGTCTCGAGTGTTAACACTTTGGCTTGCTTTACGCATGAACATTCTCGAAGATAGCTCAATTAACTGGTTACTAGATCTTAATTTCCTTTTGCTGATTTTGCCTCTGGGACTTGATCAACTTTTGTCACTTTCATCTTTGCATCATGCTTGATGCCAAGAGGGCCATTGACATGATAGGAATATAGGATACACTGAACAGAATAAATAATTGTGCATATATTGCAACTTTGATACGCTTGGGATTATCTTTGACAAATGACAAGTGGTAAAGAATGATTTATATTGGCAGGCTAGTTGCGCGCTGAAGTGTGATGTGACTGTTGCACCAGACCTGAGGATTTGGTAAGTGTAAGCTATCTGGAGCCACTCCTTTGTACTCTTGGGATGTTGCCGGTGTACTAGGTAATCAACACCAATTAAGCTCCTGTCCTAGTCATCTGACCTGGTTAAATTCATGCCAACTACTGGTTGTCTCTGTGCTGCTGAGAGACTATTGGTTGTTGCAAATATTCGTTTGAAGAGAGCATAAATATGTATGGAGGTGTTTCTACACCTTACACGTGAGGGGAGTAGCTACATCTAATAGGATAGAGGCTTTATATATATATATATATATATATATATATATATATATATATATATATATATATATATATATATATATATATATATATATATATATATCATATTCTCCATCAGGAAGAGAATCTCTGCAAATGTAAAAGCAGTTCTTTTCGTAAAATGTAGTGCTTCAGGTATCCACCATGTATATCAAGTGCACGTCATTCTCTCTAGCTAGAAATGTGCACTCCGAGGTCACATTATTCTTTTCTTTATAAAACCTGAACTTTTTCTAATTTCCTTTATACATACATAGTAGGCTAAGTACAAAGACGCAAAATTCAGCAAATTGTTAATAATAACACCTCTGCTATATAGTACTTCCTGTCTTTTGTCTTTTTTATTTGATGTTATTCACCTTCATTCATATTATTTAATTTTTTTTAAAAAAACACGAAATTATAAGTCATGCTTAAAGTTTCGTAGTTTCGTTAGTAATAAATCGAATCAAAATAAAATAATTAATAATTATGTAAATTTTATGAATATAATGAATGGTTAAATATAGATCTAAAAATTAACTGCGTAATATTAAAGAAAAAGTGAAGGGTGTATAAATTTACAGCAAACTACTACTGCTGCGTATGAGACAGTAGTCTTCCTTCAATTTGACGATTTCTCCACTGTGAAGAGCCTTTTTCGCCGGGCACCCACTATGAACAACTGAAGTAGCAGCAGATGAGGAGCACGCCATTGGTGCGTAGCTCCGGCAGATGCGGTCCATGACGACGACGATGGCCATCACGATCGCAACGTCGACGCCTGGCCTCACGACCAGGCTGAACACGTCGTCGCCGAGACTGACGGCCGGCCTGACCGACGCCACGCTGGCGTTCTTACTCGAGATCCGCGCCGCCTCCTCGCCGTTGCTCCGGCGGATCTTGCAGCTCCTCATGGAGAAGCAGCCGTCGACTCGGAAGCTGGGGCTGGGGCTGGGGCTGGAAGAAGCATCAGGTTGGCCATGATGATGATCACTGCTTGGTGACATGTAGACTTCTGCTTCGTCACTGCTCTGAAGAGCTGAGCTCTTCCTCATGGAGAACACTTGCTGCTGTGACACTGAAGGTGAACTCGTCTTGTCCGAGTCTTGTTCCTCTTGTGCTCTGTAACAGTTCCATCGATTGTGCAGGCTGAGGATCTGTCACATTGGATCAGTGAGGAGTTTAATTCATACTGATTGTCTGTAGTGGTTTAATTTGTGCATTGCTTTAGTCAAAAACTAGCAGCTGAAAATGAATGCAGATATCATATTTCTGTTTTTACTTCTTTGCCATTCAACTGAAAATTGCAAGTTGCAAAAGGAGAGATCTAATTTGAAGATTTAAAGGTTGAAAAACAATATAATATGCTATTATGATGAAAACATTTTGTTTGCTTGTTTTTGGACTTAGTTGCATTTCGATCGCTTGGACATATCCTGATTGATGGACTACATTAATTAAATATTTTTTCCCTTAGTACAATCTTTCAATTATTATAGAGAATGACGTCGCATGGAACATACTGGTATAGATTTTTTTTTCTTTAGCTTGACTGATCGATATATGATCATAAAACCATTGTTACAAATTAATTAGGACCGCATATGAGATTATTAGTGGAACTTGTCGTTTGAGAGTTTGAGCACCCAACAACTGTTTTTTTTTTAAAAAAAATCAAACCATCAGAGAACGGAAACAAGGAAGCAAATTAAGCGAGAATTCATATACTCCAACTGTTGGATTCCAGCCTCGAATTAGTTGCTAGGTAATGCATGTTTGGCTGCATGACTAATATAGCAACAAACCTTTGATCAAAGTAACAAACAAGACTGAATATGGATCTTGTTAAGTTTGATAGATTAGCCTACGTACAGGAAGGCGCTGAAGCTCCGAAATGATGGTGTCCAATCTGCAGCTAGCTATATATATCTAATTAAGTGCCCTAAATTTGGTCTAAAATTAAAGCAAATCAAAACCAAGAGCCATATATATAGACTGACAAAAGCATACATGCATGCATGGATGAATGAGAAAGACACAAATATTTATCTAAAGATATGTGATTTCAAGCTTATGAGAGCTACTACTATATATACGAGCAAGCAATTGAGCAAAGTGATCGACAGACATGCAAGTTGGTAGCTGCTAAAGCTAGCGATCGAGTAGCGAAGAATTAATTTACCTGTGGCCTGAGGGAGAGCAGAGGTGTGCCGTGGCCATCCATGAGCAGCAGGTCGCCGGCGAAAGCCTTGCGGCGGCGAGAGTAGTTGTCAACACGGAAGGCGAGGCTGCCGGCGGAGTCGTAGACGGAGAAGCCATCGGTGCCCTGGAACCCCATGCTAGATCTCTTCCACACCGTGTACACCACCGGCTCATCCGGCCGCCCGCGGCAGTTGCTTCCTCCTCCTCCGCCGCCGCCTCGTGAAGGGTGTACCTGTATCCTCCTCATGCTTGCTTGATGAGATGATGCGGCTGATCGATCGAGGGAGCTAGCAGCTAGCTCTAGTTAATCGACGAGCAACCAAACGTATGGAAGTGGTGGCTGCCTTTGCCTGCACTGCAGCGCTATTAATGGCGTGAGAGTGAGAGCATGCAGCTGATCGAAATGGGCCGACGAAACGAAAATTGAAGGACGCGTTGCAAGCTAGTAGTCAGCAAGGTACGAAATGAAGGAGTGGACAGACGCAGTCATGCACGTAGGAATTGAGTTTGGCTTAGCGTGAGGGAGCTGCCATGCGTGCAGCTTATGGTAGGAATCGTGTCCGAACGATTTTTTGGATATTTTAATTTCCATCCTATTTAATGGCCTACTCTCAAATATCTTTCTCTTCAATAACAGCGGATAGGCTACAACGCAGGGGATGACCGAACAATTACTTTTGTCAGCTCTGTTTCAGGAACCTGCAGACAGTCCAACACTTGTTCATGAAATGACCTGTCACCAGAGACATATGGAATGCCACATCGCCATCCATTATCCCCTCAAGGACAGGGGATGTTCAGAGCTCAGCAAGTGAGCTACTAGTGTGGTGGACACAATGCGGCTCCCAACAAACAGCGACGACGTCCAAGGCAGCAAGATCATCACATATTTTAATAGCTTGGGAGATTTGGTCTCAACGGAATCGAAGAATTTTCGATGGAGAATTCCGCAGTCTTCAGCACATTGCTGCGACAATACGCGATGAGATCCGTCTCTGGATGCAGTGTGGAGCAAGAAACTTAGCGAGAATTGCAGATTAAGGACCTGTTTGGCGCTTGGTAGAGCGCAGGAACAGCATGCCTCTCAAGCACCTTTTTTTTCTTGTTTTTCTCCCCTCGTTCTTCTCTCTCTCATAGGCTTTGCCTTTGCCTATGTAATTACTGCTCCTCCTCCTTTAATATAAAATTAGCTACATGACGTGTGACAGCGCTATATATTGAACCTCATGATTCTAGCCGTTGGTGAGGCTATCAGTTTAAACCATAGGGTTTCTAGAACCATCCTAGCACCTTGTAAGCCCCCCACTAATCTAGACACATCCCAAGGGAGATTAATGCAAGAATCAAGACTAGGGTTATGAGTTTAGGATAGTGAATGATCTAGAGCAGTTCTAGGGTGAAGATGGATGCGTGTGGTGTCACGGTGGCCTATTACTTTTGGAGTTTGATCTTCTAGACGGATAGACGTCGCCCGCAAGCCTCCTACCTTTGTGGATCGTCCGGGAGCAAGTTGTGAAGGTCAGCGCCTAACCACCGCAAGAAAATAGGTAAGATTCATAGTGGATTCTTGCGCTTCTTCGTAGAGGGCTGCAAGGTAGAGCAGGTTGCAATTTAGGGCTAGCCAAGACACCTTAATCTTGACCTTGGTGGTTGATTCCTTAGGTGTGAATCCGGACACTCGTGTTGACCTTGTGGGAGGAAGCCAAGAGAGGGAAAGGATCGAGAGAGATCCCGCTCACAAGAGCGCCTCAACAGAGAGTAGGATCGAAAGATCCGAACTTCGGAATAAAATCACTTGTGTCTTTTTTGTGTCCCGGTTTCTCTCTTCCTGTGATCTTTCTGCTTTTATCATATGCACACAAACACACCACGTTCCTAGAAACTCCACGGTAAAAGAAGTCTTTCAAAGTCACTTCTTTTACTAACCGGACGGTCCGATATTCATACCCGGATGGTCTGGTCAGAGCTCTCGACTCAACCCGAGAGCGCCGATCGGACGGTCCAGCTTGTGCCTGTACGGTCCGGCCCTCTAGGCTATGTCAAGGAATTTAACTATTTTCCACTATTAGAAGTGACAACTCTTCAAATGTCATTTTTACGTTTGGTCTTACATTTTTGCCATCGAAGAGAGAATTGCCTAATATTTTACCATTTTTGTCTACATGGCATGCCACGTTACCGTGCCAACGTAGACATGATGCCCAAAAAAGTCTATTTTGCCCATGGTCCACTGAATTTGATCTCTCTCCGTAGTGGCATATTTAGGATTTTTATTTTGGTGATTTAACTTATATAATTTTTTAACTGTCACAAATATAACATAGAATATATATAATTATAATATAAAATTGATTAAAAATTTATTTTATATATGTAAATAAATAATATTTTTATTTATTAAAAAAAATTTTAATTGCCCTGGTATTGCCTAATATTAGAAAAATATTATTTATTTACATATATATAATAAATTTTTGATCAATTTTATATTATAGTTATATATATATATTCTATGTTGTATTTGTGACCACTAAAAAATTATATAAGTTTGAATCACCAAAATAAAAATCCCGAATACGCCACTACGGGAGATCAAATACGTTGTACCATGGGCAAAATAAACATTTTTGGACATTGGCACTGTAATGTGGAATGTTACGTGGGCGACAGCAACAAAATATTAGGTAATCTCCTTTCTCCGATGATAAAAATATAAGAGCAAATATAAGAATAGTATTGGAATAATTGTTATTATTGGCAAATAGTTAAATTGGCCGGGCGTGTCAACCGCGACTTCAACCAAAACAATTGACTTCCAGTCCCCCACCCGTTGACCAAACATAACACAAGTTACACAACTACTGTTCTGTTTCTCTTCTTCGCCGGCGCTGTCCAAGAAGAGGAAGGAGATGGATCCACCGGCGGGCAGCAAGTACAGGTTTGGTCCTCATGAGATAGACGACAGGCAGGTGTTCCTCTCCACGCCCCACTCCTTCGCCATCGTCAACCTCCGACCCACCTGCCCAGGTATCGCTTTCTCTAAACAAACCATTCCCAAATCCTGATTGCTCTCTCCTGCTTGTTCATCATACATACCAATCTTCTTGTCCCTGCAGGTCATATCCTTTATTTTTGCACCAATTATATATACATGCACCACTGCTCTACTCTACTCTCTGTAAATTGAGTGCCTTTTGGTATGTATTTCAGGTTCCGGCAACCTCTGCTCTCAAATTCTCTTGTTTATCCATGAAATGTGCCTCTCTTTACCCAACAAAAGAAAAACAAATTAACTCTGTACTGAACTAGAAGTATCGCCTTGTTCTAAGCAAAGAAACTGTCTTATACTAGTATATGTTCATTGAAAATGATACTGTATGTCTGTATCACATTATGTCAAAAAAAAAAAGGATACTACAGCTCTCTCTTGTTTTTGCATTCTGAACGAGAATCCTGCTATGTCTGAAGACAATACTACCTGCTTTGCCTTTTCAATTTCTACTTGTTCTAATTACCGAAGTTATTGTTGCCTTTGTCCTATGATGGTGATACTGCAGTTTTGACAGGCTAAGACTTGCATTAGCCCCTTTTACCCTTAACTTTAATTATACATGTTCTTGTATGCCCAAAGCGTCATGTCAAACGATTTGCCAATCTTAGTCTTGATGAGACTTGTGATTTGTGGATCACCGCTAAGGACATTGGTGTACGTCTTGAGCAGTACCACAGAGCTTCTTCTCTCACATTCACAATTCAGGTGTGATTTACATCTTGTAAGTTGTGATTCACAATTCATGTGAGAACGATAAGTATAGTGTCACTCACAAATTTGTGGTCTAGATCCTAGTTTAGTATTTCCGTTACATTGTTTACAATTTGTCGTAAAAGTTAATGAAAACTAACTTTATCTTTCACTGTATAAGATACGAAGTTGAATAAATATTTGCTTGTTAGGATGGACCTCATTCTGGCCAAACAGTTCCACATGTTCACATTCACATCGTTCCCAGAAGGAAAGTTGATTTTGAGAATAATAATGACAATACTGGCGCGGTTAGTGATGCTGCTTGGAACAACTCTCACTTTATATCTGCTATTCCATCTAATAAAACTGAATAATCTTTTGGTTCATAGCAGATAAATGCAAAAAAGGAGACATTTGACTTGGATATTGAAAGAAAAGATAGAACAATGGAAGAAATGGCCCAAGAAGCCAATGAATATCGTGCTCTTTTCTCCTAGAAAAATTCTGTATATACTAATTAATTTTGTCTTTGGCATTTGACTATTCTCTGAATTTTTCATACCAGATGATCATACTAATTATGTTCTGCATACTGATGATATTTTATTGTACTATATCTGTGGCCTTTATTAACACTGAACTATGGTATTTTCTTGTGATATATTTGGTGGGCTTTGCTAACATTGAACCCTTATATTCTTTTGACTTTTGTGATATATGTTTGGCCTTTACTAATATAGTAGTATCAAACTCTTTATTTCATCTCACGTATTTTGCATTGTGTGCATATCTCCTGCCAGACAATATGTTTATTCCTTTGGAGATGCACCATGACTTAGGTATGCAAATCACTTCTTCCATGAATGATTAATGAAGTAGTATGTTTACGCCCTTGACTGTGTTCTCATTGGACACTTGTGCCCTATTCCAAGCGCATTCTTTTGGAATCTGAAATATAACGTGTCAATATTGTTCCATGTAGCTTTTAGGTTATTAATATGTAATATAAAGTTTTTATGCAATTGTTTGTTGAGATAACCATTACAACATTGTATTTTATTTCCTGATTCATGCGGTAAATGAACTGCTTCATGTGAAATTCCTTCATAATTTGTCTTTGAAAGGAGCCCTGAAATGGTGAAAATCTCATTCTACTTTCTATTAAAAAAAGACTGGATACGAGAGAAAGAGCTCTCATATCAATATAATTAAGGAGGGGTGAGGCTCGAACCTGGGCCGGCTAGCCCACATCTTGTGGTGCTAGCCGGAAGACCCCCAGGTCTTTCTCCATTCTACTTTCTATGCAAATTCAGCAACCAAGTACTCAAGTAAAGAATAACTCTTTTTTAATTTTTACATGTTAACAATCCACCATTATACAGAACTACAAGAGAATTTTGACAGAATTTCACAAATATTCGATTGTATTGGTGTATTGCGCTATTTTCATTCCCCCTGTATTTGGAATATATATGTGGGTAAGGTGGCCGACCACCCAAATTTCATTAAGAATAAACATGTATACATGACCTTTACCTCCTAGTTACAGAGAGAAATCAGGAGAAAAGAAACAGCTGCCACTTTCAGAAATGAATTACTTTATTATGTGAATATACTATTAAACCTTCCCTTCATCATTTCTCTGATGACGTTTTGTATCTGTTCTCTTTCCAGTGATCAGAAGTCAGAAGGCTCAGATTTAGCAAAAACTGAAACAACAGTTTCTGTAGAGTTGCTAAAACTCTGTAACTCCACCTTGTTCATACTATTCATTTTAATTTATATGCGTAGCTGTTAATTTGTTCCTTGCTGGTTGACAACCAAGTTCTTGTCAGGGCATATACGGTTTATTACCATGTTGCTTTTTGCATTATGCATCCGACACACAAATCAAAAGTGGTTTAATTATATAAAGACCAGTGAGCACAAGACAAACAAGTTTTTTGTAATATTACTTGAAATATGTCCATATTCTTGATTCTTCCAACACTTGGTATACATAAAGTTTTCTAGTACACTGACAGTGAAGGAATAAGTCTTGAGTTGTTTGGTCTTGGTCTTGTGGTATCCTACCTTTGTTTTTTTTCAGCTTTCAGTTACTAGGACAGTATCTAGGACAGGTTGTTAGGATACTCTAGGACAGGTTGTTAGGATGCTCTAGTACAAGTGGTTAGGATGCTCTAGGACAGGTTGTTAGGATGCTCTAGGACAGTATTCTTTTAGGCTAGAATGCAGCTATAAATATGCATCCAGCCTCCCCTCGGGATGGCATGACATTTGGTGATAAGTAAACAGAAAATTGCCCCAAGTTTGAGTGTCATCCTCTCACCAATGAGAGTAACAATTGAGATACTAACATCTGGTATCAGAGCCACACTTTCCTGTAGGTTGAACATCTCCTGCTCCTCCCCTTCCCAAGCTCGAGTGAGCACTCAGCCACCACCAACAGCAACACCACCGGCTGCTCCTCCTTCCCCTTTCCCCTTCCCTTCTCCACGTAGCAGCCCCCCGGAGGCGCGCCATGTCCGACGGACAGTCTCGGCGTTTGGGCGCCTCGAGCACACGGCGTCAGCAGGACGCCGAGCTCGCTGCAGCGCAAGAGCGCAGGCGAGCAGCGGCACAGACCGCAGCAGCAGCAACAAGGGCAGCAAGGCTGGCAGCAGCGGAGTTGGCGGCGATCAGGGCGGAGGCGGAAGCAGAGGAGGCGCAAGATGCAGCACGTGTGGCGGAGGCTGAGGTTGAGACCTTGCGCAGCAGCATCAACGGCTCCATCGTCGGCGACATCACCACCGACAGGGACCTTGAGGAGCTGGCGAGAGGAAGGGCGCGGGAGTGGACAGTACGGTGGGCAGCAGCCCACCCACATGGCGGCGGCGGTCCAGGGGACCACGCACCCGCCGACGGTGCCCCAAGCGAGGGCGCGTGCGGCAACGGTAGTCCAGACTGGCGCAGGCATGCCGGCGGCAACCCAGAGAACACACGCCGCGGCGGCTACCTTCCCGGTGATGGTGGCCGGATCTACGGAGAGCGCGGTCCTCACAGGCAGCGCGACTCTCCCTCCCCTAATCGGCGCCATGGCTACCATGGCATCCAAGCGGTGGTCAGGGACTTTGGTCCCGGTGGTGGGGGGCCTACCCTCACCAAGACCAACTACATCGAGTGGGCCGTGGTGATGAGGGTGAAGCTCCAGGTGCGGCACATGTGGGAGGCAGTTCGGTATGGCGACGTCGACTACGATGAAGACCGACGGGCGCTGGATGCCCTCATCGCTGCAGTTCCATCCGAGATGCAGTTTTCGCTTTCGCAAAAGCGGACTGCCAAGGAGGCCTGGGACGCCATCGCTGCGGCACGCATCGGCAGCGATCGCGCCCTCAAGAGCACGCTGCAAGCACTCCGCAAGGAGTGGGAGAACCTGGCCTTCAAGCCAGGTGAGGACATCGATGATTTTGCCCTCCGTCTCAACACTCTGTTGCAGAAGATGGTGCAGTACGGCGATGACACCTACAACGAGGAGAGAGCTGTCGAGAAGCTCTTCCTCTGCATCCCAGAGAAGTACAAGCAGATCGCCCGCTCCATCGAGTCTCTGCTGGATCTCTCCACGATGACGATCGAGGAGGCGATTGGTCGCCTCAAGGTGGTCGACGGCGATGAGCCACAGCCCCTCTCCGGGCCCATCACCATTGGCGGGAAGCTCCATCTCACTCGGGAGCAGTGGGAGACCTGCCAGGGTGATGAAAAAAAGGGGGAGTCCTCCTCGGTAGGCGGCCGCAAGCGCGGCAATCTGCACAAGGGGCACGGAGGCGTCCAGGTCAGGTTGCGAGGACGCATCCGGGGTGGAGCCCGCGGAGGCGTCCAGGGCGGCACCACCGGCAACCGTAGGTCGACGCGAGACGACGCCTGCCGCAACTGTGGCAAGTCTAGCCACTGGGCCAAGGACTGCCGACAACCACGACAAGGCCAGGCCAATGCCGCACAAGTGGAGGAAGAACCAACTCTGCTCCTAGCACACGCAAGCATCGAGCTATCTCCAGCGGCACCGGCCGCATCGGCTTTCCTCCACCTAGAAGAGCCGAAGGCACGGGCCCTTCTTGGCGACGACTCCAACAACGACAAGATTGATGGATGGGTCCTCGACACCGGGGCCACCCATCACATGACCGGTCGACGGGAGTTCTTCACCAAGCTTGATCCCAGCGTCCGAGGCTTCGTCAAGTTTGGGGATGCCTCTGGCGTGGATATCAAGGGCACCGGCTTCGTCATCTTCACCACCAAGTCCGGCGAGCACAGGCTGCTCACCGGCGTCTACTACATCCCCGCGCTGAGGAACTCCATCATCAGTATTGGACAGCTGGAAGAAGAGAAAGGCTCGTGCGTGGTGATCAAGAACGGAGTCATGAGGATTTGGGATCGACGCAAGATCGGGGAGCGCCGTGGTCGCCTTCTTGTCAAGGTAACCAGAGGCAACAACCGACTTTACATCCTCAACGTGCAGGTAGCACAACCCGTGTGCCTCGTCGCCCGCCGGGACGACGAGGCGTGGCAGTGGCACGAGCGCTTCGGCCATCTCCACTTCGAGGCCCTGAAGCGGCTCAGTACCAAGGAGATGGTGCGAGGCATGCCATGCCTTGACCACGTGGAGCAGTTTTGCGACATCTGTGTGTTGACGAAGCAGAGGCGGCTCCCCTTTCCCCATCAGACGAGCTTCCGAGCCAAGGAGCGGCTCGAGCTCATGCACGGGGATTTGTGTGGCCCGGTGACTCCGGCCACACCAGGAGGACGACGCTTCTTCTTGCTGCTCGTCGACGACCTCTCCCGCCACATGTGGGTGACGGTCCTCGGTAGCAAGGGAGAGGCTGTGGACGCCATCAGGCGCACGCAGGCTGTTGCGGAGGCGGAGTGCAGCCGCAAGTTGCGCATCCTGCACACCGACAATGGCGGCGAATTCACGGCGGCTGAATTCGCGTCGTACTGTGCCGATGAAGGTATTCATCGCCACTACTCCGCGCCGTACAGCCCGCAGCAGAACGGCGTCGTTGAGCGGCGCAACCAGACGGTTGTGGGGATGGCTCGAGCCCTTCTCAAGCAGAGAGGAATGCCGGCTCTCTTCTGGGGGGAGGCGGTGGTGACGGCCGTCTACATCCTCAACCGCTCACCTACCAAGGCTCTCGATGGCAGGACGCCGTACGAGGCTTGGCATGGGCGCAAGCCATCGGTCTCCCACCTGCGAGTCTTTGGTTGCCTCGCGTTCGCCAAGGAGCTTGGCCACATCGGCAAGCTCGACGACAGGAGCATCCCAGGGGTGTTCATCGGCTACACGGAAGGCTCGAAGGCCTATCGCATCCTCGACCCGGAGACACGGCGTGTGCGCACGGCACGCGACGTGGTGTTTGACGAAGGGCGAGGATGGACATGGGACAAGACGGTGGACAACGGCTCTACTCCGACGTACGACGACTTCACTGTCGAGAACATCCACTTCAAGGAAGCTGGGGGAGTGGGCAGCTCCCCTTCACCGAGCGTGCCTACCCCAATCTCCGAGTCTCCACCAACTCCGGCACCCGCCATTTCGGCAGCGCCACGCTCTCGAGCCATGTCTTTGGCTGCGCCAAGCTCTACGCCGACACCACCACAGTCGGCGACCCCACGCACCCCGACACCAACAGCCACCCCTCAGGGCACGTCCACACCAACACCAACTCACGTCGAGCGCAGCCCGGTGTAGTTCGCTGCTCCGCTCTCACATGATGAGGAGCGCATCGACGCCTACCATGATGGAGAGCCCCTGCGGTACCGTACGATGGAGGACCTCCTCGGCGACTAGCCAGTGCCGGGACTGGTGCCTCATGACCTGGAGGAACAGTTGCACCTTGCGTGCGACGACGGCGAGCCTCGGTCCTTCGCAGAGGCCGAGAGACACGCGGCATGGCGCGCCGCGATGAAGGCGGAATTGGACGCGGTTAAGGAGAACCGCACCTGGGAGCTTGCTGACCTCCCTCATGGTCATCGTGCGATCTCTCTTAAGTGGGTGTTCAAGCTGAAGAGGGATGAAGCCGGAGTCATCGTCAAGCACAAGGCTCGCTTAGTGGCACGTGGTTTCGTGCAGCAGGAGGGGATCGACTTCGACGATGCCTTCGCCCCAGTGGCACGGATGGAATCCATGCGACTCCTTCTTGCGCTGGCAGCTCAGGAAGGCTGGCGCATCCATCACATGGACGTCAAGTCGGCGTTCCTCAACGGCGACTTAAAGGAGGAGGTTTACGTGCACCAGCCGCCGGGTTTTGCGATCCCCGGCAAGGAGGGCAAGGTGCTACGTCTGCACAAGGCTTTGTACGGCCTGCGGCAGGCACCGAGGGCGTAGAATGCCAAGTTGGATTCCACGCTCAAGAGGATGGGCTTTGAGCCAAGCCCGCACGAGGCTGCTATCTATCGGCGGGGAAATGGAGGAAATACCCTGCTGGTGGGTGTTTATGTTGATGACTTGGTGATCACCGGCACCAAGGATACGGAGGTGGCAGCGTTCAAGGAAGACATGAAGGCCACTTTCCAGATGAGTGACTTGGGGCCCCTCTCCTTCTATCTGGGGATCGAGGTGCACCAAGATGACTCCGGGATCACACTTCGCCAGACTGCCTACGCCAAGCGCGTAGTTGAGCTAGCTGGGCTCAACGATTGCAACCCAGCCCTCACCCCGATGGAGGAGAGGCTGAAGCTGAGCCGGGACAGCACGGCGGAGGCGGTGGACGCTACGCAGTACCGGCGTCTTGTGGGGAGTCTTCGCTATCTCACCCACACACGGCCGGACTTGGCATTCTCCATCGGCTACGTTAGTCGGTTCATGCAGCGACCGACGACGGAGCACTAGCAGGCTGTGAAGAGGATCATCCGCTACGTTGTGAGGACTCTCAACCACGACCTCTACTACCCGAGGTGCCCTGGAAGGGCACAGTTCATTGGGTACAACGACAGCGACCATGCCGGCAATATCGACACTAGCAAGAGCACGAGCGGGATTCTCTACTTCCTCGGCAAGTGCCTCGTTAGCTGGCAGTCGGTCAAGCAGCAGGTGGTGGCCCTATCCAGCTGCGAGGCCGAGTACATAGCGGCCTCCACTGCTTCGACCCAGGCACTCTGGCTTGCTCGACTGCTCGGTGATCTCCTCGACCGAGACACTGGAGCGGTGGAGCTTAGGGTGGACAGCAAGTCCGCTCTGGCCCTGGCAAGGAATCCTGTTTTTCATGAACGGAGCAAGCACATCCGGGTGAGGTACCACTTCATCCGAGGCTGCTTAGAGGAAGGGAGCATCAAGGCAAGCTACATCAATACCAAGGACCAGCTTGCAGATCTGCTTACCAAGCCCCTTGGGAGGATCAAGTTCCTTGAACTTTGCTCCCGGATCGGGATGGCTCAACTTTCCCACAAGACGACGCACAAGACTTAGGGGGAGAATGAAGGAATAAGTCTTGAGCTGTTTGGTCTTGGTCTTGTGGTGTCCTACCCTTGTTTTTTTTTCAGCTTTCAGTTACTAGGACAGCATCTAGGATAGGTTGTTAGGATGCTCTAGGACAGATTGTTAGGATGCTCTAGGACAAGTGGTTAGGATGCTCTAGGACAGGTTGTTAGGATGCTCTAGGACAGCATCCTTTTAGGCTAGAATGCAGCTATAAATATGTATCCAGCCTCCCCTCGGGATGGCATGACATTTGGTGATAAGTAAACAGAAAATTGCCTCAAGTTTGAGTGTCATCCTCTCACCAATGAGAGTAACAATTGAGATACTAACAGAGAGATCATCTGCTTGCAGCATATTGTCAATAGCTTTTGGATCTTTCTGAGAGGGATTTGCAAATCTTAAGCACATGTACAATGCAAATGAAACACAAAGTGGTGGTTTGAAGATATTGAGGGTTCCATGGTGGCACTCGAGCCTAGGCGGCCCAGCATGTCACCAAGTTGGAGGATTGTGTTGTAAATGCTTTAATAGACACAGCAAGCATAGAGAACATTAGTTTTTCATCTTCTTCAGTGAGTACACCCAACTTGCTTTATATTGCCAAAGATAGCTGAAGTCATTGCTTATATCTTAAATCTATTTTGTGCTTCTCCCTTTTAGGATTCAACAAACTTAGGTCACTTTTGTCTTTTGCATTGTCCTTGGCATGCATAGTGCTTGTTCTGACGGTGCTTCTAGGTGGATAGCATTAAAATGATACTGCCCAAACAGTTGGTAACAGCTCACAGTTGTTAACTAGTGGATCAAAGGAATCACATGGGAAAGGAAACATGAATTTCAAGTTACAGTAGGAATAGGCAAGACATTTTGGTTCAATCTGCAAATTTGATCTTCCTTTTATAAATTATAAGTGAACAAATTTAGAACAAGTTACATGTTAGTCTCAGTCCATCGACAGTACAATTAGAAAACTACAGTCTTATACTAGTTTCTTGAATTAATTTGTCGATTTCACTTGAATCGAAACATCTATTTTCCTACGTGTCAAATAGAGTTCATCACCAGCTTGAAGGCTTGAACTATGAAGAACACATCAAAGGTGTGTACGGCTTCCAGCAGATCCGGTCAAGAACAATGACGAAAGCCATGATCATCGCACAATCTACATTCGGTTGGACCTCAAGACTGAACACATCTTCAGCCAGTGTCAGGGACAATGCTGCTGCTCCAGCCTTCTTCCTTGTTATCCTTGCGACCTGCTCGCCATTGCTGTTCCGTATCTTGCAGCTTCTTCTCCTGAAGCTGCCCTCGACACAGAAACTGGGAACATGGCCAGTACGACCTGGCGCATTGGTAGGTCCTGACATGTACACTTCCGCTTCATGACTGGTTTGCATAATTGAGCATTTTCTCATAGAGAAGAGTTGTTGTGTCCTTGTCCTCTTGCCGTGGCCTTCTTCTGAAGCTCTGTAACAATTCCACTGGTCATGCATGCTGATAATCTGTTGCAACAGAAGGGGAGAAAAAAAATCTTAGTTGTTACTTACAGGAGTTGTATTAATGGTTTGTGCTGGTGAGAGATCAGTGCTTCAGTTCATCTGCTGCACTTGTAACAAGGGGGTAAAAACTTCAGTTGAAATGTAATATTGAAGTAAACTGAACTAGCGGATAAATCAAACTTTTTGATGTACCTCTGCGTTTTTTTAAAGTCTTGTTGGTAAGTTATATTAGGGTTTGGGCAATTTAAAGTAAAAATGGCATCAAAACAAGCGATGCTGGAACGATGAGTGCAAAGAATTTTGTGTGCAAGTCTTTAGAATAATAATTTTCCTAGATGTATGCTTATTAGTGGAGGCAGTTGGGAGCATCTCCCTAAAATTCATCGGCATGTATGATAATTTGACCTGAATCTTTTCGGTGAGCTATGAAATCTTATAATATTAACAAGACAAATATACAGGACAAACTTGCAATTATGATTTGGTGAATATCCTGAGGAAATAACCAAAGGCTGGAGAGAAAGTTTTTCTCAAAATATTAAAAAATTTTGACATCGAAGCGCTAGTGTCCGCAATGCAGATTTGGGCCCTAGAAGAAACTGTCCGTAAATTTTTGGATGCACATTTGGCGATCTTCCCTATATTAAAGAAAACTAATTTAAATCACCTCTATATTTGGACGAGCTAACATCATTGACGAGCAGCATATACAAAGATTATTGATTTGAGTGTATGATGATCTGTTCATGGTGATTCAGTATATCCAACGTTTTTGTATGATCGATCGAAAGGTACTAAGAGTATACAATGATCAGAAAATGCATGAAGGAGATGTTGATCTGAGACGACGCAGGAAGTTTAAACAGGATTAATTATTGTTGCGGTGGATGATGATGATCGAGTAGAGTAAAGTAATGTACCTGTGGACTGAGGGCGAGGAGAGGCGAGCCATGGCCGTCCATGAGCAGCAGCTCGCCGGCGAAGAGCTTGCGGCGGCGCGAGTAGTTGTCGAGGCGGAAGGCGAGGACGCCGGCGTGGTCGTAGACGGAGAAGCCGTCGGTGCCATGGAAGCCCATGGTGGACCTCTTCCACACCGTGTAGACGGCCGGTCGCGGCGGCGGTGCCGTGGAGGCGGCGGCGGCGGCGGCATCTTGATGGGAAGGGTGTATCCGACTCATGCTGATGGTGGGTGCGATAGATGCGATCTACGTGCGCTCTGCTTCTATTTCAAAGAGGGAGAGCTTGCTTGTTTTTGAGTGCGCGTGCTCCACTGATCTCCTCGCTGCCGGCCTCACCTAGCTACCTGCTTTTTGCTTATTTATATTCTCTCTCTATTTGATATTGTTTATTTTGGGTATATGTTCGACGTCTTATTAAAAAATATAATTAATAATTATTTTATCATCAAATATACTTTAAATATAGTTTATAATTTTGTATATTTATAAAAAAATTAAGTAAATGAATAATCAAAATTTAAACCTAAAATAAACATCACTAATGGAAGAAAAACAGTCACACAACTCTAGCTCCCAACTCCAACTTATAGAGCCAATGTTGTGCTAGATATAATTTTTTAGTATAGTTAACGAAGTTTCTCCTAAATAAATGAACTATAAGAGTGGGGCTAGGTTTTTCCCATCTATAGCTCCACTTCCCGCTAAAAGACCCATTGTCCTTAACTTTTAGATGTAATTACACGAAATTATCATCCGTCTACCCCTAATTTGTTCTCTTTCTCTCTATACGATCCTTCCTATATAATGAACAAAATAACCATACAATTATGTGGTTCTAATTCTAAAGGGAAATAACCAGTATTAAATTACATAAAAAGACAATCAATTACATGACTTCCATCACTTCCAGAGAAGGTAGCTCCTACTAGAATTGGAACTACCAAACGAGGCCATATTGTCGCTCACTCAGTCACTCCAGTCTCTGAATGTTGCAGTGCAGTGCTCTGCAGGGCAGCGACCGATGGACTGCTGATTATTCCTTTTTCAGAGTTGTATGGCTGGCGATCAATCGATGTGTGCTGTGTGTTTAAATTGGAGCAATTTTACTTGAAAATACTATCGTTTACTAAATTTTACATAGAAAATAGTGGTACACGTGGTATCTGCTCATTAAATTGTATAGGTACTTGACTCGATTGTTCGTCTGCATGTATATGCATATGCATGCGTGCGTGCAAAGAAAGAATCTTCTAATTAACATCTCACAACGTGGTACTAGTGTATAGATAAACCGTAACTCAGTCAACACATTCTGTTATATATACTGATTACAGACAATTAATTTTCTCTTCTATCAATTGCACACGTCAACACGCACTTGCATGGACCACTGACTTGTTCCTACTGACTTCTCATTAATCTTTCAGAGATCGTACGTTTTCTTGCGATTCCAATCATATGTTCATCTTAATTCCTACAAGAATTATTGAATTAACACTTGTCACTCAATTGCTGTAGCTAGTTAGGCTGCTCTCCATTTCTCTGTCTATCTTGCCACACGTCTGATCTCATTATTTCCCCAAGCACGCTGGCTCTTCCCTCCCAGTAATTAATCAGCAATAATCACTTGGAATAATTACCCGTGCAGCTGTAAAGCCCAAGATTCTGCTAACTAAACAGAGAGAAAACAATTACTAGCTAATTTCGTTTTAGTGGGTGGGTGAAGCTAGTGGAGTTCCTAGCAAGGTCACCGTCACGCATGCGAAACATCGATCTGCTTGGTTGCTCACAATATCTGAATATATAGCAGTCAAGGAACGCTGGCTTTTTTATTGGCATATGAATGCATGGCTAATTTGCTAGTGGCCAGACCTTACTCCAATTCTGTGGTCTTGGGCACCTCTTGCTTGCTACTTGTTCTTTGAAAATCATGGATGAAAGCTAGCTCCATCTACAGCTATGAAAAGCATGTCCTGACAATGCACAATTTGGCAATGGAAGGATCCTCCTAAGTCCTATATATTCCTAGCCATGAATTTGATTTTGTCATACCCCACACACTCCCTTGTGATGCTCAACAATGGATAATTTACTATTCTACAACCACCGGCCTATGCTATAGTAATTAGGCTTCTTTTGTTGATCTGGTTTAATAAGTCAGGTTACCTTATTTTTCACGCATACTTTCCAAACTGCTAAACGGTGTGTTTTTTAAAAAAATCTATAAAAAGATTGTTTAAAAAATTTATATTAATCCATTTTAAAAATTTTATAACTATTAATTAATTTATAATGTATTTATCCTATATTATGTTTTTCGCGCTGGTTACTTGCCCTAACAACAACGCGGTCTTAATTAGTAAGTTATAGGGTCTATGTGCATATATATGTAGGATATTACGTACAGAATCTGAAACTTGTAATATTTTCTCTCTCATGATGATTTATGCCAGGATCTGTTGCTTGCATGCGCAAAAGTTGGCAACTTGGCATTCATTTATATAGATAAATGGCACCGGTAATGTAATTAGGGGTTCACTTGCCGTCGGTTATCTTGATAGTTGAGCTTACTACTAAGGGTAGATAACAAATGCTGTTTGGTATACTAGCTTCCCTTCGTCATCATTTACTTATTACTATTAATCATTAATGATTATATTTTAACCAGTAAAAAAATTAAACACCAATTTATTATTAACAAAAATTATATAGTTGTATTTGGGGCACAACATACATAACTAATATAGCATACTTTTAAATGTAATGCAAAATCGAGCAATCAAAATTAAAAGGTAAATAACATCCTATGACAATTATTTAAAATAAAGGATTAAGTTTAATTTTTAGAAAAATTAATTTATCCCTATAATTAAGTACATACTTCCTCTTACTATAAAAAAAATAATTTGTGGGGATAAATCTGGACATCTAGTTCTTCATATTTACCTTGATTCTTTTTTGGATGGAGGGGGTAGCGTGGTAGTAATCCGCTCAATATCTAAGGCTCATATTTTTGCTTATATTAAGCATAAGAGAAATAGCTTCTTAACGATTAAAAGATAATGTGTAGGTAAACTTTTATATACACGTACTTAGTGATCTGTAATGCTTACAAAATAAACTACATAAACAACATAAAATCATCATTAAATTTAAAATTTTACTTATAAACATAAACTAAGTGAAAAGAGAAGGACCTAAATATATAAAATGGGCCCAATACTATCACATTGAGTGGCAAATGCCTTGCGAGTATTGTACTGAAAGCTAACGTTGATGAAAGATCGATATTTTCTTATGCTTTTGAGGGTAAAATAGAAAAAAATACATATATATATATAGTCAGTTGAATGAGATGAAGAGATGCATGCCCTGGCATGCATGAGCTAGGTTAGAGACAGAGACTCGTGAAGAACAAAAGTGATTAACACAGCAAAATCCGGCCAAACGTACGCACGCCTGTGTTAAATTGTGACTCTAACCAATGACAATGAGACGAGATTCGTTGCAGCTCACGCACATTACACGAATGATTAATCACGCTAGCTAGACAACACATACTCCAAACCAAAAATAATGACAAGGAAGACCGGTTAGGTCGAACAAGTTAATTAGTGTTCTATAAACAGTCGCTTTGTAGCGCGCTAGGATCCTTTTACAACTTGATCATGATCATAAGCACAATTAGTGAAATACTTAAATGGAAGAATGAGTTAAAGATGTGGTAATTGTTATGGCAACTTGCTGTTTTAGTTAATCACATGGTATGTCGTATGTTACGAATAGGACATAATAATGGCCAGTTGTTGATGTTTCAATAACGTGTGTTTTTGTAGGGTTTATTATTTTGTTGGTACAACTGATCATCCATTTCAAGTTTTCAACTTACGGGCTAGCTACTAGCTAGAGAGAGAAAAAAAACAGGCAGGAGTAATGCCTCTCCGACCCATTTCGTTTACAAAACGAGAAGTGCACAATTACAAAACAGTAAAACTGAAAATGCAAGAAATTATAGGTTATGAACTTATGATCAGGTGCTCTAATTTTAGTGTTCCAAGATAGCTAGTTATATATAGATGATAAAAAAAAATAGATAAAGACATAAAGAAGGAAGTGGATTAACAACTCTCACAGTGAACTATTTTCATGTATGTATTGCAACTGTGTTACGGTTCTGAAGGAGATACCAAATTTTATATATTCTGCAAAATTTGGTATATATTAGTACCTAGGGTATCGGGATCCATATACATATTAAGGATCTTTAAATTTTCTCATTGTTAATTTACACAAAGGATAAAGAGAGGAAATAATTTTAGATTGTGCTAGTTGTTTCTTCTTTAATAAAGTTTGTTGTTTAGAGCCTTGCAGATGCCCACGGTTCATTGACTGAATATGTTGGAGTAATCAGGCTCTATACCAATTTTTCGATCGTATGCCCAAAAGGTAGTGAGTGAGATAAGGAGCTCTCCACTTATATATTAGATATATTACTCTTTTATAATTAATGTGAGACTATTCAACATCTACATTTCTACATATTTTTCCGTTGTTTGCATCATGACACACTTGATATATACAAATGACGTAACAAAAGAAAAGGAAGATAATAAATCTCTAACTACGTAAGTGTTATACCCGAAGAAATTGGAATTAGTACACGCGTTGTATCTACAATGAAATACTCCCTCTATGTCCAAATGTATCACGGCGTCAACCAAATGAGATCGGAGGTAGTATTTTGCTTTGGAGCTTCTTTGAGAAGCGTAAGAGGCAAGGATCGACATGGCACAAAAGCAGATGCAGAAGAGTACATGTGGCTAGTTTTATCTTGGCATACATCTCTTCCTTCTGTAGCAATCTGTAGGTAAGCAACTTTGATTGGATCTTAAACTAATTAAGCCTCAATTTAAAAGGGTTAAGCTTCGAAAGGAAGAGGCCCATAATAGTGGACAGGCTTTGGATCACTGATTGGTTCTGGCGGGCCACTACACGTGGATGGGCTGAAAGTTCCTTCCTTATGAAAAGATTGATAAATACAATTAGAGATAGATCAGCCTTTTGTGATTGGGCAAGTCTCCATTGATAAACATTTTGAGAGGTACTCTAACTCCATAATCCGTACTCCCTCCATTTTAACTTTTAGCTTTGTGTAGATTTATATGGATGCTAATGATTCTAGAGCTAGATATATAAAAAAATTATATACATTAATTGATGGATGAATCTAGATAAGATTAGAAAATTTTACCATATAAAAGAGTAATAATTAGGGGTGTACATTCGGCCATACTTACTCAAATTGGTCATGGTATTTGGTCTTTATTGAAATTTTGATCATCAGATACTCAAGACTGATTGGTCCTTGGTGAATTCCATTTGGCAGTAAATTTAGTGGATCTAGAAATTTTACACAAAATCAAGCCGGCAGCAGAGTCTAAAAGTTTTGGACAAAAACAAAAGTAGCAAAGACATTCCTGCCATCCAAATCGACTTTATGGACAACTTATCCATTTTTGACGAGATAGTAGTGGCTAGATCTTTAGCAACACGTTGTGGCTAGAGGGTGAGTTTTGTTTTGTGTTGGGTGAGGAGGTATTGATCTTAGTGGGCCAGAATCGTTTATTTTGGTCAATTCGGTTAACTAAGCGCCTAAAACCGAATTGAGAGAGTGAAAACCAAATTGACAAGTGATAATTTTCTTGGTCCCGGTCTATAGTAATAAGTGGAGCAGCACGTTAGAAAGTTGGAACAGCCCATCCGTTGGATACAAATCCATTTTCGCCGATCCGTGGCTATCCCGGCGAACGTACAATATATAATTCAATTTGAAAGCATTTCCTCCAAACCCCAAGGCACAAACACAAGGCAGTTGTCAGACAAAGCTACCGCATCTCGCAGTTTCGAAATCAGTGAAACTAGTGCCTCCAACATCGGTTTTCCAAAGAGAAATTTTCTTTGGGAGAAAAAACAGCGTTTGGTCAGGCGTGACAAAGATATTTTTCTGGGGCGATGAGTTCATGTCTGACAGGCAGCCAGACAGAGTATCTCCATGTAGTATATATGTATGCACCTTGATTCTTGTGTGCTTAATCGTGCTGAAATCCTGAAATTGCGTTTCAGACTTCAAGTTTATTCAGAATAGGTTTACTTGCTGAGCTAATTATTAAGCTATTAACATTTTCCACCTAAAAGGTTATACATGGTCAAATCAAGTGATAGTGGCTGATTGCCCAACTTGATTTCTAGACAATACATGCACCTTACTGGTCAGGTATTTTGGCATTTAGTATTCAGTTCTTTGAAAAGAAGAGGATACAACCAACAACAATGTTAGGCACTCGTACATATCGTACCGTCAAACACAAACAGCCGCCTTTTCTACAACCATATTCATATCACACTCAAATTAACTCTAGGAAATAATACAATTCATGATTTAACGCGTGATTCAATTAAATTGTGGAACCGATCGATCGAAAATTAATCCCTTTCTGAAGATTCTATAGCAAGTTGTTAAACTTTCAGGTCATATGCATCTAAACAGCAATGTCAACCAACCTTCGATCCTTGTGCATATGCATCTAGTCGCAAGAGTCTCTGAAGAACCTAATAATTTTGCATTCGCATCAAGAAAACCATTGAATAATTCAGCTGATGGATCAAAATTACTACTAGGAAGTGTCTGTCATGGCTGGTGGTTGGTGCAGTTGGTGGCGCCGCAGTCGCAGGTGTGGGGGGAGAAGGCGCAGACGCCGAAGGGCTTGCCGGGGATGTTGCAGTCGATGGCGTAGCAGCACTGAGCGTCCACGCAGCTGCTCGCGTTCGACGACGCGCAGCACCGGCACCCCATGCACAGCTCGAACGGCTCGTACGCTGCCTCCGTGCTCATCGCCGCCGCCGGCCGGCCGGTACACCAGCCTCCGCACCGGCACGTCGTAGTAGTACTCCGACACCTCCTTCTTCTTCTCTGCTCCTCCTGCATGCATGAACAGTGGAGTATCATTAACGGAATCAAGAAGACGACGACCAGGGCGAGATGGAGGTGCGTACCTTGGGCAGCCTGGAGGGAGGAGCTGAAGAGGAAGACAGCCATGGCGAGGCCGGTGAGAGAGATGGAGACATGAGGATTTTTCGCCATGGTTAATTTGTCTCTCGAGAGAATGGAGGAAACCGAGGTGCAATGGGGGAAATGGTAATTGTTTTTGCAAGAAGGTGACTTGTCGCAGGCCATGTATGACTAGCTGATGCCAATTTCATCCATATATATAGTTTGGAAGGAAACGTATCCACACATGCATGGTTAGAAAATTTGACAGCTCCAATTCACTGAAAAAAAAACTGCACACAATCTTATTATTTATTTATATGCCTAACTAACTAATTAACCGCATGGTGGTACAAATTAGTCAGCTTGGTAACAAAGCTTGCTCCTTTCCTTCTCCTTTGCTTCCTTTTCAGCTAACAAGGTTTAGCTAGTGCACCCATGTGTCAACTAGCTAGCTAGCGGTGTGGCTTCAGCATCAAGAACTAAAAAAAGGTGTAGAGAATAGTAGATGAGATGGCCAGGCAGAAATTTCTGGAACTCTGTATGAGGAAACTAGATTCTTGTTCAGAAGTTTCACATCAAAACAGAGAATGAACATGCATGGGCCGGGAAAGAAATGGGTTATAACCATCGTCAGAGTTTCAGAAAGTTAATTAGCAGTTGCCAGATGAAGCAACCGTTGTGCGTGCCAGTTAATGAGAGCGATTGATGTCGCCTTTTGTGTCAATAGCAAAGGGGAATAACTTTCTTTAGGTATATATGTCATTTGCTAGCTCTCTAAAGTCGCACATCGTCAGCAATCAAATATGGTTTGCAATGCAACCTTGGTCCTTTTCGCACCTGAATTGATCCTTGTATTATTGGCTATTTTGAACATATATGCGTGCGTATATGGTGATCATTTTGATATGCACTATTTATAATTTTCTTTTTAGTTTTATTCTCTCTTTTGTTGTCCATGTTAATTTGTTAGTTCTGACAAGGTCATGCACCAGTGGTTATCTCCAACCCTCTAGCAGTAACTGAATAATTAACCAAGTCACATCCGATAGAGATTTTCCTTGTGTTGGAGGGATTTCAGGGTAACGGTGTGCTTGATGTTTTTCCTTGAAAATGATTGCTCACTAATTTCAAGCATCTTTTAGTTTTGACATGATAATTAGGGGTGGGCAGGAAGCTCGTGGCTCGTTAGCTCGTTCGACTCGCGATAAGCTTGGCTTGACTCTAGTCGGCTCTTTTTAATTTTCTAATAGTATTTTAGATCGTTTGAAACAACGAGCCAGCTCGAGCTAAATCGCGAGCTAGAGCCCACCCCTGGCCATAGGCCACAACCCAAACACGGAGGCCCAACAGGCAACCCATGGCCCAATAATGAAGAACCCTAGTCACAGCACAAGGTAGCATCCAGCGGTCCTAAACTCCTCCACCGCCGCCGCATGCAGCCGCCGGTCGACGCTCGCGCTGCCCCAAGCTTCTCCACCGACGGCCGCAGCCTCGCGTCGCTCCGCCGTGGTCGCCGCCCCGAGCTCCTCCGTCCACGGCTGCCGCCTCGCGCCGGCCGAGCTCCTCCGCCGTTGCTGCTGCGCCGACCTTCTCCGTCGACGCCCTCCGCCTCGCGCCGCTCCGCCGTGGCCACCGGCCGAGCTCCTCCACCGTTGCCGCTGCCCCAAGCTTCTCCGTCGACGGCCGCCGCTCCGCCATGGCCGTCGGCCGAGCTCCTCCACCGTTGCCGCCGCCCCGAGCTCCTCCATCACTGTCGCCACCTGACATCGCTCCACCAACGGCCGTCGCCTCGCGCCGCTCTGCCGTGGCCGCCGGCTGAGCTCCTCCGCCGCGGCGGCCGCCTAGCGCCGCTCCACTGCCGGCCACCGCCCCGAGCAACTCCAGCACATCGCCTCCCAGTCCTAGGCTGCATCAGCTCACGAGTCTAACGAAGCTCGAGCTTTCCAACGAATCGAGCGGAGCTGAGTTAACGAGCTATATCTAGCCGAGCCGGCTTGATATAGCACCCTAATGATAATGTACCAACATTAATTCCTGTCCAGCCAGTGAACCAAATTGTGACGCTTGTACGACGACAAATGAGTGGTTCTTCCATTCCAAGGACGACACACTTTCAGATTCATTAATTATTGGATTTCGGTCGGCCTTCCAAGCGGCCCCGGAAAAAAAAAAGATTCATTAATTATTGTCCTGGCAAGGAAAAGCTACAGCGACCACCTTTCATTAGCTAAATGAAATGCTTATCCTGCTCTCTCTCTCTCTCTCTCTCTCTCTCTCTCTCTCTCTCTCAAGAAAATGAGATGCTTATCTGGCTTGCTCCACGTCACACACGATAACCATATCCATGTCCTGATCACTCCTTCGATGCAAGTGCGAGTGATGATGGTGACGATGACCATGTCTCAAGGGCACCATGAACTAGAGTATTAGGCGACGATACGAGTGTACTTACAATCTTACACAGTGACTAAAAATAGCTAGCAAGATATTACACGTACAGATGGCCATACACCTAGCAGTCTTGCCTAGCTTAATTCTCAAACCATCTCTGAATTTTCTTCAGATAGTACATGTATACTGATATACATGATTATAGACTGAGAAAAATATATGGTAATTAACTTGGTTTAAAAGTTTGTTAATTAGACTGGAGCATGGTCCTGCCTCAGAGTGGACATCTTTAGAATTAGAAACGGAGTAACATGGTGGATGACAGATGACAAGACAATGAGGGCTCCTTGTTAATTACAAAAGCAAAAGAAAGAAAGAAAGATAACGACTGGTTTCTGCATGGGAAAAAAAAATACAGGAAGACATCGAGTGGCTTCCATATCTTAAACAGAGTGTTGACGTATGAAAACACAACGCCTGGAGTGCAAAACTGACGCAGCCTTGGATACGTGCAACGCTGATAACATCATAATACAACAATGCAGTATATGCTTCAGAGAAATACAGATTATCACTACTCCAGGAAAGCGAGTACAACTGAACACCACCAATGTAACATCACAAAGTAGAGCTCAACAAAGATGCACAGCGAAGTAGATAACTCATGGAACAAGACTACAGATGAAAGACCAAACTTATGTAGCATAGCAACCATCGAACCACTCTTAGTTCAGCCTTTCATTTCTGGGGTTAAACCTTGCCGGTTTTGGCAGGGCAAACACAGTCAAGAAACACATAAGACCACTGTGAAAATTAGAGGGCCTTACAAACAGCAGCATGCAGAGCAAATTTACAGGTTGAAAACTGGGTAGAAAGCCAAAAAAAAAAAAAGAAGAGAAAAAAAAACAAAAGCACACGACGCAGGTGTGCACACACGCACCATCCACGGTTTAGACTTGCAATGTACAACTGAACCTATTCCAGAAGTAACTGAAACAGCACACTCTCATCTTACCCTGCAAGCTGGGACAGCAGGGGAGCACTTGGGGTTTGGAATTGCTCTACAGTGGACGCTGTTCGTCGTTAGTCTGCGGTTAACCCTGTAGCTCGGAAGGCCACTGCCAAGAACAGATTGAACAGTTCCATCACTTCCACCGCTGCCCTGCAATGGCTCGAGAGTCTCAACAACGTCGCTCATCAGAGGTCTTGCCTTTGGGTTTTGGCTCAAGCAGTAGTACGCTAGGCTGCAAGCTTTGTGGGCAGCTCTAACTGAATACTGTCCCTCCAGCTTTGGGTCAATGATTTGGAGAAGCCTCCTCTTGTCATTGAGCTTGGGAAGGGCCCAGTCAACCAAGCTGTGCTCCCTGCTGGGCCGTGACTTGTCAATGGACTTGCGCCCAGTCAAGAGTTCAAGGAGGACAACACCAAAGCTGTAGACATCACTTCTAGCAGTCAAGTGACCTGCCCCATAGATTATATTCATCAGATTTGAAGTTGCAACGGGAAAACAGAAACCGCATACTGGCATCCCACTTGGTAAACTTTTCTTTCTGACAAAGAACCGGGTGACACTTTGATGAAGGATAACATTGATATTCAGAAAAGGTAGCAAATGTAAAAAGACAGTACCTGTCATCACATATTCAGGGGCAGCATAACCATATGTTCCCATCACCCGTGTTGATACATGGGTTTCGTCGCCTTCAGGGCCAGCTTTTGCAAGACCAAAGTCAGAGAGTTTAGCAGTATAATCCTGTGTAAGTGTAAATAAAAGATAAATGTTATTATGCCAAATATTTACATATTCCTAACAGATGCATAGAAGAGAAAGGAAAAAACAAGATGTTGACAAGAAATGCTACTCAACAGAATCCAGCAGGATATTTGATGTCTTGAAATCCCTGTAGATAATTGGCCTTTCAGCATTATGGAGGCAAGCTAACCCTTTGGCAGCTCCTAATGCAATTGACATCCTAGTAGCCCAGGGTAGTGGAGTAGCTGTCCCTGAGGAGAAAAAGGAGAGGCAGAGACAAGTCAGAAACTCTCACATACAACTAGACAAGTTCACCACAGCGTACAAGAACAAAATATAGTTGATCACTTGATCATAATCTTTAGCCAGCCATTAATTCAGCATGGGCATATAATTTTCTTACTATACAAATGAATCAACAAAATACTGCGTTGACAATTCAAATCATACATGACAGTATTCAATACTACATAATGACTAAAAATATTGAGAAAAAAATTAGCAAGTAATGATGGCATTACATAATGATAATCAAAAGAGTTCCGCAATAATATATACAGAAGAAATTTAGCAGTTAAGTATGAGAAGCTCGGATACTCAGTGTATGATAGCTATCTATCATGAATGATTGTATTTAAGTATACTGACAGAATGATTCATGATATTTAGCTATGGCAAGACAGAGTTCAGACAGCTAACTGCTCACTTTGGACAATGCTGCTAAAAATATACCGATAGAGTTTTCCAAGAATGACACTTGTGAAGAGGGCCTGAACTTACTGAAGGTCTAACAGTGAACAGCTAACTTTGTTGTTCGATCAAAGCTCTGGAAAATTTATAATCCTTATCAACAGCAAGTCAAAATGAAACCCTACCAGACCTGGTTCTAGAGCACTGATCATTTGTAAAGCATGCCTAACCATCTGGTCGATAGAGAAGATTGCTCTTATTAACAATATTTAATAGAACGGCGTCACAATTCTGTAATTCACAATATGATCAACTCTGGTGCTCGATTGTATTATAGATAAAAAAATAATATCTAAAACGGGTAATAACAGTAATTATTCAGCTATTGACATCATTCAAGAAATGATGAAAAGGAGTTGTATTCTTACTTCGGAATAAGTGGTTTTCTAGACTTCCTCGAAACATGAACTCATAGACAAGCAGCCTGTGGTCATCTTCGCAGCAATATCCAATCAACTTGACTAAATTTGGATGTCTTAGCTGCCCAAGGAACCTAACCTCAGTCTGACAAAGAAACAACAGATGAGTTAATTCTTGATAACTCTTCTAACAAAATGACTAGACTGAAAGGAAATGATTTTCCACGTTAACAATATGCCTGAAAACTTCCAAACTTGCTTACACAAGATAAATGTAACAATTTCCTAGAAGTCCTTTGCACATACATATGGATTTCAAACTAAATGCATCATGTTTCTTTGATGGACAATGTTGCTTATTCTCTTTATGAAAAAAAAAAAGAACTTTGCTTATTCTGAGCATGTGTAAGTACACTGTTCTGTTTGTAAACTTTCAAGAAATATGCTATTTAACAGTATAATTCAGGTTACATACATGTTGGTCAATGAAATTAATATGTTTAGAATTTATCGACCTATCAAGTTTTGCACATTTTTCTTAATGATACATGCCCAATGAATAATTCTAACTTAACTATGTGTAGCTTCATGAGACTTTTTCTATTCCAAAAAGGAAACAAACCAAGAAACATGAAGGCAAAAGAAACAAATTTTGCATGCTATGTTTATTTGCAAGCACACTTGTTAACATTAGCGTAACTACATGCTGCATATGCCATTCATGTGATATACATAGTTAGCAACAACGGATATTTTTCTATAATTTACATCATTAAGATGTATCATGTTCTTTTACGAGTAATTGTTACTTTTAGCATGTCCATCGACGTAATGGACATCAGCAACCAAAGCAAATTATTGAACAACTTGGTAACTCACAAGCCATTCTCTGTGTCCTTGATGTCCATCTTTGTTGAGCACCTTCACTGCAACAGGTAGTGACTTCAGACCAACCCTGACATTCTCATCTATGTAGCCCTTATAAACAGTCCCAAATCCTCCTTCACCAAGAACATAGTCAGCACGGAAGCTCTTTGTGATGGTCTCGAGCTCAAACAATGTGAAGTCAATCACATCATTGTATATGGAGATGTTCTTGGCATCTTCAATTTTCCTAGGTGTAGAAGGATCACTCATATCTGATGAGATGCGGGTGTGCTTTCTCTCTACAACAGCATTCTTGACAGGATGTTGTAACAAATGGAGCTGCTGAACTGAGAAGATGACATTTCAACACGGAAGGAAAATAGTTAAGGTACAAATCAAATTAAGGTTACAAGAAATTCAAGTTTTCTTCATCTTTTTCTTTTTTGAAAGGTAAAGAGTAAACTATAACAACTCCTCCATCCAGAGCCAACAGAGAAAATTCTCATACTTGATTCTATAGCCAGAATGAGCCGAAAATGTTAAGTATCAACTCAGGGATTCACATTGAATTATCAGCATTCACAAAGGAAGCTATAATACAAATCTAACATGAGAACTAGTAGAAACGACAGTTGGTGATTGCTAGCAATTATAAAATGGTATACTTCTCAAAAATATTATAACAGCAAGAGGTAAACCGCAATATTTCTAAGGAAAAAAAAAAGTACATACATGGGCGAATTGATTACAGCAAGAGGTAGACAGGACCAGGAGACCAGATCTACTGCACAGTTGCATGCAATAAAAAAAGGCTTCAAATTACTTAAACAATTGAGCAAACTACAAGAAGATATAATGTTTTTTCCAACTTGCAGGATCATGACTTTATTTCTGTTAAACTGAAAGTCAACAGTGCCTCAGTGAGGCTGAGAGCACAGAAATTGCAGCCCTGTTGGGGGAAGTGCCTGTATATTGTCCCGATGAACATAACAAGCCGAATTTCTGATACAACAACCAAGAAGATAAAGGGAAGACGGTAAGACTGTAACTTGGCTGGGTTATGCAGAAGAGAAGAAATCACAGAGCAGCTATAGCAGAAACATTATTAGGCTTAAGGAGATGATTCTTTGGGCTTCCCACCAAAAATCGGATGAGTTTTGAGCAAATGCAGCTTGTGAACAAAAAATCCCAGAATGCCATATGCAACAAACAGAAAAAAATGTTGAACATTTGGGGCAAATGGTGCTATCAGATTTCAATCGAACCTAAACCTGAGTACCAAAATGCTGATTTGGAATAGACCCAGCAAGAATCAACATTTGCAGCCAAAAACACCAACCCAAGGTCCCAATAAGTCATGGGGAGGCATCACAGTAGAAGAAAAGGTTGTACTTTTTTGTCAATTCCCCACTGAACTCACCAACCAAGAGATCAGGCGAGCCTAGAAATAACCACCAAGATCATATTTTTGATGGAATTCAGAGCACCCAACCAGAGATCCCATCCCAACAACCATCATCCCCAAATTAACGAGCATCACCCGGAATCGGGAAATCCCCCCCAAGAAATGAATCCGAGGAAGGTGAGGAAGCGAAGAACACCTTGCGCGTGCGCCGCGACGACGGCATTCTCCTCTCGCGTCCCGCAGTTGCCCATCTCCTCCTGTTCCTCGTGGCGCGGCGGCTGGTGGCGGCGGTGGGTCGCTTCTTCTACTTGTACCAGAGGCCCAAGCTCTCATCCTTGGTCGCTTCCTCCTCCTTCATGTCATGAGCCTATCTCTCCGTAAGCGGCGATGCTGCGTGCTGTTCGCTCGCTCCTCCTCCTTGGTCCTTGCTCGCTTTGCTTTGCTGTGTGCGCGTGGGAGGGGACGGCGGTGGGAGAGGAGGCAGCAGCAGCAACACCAACGCCTTAAACCGTTAACTGGGGGGAAAGAGGAGAAAAAGGCTGTGGGCTGGGTGTTGCTGTGTGTGAGATTGACAGACACAGAGCAATGGACATCGACTGCTGCTGCTGCTGCTGCTTGGGGTGGGTCTCCTTCAAAAAGCACTACCATTTCGCTTCACGTTGTTCACAATCACGATGGATTGGCTACTCACCTTTTAATTGTCCAACTCTTTCCCTAGGAAAAAATATTACTTGTCCAACTCTATTGGTTTTTAATACTAATCAGTAATCATACTCGATAAACACTGTCATGGTAATACTTCTTTTTTGCCAAAAAAAAATAATGTATTGCTTATACCTTTTCATTTACGTCATCTTTTTTTTATTCGTGGCTTATTCAGTTTAAAACATTTTCAAACAAAATGTGCTGGGTTCCTTAGAAACATTGGAGTTTATAGGATTTCCACAGCAAACAATTAACTGCTTCGAACACTTCTATGAAATTCCTCTAAACCAAGTAGGTCCTTCCATATCTAGTGGGATGCTTAAGAATTTTTCCAACTGCTCTCCCCTCATGCCATGTAATCCTATGAAATAAAGTCATAACAATACAATCCTTGGAATTGACTAGATGTCAATTCATAGGATAATCCTTTAGAAATTGTTTGAAGCTCTTTTTAGCGAGATTATTTTTTAGTTTTTACGCACACACTTTCTAAACTATTAAACGATGTATTTTTTATAAAAAGATTTTTATATAGATGTTAATCAACTCATCCCTGTAGAATAAAATTTTAATTTTATATTAGTTAATTTCATTATTTATAGTATAAAATAGCTATTAAAAATCATACAATACTTTGTTTTACATCTTTCATTAAAAAAAACACAACGTAAGTCTCTGCTAACACCAGCCTTGTTACGTTCTTAGTCAACTATGCTGACGCAGTGATACGGGGTTGAATAACATATTTACAACTGAAAAATAATTTATGAATAAAATTTTTATATATGTGTTCTTAGCGATCTAAAATTCAAGATTAAAAATATAAACTATGATGAAAAATAACCCAAAATCAACTAAAATATAAACTATGATGAAAAATAACCCAAAATCAACTCTAAATTTAAGATTGAAAATTTAAATTTTAACTTATAAGCACGAGCAGAAGCGAAAAGATAGGGTTGATGCAAAAATATAACATAAAGATAGGGTTGATGCGAAAATATAACATGTTTTTACTTATATAGCAGCTGTAGTTTCAGTTTTTATTCACTTTAAAATAGCCTGCTCGTCATACTATTGTATTTATTGGTTAGGCTCGAAACACCATAGCTCGCAAATTATATATTCTTGAATGAAATTATCATTTACTTTGCAAAGGGTAATTATTGATCAACTGAACATTATGGGTTTTCCATCATCCATCTAAGAACCGAACTGAATTATGCAACATTCCTCTGTTTCAAAGGAGATTGTAGATAAAAGAGTCGTCTTTACAAAAGCATAAACGACAGACCAACCAGAGTACGTAATAATTGAGCTTATGGATTTATTTGGAAATTCAGTAGCATGTGTGTACTACAAAAGTACGAACCATGAGCAAAACGGGATCCACCACCTTGCAAAGATTCCTCTTGTTGGTATAATTTTCTTTCACAGGTGAAGTAACAGAGCTTATGGATTTGCAAGAAACCAAGCTAAATAGAACTTTTTTTTTGTAAAAACAATATTGGAGCTCGCTCTTTTTTTTTCACTGTGGAAAATTTTAGTATTCTAGAAGATTAGTTGCAGCGTTTGTTTTTGTCACATTTCTTGATATATAAGCTCTATAGGGATAGAACACCAAAAGGTTTATTGCCATCACTAGCACGATCTTTTTCAATTCTTTTTGGTACAACAAAATCTGATCATGACTTGGGAGGATGTTTCTTTTCCATGTCTCCCCTTTTCGTGATACATTGTTGTTGGGCCATGATATAAACCATGCATGCATGATAGTACAACAACTTAATATCTTGTCTCAACGGATATAGAAAATATGTTAAGCTCAAAATAAAATCTTACTAAAATATGATATTATACCTTTATTTCAAAAAGACTTCTTTTTTAGCTACAAATGTTAAAGTTTGGAGATTTGTTTCAGTCCCACAAAAAGTAACAAAAAATACTTCAAGGTACCAGTATCTCGTGGTACCAAATCGTTTCTGAGAGTTGAATCTAACGGTGCACGTTCTACATTTCTCATTTCTACTTAGCTAGATCCAACGGTGAAGCACGATTTGGTACCTCGAAGTACCGGTAACTTGAGGTACTTTTTATTGGACCAGAGCAAATCTCTAAAGTTTGTAGCAAGAAATGAAGCCTTTATAGGACAAGGGCACTGCTTGTTTTCAAGATGGAGAAATAAAAATTATAGATTTGTGGTAACTCTATTTAAATGGAGAGAAATTGTATATTCAGTGTGTTTCCCTAGTTTTAATTTGGACAAAACTACAAACTCTTCTTAAATGAGTACTACTTGGACATCCTTCTCATTCTCCTCCCACTACAAGCACAGTACATTTCCTAATTTTATACAATCAAAGAATCCAAAACAAAAAGGAAGAGCATTATGTCTATCTTACGCACACACAAACCATAAAGACAACAAAAATAACAACAACAATAAAACAAGTTGTGCCATGAAATGGATATGCAGAAAATGGTTGTAGAAGGAGCACACTAGCAGGAGAAGAGGAGGACCACAGACAGAAAAATATAAGATGGTGGGCATCGGCTAATATCTGCCCATGCAAATGCAAAACAGCATGTCACCATGTGCACACCCCAGCACCACACCACACCACACGGGTGTGTAGCTGCTGCAGGCCGAGCCTACCAACAGAAGCATTACAGTAGTGCAGCAGCAAGCCAAGTGGCTACCCTGCAATATTATCTTCTTTATTTTCTTTCTTTTGGCCATGAGCCTCGTGCATGGGTGTGAGCTGCGCTCCATCCTCGTATTTTTTTTTCTTCTGTTTATATTTATTAAGTTAAAATTTAAATTTTTATTTTAAGTTAATTTTAATGATTTTTTATTATAATTTATTTTTTAGTCTTAATTTTTAAATTACTAAAAACATATATATATATATAAGCTGTATTTAAATTATTTTTCATACGTAAATATATAATTTGGTTTTTTTTTTTCTGCCCTGCACTCCACAGAGGGGGAGGAGCCAACGGTACCAACCAAACCGAGCAGCAGCCGCAGCAGAGGTGCATACAGTATATGATAAAATGCAGCATGCAGGCATGCGCGCATGTGAGAAATTAAAGCTGGGCGAGGAGATCTTCTACATTGGAATTAGCTAAAGCCACCGAATTCTTATCACAACTTAAAGCTGCTGATTGCAGGGACCCTCTCCGGTGAAACGAAGTGATACACTTAACATTGTTGTCATATGCTTTAAGAAGCCTTTAAGGTAGTCATGGATGTTAATGTCACTCCTGTAGATCATCAGGGGCCAGGCTCTCTCTCTCTCTCTCTCTGGAACTAGCTAGAGAGATTCTCTTAGTTTTAGCATAGGAATCTTAGAAAAAATCCGCATGGATTCTGAAACAAAAAGGTTAGAATTTATGAATTTACTTTGATCTAATTGGACTTTAATTTAGGACTATTTTGTTGATTCAGCCAGCTATAATTTATGATTCAGTTTTGTTCAACATTTATTCATTGCACAAGATCACTTCAATAATAAACTTCAGCACCAAAACTTTCTCTGTGTTTTAGTTCATGGTTGTAATTGTCAGGCTTAAAACACAGTATTGCTACTACTCCATAGTAGTAAGATCTATGGCAAAAGGTAGGTAATAGGTTGGCCATGCGAGACAAGATAAATAAAGAGAGATAGGTGAGTAAAGAAATGGCTGCAGTACTGTAGTGACAGTTGGGAAGAACGTGAGAGGACTCCGAGCCATGATCATTTGCTTACCCATCATCTTTTTTTTTTCCCAGGGATAGAGACACATTTTTCTCGGTAACTATATGTCTATATCTTCTTGGAATTACAGGGGAGTTCATCGACGAACATGATAATGTCGATTAATCCACCATTATTGTTGTAAACCTAGGATCGAACCAATGACATCGTCAAGCCTGAGCAACTAATGATATGTTTGCTGGTAGTTGACCACTTTCTCTATAGATGTTGACGGTAGTCAACCTTGGAGCTGCAGGTTCTGAGAACAGGCTACTGTGTGTATGACCTATTTGAGAGCTGGCTCTGCCGCTAGTTAAAACCCAATGACTCAAACAGATATGGATTTACAATATTATCGGCCGCGAATTAGCATATTTTACACTTTTGTATTTTACATTTTTGCTATTGATCAAATATTTGATTATTCGTTCTTATGTCAAACACGTGCGCAATGAATGGAGTGCTAGGGAGGAGGACGTGTATAAGCTTTTTGACTTGCATGCACACTTGTTGGATGTGACTGGATTTGATTGATGAAATTAAAATTTTTAAACATTTGATTACTAGATGGATCTCATATTTTATATTCAAATAGATATGAATTTACGCTACCTATAACAACAACGTATATCTGTCTCAACATTCATGTTGCTATGTTTACATAAAGTTTTCTACAATATACAAATTGAATGCAACACAAGTTGCATCTTAGAAACCATATCAGTGTAAAAGCGTCACTTGTGATTGAAGGGAGTTATTTTAAACTTTCTACTCCTATATATAAAAGTAAAAGGGAACTAGTAGTTACTTCATGATGGCAATCCATCTCTGATGCCGATCAGACAGATTGTCAGCGATTATTGTAGATTAATCATCCCTAGATGCATGCATTGCTTAATTAGCTACATGTCAACATGTAATGAGAAGGAGCATGAGACGTGTGAAGCGTTTGGACGGTAGCAACTGCGTGTGCGTACTTCTAACGGATTAGCAGCGACAAGCACGCGATTAAGGAATTAATTAGGCATGCAAGTGCGTGTATGCACATGGCTGCAAGTTTTGAGAGTTCTTCAGATATGTTAATTAGTGAGCTAATTAAGAGCAGATACAAAAGTAGACTATAAGCCAACTATAAACATATTTTAAGAAGATAAGAGAGGAGAGAGAAAAGCTGTGTGTTACAGATTCGTAGTCAGCTCCAGCACAGACTCCAATACACAATGTGTGTATGACAGGTGGGACATGGTAACATATGTTTTATAGATAGCAATAGTAGACTATCCAACTATAAACATATTTTAAGAAGATAAGATAGGAGAGAGAAAAACAGTGTGTTACAGATTTGTAGTCAGCTACAACGCAGACTTCAATACATAATGTATGTATGATAGGTGGAACATCGTAACATATGTTATGTAGATATATAATTATTGTATAAATTAGTTATTAGATTGACTATAGATGAATTGAAACTAGTAGTTGGTTATACTAGTGAACTTGCTCTAAGTCATGTGATATCGTAATTAAACTAGTCTGATCGATCCACGCCAAAAGCTCTTCGCTGGAGGCTTTTAGGCCCTCCAATTTCGTGAGTTCTGAGGTGCATGCTTAGCCACAGGACAAACTAAAGCTGACCTGCATTTTATTTTACTGTATCTTGTTCTGTTCAGTTCAGTTGTGCATGCAACTACAGGGAATCCATGCGGCAAGCATGCAAAGAAGGATCCTTTGATGGCCTGATCAACTGTAAAAAATTGTATAAACATCATTAGAAATATAGAAATGGTTAGGATAGATTCCATGAGTTGGTACACTAGTGGAGCCTGACAGTGCAGGGGTGAAAATTTACAGCAGTTTCTGAACATTCTAAAAATCAATTCTAGGGACTATGTGGTTTACATCACTGCAAAAATCAAAATAAAATTCTAAGATAATGAAAGACAAATGCTCGTTAAGATAGTGCTTCACCCTCTTCTGCACTGATTTGTTTTAGTTTTTTCTTTCAATTTTCAAATCAACTAATTTTAATCTTATAATTTTTACAAAAACTACAAAACATATGTATCCTTACTCCCAACCAGTGTAAATATCAGAACTCTACTGAAAAATTATCTTCTTCCATATGTGGTATATGTACGCATTTTTTTCTAAATTTCAGATTCATCGAGTGTAACCTTACAGAAATTCAGAACACATTATTTTCACTAGCTTCTAATCATGTCGAATGTGACCATACCATTCAGAAGCTCACGGGTGTGAAACTGGTCCAGGAATGGATCTCACACTGACACTGTATGATCATTTCTGATGTGGTAAAGGCCCCATTAGCCTACACACTAACTAGACAGACAATGATCCATGCATGAGGCTGCCATGACAACCTGATTCTCAAAGGTTCAGTCACTGACGGCTTGGCCCCCACAAGCATCATCATCCTGTCTATTGCTAATAAGCATGGGCCCTGAAGAGGAAAAACAGCAAAAGAGAGAGTGATTGAGGATCCCATTTGCATTCCAGGCCCCATACATGAAATGAAACCAAACCAAACAGTGCAGGAGTACAGGATTTCCAGGTGTGAGATGAGATGAGATGAGATGGTTGGTAACAAGTGACCATGCATGCATTGCATTGCCTCTGCGACACTCGTCAGATGAGGTCCTTGGATTACACAGCAGCAGCTGGATCTCTTCAGCTTGTCCCACATGATCGCATGGCGACACCACCAAAACAGCACCCATCTCTTCTCTTCTTCTTTTCTTTTCTTTTTTATGTCACTCACACTCTGCCTTAAGTTTCAACTACAGTACAGTCAATACGCAATTCAGTATTCCAAATTCCAACCTTGCAAAGGGGCAGGCTGCATTATCAGTTAATCCTGCGAGAACTGACTTGATCTTATCTCTAGTAAATGCGTAAGGATAAAACCTGAACTATGTACATCTGGAGCTAAAAAGTGCATGCCTCTTCCCAGAAAAATGAAATGATGTACCAAACAGAAGAGACACTTGAGTCCTCCAAGTCACGCGTGTTCTTAACTAGTGCTGAATTTACCGTAGCTGTACGTGCAGGCTCATTCACATGTGAGCAAGATAATAAACACCCAAAAGCTACTAGGCAGGTGTCACAGTCCAAAGTCAAAACCAAACAAAACATAAATATAAATACAAGATCTTGTTTGAATGAGCTCAAAACAGTCGAACTACAGCTCCACCAAACAGTTTGGATTTTCACTCGGATTACAAGAGTAGAATCCACAAAATGAACGAACAGGAGCCAAAGGTTGGACAACTCAGCTTTTCCTTATTTTTACCTTGTGCTTCTTTGCATCTCCAGCTCCCAAGAAGGGTCTATATTGGCAGGCAAATCAAGTAATCAGCGGCCAGAAAAACAGTGGCATCTTGCTTGCACAAGAGCAGGCACAGGCTGCCCCAGCAGCGTGCCCCACTGCCCAGTGTACCACTGTTTGGAGATCACAGGTAGCACATCCCTTTCCATGGCGATTAGCGTGTACCAGACTGAACCAGCAGATTGCGACCACTTGGCAGCTTGCTGGTGCTTGCAACCATTTTGTCAAGGTCCAGTGATTCACACATCAATGTGTATCATAATAAGATCCCAACGTGTCAACAACCCACCTTGAAAAACATCCAGATTCCAGACACAGTTGCTGTCACCGACCCACAACAAATATCAGTTTGACAATTTTCAGTTTCAGATCAAAACAGAACTGCACCAAATATATGAGAAAAAGACTGCTCCGAAAGGAAGAAATAAAGCATCAGAATAGTTAATCAAGCTTCAATTCTGAAAAAAGATCTACCCATCTCAAAATAAAACAGCCGGTATTGGCAGCCACAAAGGCCCATATACATGGAAATACTGTCTCCAGCATCACCCAAGTCAGCACCATCATCAGGGTTTCAGGGTTGCATCTGAAGCTTCCTAAGCTATATCAGCAACATGAAAACAGTAAACACAAGACTAGAAAATTGTGGATCATCTACCCACTGCATTTGCGACAGAAGGTTAAGATCTAAACATCTGGGCAACAGCATTAACGCAAGGCATGTTCCTAAGCTACTCCCCATTGACAAAGCTTTTACTGTCGTAGTACTTCTTCTCACTGGCTTCCTTCTTCTCATTCCGTTTCTGCAAAATACCACCACAGACCAAAAATGAACAAAACCAGCACATCAATGGACCAGAATAAATGCAAACTATGTCAAGCCCCACACCAAACAAAATGTTGCTGAGTAGTTATAGCATGAAAAAATTGGTCCCAAAGAAACAGACAAATATTTAATGTACATATGCATAGAGCATCAATCAAGCACTATAAGCATCTGTTTATAATAAATCCTGTATGAACATCATTGATATGAAGAAGACAACACGCAAATCACATTTATTTGACTGGGATTATGTACTGTACTATGCTGGATGCAGCAAACAGAAAAACCAAACTCCACTTGCCAATTTGATGTAACACCATGTTACATACCTGGTAGGCTTCATGGTTAGCAACTATCCTCCTTATGAGAGTGCTAGTAGTGATGTCTAAAGGGCTCTCCAGTCTGCGGTAGATGCCCATAGCCCTTGGAACAGCATATGGATTTAAATCATCCTGATAGGTATCACAAGTACCAGTAGTTAATACTCAATGCTATACATCATCACATTCTAAGAAAAAAACTGGGTTAGTAACCTTCATAAAGTCCATGTTCTCAGCAATTGTTCCATGAACAACCAACGAAATATTAAATGTGGTAATCTGCACAGGAAAAAGTAAGTTAACAACCTCCAGACACGTAACCTGATAATCATAACAGTTAAGGATCCAATGATATTCCATACATATAAATACATAATCTCATTCATAACAAAATATCTAACTTGCATGAGTTTAACCAACTGAAACCTAAACTACGTCAAATTAAAATTTTGGAACCAAGTCAGGTCATGTTATTTTAGTTTATTTGACTGCAATATGGACATAACGATCTATGAAATTGTGAGGCACGCATATTCATGGATAAGTGCAAATCAGACCATATTTGTATCTAAAATTAATAATTGATGTAAGGATTTAGCTGGAATAGGATAAGCATCACAATTAATCTTTGTAAAGTGAATGCATAGTTGCGCCATGTTCAATGAACTATTACTAGCAGCTACATCAAGCAATTCATACCACAATAAGAGAGCATCATAATAAAGTATAACAGAAAACCAACCATATCTTTCGAAACATCCCATGGAGCACCAATGATCACTTCATCAACATAACGGCAAGCCAAAACACTCAAACTTCGCTCATGGAGGTTCATGATTGGGCGATGTGGCCCTCTTGTTGAACTGGGAGATACAGTAGACATCAAGAGCCGCCAAAACATAATGTTATGATGATATAATTGAGTAGAGATGTTATGCTTCAACACAATACAACCTAACTATAAACTAAGTAGCAAAGCTGAAAAATATTGTAAGCATCATAACTTGTAAAAATGTAAGAGGGAAAAAATAACCATAATTTACCTGATAGTCTGATCTGTGTGAATACCCACGAGCAAGAAATCTCCAAGTTCTCGAGCGAGTCGCAAAATCTAAGTAGAAGAAACTATAAATACACAGGAAGTCCAAATCACTATGTTTTAGATAGGACATTTCAGTATGCACCCTTACAACAAGAATGAAAAATAAAAAGGAAAACAAAGGCACAACCAACAAAAAAAATGCATTATAGGCATGTGTCTCAACATGCTGAGACAGACATTTGACTTTACATTTACCTCGACATGTCCAGCATGGAATAGATCAAATGCACCATCTATGTAAACTATCCGAGAATCTGGACCTGGACCCTGCATAAGTAAAACTTACAGTCAACATAAATAACAAGTGCCCGTACACACCAACTGGTTTTATCTAGAGAATAGCATCAAATGTAAACAGCTTGAAATAAATGACATAGACAATTATTATTCATGCCATGATTAATTAATAGTGAGCTTAACAGCATATGAATTTTTAAGATTCAATGATATAGAATATATATATATAAGCCATGAAATAATCCATTTGTTGTAGGGCCCTTCGATGGTATGTTGACTAGCTTCATAGAATGCAACCAAAAAAACAACTGTAATGCAAATTGCAAAAGTAACAACTAAAGGATGAAAGGATCCATAGGCCAAATAACACACTCTGTACTGTTTCATGGCAAAAACTTATCAATGAGGCATTTTTATACTGTCAACGAGTTCATGCCTTAAAAAATGTGATATCTCAAAGAGAAAATGGACATCCAAAGCTCTACATGAGCAGTTCAGAAAATGAACTTCCGTGAAAGAATGTAAAGAATTATACCTTGCTATTTGAGAACTGAACTATTCTCCGAGATGTAGGAAGAAAATGAGATATCCTAGTTCCACTTCCAGATCCACTGTCATCAATTTTCTGGCCATGCCCATGACTGAACTGCCTTTGTAGTGAAGAGTGGTTGTGACTATCAGAAGCTGATCGCTCTCTAACGCAAAGAAGCATTCTTCCTGCAGTTTATTTACTATAAAAATGAGCTGGACGTGCACGAGATCAAAACCTTTTTATGGTCATAAGCATTTTATTTACTGCAAATGATCAATTCATCCCCCAAAAGAAAAGGGAGTTTGCATATACTGTTCTAAACACAACGCGACCATTAAAGGCTAAAAAAATTTTAAAAAAAAACAGAATTTTGGGGGATTGCAATGATACAGAACGGGAATATATAGTTGTTGGGAGAGCTCATCCATTGGTCACTTGATAGAATGATAATATAACAATGATAAGAGTGATAATATAGCAATAGTTTGAATATTTTCCTAAATTAACACATCAGGAGAAATAAGGTGGGCATTTAACTTGTCTAAAATAATTATTTGGCTGACCTAGAAGCAACTACGTTGAAAATTGTTATGATATTGAGCTAAAGAAATAGCTTGTAAACTTGTAATACCTAACAAGAGCCCATGTATTCTCCTGGATAGAAGTTTCAATTAAATTTCACTATGAAAAACAAACTTCAATGATTAAAATAGAAAAGAGAAAAGTAAAACAGAATTAGTACCAACAATGTCTGTCGTTGACACTCCTTCGGTTCTTTTAATCTGCTTATATCGTCCAGCCTTTTTGGCAAGGGCATATGCATCGGTACCATCTGGGAGTAGACAAGGATCATCGCCATGGATAATGTAATCTATATTATACTCATTGAATAGCTTGTTCATGAATTCTTCAGTTATGGCATAAGGTGCATCTGGAATGACATCATGCACCCATTTTACCGCACGCACCATTATCAACCTGTATTAGCCAAAAAAAAAGGAAACTATTAAAAATTAATTCAAAACATATCAGGAATTTTCGGAGGGGAAGATATGGATATATGATAATACAGTCAACACTTAATGCATTCAAAGATGTAAAACTGCAAGCATACAAGGCCAAAAGTGCTTAGAATTCCATACGGCCTGGGGTCACATGTAAAGTTGACAATACAGCTTAAAATAGGAAGCAAACATACAAAAACACCGAACTGAGCAGTAACTCCTAAACTGCAGAACCAAATACAGTGAAAGCAGTAAACAACAAAAGAAAACCTGCAAGAATAACTAATTTTCAGTGCTGCAGCAAGTAAACCACCATGACGATGCTTAAATGAGAAAAGGAAATTCTTTTGTATTACATAATCTAAAGTGCCACACATTTCATGCTGTGTGAGCAGCTTGTGATCACAAACAAGGCAAGGGAAAGCATGGTATCACTTAGCAGGTACTGAAGGCAAACTGAGAAGAACCGAATTTGCAAGTCTCTTGATATGGTTCATTACAAGTTAATAAGTTCTTTGAATTTGTTTGAACAGACCAAACAGTTACTGTTTAGTACTTTCAGCAGAGAAAACCTTGTTGGCTACTTTTACCCTTCAGACACCAAAAGGAAATTATAGCTAATTTGTTGGTCACCGCTTAGATATTGAATCCATACTTCCATATAAATCAGAGAAACATAAGCAGCTTATCCACCACACAATTATCAGAATGGGCTCCGCAACTAACTACAACCCACAGGTTGCAGCATTTCACTTAGCAATTCCAAGTTCCCAGATAGAACCACAGGACTATCATTCAAACTGAAACCGACAGATGCATATCTGATCTGTGGGGAAAACATCGCTGCTCTATAAACTAACTGGAGGAAGTGAGGATATCCCTATAAAAGCGCTCTGCCAGTAACTTGTATTGTGCAACAGTTCATTAAAGATAAGATGTGAAACTGAAACAGCGGTATGCAGTACAGATTAATCTATGTACTAGTAGCATATTTACCATGATAGGAGAAAACCGTTGTGCACCAGAAATTGAAGCAAAAGAAAGGCACTTTGATGCAGCAGTTTCTCAGGTAGCACATTAAACCATCAAAAGATGGCCATAATCAACACCCCGCAACAGTTACCCCGTAAGAAGAGCCGTAAGAACATCTAGATTAGAGAACTAGAGCACAAATTGAAACTGGCAGGCACATATGTACAGGAACAGGAAAAAATCACGGCTTTGTACACTAATTTGAGGAAATCATGCTCAACAGGTAACCTTAGGAGCGCAACAGTATGTTAGAATTACATTGTGCATCATTAGATTTTTTATAATAAAAAAAAGGAGAAAACAAGGTGAAATTAAAAGAGTTTGGAATGAACCTCTCGTGGAGGGGCGTGACCGGCGGGCCCTTATTGGCGGTGATCTCGTCGTCGCTAACCACGCCGACGATGAGCTCGTCCCCGAGCGCGTGCGCCTGGCGCAGCGCGTTGCAGTGCCCGTAGTGCATCATGTCGAAGCAGCCATCCATATAGACGCGCACGGGGCGTCGGCGGCGGCGTCGCAGACGGCGGCGGAGGTCGTCGACGGGCGGAAGGGTGGGAATGGAGAGGTGGAGCGCGAGGACGGAGGCTCCGAGCACGATCCCGCCGATGACGCACGCCGCCACCAGCTTGGCGCTGCTGCTGCTGCTGCTCCCCGGCCCCGGCAGCTCCATATTAACAGAGATAGAGAAATGGGAGATTGAGGCAGCGGCGGGTGGAGGGAGGGAGGGATCTAGGGTTAGGGATCGGGGTGCGAGGGCGGAGGAGGAGAGGGTATCGCCATTCGAGAAGGCTCTGGCTCCCTCTCTTCGGCTCTTCCCTCTCGGAGGAGAGATGAGCTCCCTCCCTCCCTCCGTCTCCGCGAGAAGGATTCGATGTCACGTGGGACCGACGAGTCAATTAGCGTGGCCCACATGGCGCTATGACGTGGCCTGCAGTACTCGATTTTTTATATATATTTAACCATTCGTCGTATTTAATTTTTTTAAAATATATAAAGCTATATATATGCATAAAAATATTCTTAACATATGATATAAAAATAATTAATAATTATATAAATTTTTTAAATTAGATAAATAGTCAAACATGTATAAAAAAATCAACGATATCAAACATTTAGCGTACGGAGGTAGTATTAAGATTTTACTCTTCGATTAAATTCGTCCACTACACATATTTATATTTTATGTTTAAATAAGCAGAGAGCCAAAGAACTCATTACATGAATATGAGTAACAAATATATGCATCAATTAAGGAATATAACATGCACACGATGATAGCATTGACGGTCTAATGATAATTTTTTAAATAGAATACTCTTTTAACGTCAGCTAGTTTCTTTAAAAATATATAAATAGTTATATTTTAATAGAGAGTAAATACTCCAGGATCGAAAGATTGGATCAGATCACTAATGTGTTGTTGAGATATAATCCATACAAGTATGACATCGAAAATAAATACTAGAAAAATGACAACAACACACGACATTAGCATCAGGATGAGGGTTTATGGATTGGTTGAGCTAAGAGAGTTGCCGGCTAATAAGCTCCAATTTATTTATAGTCAATCTAATAGTTAATTCGTACAATAGTTATCTATAAAACTTTAATATATGGTCCCACATATCATACACATACGCGTCTTGGAGCCTGTACTGTAGCTAACTATAAATTAGTAGATTATTACTCTTCTCTCTTATCTTATTTTTTAAAAATATTTTTACGGCTGATTTATAGTATTTATAGTATTGTACCTGCTCTAACCGACCGACGAAAATGGGCAGTGCCTTTGCACGTTGAATGATGAACACGTGTTGGTGTTGGCAGGAAATTTCAACGGACGGACAAGGATGTGTCTGTGACTGATTATGACGTTGGATATGCTGCTTCATTTGCAGCCAGCATCAGATGCTAGCCCCATATACAGATAATAACTGTATCTAGTGGAGCACCTCAAAATAAAAAAAAAGGAGACGAAGCTGAAAACGACAATCCGGTGCATGTATGGTTGTTATTCTAGCTCTGCTTTTTAAATTTAACACCATTATGTTTTAAACTTATATTAGACTATTCGTTTTATTTAAATATCTTGTACAAACATGTAGATTTGAATATAAGTCAGGCTTAAAACAAGTTTAATAATAAAATAACTAACAATTATATAATTTTTAATAAAACGAATAGTCAAATGGTGTATGCAAAAGAAAATTTGATCCGGATGCCCAAAGAATACTAGTTCAGCACTACGGTTAAGTTTTTTTTTTCATAGAACAAGTATACGTGACATCATTTCGAACACATTGGTCAAAGAGTTCATCACCGTACGGACACGAACGAAACCGGAAATAGTATTTCAACACAAAATTTAATACCTGACGTGGACAATTTAGATACTAGAAGCCGGTCAAACCTGGGCATTTTGTGTGGTTGTTACTAAACCTTCTTCTGCCCTCATTCACAGGGCATAGCGTTCCGATTTTTACTAATTTATTTATGGCGTCGGGCTTGTATGCCAGGCTAAAAACACCAGCAACATACCAAGCAAACAACAAAGAAGAAATGCAGTTATAAATGGAAGGGTTTTTTTTTCTACAACAAACTGAATTTACAACATGTTAAAAACGAGTACACTACACAGCAGGATGTCAGTAAAATACAGACAACTCCGAGTCCAAACTGAGGTTAAAGTGCCATCTCTGCTTGAAGTTTGGTCAGTTCAGCCAAATCATTGGCTGGTTTTTGAGAAGTAGTAGCTCTAGCTGATGGTTCCATGCTTGTCCGCTGTGGTGGCTCAGGCAGCTCATTGTCAAGCTCTTCCTCCTCAAGATCTTCCAGCTCTGCTTCTAGTTCATCCTTCATTATTTTAGAAAAAAAAAGAAGAATCAAGCATCTTTGGAAAATTGACACTAAAGTAAATATGTATTTTATGTCTCGCGGCATGACTATCTTGAGTAAATAATACTGATCTCAAACACTTGTAACCTGCCACAAAGAAAAAAAACAGATGCACGGTACATCATCGAAATCAGCAGAAGCACCGATTGGTGTTGCGAGTGCCTCCTGTATCTGCCTCATATTTTCCGTTTGTTCATTTGCTTCTCCAATGGCATTTTCGATGTCATCAATACTCCTGTAGATGAATTTCCATTATCAGTTCATCCAAGCACATGTTATTCTAAATTTAGTATTAGCACATTGGCTATATCTAAGCCCGGTAAGTATATTTACCAATGGATTAATGGAAACTGTTTCTGATTTTAATTACACATGTTGTAAGTTTGTAGCTGTATTTAAGTTCATAATGTGCATACAACTCAAGAAGACAAAGGGAACAACAAAAGAAACCTAAGCTAGCATGGACAAATGTTAAATTGAGGATGTATTACTATTTTAAATGAGAACAGAACAGTAGAAATGGAGAATTTTGCTTGCATCATTACTCAATTTCAGAAATTGTGAGTGGAAAGAAGAGGGCAAACAGACACTTACACGGACTGGTGAATAGCTTTGACAGCAGATGATCCAGACCTCAAAGCATCAACAATATCTGTAGTTGCCTTTGCACTCTCAAGCATTATTATCTAGCATACCAAAACAGACAACTTCCTATCAATTTATGTCAACCAACTAAAGTATCAGAATGCTTCAAAATTCCAGATTAATATGCACCTATCTTTCATTACCTGATCATGAACTCGCAACTGAAAGTTTGATAGCTGCTCAATCTGTGTTTCATACAACTTCTTTTTCTTCAGACACTGAATTGCAGCTGCAACAAACAGGAAGTAGTTTGTCATATAACCAACAAAGTCATCACAAGCTTTAGAAACATTTTTCTCAACATTAAGAAACCATAATCAAATATTCAGGGAATGGTATATCAGCATATACAAGCTTACTAGTCAACATGTCTTCTCATGTCTTAGTACATGAGTTGATGGGTTATGTGCAAGACATCGACCATGGGAGGTTGGTTTTGACAAAAGCACAATGGTCATGTCTTGCACAACCAAACATAGTTGTGAATTTAAAGCTGAGAAGTTTTTTGAGTGCTAATGCAAAACCTAAAAAAACAAATTTCAACAATCTTAGGTACTTATGACAAAATTATAAGGCATGTGCTGCAAGTTATTTGACAAACAAGAGTTTCTTCAAAGAAATGTTTACCACTTTTGTTCTTAGCTTTTGTATAGTCCTTGGCCCTTTCAACTTCTGCAGAGGCCTTTTTCTGAAGGAAACACTCTTTCTTCTCCAGCATTTCTAGAGTTTACACATATATATATTGTATTAAAAATAAACAACTGCAATGGTAAATGTAAGACGTCAAAATTAGCATCTTCAGCTTATCTAGTTAATTAGCTAGTATCAATTCCACAACATAAAAGAGGACCTCAACTTCATTTCAGCTAATTAAAATTGTTCTCAACATTACACAACGTTTTGTTATGAGAAATGTTACTTTGAGACATTAAATATAAGACAGAATACAGTAATATTACTTCCACGGATGCAGCTGAAACAATACATTGACCTAATTTGAAGTTTCTTTTCTCTTTTCGACATAATAGTACCACTTCAGCCATAGTTTTTGTGCCCAAACAAACTTTATATCAAATGACATTAAAAGTGTCAGGATCAAATGCTTTATTTTATTATTATCCTCATAACAGATAAAAGTGCTGTCAAGAAATTGAATAGGGCAATTTGGCTGACCATATGTCAAATTCGACTAAGTAAAATCTTCTAGACCAATTGAACCAAATGGTCAAGATATACAGATGGCTGTTTTTGGCAGGCTGTTTTTGGCCATGTCAAAATAATACAAACTTAACAGTACTACTTTTCTTTCTTCCACACTTTCTTCTAAAAACAAAATACAATCATTCACATTGCTGCATTCAACATAAGATGAACAGGGTTGCCTCTCATGAGATTGGTTTCCATATTTACTTGGTGATACATAGTAATGAGGAACTACATTCTTTATATATTTCTAAGTGGTCAATTCCTAATTCTCGACCTTATTGTTAAACAAAACTAACTAGAGCTGTACCCAAAATTTGGTTCCTATCTTGCTCACAATTTCCTATAGTTGATAAATCTCTTCGAGGAAACTTAAGCAAAAAAAGCAGCATCAAAAACTAGAAAAAATAAGCAAAAGGAAAAGGGATGAACAACCTCATGGAGCCTATCCAAAGTGGGGAGGGCAGAGGAGGCAGCCTCCTTCTTCTTCTTGCTCTTGGGTTTTGATAGCAGTTTCTTCAGCATCTTCTCGTCACACCCACTTGATTTTCAATCCCAGGTGATGATGGCCTATGTGGGAATAAAGAGGTCGATGATGAATGTGTATGGTCTGTCAAGTAGGATTGAAGATCAAGAGGGAAGTAAAGGGAAGATGGTTGGAAGCAGATTCCTTGAGAAAAGTAGGACAAAAGGAGATAGCCAACGAAGATAGAGAAGGCCATGTCTGATTGTCTGCTTATGAAAAAGAAAGAATAACTATCGATGAGATCACTAGCTTTATATACATGCTTGACTTTTTGTTTATGGCACTTTGACTATTCATGATAAACCTTCAAAGATAAAGAGAAAAAAAAATTGGATGACACAAGCGTGAAACATTGTAATTATAGTGTGAAGTTCAAGTCTTGAAAATATGCATATACTGTAAAAAGTAAAATAAAAGATGAAGTGAATAAAGTTCGTGTTGACCGTTGAGAACAACACCTTCAGTGAGCCTCCTCACAGAAAAACAAAACTAATAATTTTACAAATGTTTTCATTTACAACACAGCCAGCAATTTCAGCTTATTTTACAACACAACTAACAGTTTCAGCTTAACAAAAAGCGTGTATTAGGTATGTTGGATTAGGTCTGCCTTGCACCCTAGATATTTTGGCATGTTGTTGCGTTCACTATTCAAATGGTTAGTTGTTTGTACTTTACATAGTTGATATCGAAAACAGCTGTGCATCTATAGAGTCTGAATCCTACATATTATCTCATAATAGGAGTACTTTATAAGTGGCTTACCTGCTGTTTATCCATCCGGTGGTTATGAAAACTTGCGAGAGGCACTTTTTGCCATTTTACTAATGTGGGTGAGCTACAGCTTCCGAAATTTGTCAACGACTAAACACAACATGAAGCGATATTCTTAATCCATTGTTTATTTTTAAAGGATCTAACTTCTGCAAGAAAGAGTTTTTTTTTTAAAAAAAAAAGGAAAGAGAAGTAGGAGCTTTGTACTAGATGCCCCCAACCCCTGTTTCCCTGTTGTGTTCTTCTGTTTGGGTGCAAAATTAACTCTTGGGAGATGCAAATGCAAATCTGAAACATCCACATGGTAAAGCACAATTTAAAAGAAAAAAGAATCGCTCCCAGCACACCAACCTTGACCTTGGCTAGCACCGCACCGCATTGAGCCGTACAGACTCACAAGCCTGAGGCCTCCGCTGCTCCGCCGGCGGGGAGGAGTCCCGATGCGCACAAGTCACCAACCTCGCCGCAGCCGCAGTGGCGGAAATGGAACCGGAGTACGTTTCCGGTCAGCTGCACTCGCTGCGGCGGCGGTCTGGTCGAGACTCGAGAAGAACCCTTGCAGGCGTTCCTAACACTTTGGCCCATCCCACCTTCTGTATACATATGGGCCGGCCCACCTTTCCTCTAGAATAAGCAGCCCATCATCTACAGCCCACGAATCCATCGGATCCACCTACGCCCGATTTTATGCAAAATACCGCGCAATGTTCCACCGCCAGTATAAACAGTGTTTCATGACTATTCAAAAAATATCTTAACATATTAATATTTTTAAAAAATAATTATATCACGGTTGAAATATTTAGCTTTCATAGACGAAACATCGATCTTGAATGTTTCATCGTTATATAAAGGTGTTTAAACATATTAAAATATTGAACTACTGATTGGAATATGCAACTCTCACATACCAAACATCAACTATTTAAATTCATAAAAATAAAATTTTTGAAACAATGTTAAGAAAAAAAGCCTTATTTTTAAACTATTATTTGCACGAGGCACCCCGGTTACGAGCATTCCACAACACGCGCTCTTCCTTCCATCCATCGCCATCGCCATCGCCGTCGCCTTCCTCCTCCTCCCTCACCACCGCACCAAGCTGCCTCACCGCTCGCCGACTCGCCGGCGGGGCTGGAGTTGAGTTGATACCGATCAAATCGATGGCGGCGACGATGGTGACCGACCCTCTGGCGGATCTATGGAACCACACCATGTCGACGGACCGGACGGACCTCATGTGCTTCTACCCGAGCAAGATCACCATGGGCGGCATCTGGGTCGGCGACAACCCGCTCGACTTCTCCATGCCGCTCCTCCTCTTCCAGGTCCTCCTCATCACCTCCACCACCCGCGCCGCCACCCTCCTCCTCTCCCCGCTCCGCCTCCCGCGCTACATCTCCGAGATCCTCGCCGGATTCCTCCTCGGCCCGTCTGTGCTCGGCCGCCTCCCCCACTTCTCCGACCTCGTCTTCCCCATCCGCAGCCTCTTCGTCCTCGAGTCCCTGGCCCTCTTCGGCCTCGTCTACTACACCTTCATTGTCGGGGTTGAGATCGAGGTCCCCACCATCACCAACGCCGGCGTGCGTAACTTCGGGTTCGCCGCCGGGTGCGCCCTCCCGCCATTCCTCGTCGGCGCCGTCACCGGATACGTCGCGCTTAGCACCGATGACAGACGCAAGGGCGACACGTTCCTCAACAGGCTCTCCTTCCCCATTTTCCTCGGCGCCACGTTCTCCTCCACCGCCTTCTCCGTGCTCGCGCGCACCATCGCCGAGCTCAAGCTCGCCGGCACCGACGTCGGCCAGCTCACGCTCTCCGCCTCCCTCATCAACGACACCTTCGCATAGGCCGGCCTCACCGTTGCCACGGCACTCAAACACACGCAAAGCAGCCTCCTACAGACGACGTGGACGCTCACGTCGGGCGTCGCCATTTTCGGCGTCAGCTACCTCCTGGTCCGACCCATGCTACTTCGACTGGCGAGGCGCGCCGCGGAGGGGGAGGTGCTCGGCGAGGTCCGCGAGTGCTCGGTGCTGATCGGCGTGATGGTGGCGGCGCTAGTGGCGGACGCCGGCGGCACGCACGCCATATTCGGCGCCTTCGTGTTCGGGCTCGCCGTGCCGAACGGGCCGGTCGGGGTGGCGCTGGTGGAGAAGGTGGAGGACTTCGTGGTGGGGCTTCTGCTCCCGCTCTTCTTCGCACTGAGCGGCCTCCGCACCGACACCGCCAAGATCACCAGCGTGCATGCCGCGGTGCTTCTCATGGTGGCCGCCATGCTCGCCGCGGTCTTCAAGGTCGCCGCCGCGGTCGGCGTCGCCGGTGTGTTCGGCATGCCGCTCAGTGATGGCACGTCCATCGGGTTGCTGCTCAACACCAAGGGGATCATCGAGCTCGTCATCCTCAACATTGCAAGGAACAAAGGGGTACGTAACCTAGTTACTAATTATAATTCATTTCCATGCAAATCTTGATTAATTGTTTGTTTGTTTGTGCAGATCATGAGCGACCAGTCGTTCACGGTGCTGGTGTTCATGTCGGCGCTGATCACGGCGATGGTGAGCCCGTTGCTCGCCATGGTCGTGAAGCCGGCCCGGCGCCTCGTCTTCTACAAGCGGCGCACGGTTGCGTGGCCTCACCCCGAGGCGGAGCTCCGAGTCCTCGCCTGCATCCACGTGCCACGCGACGTCCCCGCTCTGCTCACGCTCCTCGACGTCGTCTCGCCGTCCAACCGCCCGCCCGTCGGCGTCCACGCCCTCCACCTCATCGAGTTCGCCGGCCGCTCCTCCGCGCTCCTCCTCATCAACGCGTCCGCGCCGTCGTCGTCTTCCTACGACGCCTCCGCCCACGGCCGCAGCCACACGGAGATGCAGTTCAAGCACATCTCCCACGCCCTAGTGGCGTACGCGGAGAACGCGGAGGGCGTCTCCGCGCGCACCATGGCCGCCGTCTCGCCGTACGTGTCCATGCACGAGGACATCACCTCCGCCGCGGAGAACCTGCACTCCGCGCTGATCCTGCTCCCGTTCCACAAGCACCGGTCGGTGGACGGCGGCATGGGGGTGTCCCACCCGGCGATACAGCCGCTGAACGGCAGCGTGCAGCGCTTCTCGCCGTGCACGGTGGGCATCCTCGTCGACCGCGGCCTCGCCGCCGTGCCGGGTGCCGGGTACCGCGTGGTGGCGCTCTTCTTCGGCGGGAGCGACGACCGGTAGGTGGCCGCGCTGGCGACGCGCATGGCGAAGAACCCGGCCATCGACCTGACCGTGCTCCGGTTCGTCCAGAAGGGCGGCAGCTTCACGGCGAGCGAGTTCGACGCGCTGAAGGAGCGGAAAGCCGACGACGGATGCCTGCGCGAGTTCCTGGACAGGGCGAACGAGGGCGGCGGCGCCACGGTGGAGTACCGGGAGCGCGGCGTGTTCAACGCTAACGAGATGGTGGCGGAGATACAGAGCGTGGAGGCGATGGGGAACAAGGACCTGTTCGTGGTGGGGAAGGTGCCGGGGGGGTCGGGGCTGACGGCGGGGATGGCGGAGTGGAGCGAGTGCCCGGAGCTGGGGCCGATCGGTGACCTGCTGGCGTCGAAGGACTTCCAGACGACGGCGTCGGTGCTGGTGCTGCAGGCGTACGGGAGGCCGGCGGTGGTGGGAGCGGTGTCGGTGGACTTGGGCGGCGAGAGCGTGGCGCCGACGGAGAGGTCAGCCAGTGGGCGCGGGCCATGGGCGCGCTCAGCTCCTTAGAAATATACATACATGTACCTTTCTAATCTTCTGCTTGTAAATAATCGCATATCAAATCACTTAATACATAGTAGTGTTTAGCGTTTTCATTCATTTTCTTAAACATATTGTTCTTAAAAAGAAGCAAAATAACTATACAGTGTGGTGTACTAGTGGATTGGATGACGTGGTTACTATAGAATTACATGTTAGAGTCTATCTGATTTACGTTAGATTTTAATCCAGCTGTTCATATTTTAAGATAAGTTAGGAACATGTTCTATCACGTGATTTATTTCCCTTTACGTATTGGCTGCGAAGAGACTGAAGATGTATATTATTTTTATTATTAAAGATATGTTGTTAATTAAGCAGTCATCAGGGGTGCAAGGTTTTAATTAGAAGCATTTTTCCCATCCTAAAAAGGTACTACCATTTTCTATGTAAAATTTAGTAATTTGTGTTATGTGTATTCAGAGGCACCAAATTTTACGTAGAAAAGAGTGGTATCTCCTGGTATCTTTTTAAAGATGGTAAAATTACTCTTTATTTAGAGGATGAGAGGAAAATATGCAGGGCGGTTTGTAATTATCGGAATAAAATTATCAAAACTCAAAAGCAGCAAGAAATTTACATTTCCCATAAATAAATGGCATGCTGCATATCGTAGGCCTATCCATTTCAATTCCATTTCTGTGCAAGCAAAACCGAACAGATGCCAATGGATCTATGGGCCTTATCTGGGCCATCGTTGTGTATTGTCGTCTTGGTGGGCTTCCAAAGACGTACTAGGTAGGCTGAACAGAAATTCTGCGCTGCGCTGCGTATCCAAATCCTGAAAAATGTCCAGAGCTGCATCTTTTTCTCCCATCAGCTGCTCTAGTCAACCACTGATATCTACATGTACATCTGTTTTTTTTTTGGTCTATATACTCGCTGCCAGCCTGTCACTGAGAATTAAAATAGGTTAAACAACAAATGTTCCTCAAAATGTGGATAATCAGAACTAATGAGACATACTCCCTCTGTTCAAAAAAACGAATTCTTCGGTTTCCGTGACCAATGTTTGATCATCCATCTTATTTGAATTTTTTTAGGAAATTAAAAAATAATTAGTCACACGTAAAATACTATTCATGATTTATCATCTAATAAAAACAAAAATATCAATTGTAAAAATTTTTTAAATAAAACGAAGAGTTAAAATTAAAGGTAAAAAGTAAAAAATTGGTTTATTTTGGGACGGAGGGAGTATTACAAAGTCACGAAGCAGAGCCCCTTCCCTGTGTATGTATTACAATTAGATGAAGTTAACTGAAGAAACGAGTTCCATTTTCTCCCTTGAAGAGGTAGTGATGATTGGAGAAGTTCGGAGCTTCAGAAGCTTTAAAAAAAATATTCTAGCTTTAAAAAATGTACCTAAATTGGTCAAATCCATACAGGTAAAAAGAAAAGCCCAATCTTATCAGCACAAAATTAGGGGGAAATTATCAATTTTAGTAAATGAGTTCAGCCCGATTGTTGATTGAACGATAATTAGAACATTAAAAACATCAGAGAAGAAAACCTAGCTTTAAACAATGAAAGCAACATTAATCAAACAAACAAACAAATTAGTTGCTCTCTATTAATTAACTTAACACTGATGGTAGTATCCGAAATTGGGAACAAGCCAAGTCTGCGACGCTGTAGACGCCGATGTCCCTGGCCGCCTCCGGGTAGAGCAGCGCGTAGTCCTCATCGTTGTCCGTGTAGTAAATATGGTTGGGCAGCACGCCGCTGGGGCACTCTCCGTCGCCGTCGGCGGCCGGCACCCAGAACGGCTGGTTGCACCCGATGAACAGCGCGCGGCTGTCGCCGCCATCGCCCAGCGTCTCTGTCTCCTCCAGCCTCTGCGCGGCGAGGTCCACGCGGTACACCTTGATCCAGATCGTCGTCTTCCTATACACCGCCGTCGTCCGCGTCGTGTGTCGCCGTGGGTGGCGGCGCCGGCGTCGTGCACCTCGCCCGCACGAACGGGCTTCAGCATCCTCCACACCTGCAGCCACCCGTCGCCGTCGGGGCCGCGGATGAGGTACTTGGTCTCGAGGTTGATGACACCGTGTAACTGGTCGGCTAGGACGATCGTCCGACGCACGGCGGAGGGCCCGCCGGAGAAGTCGTAGGCGTGAATGGCGGCCTGGTGCGTGACAGCGTAGAACATGCCGTCACGGTTGTTGTAGACGACGTCGGTGTAGAAGTCTGAGTCGGGCAGGTTGACCCAAGCCCAGCGCTCGTCGACGCCCACCCGCGCGAACGAGAGCTGGTACTCTGGCCGGTGGAGCAGGACAACGATGCAGCCGCCGCCACTGTCCGAGGATGGATCAGACGACAGGAAGGCGCGCATGAGGAGGTAGTCGGCGAGCTCGTCTTCCTTCGCCTCGGTCGGTGGCCGGTCGTCACGCTGCTCCATGGTCCAGTTGTACTGGACGACCTCGTAGTCGTAGTCATCTTCGTCGTTGTCGGCGGCAGCGCTCTGGCTGCGGTGCCTGACGTGCTCAATGGTGTCGACCGGCGGGAGCGAGTCGATCTGCTGGCCGGTGACAGGGTTGACGAGGTGGAGCTTGGCGGAATCGGTGTCGGCGGTGACGATCCAGCCGTGGGAGCTGCCCACCCAGAACCTGTTGCGAATGGGGGGGTTCAGCCGACAGCGTGACCTCGAACGTCCTCCCGTCGCCGGCGAGGGGAAAGATGGTGGCGGCACGGGTGTTGTCGTCGCTGTTGCCCGAGGAGGCAGGCGTGTAGACTAGGCACGGCGGCGGCGGGCGGCGGGAGAAGAGCGGGTGGCGATCGCGGACGGAGGCGGCGGCGGCGTGCCAGGAGCGGCAGACGGCGGCGCAGCGGAGGAGGTCGGCGGGGTCGTTGAAGGTGTGGAGGACGGTGGCGAGAATGTCGAAGAGCATGTCTGACCAGCTCGCCGCTGGCGTGTCGCCGGCGACGGTCGAGAGGCCCATCACGCAAATTCCGCGGCTAACTAACTGGAGTAGTTTTTATTGGTTGAGTGCGTGGCTGCATACAAATATATAGGATCAGGATGTGAGGCACTTAATTTGCCGGTCTGTCATGAACTCATGCATTACATGATTCCGACTTCCGAGTAAGTAACCGACTACGACAAGGCTATACCAATTCTAAATTGTAGGATCGAAACAGAGTATAACAGATCTATCAGAAGGGTGAATGGTGGGTAGAATCAAAATCTAAAATTTTTTTAGCGAAAATAAAAGATTATTTCTGGTTACGTTGCTTCTGAAATTATCTCTGATTACGTCACTCGTATGCCAACAATCCAGTTACGTCGCTCCTAAGATTAACTTAATCATGTCGCTCCTGTGCCGCAAATCAGATCGTCGGGATCCAGAAAACCACTAGTAGATAAAAAAAGAAGACGGAGATTGGATGTTGGGATCCAGAAAACCACTAGTAGATAAAAGCAGAGGAAGTAGATTGGATGTTGTCAACTTTATTACATCAACTTATATCTACAAAGCGCACCAACAGCGCTCTTCTCAAAATTATCGATCTAAAATCAACAACTAAATCTCTAATTTTCTAATTCTAAATCTCACAAGAAACACACCAAAAATATACTCCTCAGTCCCTATTTATAACAAAAAAAATCTATCTATATATTATAATCGACTCGGCAACGGACGCTAGCTCGCATCCGCACGAGCCGAAACCAACTCCTCCACTTTGCAGAAAATATGTCCAAAACGAGCTCAAATATATCAACTCCGTCGCGTGGACGCGAGACCGGTCCAAGTCCGAGTTGAACGCTACCCGATTTCAGCCGATCCGCCATCCACGCACGGCATCCAGCCGTATAACCGACGAAGACCAAATCCATGCTGCATCCGCACGGACCGGACGCACAGCATGCACCAGCCTGACATATATGCATGCATGTTTGACCAGGTCAAACAGCCATGCACCATACACAACGCAGTGCACAGCTACAGTCCCCGCTGTACTGTAGCAACCATACCATCCATCCAATTTCGCCCTGATTTACTTTATTATTTTCCGACGCTTACACATACAACATGTGAAACCTGTTACGATTTCATCCCATATGGTGTTTCTTCACCATGTGTCACCTTGTTTTCAATATCGTTACTCGGCATCCTCGATCGTCCGAACCTCAGCTCCTCCCTGAGCATAGTCACGATCTCACCGTCGTTGACCGATATTGACCTCCGAGAATTACGACTCTAGTCCAACCATATCAAATGGCATCCCGACCATCCAGACCTTGGTTCCTCTCTGAACCTAGTCATGGTACTCGTCATTGACCACAGCTGACCTCAAGTCACCTGTACACATAGAGGCAAACCAACCGTTTTCGGACATAGATATCGCAACCCGACCCATATTAGTCACACATACTCACACCAACATCATAACCGTTTCCAATCCAAATTCTATCAATTTATAAGTTAATTGTTTATCACAAAATATAGATCATGATTATGATCTTACATAAATTTCTAATCTCTCGGGTGGGCGTACATCCGTTTCTTATATGTTAATATAATGATAATAAAAATATTTTAAAAATTTTAGAAGATAAATTAATATAAAGTATATCACTTTACAAGCATATAAGTTTAAATTTTACTTCTACAATTTTTTAAAAAATAACAAATTAGACTCTAGTATGCGTATATTCACAGTTAAATTTATTATTTTTATTATAACCTGTAAAAGTCAAATTTAAACTTGCATGTTTGTGAAATAATATATCACCTATTAATCTATCTTATCAATATTTTTTATTTCTTTTTCATAATAACTATATAGGTTGACATAGGTGGACATTCACCGAAGTGTATAAAACAGTTTCCACTTACCAATCAGACATGTGGAACGAATTGGAGACAACCGTTCACGATGGTAAGAAAAGACAATCAATTCAGCTGAACCCTCCCCTCCTCACATGAAGAAGAACTACTACTCAACTTCATGTCTACCTGGTAACTGCGGTTTACATTTTGGACCACCGAAACCACTTGGTATGCCGGCCATGTTCGTAAAAACACACCCTTAATGCTTTAAGAGGCCAAAGGTAGAAGAAGCTGATCGAAGTCCAGAGCGATCACTAGCATGGGATCGCTTATCTCTAATGGGCTAAAAGCCTCATCTCTATCGGGTAGTGCTCCCGTCAGTAAGCAAAGGTCACTGATATGTGCTAACATCTTAATCGAGCATAATGCTGCCACGGATAGATGTTATCTCAATCGGGCCAAACAAAACGTTCGTCACCGATAAATTTGACCAAACAGTACGAGTCATACCTAGCCCATTACAGATAGCCTATCTCAATCGGGCTAAGCAACTAGCCTGTCACATATAACTACTTATCTCTATCGGCAAAGTAACTAGCCCGTCATGCATGCTGGCAATGTAAATTATTTTTACAACATTCAGATTGCAATTTTTGTCATGTTGACTGTGAAGAGGTAGGAGCTGTAAAATATTTTTATAATTAAAAAATATAATATGTTGTTAATTAAGCGGTCATCAGTGGCGCAAGGTTTTATTTAGAGAATGAGAGGAAAATATGCAGGGATGTTTGCAGTTATCGGAAGAAAATCATCAAAAGCAGTAAGAAATTTACATTTCGCACGAATAAATGGCATGCTACATACCGTAGGCCTACTAATTTCAGGCCCAATTCCATTTCAGTGCAAAACCGAGCAGATAGATGCCTATGAATCTATGGGCCTATCTGGGCCATCGTCTTGGTGGGCTTAATTCCAAAGATGTACTGGGCTGAACCGAAATTCCGCAGTGCGCTTCGTGTGTCATCCATCCAAATCCTGCAAAATGTCCATAGCTGCATCTTTTTATCCCATATGTTGCTCTAGTGAAGTACTCAAAACTACATGTACATTCTCTCGGTCGATCATCTTTATATTCTGACCGGCTGGATCGACATATAACGAAAGAGATGATGGTTAAGCAACCTACGCAGGCTCCAGATCGAAAAGATAGCAGCACCGTAGAAATGCATATTGCAAAACAAAGAATTTAATTTTTTTCTTTTGTAAACTTTTTACTTTTCAATATTAAAACTAAACTGAACCAAACCTTTCAACCTGAAATTTTTGGCCATGATATACTGCTTGCTCTGGCTAGATAATGTCACACGCTGGTTAGACCGGTATGACAGACAAAAGGTTTACATATAGAAATAAATTCTAGTGGAGTATAATTTTAAAATTTAGAAAAAAAACAGATATATGGATTAATAAAATGAGCTAAAAACACTTAATTGCAAGTGATTTTTTTCTAAACCATATGTAGTGTACTCTTTCAGAACACAGTTATATAAAAGACCTTTTGCATAGTAGAGTCAAGCTGATATATAGGAGTAAGTTACAGTTATTGTTAGCTTGCAATATATTATTCTTGTTATAAACGGTAGCCAAAATTACGGATAACAAATTAACAATGACTGAGGGCACATAAAAAGATCGTTAGTTGTTGTCTCTCTTGCGTCTCTCTTACAGATAAATTACGGACATAGATGAGAGAGACGGTAGGAGAGAGAATACCCGTTGTTTTGCATGCAGCCGGCTGGAAAGACGATTCTTGCCGAGAAAAAAGCGAGGAGACAGGGAAAACTCACCTTTGTACGCGCTTCGTCTCTGCGTAGAGTCAGCCAGCGGATCAAATGTGCTAACGCGAAAAATATAGAGCGGGCGCGGGAACATCCAGCGGGAGAGCGCCAAATCGAGGATCGGATCCCCGGCGGCTTGTCCATCTTCCAGAACCCGGCGCCGGCGGTCGGCGGCAGCCAGTCCCCGCCAACGTCGCCTTCATTCCAGTGCTCGCCGGCGGCGCCCCCTTTGTCCAGATCGAGTGGCCTCCCGGCGTCGCACTCCTTCCAAGTGCCCGGCGGCGGTGCCCCCTTTGGCCAGATCTATTGGCCTCCCGGTGTCGCGCTCCTTCCATTGCCCAGCGGCGGCACGCTTTTGGTCCAGCTCCAGCAGCGACGCCCTGTTCGTTCGGCTCCAGCGGCGGCCACCGGTTAGCTCGCCATCTCTACCACAATCTCTCTCCACCCGGCCGTCGGTCAGCTCGTCCCCGCCCGTGTTGCTTGGTGCTGCATATTATCTGCTTGTCTGCACTGCTGCCATGATCGATGGTGCCCTGCTGCTGACTGCTGCTGCATCTTGTGTGCTTGCCTCAACTCTCAAACTCTCATCTCTCAGTCCCTCTTTGGTGAGTACTGAACTACTACTGATCTAAAACATTTTAAATAAGTTCATTGCTGTGTGAAATCAGATTTTCTCGATACAGAGGCATGGAGATTCTTGCTGTTTGAAATCTGAACTCCCTTCGTGGAGCAAATAGAAGGAATGAGAAATCAGAAAAGCTACAAGCAGTTCGCAGCACCAAAACTCTGTAATTTGCTCTGTTCAATATTGTTCTTCAGTTTACTGTTCATCATCTGAAATATTCAGTTTCGTCAGGTTTTAGCCACCGAAACGTGTGAGTGCTAGTGCTGATCGGAGAAGATACTGCTGACATTTTCTACCTTCAGAGTAGTATGATTAATTGAACAGTAATGAAGATTAGAGAATAATCATGTTGATATATTGCTATTTGAGTATTAGAGAATAATCATGTTGATATATTGCTAAAATAACAATAAATATATATGTGTGTCATAGTATACTATTTTGTTTATTTGGTTTTATTATCTCTAGGTAGTACTTCTTTTACATACATGAAACATAAAAAAAATGCCATGATGACATTCACATTGGATCCTTACTTGCATGCAGTGAATTAATTAGTCTGTAATTACGAAGAGTCAGCTTAAAAGACCATCCTTTATATGTGAAATTTTTTCTGCTGATGTGACTTAGGATAAAGTTCACAATGAGCTCTACCATTAAACATGTCTTGACCTACTCAATCTTCTTAGCTATATATTTATCCAAATATACGTGTCAGATGATCACACTATAAAACACGATATCTGGTGATACGGGATACAATCATAAACATATCTGGAGGCCTGACAGAGCGCTTTCTCACTATGATTAATTACATTATAATGTCCTCATATAGTATTTAAATGGAAAGCTGGTTTACATTGAGCGACTCAAACCCGGCAGTATCGTTGATACGCAACTCGATCAAAGTCCAACCTAGTAATGTACTCGATGACAGTTCAGTAATACAATATTTATGTATATGTAAAGGCAGGTGTCCCAAAGGTCATATCTAAGACTAATTAATTGTACATTAATGCAGCTGATCAATTAATTAAAATACAATGCACATGAGTAGCTAGCTAGCTAGATGAGTCTAAGGAGGAAGAGACATGCATGCCATATACATAAGTGGAGACACGCAGTTTCACATGGTGGCATGCAGGCAGACAAGATAGATAAGATAGATAGATATTCCAATGGAGAAGCCGTCAGGAGTAGTATACAAGGGGAAAGGTGCAGGGGAGAGTTCATATCAAAGTGCATGGTGCGTACAAACAACAGACAAGGGGAACACGATGTCCAACCATCGCTGGCATGCATCGATCTCACATCAGATCAGTGCATGTATATGCATGGAGAATTAACTAGCTATCTAATTATATAGTTTATGTCTATTGGTGCCTCTGTTGGTATACTAAGATGTAGGTGGGTCCAAGAGTGAATCCAGCACAGGAGAAGTGAGGCTTGAGCCCACGGTAACCTGTTAAAACCCCGAGAGCATCCACCGATATCAACTTAAAATTTTATATCAAATATCACTATAAAAAAGGCTATAGCTTTATCTAATTTATTTATACCTCTAGCTTAGGAACAGTATACTCTTTCCGTTTCTAAATATTTAACACTATTTACTTTTCTATATATATTTGATCATTTGTCTTTTTTTTAAAAAAAATATGTAAAGCTATATATATGCACAAAAGTATACTTCACAATAAATAAAATGATATAAACACAATTAATAATTGTGTAGATTTTTTAAATAAGACGAATGATCGGCGTCAGACATTTAGGAACAAAGGTAGTATATAATTAACCAACCTCTACATGAGCATGTCACATATAGGGGTGGGAATGGACCAAGACTCGTGAGTTATTTCACAAGCCTATTTAATTCTTAAAAAAGTTTTAGCTCAAACTCTATAAATTTTAATTTTTAATCGTTTTAAATCCGGTTCTTAAATTTTACATTATCACCCCTAGTCATGTAAGCATGGTGGCAATGGAGAGATGGATCGATAACAATGTGGTGATGATGCTGGCAATGATCATCTCATCTGCCGACAAATCAGGGGCTAGTATAGGCAGGATTGGGGGTTGAAGTGACGCTCTGTTGAGGCGTGAATGGCCACCTGTATGCGTGTACGTACGTACATGTCACAGATTGAGTTTGCACAGGACTACACGACTGCAAGCCAATGCTGATCTCTCTGGCTCTGCCTGGACACGCACGTACCGACCGGCCGAACGTTGCATTGGAATTGGACAGTAGTAGTGTAGTACGTCGGGATGCACAGACGTACTACTACTAGCCGATAACTGAACAGTAAGAAAGCTTCGTACGTGGTCGATCATATCTGCGTTACTTACTTACTGTACAAGCGTAGTAGATCGATGATGGCCATCAGGATTTGTCACGTACTACGTCCATAACCCTATATACGTACGTACGTATGCTAGCTAGCTAGATATGGGGTTGGCATCCCTCTCTACATGAGCAGGCTAAGCTAGAAAGCTTATCTATATATGACCATGAACTGATACGCATGCCTAACACTAGTATGTACCTGCACTGCATGTTTCCAACGAGTAGGATCCAAATATATATCAGGCCGGTCTACAGTATGATGTTCACTGATACTGCTCATTGTGTCTACAAATACATGCTATAATTTAAATTTTGTAAACATATATAGAGATATCATCATCTTATGTCCACCAATCACAATCATCCTTCATTAATTTTTTTCTACCTCACGAAAATGACGTAACAACATCCACATGAAACCTGGGTGTCATGGGTGGTGATATGACCGATGGATCTCGCAAAACCCTCGGCACCTCCCTTCCTTCTTTTCATCTCTTTGCCACTCCTGCCAGCTACATGTCTTTCATGCAGTGGCAAGGACAGCGGCATCGGGACATCTTTCCAAATTGGCTTGGTAGTTTTTGGATATTGGGCCTCCGCTCTCATATCTGATCAAGGTGGCACGGAATTGAGCTCCTTCCTAGCATGCAGCCGCTAGCCCTATTCAAACATCAGACTGAGCCCAGAAAAAGCCCAGTCAAAAAACCCCAGCTTGAGCCCAACAATTTGTAAAAAGAACCAAAGGCTAGGCACTACTTGATACCCGTGCTTTCTCATGCCAGGCCTAACATTTTAAGTTTTTTTTTGTCAGACCGAGCCCACAGGCTTAGTGACCGGTAACATCATCTAGGGATCCTTAGCTTGTGGGCGTTAGGGTCAATGATGATGACGTCTTGGATAGTGGCCACAACGACGATGAGGGGGAGGCGAGGCGATACCATGTCAACTTAGGTTATCTCAGCCATCAAGGAAGTCCCTCCTCCTCTCTCGTTATCATTGGAGCTCTACCTGCAATCCAGGCAACACAAGGTGTGGTTTCTACGCATGGATCTAGCTAGGCACGGTGGCATCGCGTGGTTGGGCGTCAACCACCATGGGAGGCAAGAGGAATGTGGGGGCTTGGTCTAGCCCTTTTGAATTGATCTAAATGCCACTCGATATCAGTGAAACATGTAGGGGCCGCTCATCTTATGGGAGGTGATGTCACGATGACCTCTTCGTCACTTTCATGCTCTGGGGCAAATTCTCTACGTGAAAACCTTATTTAGCATGTCCATAATAGTAATGATGACACATTAGATGTTGTGATCTTCTTGAAGGTGTCATATTGTAAACGCCCTATTGACGCGACGTTCTTGTGTGACAATGTCCTCAGCTATTGGATTGGGTTTGGTGGTAATGGCGGTAGCAAAATCTAGGCGAATAATTGATTTACAACTCAGTTACTCTTCGACGGTTTCTTCCGCTTTGATTTGATCTTAGTCATCAACAGTGATGAGAGCGAAAATCGATTGACACAGAGGATTGATCGCTAATTCCATAGATTCTATGTTTCTAGTTTGAGAAAATAAGGACTACATACAACTTGTAAACAATTAGGAAAAACAATGGTTACGTACTCTCTTATCAGCCATCGATGAAAATCCCGATCGTTATGGTGGTATATTCTATGTATTTTTCTTGTTTCTAATTATACTATAATCTTATAATTCATAGTAAACTTGTGTAATAATTAATTAGCTATAGTTTCTTTGAAGCAAAGGCCATAACGAATTTCATTATCTAAAATTTAAACTTTTTTAACCTAATTTATATTCTCCAGCTTGTCCTTATATTTTGGATGGGGAGTAGCTTCAAGCCGGCCTTGAGCGAAGCTATAGGCAGGCGCAGACGTGCGGTTCGATCGTGTAAGATCATATGCATGATTAATATTTTCTGATGAACAATTGGCTTGCGATTTGGTTTATAAATTGAATTTGGTTTGGAAACAATTAAGATGTTGGTGCGAGTGTGTGTGATTAATGTGGGTCAAGTTACGATATCTGTGCCCGAAAACGGTTGGTTTATTTCTGTGTGTGCAGGTGACTTGGAGGTCAGTATCGGTCTTAGAGAGAAGCTGAGGTCCAGATGATCGAGGATGTCGGGTGACGATATTGGATACAAGGTGACACACGGTCGAAGAACATCGTGTGGGATGGAATCGTAACGTGCTTCACATGTTGTATGTATAAGCGCTGGAAAAAATCTCGAAGTAAATCGGATCAAAATTGGACGGAAAAGAAAAGGAAATTCGCTACATTAATCAGGCCGGATTACTGTAGCACACGGTACTGTAGCAACCGGATCAGATTACTCTGGCGGACCCGGATTACTGTAGCACGGCGGGTACTGTAGCAGTCGGACTACTGTAGCACGTTTAGACTTCTACGACTGTGTCTGATTTTGGCATGTTGGATTTGATTAGGAAAACTAAGAGATGAGTCCTTTTAGTATAAGAAGTCCTACTCCTGTTTGGTGATGGACTTTTTGATATAAATAGGTGCCGAGGGGTATGCCCCTGGTGTGCTTTTTGTGAGATTTAGTTGTTGATTCTAGATCGACGATTTTGATAGGAGTGCTGTTGGTGCACTTTGTAAATACCAGTTGATGCAATAAAGTCAAGATCATTCAATCTACGTTTTCGGCTTTCATCTACTGGTTATTTTTTGGATTCCGACGATCCGATCGACGTCATAGGAGTGGCGCGATTCGATGATCTGTTCGGCAGCACATGAGCGACGCGATCAAGGTAGCAAGCCTTCGTTAATTTCTTCGACAGAGGTAATCCTTTATTCCGCGAAAGATTTTTGGGTTTTGTTTTTTCCTACCATTCACCCCCCTCTGTTTGGTTTGTTTGATCTTGTTCGATCCTACAAGTGGTATCAGAGCATCGTTTTCTATTTGATCTTCGCCGATCTTTAGATTTGTTTGCCATGGCTGAAAAGTTTTCAAACAAACCTCACATATTTAATGGATCTGATTTTGACTATTGGAAGAAAAAGATGGAATCTTATATTACATCTCAGGGTTATGATATTTAGCTTAAAGTTAATCAACCTTATGAGATTCCTGAACGCATTGGTACTCCAGCTCTAAAATTAGAATTTGAAAATAATTGCAAAGCGCGCAATATTATTCTGAATGGGATTTCTCGCTCCGATTTTGATCGTGTTTCGCATCTTGCAACTGCTAATAAGATTTGGAAAGTTTTAAATGATTTTCATACTGGAACTTCAAATATCAAAGAGTTGCGAAAGGATGTTTTCAAAAAGGAGTACATAAAATTTGAGATGAAACTTGGAGAATCCTTGAATGACTATTTGGCTCGTTTCAATAAAATATTGAGTGATCTTAGATCTGTTGATGCTTCTTATGATGTTAACTATTCTCAATCTGAGATTGCTCCTCACTTTATGAATGGCCTTGATATGAAAGTTTGGGATGTTAAAGTTACTTCAATTCAAGAGTCTGTTGATATGAATGCTTTAACTTTGGATATTCTTTATACTAAATTGAAAACATATGAGATGAATATTCTTTCAAAAAGGACTGATTTGAAATCTACTGCTTTAATATCCTCATCTGGATCTTCTTCTGAGTCTATTTCTTTGGCAGCCTTTGCTGCTTTTACCGCCTTGTTCGATGATCAACTGGAAGAGATCAGTGAGGAGGATTGGTTTTGGCCGCTAACAGTGAAGATGAAGAAGTATTATCAAAAGGCGTTGGATGAAGCTTTTGCAGCTGTTCAAGAAAACAGTGACGTTGAGTTTGAAGATGAAGAAGAAGACAAGAGTATGAACATTGCTGGTGTTTGTCTCATGGCTAAAAGTTTTGAAGATTCTGACGATGACAACGAGGTAATTGGTCCTTCTAGTGTTGAATATTTTCAAGAAGTGATTGCTAGACTTGGTTACAAGATTTCTAAATTTGAGAAAAAAATTAGTCAACAAGAAGTTACTATTGATTCTCTTAATATTGAAAATAGTAAATTGAAATCTCTTGCTTCTAATGATGATTAATGCAAATCGTGTGATGTTTTATTTGCTGAAGTGAATGCTGTAAGAGAAGTTAATCAGAATAATTGCAAAAAACTTGATGTTGTAACTAAGAAATCTAGAAAACTTGAATCTTGTCTTGCTCTTAGCTTTACAATGAATACTAGATTGGTTGATGAATTGTTCTTGGCTAAGAGAGCTTTAAACAAATGTCGAGTTACTGTGTTTGCTAGTTCTATGTTTAACTTGATTAGCTCTAAAAGAATCAAGCAATCTAGTGCTAAACCTTGCTTGACATGCCCTGCTAATGAGATGAAACTTAAACATGCTTTGGAATGTGTTAAACAAATGGAGGAAGTTGTTAAAAGAGATGAAGTGATTTTTTGCAAAAAATTGTGCTAGTTTAACTCAAGAGGTTTCTTATTTAAAAAGTTCTTTGCAAAGATTTTCTGATGGAAAAAGGAACCTCAACATGATTCTTGATCAATCTAAAGTTAGCACACACAATCGTGGTTTAGGTTTTGATCCTCATGTTCACTTTTCTAGACATCCTCCTATTGTTTTAAGTATTGCTCAGAATGGTTAAATTTTGACTGAACCTGAACCTAAGACCACTGTATTTAAATCTGTTGGCATCATGTCTTCCTTGAGTGATTCCTCATCAAAAGTTGTGAGTGTTACACATGTTATGAATGCTAAACCTGCTTTTAATACTAAATCTGTTGTAAATGCCAAACCTGTTTTTAGTACTACATCGGTTGTTAATGCTAAACCTGCTATATCAATTTGTGCTTCAACTTATCGTGATAAGTATACATGTTCCTTTTGTGGCAAAGATGGCCATATTGTTGGTTTCTGTTTTAAACTTGCTAGAAAGCAGAAAAAGGAACAGGAAATTGCTTTTGCAAAACAAAGATGGCAAAATTTGGCTTTTACCTCGAGGCAGGCGGTTAGACTGCAGCAGTACCAGTAGTCAAACCGGTGTTATAACCCCCGTCAGAACGGTGGTAAAGCTTTGGTCAGACCACAGGTTCCTAAGAAGTTAAACCAGCCTCGGGAGCATTTTTCTAAAAGGAAACATATTGAATTTTCTACCGGTTATGTTCCTGTTAGATCTGGTCGTGTGTCTCAGTACTGGATTCCTAAATGTTTATTATCTAACCCCAGTACTGAGACTTCGACATCTGCTTATGCATTGGCATTTTTGGCGAAGTAGGAGAACGTGTGGATTGTGGACTCCGGTTGTTCGCGACATATGACCGGTGATAAAAGTTGGTTCTCCTCTCTCGTGAGGGCATCAAGGAATGATTCAATCATCTTTGGTGATGCTTCTACAAGTACGATCACTGCAACTGGATCTGTCAAGGTAAGTGACAAATTTACATTGAATGATGTCGCTTTGGTTGAAAATCTAAAGTACAATTTGCTCTCCGTTTCTCAAATTGTGGATGAGAATTTTGATGTTCTGTTTAACAAAAGTGGAAGTAAAATTTTTAATTTTTCTGGAGATGTTGTGCTTAATATTTCTCGATATGGAAGAGTTTTTAAAGCTGATTTTGAAAGTAGTATTTCTTCTGAAGTTATATGTCTTGTTGCAAAGTTTTCTAAAGATGTGATGTTCTGGCATCGTAGACTTGGATCATCTAACTAGGATTAGTGGTTCAGATCTTGTTCGTGGTTTGCCTAAACTTAAAAAAGATATTGATTTGGTTTGCTCGCCATGTCGTCATGCTAAAATGGTTGCATGCTCGCATACTCCTATATTTTCTGTGATGACGGATGCACCAGGACAGCTCTTACACATGGACACTGTCGGTCCGGTTAGAGTGCAATCTGTTGGAGGAAAGTGGTATGTGTTGGTTATAGTTGACGATTTCTCTCGTTATTCTTGGGTTTTCTTTATGGTTACCAAAGATGAGGCTTTTGAACACTTTAAAAGTTTGTATCTTCGGTTGGCCATTCAACTTCCTGGATCTTTAAGAACCATCCGAAGCGATAATGGTGGTGAGTTTAAAAACGCTTCTTTTGAGAGGTTTTGCAATGAAAAAAGTCTTGAACATCAATTTTCGTCTCCCCGGGTTCCTCAACAAAATGGTGTGGTTGAAAGAAAAAATCGTTCTTTGGTTGAGATGGCTAGGACTATGCTTGATGAGTACAATACACTTAGGAAATTTTGGGCTGAAGCTGTTAATACTGCATGCTATATTTCCAATCATGTTTTCTTGAGATCAAAACTTAGAAAGACTTCTTATGAGCTTCGTTTTGGACATACACCTAAGATTTCTCATTTACGTGTTTTTGGGTGTAAGTGCTTTGTGTTAAAGTCAGGGAATTTAGATAAATTTGAATCACGCTCTCGTGATGGACTTATGTTAGGATATGCTGCCCATTCTCGAGATTACCGTGTACTTATTTTAGAAACTAACAAAATTGTTGAGACTTGTGAAGTCACTTTTGATGAGGCTAGTCCAGGTACTAGACCCGAAATTTCAGGTACAATATCACAGGTTCAGGGTGAGGATATATTTGTGGAGGAAAGTGATGACGAGGATGACGACGAAGTGTCGGCTGGTCAGACCGGTGGCACAATGTCAATCAGACCGCAGGCAGAAGAGTGGTCAAACAGGCCTGGAGGATCTTTCTCATGTGCTTCAGGTGCGGATGGTGGTGGACCTCCAGAAACCTCTAGTTCGTCAGAACAGGGTACAGAACATGAAAATTCATCTGAAGCCACTGCTCCACTTCATATTCAACGACGACATCCTCCGGAACAAATAATAGGTAACTTGGATGAACGTACTACAAGGTCGAAGGTAATAACTTGTGATTTTCATGTGAATTCTGCTTTTGTTGCTAATTTTGAGCCCAAAGATGTTACTCATGCCTTAACTGATGAATCGTGGATTAATGCCATGCATGAAGAACTTGAGAATTTCGAAAGAAATAAAGTTTGGTACTTAGTTGAACCTCCTATTGATCATAATATTATTGGAACTAAATGGGTTTTCAAAAATAAAAAAATCAGGATGGTTTAATTGTTAGAAACAAGGCTAGACTTGTGGCTCAGGGTTTTACTCAAATGGAAGGGTTGGATTATGATGAAACTTTTGCTCCTGTTGCTAGAATTGAAGCAATTAGACTTTTGTTGGCTTTTGCTGCTTCAAAAGGTTTTACATTATTTCAAATGGATGTTAAAAGTGCTTTTCTAAATAGCTATATACAGGAGAAAGTTTATGTGAAACAACCACCTGGTTTTGAAAATTTTGATTTTCCCAACCATGTTTTTCGTTTGTCTAAAGCCTTGTATGGCTTGAAACAAGCACCTAAAGCATGGTATGATAGGCTTAAAAACTTTTTACTTGGTAAAGGTTTTTCAATGGGAAAAATTGATAAAACTCTCTTTGTTCTTAAGCATGATGATGATCAACTGTTCGTTCAAATTTATGTGGATGGTATCATCTTTGGTTGTTCATCTCACACTTTGGTTGTGGAGTTTGCTGAAACGATGCACAGGGAATTTGAAATGAGTATGATGGGCGAGTTGACTTATTTTTTAGGATTGCAAATTAAACAAACACCTCAAGGATCTGCTACTGTGTTGGATCCTGATGAAGATGGTGAAACAGTTGATCAAAAGGAATGCAGAAGTATGATAGGATCATTGCTTATCTCACTGCTTCAAGACCGGATATACAATTTGCTGTGTGTTTGTGCGCTCGATTTCAAGCTTCTCCGAGAGCTTCACATTACAAGCGGTTAAACGCATCATGAGGTATTTACAACACACTCTTGAATTTGGAATTTGGTATTCTACTTCATCTTCTATATGCTTGAGTGGTTATTCAGATGTGGATTTTGGAGGTTGTAGAATTGATAGGAAGAGTACCAGTGGTACAAGCCATTTTCTTGGTACTTTATTGATTGCATGGTCTTCTCGAAAACAATCTAATGTTGCTCAATCAACTGCTGAATTTGAATATGTTGCTGCTGCTAGTTGTTGCTCCCAAATTTTGTGGCTTATCTCAACCTTGAGAGATTATGGTCTTACTTTTGAGAAAGTTTCTCTCTTTTGTAATAGTACAAGTGCTATTAATATTGCTAAGAATCCTATTCAACACTCACGCACTAAGCACATTGATATTCGTTTTCACTTTTTGAGGGATCATGTTGAAAAGGGAGATGTGGAATTAAAATTTGTTGATACTACATTGCAATTGGCTGATATTTTCACGAAAACTTTGGATTCTTCTCGATTTGCTTTTCTTCGGGGAGAATTGGGAGTTATTCATCCTTTTGGCATCAATTAAGGGGGAGTTTTTGGCTCCGTGTTGCATTCATATTTTCTTTTTCCTCTTTTGATTTTGTTTTTGCATACATGTTTTAATTAATGCATGGTGTGTTTTTAAACAAAAAAAAATCAAAAAAAGGAAGAGCTTTGTTTCGTGCCTTTAGTATATTGTAGTACTTGCTTGCAATACTTGTTAGAGAATATAATTAGTAATCTAGCTTGTCTGCATTTTTGGTTTATACATGAGCTTTTGATATTGCTTTTAAGGGAAATGATGCATGACACTTAAATTCTATACTTGAATTAAGTAAATATGCAATATTGATGCTAGCATATGGGTTGTTTTTTAAATGCTTATATATATGCTTTATTGATTTGTTATTCCTCAATAGCTTTTTAAATTGCTCAAGAGAATAAAAAATATCTGTGAGAGAAAAAAATGAATACCGAATCCTTGGACAGTCTTGACGACAAGAACGTATTCGATGTGAGCAAAAATAATGGGTGCCGAATCCTTGAAAATAGTCTTGACGACAAGGACGTACCCGGAATAATTGAGAGAAAAAAATTGAGCAAAAAGGCTCAAGTAAAAAGGTTAAAAATTCTCTTGGTAATTTTGTGCTAGAGCTAATTTGAGAAAGAGTGATAAATACAATGGGTATATATGTACAGTATTTATTTTTCAATCGATGTGCTTGTACCGATGTTGCATTATAACTCTTTGAAATTATGAATTCTTAATGTTGACTTCTTAATTGTCATATCTCAGGTTTATGGTTTTACTCTAGTGCATGCTTGTTAGTTAGCTAGTCACTTTTTCTATCTTGTTATTGCAATACAAGTTCTTGAGTTGCTATTAGTACATTGCAAAGCTCTCCGAGAAAAAATGAAAATAAAAAACCTTCATTGATGAATTCATTGTCAAAAGGGGGAGAACAAGGTAACAAAAAAATTTTTTGTGCATAATTATCATACTCAAAGGATTTTCTTTCTTTTCAAAAGTGAGAGATTTTTCCTTAAATTTTTTTTTTGCATTGAATGTTTTCTGGAGTTACTTCACAAAAACAACAAAACAAATTTTGAAGTGTTTGCCAATGTGTTCATCAAGGGAGAGATTGTAAGATCATATGCATGATTAATATTTTATGGTGAACAATTGGCTTGCGATTTGGTTTATAAATTGAATTTTTTTGGAAACAATTAAGGTGTTGGTGCGAGTGTGTGTGATTAATGTGGGTCAAGTTACGATATCTGTGCTCGAAAACGGTTGGTTTATTTCTGTGTGTGCAGGTGACTTGGAGGTCAGTATCGGTCAACGACGGCGGGATCATGACTAAGCTTAGAGAGAAGCTGTGGTCCAGATGATCGAGGATGTCGGGTGACGATATTAGATACAAGGTGACACACGGTGAAAGAACTCGTGTGGGATGAAATCGTAACATGCTTCACATGTTGTATGTATAAGCGCTGGAAAAATCTCGAAGTAAATCGGATCAAAATTGGACGGAAAAGAAAAGGAAATTCGCTACATTAATCAGGCCGGATTACTGTAGCGGACGGTACTGTAGCAACCGGATCGGACTACTGTGGCGGACCCGGATTATTGTAGCGCGGCGGGTACTGTAGCAGTCGGACTACTGTAGCACGTTTAGACTTTTACGGCTGTGTCTGATTTTGGCATGTTGGATTTGATTAGGAAAACTAAGAGATGAGTCCCTTTAGTATAAGGAGTCCTACTCCTGTTTGGTGATGGACTTTTTGATATAAATAGATGCCGAGGGGTATGCCCCTGGTGTGCTTTTTGTGAGATTTAGTTGTTGATTCTAGATCGACGATTTTGATAAAAGTGCTGTTGGTGCACTTTGTAAATACCAGTTGATGCAATAAAGTCAAGATCATTCAATCTACGTTTTCGGCTTTCATCTATTGGTTATTTTTTGGATTCCGACGATCCAATCGACGTCATAGGAGTGGCGCGATTCGATGATCTGTTCGGCGGCACATGAGCGGCGCGATCAAGCTAGCAAGCCTTCGTCAATTTCTTCGACAGAGGTAATCCTTTATCCCGCGAAAGATTTTTAGGTTTTGTTTTTTCCTACCATTCACCTCCCTCTGGTAGGTTTGTTTGATCTTGTTCGATACTACAGATCATGGCGAAGCGGTGGTGTTACTGTTGTTTCACAAGACATACATGAAACGCCACAAGTTATACTATAGTAGTAACAGCACTACCGATGGCTGTTTCTTTCCAGAAATGAAACCATATATCGATCGATCGATATGATGGATTATATTATTATTGTAGCTATAGTACTACATATATAGATATATATATATATAGTCCCAAGTTTGAGCTTTTACTGCTTGTCTGCCCGGGATAATCGGCATGCTGTCGATCTAGAGCATTCTGCAGATATATAGATAGATCAACATTCATGTTGTTCTGGCGACCCGGCTGGCTAGCTAGTACATTCATGTAATGCCAGATCCTTTAATTAATTCATTCAACTATATTTAAATTTCACTGTCATACTGTATTACACACTCAACATTATAACTAATTAAATTGATCAATTAGCCACTTTCCTACATACTGATATATGTAGTTTGATCGCAGCATTGATGTAGGCCGCGCTCAGCTGCCGATATGTTATCCAGCGTGAAAAGCATAGTAATAGATTAATACATAATTAATTAATTATAAAAATTATAAAAATTGATATGATTTTTAAAAACAATTAAATGTACATGCAAGCACCACGCAGTACATCACATTATTTTTTAAGGTACCATTTTATAGGGATAATATAGATCATTTAATGTGGAAAAATCCTTCTAAAATAGAGAGGAAAAAACCACAGGAGATATCCACTAATAACGGTATGTGATTGCATGCACAAGGATGGTCTATATAAGGACTAGCACTAGGATTAGGACTAATATTAGTATTGGACTAGGCCTAGTATATTTGAGACATAATCTAACACACTTAATGATAAGTTGTCCGTTACTTTGGATTCAGACCTAATTTATTATACTACACCGGTAGTATATGTAGTAAAAATTTTATAGGGATAAAATTAGAACTAAAATATATAACCTTATGATAAATTTATGTGTAATATATCATGCATATTAAAAAAAATAAATTGATAAATATATCTTACTAAATATACCTTTGGTCTTACCCTCACCCAAAGCCTTGGACCTATTTAGTCCATGCGCCGTTGCGGTCTTTGGGTCATCGTTAGCACTCAGAGTCAGAGAGGTCCTTGTGGTCGTGGGGAAGGGACTGATCGAGGGGACTAAAATCTCTGAAAAAACTAATGTGACTGAAATCAAGCAATCCCCTCATTTGAGTACTGTTCTAGACCTAGAGTAGAGAATGAATGATACTATATACTCAGAACAAACAACTTAAGCCATGGATGGTCGGGACCATATATATATAGGGACCTACTGGCATATATATGCGTGAGATCGATCGATCAGATCGAGATTCAGCAGACGGACCACTGATGATATATGCATGGGCTGCTGCTCTTCTCTTTGTGGCTTTTTTTATACAGTGCAGTGCAGTTCAGTAGCAGTACTGTCACTCCGATCCATTTTAGCAAGTCACGTGAAAGGCTCAAATCAAAGGCCAAAGTGATTTCAGCCGGTTGCATGCTCATTCATCCAAATCGATGAGCGAATAGGCCGGCATATTTGCATCGTCCGCTTGCTAGTCTGGTACTCACAGACTCACAGTTTCGGATGCGCTCGTCCATCCTATATGCACGGTGTCATTCATATGCATCATTTAGACGGTATCTTCGTTCCAAAATAAATTTATTTTTAGGTTTTTATTTAATATTTAACTCTTCATTTTATTTAGAAAAATTCATGATATATATTTTTATTATTAGATGATAAAACATGAATATTATTTTACACGTGACTGTTTTTTTATAATTTTTTTAAATAAGATGGATGGTTAATCGTTGGACATAAAAAAATAAATTTTTTTTATGGACGGAAGGAGTACAACGCACGTATTCTTCCTCCTATAATAAATGTAGCATTGTAGTAGAAATTTGCACCCCATCTTTTTGTTTTTTTCTTATGCTTATAAGTCAAAATTTAAATTTTTAACTTTAGATTTAAATTTTTTTTGACCGAATATTCTCTAGCCTTGGTCTTTAGATAGTTAAGAATACAAATATAAAAATTTTATTTATAATTTATTTTTTTCGTTTACAAGATATGTAGTTTGTCTTTTTCTATAAAACTATAAAAATAGTACCACTACTAGGTACGTCTCTCCATTTGTTACATACATGCACTGTGGTTGATCTAGTTGCATGTTTAATTTGCAGGTATCGAAACAAGAGAAATAAATTACCAGCTTTGTTTTAAAATATAAATATTTCTAGATTATTCAGTATAAAAGAAAATTGACAAGAATAGGGTTTTTAGTAATGAGGAATGAATAAGGATTAGAAGGTAGTTGAAGGATAAAAAAAAATCTTGACTAAGAAATGATCGTCGGGACAAAGTCAAACAATACTATGGATAATATGCTTAGGACAAGCTAAGATTCTAAATGTTTAGATTTTAGAACAGAGTAGCTGCTACTATTGGATAAGGCAATTGAAGCAATTGATTAATAATGCAACAGGAAATGAAGGTCCATGCATATGCCTACCCTGTTGGTGCATGCTAGTAGTACGTCCTCTCCCTGGTCGATCAAAATTATAGTATTGATTACTACTGTATCATGTATCTGCACATCTGGATGTCAGTTGATAGTATATGCATATGCGTCCATTCGGATCTGCATATTACATTGTTTGTCGTGCATACATAATAGTACCAAAGATGCATGGGTGTATATACTCGTGATCATGTCGTTTGTTTCGTAGTAAGTAGCTCGATTGCTTGCTCTGCTATGATCGCACATGTACCCAAGTTAATTATCCACCCTTCATTTCCTATCCACAATTAATTCCACACATTCACCTTATCACCTATCACCTGGCTAAATCCAAGTTAATTATCAGCTCTCTAGTTTCTGGTCCCCATTAACTATAGCTACTACTCTCTTGTATTTTTAAGCTTTTGTATTAATTATTTTCATTGTTATGTGCTATCTTCTAGTGTTTATCCTTTGTTTGTCATGTTAAAAGGTAGAGCCTAGGATTGCAATGACATTAATTTATTTTATAAGTATATGTACAATATCAGAGTCATATATGATTTCTTCATTAATATAATAAAATATATTTTTATTACTCTTCTTTCATTTTTATCTATCTCATGCATCAAAATTTTATTAAAAAAATGCTAAGAAAGTCGACTTTAAACCGCTGCCATGTATAACAACTACTTTTTTCTTTCCTCTCTTCTCTTTACTCTATGTCATCGTATTTGCTCATGTGGCTTGGCTAATAATCATATTTATACGTGTCCTTAGAGGTTGGTTTTTACATCTATCAATAACTAAAGAAGGCATAACATTAAAAACGGATATCTTTCCTAGTTACGTTACAGTGAAGTATATGATTTGTGCATACACAAATTTGGTAGGTAATGAGTATAATATGCTGTTAATTTTCTGTCAGTGCAAAATAATGGAATTGTTTCACATGGTATGATTGATTCTAGGGACAAGATGGTATTTCTAAAAGACTTAACGGAGGACTTCGAGGGGGGAAAACGTATGTACGATGATATAATTTTGTAGAACTTGAGTTTGCCGATGGCAATTTATAGAATCATCGCTTGTCGATGGCACACGGTAGAATTTCTCTTTCATAAAAGCTTTCTATTGCTTCACATAGCTATATGATTAAAATTAAGTATAGTAAGATCGATGTTGAAAACTATATCTGATGATGTAATTGACAAGCAAAAGAATAGATTTTTCATGTGACAGCATAGGGTTCCTGTGATCCCCATGAGTTACTGCTATGGGTGGACAGAAAGCTCGTGGCTCGTTAGCTCGCTCGACTCGTGACAAACTCGGCTTAGCTTGTTTTATTTTTCTAACGAGCCGAGTTAGCATTTTAGCTCGTTAGAGATAACGAGCCAGCTTGAGCTGGCTCGTGATCTGCTCGCGAGCCTAATGAGCTAGACCAAAGACACACGATTCATCGGTGTTCATTGATTCCACCCCAAATGCATGTGTTCAGCACTTCATAGGTTCACCATGTGATATGTTGGTTTAAACTTTAATATTTAGATATAATTTTATATGATTTTCATGTTTGAACTAAAAATTTGCTTGTATAATCTATTGAAAAATTGTTTAAATTTACTTTTTATGCATGGTTCACGAGCCTAACGAGTCAGCTTGAGCTTTATAACGAGCCGAGCCGAGCTGAGTTTTTAGCTCGTTACAATAACGAACCGAACCGAACCGAGACAACTCGTTATCTTAACAAGCTAGACCGAGCCGAGCTGACTCGTTATCCGTCCCTAGTTACTACTACGTCCCTAGTTACTACTAGGACACAGTGTACGTCCTCTCATTGGGTTTTGTTTCCGAAGCCTTTTAGCTTAAGTCAAACGTTCACCTTAAAGGTTACTACGTACTGACTCTTTTCCTTTTCTTTTACAAAAAGGCTACTAACTCTCAAGACGATGAATTATCCGTGATGCCATCAAAGTACAGTGACCTAGCTATTAAGAAATAAATCAATTTGTCTTTCACACAACCTATTAAAGACTAGCCAAAATTTTCCCCGGAACCTTCCAGTATTTGTGATGAGTCAACAACTCATTTCAATGGTTATCCCAAGAAGGCCAGGCTAATAAGTAGAGAATAAAATTACTTGTAAGATGACGTAAATGCTATATACACCTTTGTCATTTGCATCTTATCTATGGTCTTTATTTTCGAAGGAAAAAACTTATATATTGTCTTACTAGTGGTTTTTTACAGCGTTATGTATATGAGGGGTTGTCAAACAATTTATGCGTCAATATTTTGATAACCTTACTTGTGTAGTATACTCCATATGTTTTAAAATATCCATCTGTTTTAAAATATAATTATTTCTGACATTTAATCTTGTATTAAAATATAAATATTTTTTAGCACTGTTCGCAATACCACTTGTCACAACAATTATTTCTCATTCAAAATTTTCACCAATTTATCCTCATGTAATCATGTACTCTCCCACAATTCCTTATTTATTAATAGGTCACGTGATCATTTTTCTTGATCTTAATCTCTGCTAAATAATATAGAAATACTTAATTTTAGAAAAAGATAAAAATGGTTTTTTTCATAATTTTTTTCTGTTTTTCTCTCTAGATATAGATGGCTAGAAAGTTAGGTGGTCATCTTTTGGCATTTTTACGAAAAAGACCATCAATATATTTGCATATTCTTACCGATCTAAAAGTAAAAGTAAAGACTGTAAAATAAAATACAATAAAAAATTCCTAAAATCAACTTTAAATTTTAAATTTAAGGTTAAAAATTTAAATTATAAGTATAATCTGGAGAAAAAGATAGCATGTTGATCACTGCACTTTCCAAGCTGGAGTGATGACTACTGCATGCTACAACTGTTAGAGTCATGGTTGACCTACTTTGCTATTATCCCATGAATGTATATACTGCTATTACTTCAATTAGCACTAGTACTTAGGAGTATTATTATACTATTAGTACTAATTAAACAACAAGCAGCAGGCACACGTTACGTCTCCTACATCACCTCATAAAAAGAAAAGGCCAGCTGAATGAAGAATGAAGAGAGCATTCATGCATCTGTCATCGGTGTGTGCTGTATGCATTGTTGGTAGTCTTGTGGTACAGTTGATGGTCTAACCTATTAACTCAGCTATAGTGTACTCACTGCCTCCCAAAATACTTGTTCCTTTAGTATTTAAATTTTCTAAAAAAGAGAGAGTACTTCCCTCCTAAAATATAAGTATTTATACGATTTAAGTTTTTATACCGCAATATAAATATTTATGTATTGATTTCATATTTTCAACCATTTTAATGATTCTAGAGACAATTAGATGGTTAGCAAGAAAATCTAATTAATTTAAATTTTAAATATTAACCACTCAAGTGACTAAGAATATTTTGACATCCCCTTGGATCAAGTACTTCGTGATAACTATAAAACTACGTAGAGAGAGGAGAAAATAAAAAATAAAGAGTATTGGCTCTCGTACAAAAGTGAGCTTTACTCATGCTCCGATTTAGATACATTAAATACACATGTAAGAGAAATACACTTGAGAAAAATTGTAGAGTCTATATATACATGTTAGGTCTTATATAAGCTTATAGCGAGTAGCTGACTCTACTATTAAACTTATTTTTAATCTATGTTAAACATCCTCTAAATAATTATATTTTGGAACGGATGCAGTAACTATTCCATCAATCATCTTCAATACAATTTTTGTCTGTACTATCCTCAAATACCATCCAACTTTTAACCACACATTATTTAATGAGAGGCACTATAGATATTTTTTAAAAAAACTTAATCTATATAAAACAACCTAGAATAAGTATTTTGGAAGCGAGACAGTCCTAACCAATTAATTAACGGAGGGAGCACTGTTAAAGGCTGCAACTTTCTTAAATAAAAAGGCTGGAGTACCATCAAAGTATTTTGAAAGCCTGAGCTGAACAGAGAGAGCACTATTACTCCGGCCTGCTTGTTTATAGTGCATTTGTAGTTGACGCAGACTGTACAATCACGAGCAGTACGTATTGTTCAATGAATGAACATACAGTATGTAGGCAGAGTATTGATGTACTGGCAGTACTGTATAATATGTGTACTTTCTTGGTGCATTTGTGGATGAATATGATGACTGAACGATGAGCAGAGACAGTGGTATGTGTGCGAATCGTGAAGATATTCATTGTTCGGCCATGGCCATGTGGATCAGGTGGACCGGCAGCTGAAGCTAGCTAGAATTATCATGAACAAGATTACAAAGGAATTGAGCAGAAGTGTGCAGAATACAAAATTCAGCCGGCCGAGGGACGCGTGAGCGTGACCTGAGTTTTTACAGGCTCTGCTACAGCTTGCTTGTCTCATATATACAGGTAGCCAATGATCCATCCAAGTGATCAGTAGCTGATTTAATTGGCTCGATCGACGCAACAGTGCCAGTGTTGTGCAGCAGCAGCTATATTCATATCCAGACGAATAGTGCAGCAAAAGGGGCATCCGAGCGTATCCTACCGTTGTCATCGATCGACACGGGAGCACTGTAAACTCTAAGCTCTAAAAAGACGTTAACTAATGGAGGAAGAGCACAGCTGCATTTTCTGCAGCTCTGCATGGTTCATATGGCTGGGGCTTCATCAACACATGCCTAGTAAGTACTACACATTGGTAAGAGCTCGCTCATTGGAGTTGGGTGTGTTGGATGGATGCGAAGAGCGAGACGGCACGAGGCACGCAGCACAGCAGGTGAGGAGGCTGCAAAATGAGAAGGAACAAGAGCAAGCGACGAAGGAAAAGGAGAGGCTTTCCAGCACCCCGGAAACAGGATCGAGGCACATCGACGTTGGTGATGGACGAGTGAAGACAGCGCCGGAAAGCCAGCCGGGGTCCAATGCACAAAGCACCCCCTCTACCTACTGCCATTTCCCTTGCATATCTATCTCTTGATATGCGTTCCCTCCCCTCTCATGCCATTCCCATCCCATAACACTAGACGTAGTTTTCATAAACTTCACATCATCAAGAAACTAGTACTAGATACTACTCTTCCAATGCAAACACTACTATTCCATACTTCAATTTAATGCTACTTATCTTATACTTGAATGTTGTGTAGAAACCATGTCTCATGCAAGACATGGTTTCATTCTCTTCCCACATTTATTCACTTTTCACATCATCTTTTATCCTAGATGGTAACTTATTTAATATTATGAACACCATCCTAGTCATTGGGTTGGGCCCTGCCTCCTGAGTGAAACCAACAATTGACCAGAGTATTATCGTTCTATTCTCCTTTATTCCGGTTAGAAGTTACTAGGCATTTAACTTCTTATAATAAAAAAAATATAGCATTCAATTTGTTAACCATATATTAACTGAAACACACTAGATAAAGATGAAGATAAAGACATACATGACATTTATTATGACATTCAGTCGGAGGATAATTCTTAGACCTCTGATTCATAGTCGCTCCTCCTCAATCAACAAAATACCTTGTTACCACGGATCTACGGCCTTGTCGTTATCCATTCTTCCGTGTGTCAATGGTACGCTATCGTTACCATAGTTACATTGTCATGGACCCCCTCTCTATTTAATGGGATGTCAGGTTGCAAAGTTCAACACTAATTATACTCCTATCATCTAATACAACTCTAAGTCCAACTGTAACATATTATGACTAGTTTATTCAACAAAAACAACTTAGGAGGTGGGTTGGAGGATGTCTCTAAAAACAATTACAATAATTGGCGATAAAAGCGTCAACTAGAATTTTTTTTTATCATATAAAGGAGTGGGTGAAAGAGAGAGTTGCTTGGCTACACACATAACCAAAGGAAAATATTGTGGGGCCCACCTAGCCCTTTGTCACACGTAGAGACATTGTCACCGCTCATAAGACGCTATCGCTACGATGCACCGAGATATTTCATAGGTGTTGTGTAGGAAAACTGTGTACTGGTGGCAGGGCGGTTACAGCAAGGTTTATGCAAAAACCGTGAAAATTGTGATGAATTCAAATCTAGTGGTAAGTGTGGTTCGGACAAGAAAACCACACGGTTTTGGCAGAAAACCACATGGTTTGTGCAGAAAACTGTGAGCAGTTCATTCCGCGGATAAAAATAGAAAAAACTGAAAAATATTATAAAATCAAAAAATAATAGGAAATAAATAATATGATATATTTGGAACATTAGGATATAGTATTTATAAAACAGAGAAGTTTAGCATGACATATATTAAAAATGGATATTCGAACTATTATGTACGTCAATTCACAATTGACAATTAATATAGAACATGATTAGAAGTTATAATACATGTCTATACCAATACAATAATAACTAGCACAAATTTTATAGTTGTGCCTTCCTGGGTCACGTGGAAAAATGCTATTTTTCTTTTTTATTTTTCCAAGGATAACAATATGTTGAACCTTAATCTCTGTTAAAAACTCAAATATTTCATAGCTTTCTTTCACCAAACGACTCTATAAATCGATTCATACCACTGATATTTTTTCTTTACGATTTTTTTACAAGTTTTTAAATTTAAACAAAATTTAGCAACTCAAACTGCATCCTTCCGTTGTCATGGTCCAGCAGTGCACGCAGTAACCGCGTGAACCCTAGATACAAGGTGCAGAGATTGAAGAGAGAGATCGATACTAGCAGGTATAGGTATAGCCATTGTCTTGGTTTTACTGACCAAATGAAATGAATTCTCTCACTGGGAGGGACAGATGGAGATGGCCATCTTTCCGTCCTCAACAAGGTACGTATCGAATGATCCGTGCATACATCCATCCATCATCGATCGATCAATGCTCAAAAGACTCGTTGACAACAACGTTTCTATATATCCAGCCCCTTTTATTCGCCCAAGATACTCCTATGTCCTAGCGTGACAAACTAAGGTGGTGTTTAGTTGTCAAAATTTTTTTTGCCAAAAATATCACATCGAACGTTTGACCGGATGTCAGAAGGGGTTTGGGTTTTCGGACACGAATGAAAAACCGAATTTCACGGCTAGTCTAGAAACCGCAGGACGAATCTTTTGAGCCTAATTAATCCATCATTAGCACATGTTGGTTACTGTATCACTTATGGCTAATCATGGACTAATTAGGCTAAAAAGATTCGTCTAAAGATTTCTTCCATAACTGTGCAATTAGTTTTTTTGGTTCATCTATGTTTAATGCTTTATTTAGGAGTGTTTAGATTGAGAAAATTTTTGGGAGAAATATCACATCGAATGTTTGACCGGATGTCGAAAGGGATTTTCGGACACGAATGAAAAAACGAATTTCACGGCTAGCCTAGAAACCGCGAGACGAATCTTTTGAGTCTAATTAATTTGTCATTAGCACATGTTGGTTACTGTAGCACTTATGGCTAATCATGGATTAATTAGGCTCAAAAGATTCGTCTCAAGATTTTTTCCATAACTGTGCAATTAGTTTTTTGGTTCATCTATGTTTAATGCTTTATTTAGATGTTCAACAATTCGATGTGATGTTTTTGGAAAAAAATTTTGGAAACTAAACAAGGCCTTAGGTGTCCAAAAATAATTCGATATAATGTTTTTGGAGAAAAAAATCTAGGAACTAAACAAGACCTAACTTATTAACCCAATCTAAAGTTTCCTGCCAGTCAACAGCCTAGCTAGCGCAATAAACATGGACACAACTTTGTGCGTGTTTAGGTGGTGAAATGAAAATTTCTGTGTGTTATATCAGACGTTTGACCAAAGAAGTTTTTGAACAAGAATGAAAAAACGAATTTCACGGCTGGCATGGAAACCGCGAGACGAATCTTTTAAGCCTAATTAATCGTCATTAACGTATGTAGGTTACTGTAGCACTTATAGTTAATCATGTACTAATTAGGCTCAAAAGATTCGTCTCACGATTTCTCATATAACTGTGTAATTAGTTTTTCGTTTTATCTGTGTTTAATATTCTATTTAGGTGTTCAAAGATTTGATATGATGTTTTTGGGTGAAAATTTTTGGCAACTAAATGGGGTCTTAGGATATGTTTGATTGGCGGTGAGGTGGGAAAAGATATGACAATTTATTTTGTCACGATATGGTGATTTAATTTTATGTTTGTTGAATGGAATAATTTAATTTTTTATTTGTTTGGATGGGATGAGTATATTGAATTACTAATAAATAATAATATAAATTAATCGTAATAGATTTTATTATAATTAATATGAATTAACGACAAAATATATCTATGATCACTAATTAACACTAATCTAAACTCGATAATTACTAATTAATGATAAAATATGTTAATTATCACTAGACAATCACTAATGATCATGATTAGTGAAGGTCGATGAACTCGTCTATCTAATTTGTCCAAATACGCTCATCTAACATCTTTATGATATTTGCCCTCTCCCATCAAGAGATATCCAGCCAACCAAATACATTTTTATTTAATTAATTACACAGTATCCTAGATATTTCATCGGGAATGTCCTTATTAGTATTTTTGGATATCATCCCTGGATGGCAGTAGGTTTGTGTGAGATAGGGTGTACCTTTCTTCTTTCTTGCCAACCAGTACCTCTGTAACCCTTTGCCCGAGTGTAGCCATCACCGTTCTCTCATGCCAAATCTTAATGTGTTACTTTAATTAGTTATTATATTTCTAATATTTGATTGGTATTACAGCACGATATTTGTTTAAGAACAGATATAAGTACGTCATTACTCCTCAGCTCCGTTTCTTGTTCCCTTCTCCGTATTTTAATATTCGAGTTTTTAACATCGTTTGATCGATCGATTGTGACAGCAGCCTCAAAGCTCTCTAGTGAGGGCGATGCTTAAGTAACTAATCCTCTCTTTCGACGCATACTCTTCACGAACTGCGTATGCTTCTGATCATATATGTCACGCATAGAGAGAGCTAGCTTACAAGTGCGATCTAAATTAGAAGAGCTAACAGAGTCGCAGAACTAGTGTCAAATTGGGAAAAAAAATGTACCGGCTGGTAGCTGTTGGCTAGGGTGATAAAGCTTAACTACTCCATTAACGATCTTAGGGGCAACATGACGCTTGCGACTTGTGAGTGCATCACGTGAAAATCCATGATAAAATATTGATTTAAATTATGGATTAATTAGGCTTAAAAAATTCATTTCACGGATTAGCTCTCACTTATGAAATTATTTTTTTTATTAATTTATGTTTAATACTTCAACTTAACATCCAAACATCCGATATAACATGAGGCTAAAAAGTTTAGCCCCATCTAAACAACTAGACCAGCTGAATTATGTGAACTTCACATGAGCTATAACTGAACTGCTTACGTGCTAGTAGCAGGATTTTCGAAACTGAAACCACATTGAGCCGTTACTGCCACGTTTAAACCATAGAAAACATGACACATTCACGTTTAAACAATTTGAATTCAAACTCCACAGTTTCTGTGGATTTTTAACAAAACCACGCGATTTCTAACGATTATTGTGCGACTTTGGTACAAAGCCGTGGATAGCTGAGGACAACTGCATATAAATAAAACAAAATCTAAAAATATTCTAAAACAATATGAAAAAAATAGAAAATAGTATGGTACATTTGGTAAAATAAAAACCAAATAGGGTTAACCGGGGCCTCACGTGAATTGGAAAATTGAGGAATATATAGGGATCCATAGAAATTTTTCTCGGAGCTTTGAGTGGATGATTATTTTTATATTTTCTTTCTCCAACTTGCAGGAAAAAAATCATTTAATTTTTCTATACTTGTGGAAATTAATCCGTACAATCTAAATCCTTCAATTTTTCTCCTAACCGAATATGCACCAATACTTTACTTCAATGAGTCAAACAAAATATTTTATATATGATTTCCTAAAAGATCATTTGATTCTTCTTATATGTAATATACACTTGTACGATACTATTAACAGCCATTATTACATGTCAAGTTTGAACATCACTACTACGGTGACAGACACTGGTACGAGTAATCTACACGGGAAAGGTAAAAGAAAAAAAAAAGAAAAAAAGACACACGGAGTCCAACAAGGGCAATGGCGATGCTCCTCACTTCCACCATAAATTACCCTCGACCTCTCCTCTTGGTCGCCTCCGCTCGGCCTCTTCCTCTTTACTCCTTCCTTCCTACTCCTCGCTCGCTCGCGCCCTCGCCTGCGCCGCGCCAAAACGCATAAAATTCCATCACAACCATTCGCCTTGTTCCCTCCCTCCCTCCCTCACCTCTCCCGCGCCCTCGCCATGCCCGCGGCCGCTTCCTCTTGGCGTTTCTAGATGGGCTCCTCCTCCCTCCTCCTCTTCCCCTCCTCCTCCTCCGCCTCTTATTCCTCCTCCTCCTCACATGCCATCACCTCCTCTTCCTTACTGCCTCCTCTCCCCTCATCCGACCACCACCACCACCTCCGCTACCTCCACCACCTAGAGGACCAACACCACGCCGCCGCCATGGTCCGCAAGCGCCCCGCCTCCGACATGGACCTGCCGCCGCCGCGCCGCCACGTCACGGGTGATTTATCTGATGTCACGGCGGCCGCCGCGGCCGGGGCGCCGCCGATGTCGTCTGCCAGCGCGCAGCTCCCCGCGCTGCCCACGCAGCTCCCGGCGTTCCACCAGACCGACATGGACCTCGCCGCGCCGCCGCAGCACGCGCCGGAGGGAGGCGCGCCCAGCACGGCCTGGGTGGATGGCATCATCCGCGACATCATCGCCAGCAGCGGCGCCGCGGTCTCCATCGCGCAGCTCATCCACAACGTCCGCGAGATCATCCGACCCTGTAACCCCGATCTTGCTTCCATCCTCGAGCTCCGCCTCCGCTCCCTCCTCGCCTCCGACCCCGCGCCGCCGCCGCCTCCTCCCCACCAGCCTGCTCTCCTCACCGATGCCACGGCGCCCCCCGCCCCCGCATCGGTCGCGGCGCTTCCTCCCCCTCCACCGCCGCATGACAAGCGCCGCCGCGAGCCTCAGTGTCAGGAGCAGGAACCGAATCCGCCGCAGTCGCCGAAGCCCCCCTCCGCGGAGGAAACCGCCGCGGCTGCCGCCGCCGCCGCAGCGGCGGCTGCTGCGGCCGCCAAGGAGAGGAAAGAGGAGCAGCGGCGGAAGCAGCGCGACGAGGAGGGCCTGCACCTGCTCACGCTGCTGCTGCAGTGCGCGGAGTCGGTGAACGCGGACAACCTCGACGAGGCGCACCGCGCGCTGCTGGAGATCGCCGAGCTCGCCACGCCGTTCGGCACCTCGACGCAGCGCGTCGCCGCCTACTTCGCGGAGGCCATGTCGGCGCGCCTCGTCAGCTCGTGCCTGGGGCTGTACGCGCCGCTGCCCAACCCGTCGCCGGCCGCCGCGCGCCTCCACGGGCGCGTGGCGGCGGCGTTCCAGGTGTTCAACGGAATCAGCCCGTTCGTGAAGTTCTCACACTTCACGGCAAACCAGGCGATCCAGGAGGCGTTCGAGCGGGAAGAGCGGGTCCACATCATCGACCTGGACATCATGCAGGGGCTCCAGTGGCCGGGGCTGTTCCACATCCTGGCGTCGCGCCCCGGCGGGCCGCCCAGGGTGAAGCTCACCGGGCTGGGTGCGTCCATGGAAGCGCTGGAGGCGACGGGGAAGCGGCTGTCGGACTTCGCCGACACGCTGGGGTTGCCCTTCGAGTTCTGCCCGGTGGCTGACAAGGCCGGGAATCTCGACCCGGAGAAGCTGGGCGTCACGCGGCGCGAGGCCGTCGCCGTTCACTGGCTGCGCCACTCGCTCTACGATGTCACCGGCTCCGACTCCAACACGCTTTGGCTCATCCAGAGGTACAGTACTGCTCCATGCTTTTTCTCCTTTCTTCCCTTTGTCAACTCGGACCCCGGAATCATGGCTACTTTCCAGCCTACGCCTCATTGACATTGCGACCTACGCATCAAACACATCAATGGCTACTAACCCTAGTTCACAATAGGATTAAGGAGCAGTAAAAAAAATTGCATTTTTGGAGCCCTAAAAGCATGTCATTATGGCCAACTTTTTAGGCTTAGAAAGGTTGCACCTTTCTATTGCTTCTGCGGTATCAAGCTTCTCCATGGTCTTTGGTGATCCGAGAAGTGGGAAAGATATCACCTCCATTTGGTTTGTGGATCACTATGAACGATCTAAAAAGTTCTTATCATCATGACCAACTTTTCATGCCAAAAGGTCTCAGCTTTCTTGTTCTAAGTGTCAAATACTGATTATTAAACTCAAATGACTGTCATCTTCTATGGAGTAGTACTAATCAGTTCATACTAGATCACATAGTTATGCTGAACTTTTCTAGTGGACTGAAATATATGTGTCCCACTGTACTTGTCAAGCCATGAAGGCAACCAATTTAGGTGTCGTTCAGAACTTATTGTTATAATTTATAGTTCTAAATGTTGCTGGTTGAGTCATTCTTGTCGAACAGAATCATAATAAATTGATGTACTGACCTTGACTCTGGACCACAAATCAGGTTGGCACCAAAGGTTGTAACAATGGTGGAGCAGGATCTGAGCCACTCAGGCTCATTCCTGGCGCGTTTTGTGGAGGCCATCCACTACTATTCGGCATTGTTCGACTCACTGGATGCGAGTTACAGCGAAGACAGCCCGGAGCGGCATGTTGTGGAGCAACAACTCTTGTCGCGGGAGATCCGCAATGTGCTAGCCGTGGGCGGCCCAGCACGCACCGGAGATGTTAAATTTGGGAGCTGGCGTGAGAAGCTTGCACAGTCAGGCTTCCACGTCTCATCGCTTGCTGGCAGCGCTGCTGCCCAGGCCGCGCTGCTTCTAGGGATGTTCCCCTCTGATGGATACACGCTCATTGAGGAGAATGGCGCTCTGAAGCTTGGATGGAAGGATCTGTGCCTTCTCACAGCATCTGCTTGGCGCCCAATTCAAACTACTGGCCGTTAGGATCAAGGGAAATTTATAGAGCTAAATTATCACTTCATCTTACTTATTAGATGCAATTGCCTAGTTCTTTTGCTTCTTTAGATGCTGAATTTGGTCAATTCTGAGAAAAAGAAAAAAAAATGAAAACATTCTGATCACTAATTGCCAGATCTCCACAGTGGTAGTTACTACTTACTAATGTTCAGCTCAGCTTAGTTTTTATTCAGTTCATCATCCACTTAACCATTCTGGCAAATTTAGTTTATTGTGCCATTTTATTGTGCTTCTTAGCCCTTACTGACGTTAGAGATGGAAGATATCATATGGCTGGTGATCAGAAAATCTAATATCTGGTGGTTAGCGAGTTTAATTAGATTCTTGATTGTCTTGCCTTGCCAATGATTACTGAGTAGTATTGTAATTGTTCATCTAGTATGAGAAGTCTAGTGTACATTTAAGATAGTGCTCCAGATTTTCCCCAGAAAATGAGTGGAGGTTTCTGCTGAATACCTAATGATGGTAGCACAGGTGTTGTGTACTTCCAAATCATGATGTTGGTGGCTTTAGTTGCTGTTTATATTTTGCTGATTTCTTTCTTGTTTTTTATTTGAAATGACTGATCTTTTCACTGCTGATTTGGTATATCACTGTTCTTACACTTCTCTGTTAGTGGCTATTATCTTATGGAATTCACTTATTCCTGTATTCATTGGATATACATGGTTTACTTTAACATCCTTTTCACCTTTCCGGCCATGGTAGTGATTAGCTTGTTAAAGTCTTTGCTTACTGGACACTTCCGGCAATTATAACCTTTTGAATAATCAGCTTGGTTCCACGTTTCTTTATCAACCAATGTCACCTTCCACGATTGAGATTCTGGGGATTTTGTTACTTGACCATCCCCATCAAGAAATCCCACTCCACTAGTTTTGCAATTTTTTTTTTGGTTCCTGGCTAACCTAAGCCAAACGGGCTTCTTGGGCATTGTTTACCAGGACGTCGTTGTCTCGCATACTCTTGGGCATTATAGTATATCAGCATGAATGTTTTGGTTGAGATTTTATTTGCCTTTAGTTGGTTTGGTAACATTCTGAAGTAGTTTAACACCCCCCCCCCCCCCAACACAACATCCCCCACCTCTGTATGCTGGCTTTGTCTATCATTTGCTGCATCTTATTGGCCTACCAACTTTATGCAAAATACTAAGTGTCTGGATGAGTGTTATTAATTTTCTGGCAGATGACTGCACATTGTTTGCTTTGCTAAAGAGTGTCAGTTTTTGGCATAGCCCTTCCAACCAACTATATATTGCCATACCACTGTTGGAAATAGTAACTGCCTTAGGTTCCTAGTCACATTTCCAAAGTGGGCTATTATATGCCAATGTGGTAATCTTGAAGCGAATCATCACTTCGAATCAAGAGTTGGAACTTTGACCCACCTGATGCAATTATCCTCTAATGAAGCAATTGCTTCTTACTTACACAACTTATTATGGAGAGGTTGGGATTGGGGGGCAGAGTGGGGAGAGAAGGCAAGCTATAAATTTGTTTCCCAGTGATGCCTTTAGACCTCTGCCTGCCTTGCCATGATGGGGTGATGCATGGGTTCTTTCTTCTACTGCTACTACTACAAAAGCTTCTCTCTCTCTCTCATATTGTATCTCTCTCTCTCTCCTCCAAGAAAGGGTCCAAGCAAGGGCCCAATCTTTTCTTGTCCCCAGGGCCCAGCATTGTGCCCAAGGAGTAGTCCTTTTCTAGCAGCAGAGGAGGCCGTGCCCTGTTGTCTCTTGTTCTCTTGTGGTAGTGTGGGGGAGCTACTGGCACAGGTCAGCTTGGAAAGACACTGACTTCTCTTGCTCTCTGCATTGCATTGCATTACATTGCAGCCTTGGAGTTGCAGAAAAGGGTTGCCACTCCAGTGGAATGGTTTTGGGAATGATGATGATAGTTGAGAGTGGTTGTTGAACGTCTTCAGTCCATCCCAGGAAAGGCCTCTCTCTCTCTCTCTCTCTCTCTCTCTCTGGTGTTCTTCATCACCTGATGTGATGGTTAACATCCTCTACTCTTTGGTGCTTGTAAAGGGTAATTTGCAAGGACTGTCGCCAGAACTGACTACAGTGATTATTGGTTGAGCATTTCATCAGAAACTAGTAGTACCTGAATCCTGATGATATGGTTTACTTAGCATTAAATTGATGATGATTGCATGATCAGTGGGCCAAGGAACATGCAAGCAGTGCAATGGTCCTGAAATATTCCTCAATCATGGAGGAACAAACCAAATCAAATTGCACACTGTGTGTGAATTGTGATGTGTGTGTGTGAGATAGAGCAAGCTAGCAGCCAAGCAAACATACCTACAGCACGTTGCTCCTGGCTTATTAGATTGTGGACCTGGGTGTGTTGGGAGGACTGCATTGCCTCGATAGTGTCTGCCATAGCCATAGGAGTATGATATGATCATATCAGATGGGGAAAATTGTGGATTGGAACTGTGGGCTTTCTTCTTTCTGTTGTCTGATTGTTTGCTTCTTGGTAGCATTATTAATGGCCGAAAGGATGAGAGCAGAATCCAGAGGAGTGGGTGAATATGCATTCATTTTGGTTTGTAACTGGGCTGAGTACTAACCAGAGGCTGCAGGTGATAGTAAATTGGCCCTGGTAAATTGCAGAATATGAGTTACTGTGTGCAGTGTCTGCCGGTGTAGCAGAAGCAGAAACAGTGCAGTGCACGCCTCTCCCGTGCCAATGGTGTGCTTACATCCCTGCTCTGTCTTGGGTTCAGTTGATGAGTTTTCAACAAGCCGAAGCCTGAAAGGCAAAAATGGGGGCAGAAGCCTGAAAGGGCACCTCCCAGAAAATACTAAAACCAAAGAATTATAAAACTGAGTTAGGCTGTATTGTATTAGAATTTTGGGAATGTATATTTGTCCTGAATATATATATACCTAATTCCAAAATTTAGGTTTAGGGATCAATTTTAGAGCATCTCCAAGAGATATCTAACATTGATCTCTAAAATTGAATTTTGGGAATTGTGTTAGAAAATATATCTCTAAAAAGTTTCTAATACATTCCTAATATTTACACATATCTAAAAGTAGCTCACATGTATCCTAAATTTGGGGTAAAAATATGTGTTCCTAATATACATTATTTATTTTTAGATTTCTATTGGAGAAATGTGTAATTTGTATGTTCAATATTTTTTTAAGATGAACTCAGTACAAGTTTATGAAAAGTAAAATATTAACATTCTCTTCAAGATGCTTAGACACCTACGAGCATTTCATCAGAAACTAGTACCTAAGCCCTAAAATTTGAACATTAAAATTTTAATTTAGAGTTATTTTTGAGGATTCTTTTATCGTAGATTTTTTTTAGTATTTTCTTATAGAATAAAACGTTTTACACATAGATTTTTTTAATCGTTAATAAGTTATTTTGCTTATGTAATTGTGCTTAATTTCAACAAAACAGCACGCCAAAAAGAAACAAGGACAAACACAGACTTACTACAGTTGAGGCCTGAGCTGATGCTGCCTTCCTGTGAGTGTGGCACAGGAAGAAGATGACACACCGGATGGCCATGGCCACATGCCACCGTATCCAATAGAAGAATGACCACCACCATCGCAGCGACGGTGACGGTGCTTCAAAAAAGGGTTCGTTGATCGGCTTAGAGCAACTATAACAGCAGGTAAACCGGCTAAATGCTAAGACGAAGGAGAGATGGGAGGAGATGACAATTGGACTATAAGGTTATAGTCAACTCTGTTATAAGAACTAAAAAAACTTTATGAGAGAGACAAGTAGGTCATGTATTATATAAGTGAGCTGAGAGGAGACTACTAGGATTCTTATAGCCGGTTTGCTGACTATATTAGTAGAAGATAGACGAGTAGAGAGACGGTGGAGGGAGAATTACTCTCTCTAACTGCTGGTTTACGAAGACGCAATCCACAACATTTTGCACAAATCTCGTTGTTTGAGTTCTTATCAATCTGAATGTTGCATAAAATAGACACTTTTGTGTCGCTTTAAATGAGATCGATCCTTTATTTTTTTTTTTTAGAAAATCTCTCAATTTTAGGTTCTAACTTGTTAGCTATCCCGGTACCATTAATATTTATAGAAATCAAAAGAGATTTTGCAAAAAGAAAATAAAAAATTGTACGGTTTGCTGTGGTAACCTGTCCCGGCGGTCGAGACCTAGGTGCAACTGCTTATATTGGCCCTTGATCCAGTGCCGTGTCATCGCCTTCTTGTTTGTGCTGTCTGTCTGTGACTTGGTAGCAACATTAATAACGTTCAGAAATGATGAGTAGAATTCAGAGGAGTTGGGTGAAGAAGGTAGCAGTATTGGTTTTTGGTAGGAGTAATTGCGAGCGTAGCAGTTGGCGATAAATTGGTGTGTCTCGCTCGTCGGAGACCAGTACGGTATACAAGTTACTGTAAGCTGCTGCTGCCTCTCCATCTTTGCCATTCCCATGCTACCTCCTCTCTTGTGTTTTATATTCAATCCTACTATTTCGCGGTAATTTGCTGTCTTCAAAAGCACAAATTTACTAGTCCATTTCACTATGGCGAAAGCATTCTCTGGAGTTCGCAATCACAAATCTATCGATCAATGATAGCAATTACAATGCGAGTACGTGAGATTACGGTAAAAATGAAAAAAAAAAACGAAGTGAAAAGGAAAACAAGACTCGTAAATGATAATTGGGCTGGGTCGTTTCTCTATTTCTAGGCCCATTCCAGCCTTTGTGGGCTCAATTGCCAAGGAAGTCTAACGAGTTCTGTTGGGCTGGAAGAGGTCAAAATGATAGGACGTATGTTCCAGTCAAGCTTGAGAAGAGTAATTTTAATATTTCTGAAATGTTTAGCACAAATCAAGGTTAATGATAAAAGGCTATGATCAATAAATAATGAATGGACGAGGTGGAATGATAGGTGGGGCCAAGTAGAAAAAATCTTCAATTAAAAATGATTGATATGACAAGTTATACCATAAATAGCTGTAAAATGCTTATATTTTGGTACGTGATTCAAATTCCAAAATACTTACATTTTGGAATAGAATGAGTAATGCAAAATCTGTAAAGACAAAAGCAAATCAAGTTTAACAAAATCTTTGTGAAAAAAGTTTGAGATTATTAGAAACAACGGATGAGAATATGCCTTTTATCTTTTGGCCTCTAGTCAATTTTTTGGATTATAAATCTATAAATTCTCACGATCTAAGTAAAAAAAAAATCTAAACTATTGATGGAGCTGAAAATTCCAAGAGAACCTACAGTGCACTTGTTAGAAGTTTTCTCAAACAGAATGGTGAAGAAAAAAAAATGCACTGACTAATCAAAGGAAATGAGGATGCAAAAGGATGACCAACTTGGTTGGTAGCACAAGCCGCAAGTTTAAAACCAAGGAAATAAAAGTCTTCTTCACCCCCATAAATTTAATTTAAATTACATTCGTGATGATATGCAACCTCGCAGGGACAGACAGAAGCACACGCACGCAATTAACTGCACATCCCTTTCTTGATTCTTGTCCTTGATCCCAAGTCATCAGATCAAAGTGTACTATCTCTGTCTCGAAATAAGATTATTTTTTAGTTTTCCGATACAATATTTTGGCTCTTCGTTTTATTTAAAATTTTTTTACGATTAGTATTTTTGTTCTTACTCGATGATAATAGATGATAAAATATGAATAGAACTTTATGTATTACTATTTTTTTTAAGTTTTTTATAAATTTTTTAAATAAGACGAATGGTCAAACGTTGAATAAAAAAAAGAAAAAATAAAGTTATTATAGGACAGAGATAAAAGAAAAGATCACAAGTTGATAAATAGTATGAGATCCTGACAAAAGGAGAAAAAGGTCTAAAATATAGAAAAAAGAAAGAAAGAAGAAAACTGAAAAGGAAAGGGGAGGGGTCTCCACGGAGTTCACTTCCTGCCTATTACCTCCGCACGGCAGGCAACCACCAGTCCACCACCATGTGGCGCGGGGCCGCCTCCCACCTCCTCCGCCGCGCGCATCCCCCGTCTCCGGCAGCCGCCACCGGAGCAGCCTGCGCGCTCCGCCACGTGCGCCTCTTCTTACCGCCTTCGCATCATCCTCCACGGCTAGCGGAGGCGGAGCCGGAGGTGACGGCGGCGGAGGCGCGGAGGCTGGTGCGGCTGGTGGGCGTGGAGGCGCTCAAGCGACGGCTGAGGGACGGGCGGGACGAGGTGGTCGGCTACGGGGAGCTCCTCGACGCCTGCGTCGACGCTGGCGCCGCGCGCACGCGCCGCGACGCGGAGGCGCTCGTCCGGGCCATGGACGACGCCGGCGTCGTGCTGCTGTTCCGGGACAAGGCCTATCTCCACCCCGAGAAGGTGACATTTCTCCCAAATATCGCCCCGTCTTTCTCATACTTGCACCATGCACCATTACATCGTTGAATTCTTGATTTGCACCTCCCTTTAGAATCTCTATACGAAGTTCTTTCATGGCGATTTCGTTCAGATTCGAATAGGTCCCTTTTGCCCCCAAATGCGTGATTCCATGCGTGTCGAGGGAATTTTACTTGTGTAATGACAACTGATGTGCTGATTGGTTTTAGGCCATTTAGATATTCAGATGCCTCTGTGTTAATGCCCATTTCTTTTGCTGGCATGCAATGTCAGCAGTGTTTCTGAAATGGAGGATCAAATTGGATATGCACAATACATTTAGAGCTACTTAACTCCTATTGTAACTAATTTTGTACAGTAATTGTTTTAGTACACTTAGAGATTTAGATGCTCTTATATTACACCCCATTTTTTTTTGGACCTGCAACTTCTCTATAATGTTTCTGAAATGGAGGTCCAAGTTTGATATGGGCAATATATTTCAAGTAAATCAAATTGTATAACGATGCAATGCAATAGTTGCAAATGCAATCTTGTTCAAAATTAATTTCTTTTCACAGCCCATGAGGCCACAAAGTATTGGATTGATGTACTCGACACGAATTTATAGAATTTATCAGAAACAGTGGAAATGAGATATGTTTATGACTATTCACAATATGGTAAAACCAAATATGTTTACTTTTTCCAGTCTACAACAAAACGTTCTTCACCTACCTTGGTCATAACAAAGACCATACAACACTCTAACCGGGAAAAGCAAATACTAAAAATGGCTTTGTAGTTGTCTTTTGTGCCATTCATAACTTCTCAACATCCAACCTTGGCAAAGTGTGCAGCTTTATTCCATGAGTTATGGACACTACACCCACCAAAGTTTAATGCTTATCTTAATGCACATAATGTCATCACTTTGTGATGATTTCTCCCTGTTTCTTTTTCTTTTTGTTCATTTCTAGGAGGGGAGCAGGGGGAGTTTTTGCTTTTCACTCGAGAAATGATAATCATGCCTAATTGCCTGATCAATATTCGGAACAGAATGACATTTATGCTATTAAACTGAAGCATGTTTTATTTTTGACAATTTTTAGGTAGTTGACCTGGTTCGAAGAGCTGTGCCGCTTGCAGTCTCACCAGGGAATGATTCAAGAAAGGAAGAGCTGAAGCAGCTCCAGGAGAAGAAGGAAGAGATCGACAGGGTGGCGCACAAGCAGGTCCGGCGCATCCTGTGGTCTGGACTAGGTTTCTTCATGTGCCAAGTTGGGCTCTTCTTCCGTCTTACTTTCTGGGAATTCTCATGGGATGTGATGGAGCCAATTGCCTTCTTCACAACAGCATCTGGCCTGCTCGTTGGTTATGCATATTTCCTCATTACTTCAAGGGATCCGACGTATCAAGACTTCATGGAGAGGCTGTTTTTGTCAAGACACAGAAAGCTTTGTGCCAGGCACAGGTTTGATATGGAAAAATACATTGAGTTGCAGAAGCACTGCAAGTGTCCTCTAGAAGGTCATTATTCTCATGGTCCTAAGTTTCATGACTTGTAACACCAAGATTGGAAATTTTCTTCTGTTGTTGCTTGATGGTTGATGCTGACAGTGTATTCCCTAACAGTAAATGGCTACCTTACTATATCTATTTCTGCGAAAAATATGACCAATTCTTAAAGGAACATTTCCAGAAAGCAGCAATGACCTAAAAAATGTTGTATACTTATTGTGGATAAATGGAAATGATTGATCTTTGTAGAAATCACCAATCACTTACAGACTAGGCTACCCTGCTTATATTCCTAGCTTTTAGATTTATCTCTATGTGTGTGTGTTTAAGAAAAAAAAATTCCAATTTACACCATCGAACTCTTATGCTTGTCTAAAATACACCGATGTACTACCAAACCGAGTATAATACACCCTACAATCGTGAGTACTGGACTTAACCCCCCTCCCCTGACTATTTTCACCATGTTTTTTTGGGCACGTTAGATGACATGGAGGCCCTCTTCACGTCGGCGCATAGGATTATATGGCCCAAGCCCATATTGGCTCTATCATTTTACATGACTTGGTGACGACTTTATCATTATTAACTCACTCATTGTCTCCAATCATCTCTATAGGATAGTCATCTGAATCATCGTTACCACTAGATTCTTCCAACTCGTCGACGAATTAGTCACTAGCAACCTCATCTTGTTTGCTTCAATATCCTTGTTTCCTCAATGGCACATACCTTCTAGTCCGCAAACCAACAAGGAGGCCTCCTATTAGCTGCATCGGTCTCAAGCACCACCTACACCACCGCCTTGGCAGCCCAGTCTCGCTGCTCCCGTAGCTCCACCTACGTTGTTGTCCTGGCAATGCTGCTGTGCACCCTTGCAGCTCCACGCTGTTGCCGCCAACACTTGTGAGAAGGCAAAACTGATCGAGACTGCATATGCTTGGCCCATATAATCATATGCACTAACTTGGCGAGGGCTGTCGTGGCAAGCTCAGGTAACAAGGCATCCGATGTGTCCAAAAACCATGGTGAAAACAACCTGGGGGAGAGGTGTCTGGTATTGATAGTTGGAGGGTGTATTATATCCGGTTTTAAAGTTTGAGGGGTGTATTTTCGACGAACATAAGAGGTCGAGGGTATAAAATGAAGTTTCCCCCTTTTTAACCTAAGTTGTGTTTCTACACCAAACCAAATGCTACACTTCCCTGCTTATATTGACATGAAAAAAACAAGACAACCTGTGACGATTGCTGAAAGCAACAACAATACAATTTACCCCTATTGAGATACCACTACCTTACACTCTAGTAAACCTGCAACTTAAGGGTGAAATTCTCACATGCTCTTTAAAAAACCAGAAATGCTCGCATGCTTTATATCTCTAGTAAACCCAACATTATCTTGCATATCTCATATAAGTAAGGTCATGTGCGAGAAGAAAACACCTCTATAGTAAAATAATAAATGAAAACATGACCCACAGTGATGGTAAATGACATACACATTGTTTGGGATCTTTACTTAGAGTGCCAAGATGTTTAAATGCGCAAGACATTTAAATTTATTTAGATTGATATTGCCCCAGGTTCCATCTGATCACACATGATGATGTATGACTTTTAAACTATTACATTTTAATACCAGACACCACCAACAGTGGGAGTGTTGCATGGAGTACTATAGTAGCTCGGGTAGATGCCACAGATGGATGGCAACTTCCAGGCGAGAAGAGCTTGGGCTTGAGCTTCATCAAAGTACATGCCACCAAACTGTTGTAGCTGTAGCTGTTGCATTATTGCCTGAACACTGCTAATGGTTTGACAATGGGACTGTTGCGCCATCAACCTGAGCTGTTGGCAGCACTGTTGTTGCATGATTTGGCAGTTTCTCAACGGAGAAACAACTGATTGCAAGAAAGGAGTTGCCGCTATGCTGCACTGCTGCCTTACAAATTCATTGCATGGGTTAAGCATTTGTTGCTGCAAAAGGAGTTGCTGTTGTAACAAATATTGCCCATAACCTTGATTATAAGCATAAAATTGTGCAGATGCGCTGGTTGTAGCCAAAGCAAGGAGAGCAACGACGAAAATGATCTTCATTGTTGCAGTATGCTAGTTCTGTTGTTTTTCTCTATTATTTGAGTTGTGTGAATGATGAGAAGGGTATTCATTTTACCTCTATTTATAGATGCAATATAGGCTGTTCCATTCAATTGCTTTGGAGTGTTAGTTTTGATGAGACATTTTGTCAAGATAGAATGAGTCACATCATTTGGAAGTTTTGTTAGGTAGTCTTACAAATGGCACTGGATACCATCATCAAAGTAACTTTTGTGATCATCTCATATTCATCATAGATTGCAATCAAGATAATGCTATGACTCATCACTCACTTTACAAGCAAGATAATGATATGGTTACATCCTTTTTTACGAAAAGTTTAATGTTTTGTAAGTTATTGTTTAGACATTACAACACGTACAGGAATAATGCATGGACCTTTAATGCCATATCACCCTAAGGACGTGTTCTAATCATCTTTTGCCTAAAGCTTTTCTTCGGCACAAAAAAAGAGAAACATCATTAGCACATGATTAATTACGTATCAACTATTATAATCTTGAAATAGATTTATTTGCTGTTTATAACAGTTTCTACATAAAAAGTTTCCGCATGTAGCATTTAACAGTTTAAAAAACATGCTAATGGAAAACGAGGAGTAGCTAAGCTCTATTAGCTGATTAGAGCATGCCCTAAGCTTGTTCTACAATATAATTTAGATATAGCCACAAATATAATTTTCAGATTTCTTTTATGGGCCAGTATTGAATGCTCTAGTGGAAAATTAATAATGTAGAATAAGTTAATGTAATAAATCAATCATTAGTTTGATTTACATAGGTTTACATGAACTAACCAACTTCCTCTTGACGTGGGGGTTGATATAAATCTTGATATTTTTATGAACCAACGTTATAATATTTTGCAACATAATAAGTTCACCAAGTTTGTTAATCTTGTATTTCCCCTGATCAAATAAAAAAGGCAATTGAAATAAGAACCGGAGAGAAACATTTATGCAGAAATAAACTACAACAAAATCCTTTTCACCAACTAGAACATGAATCATATATAAAAAAGCCAAATCAAATAAAAGTAGAAAACTGTATTTACACATCGATCGATCTAAATGCACCAAATCGTTGGTAATGTCTAGTAGCCACGCCATGCATATGGAATGTCATCCCAAATTTGGTGTGTGAAGGAGACAAACTTCCTACGCACTGAATTTGACGTGCCTATCTCCCTATGCTTATCCAACGTCTAGCAGCCCTTGAGCTCTCCTACCATAATTTAAGAGTCCGCGCACATAGAGACAAGTAGAACTAGTAGCCTGGGGAGCGGATATAGCAGTGAGGCATCGAGAAGAGGTAGATTCAGTGGCTAAGGGGCCAATCTTGCAACAGAGGTCACCATATCAACAAGAGGAGGTTTCAACAACAGCTTTGTCACCATGACACTAGAGGATGTAGGGGGTGGACTGCGGAGAGGCTCGAACTTCAGTGGTGGTTCCAGAGCAATAGCAATGGATGGATAGTTCAATTAAGAACAACTTACAAAGGAGTGATGGGATGGGGTGGCGCCGACGACTCGAGAGAGGTGGAATCGGAGGGGCTTCAGCCTTAGTTCCTCTTACTTTATTTTCTTTTTCGTTTGTTTTTCGTTGTTAACTCATATATGTACTCTCTCTAGTTTCATAATTATTATCATTTTGGACAAAAATTTAACTACTACTACCTCCGTTTTATATTGTAAGACTTTCTAGGCTTGCCTAAATTTATTAATTGATGAATGTATATAATTTATATATATGTCTAGATTTATTAGCACCCATATAAATCTAGATAAGGCTAAAAAGTCTTATATTATGAAACGGAGGGAATAGTAACTTATAAAATAATCAGTCAGTTTGAAAACACTAGAACATGTATAGATGAGTCTTAAAACATACTTTAATAAAAATAAATAAATAAATAAATATTTTATATATTTTAATAGAAAATCACAGGCTAAGATAGCGTCCAGTTATACTCAATTAAAACTGTTTTCCCCCGGTGCAACACTGTATTTTGGTTATAAGTATAATAAAATAAAAATCAAGAATTTAGCATATAATGATCAAGTGTAAGCTTGATACACCATATACATTCTAACCATTTCAAACACGTGATCCGATGGCTTGCATAATTGCATATATCTATAGTTTCTGTTGATATCTTCCAAACATATTTTTCTGCAATGTGTGTGTATATACTAGATTATTTTTATCAGTCATTTATATAGACACAATTAAAAAAACACAATTTTTGCTCTATGCTATTGTTGTCAGCATATGTTGCACCTGCTATTCTTCTCTCTATATATATAAAATGAAAAACACAATTAAAAAACCACCATATTTATATAAATAGAAGTAGCATTACATGCATATAGTCAGTAGACTTGCGATTTACTGTGGCTACATATATAACCGACATAGGTAAGACCCAAGTACACTGCATTGCATGGAGGCTTATTCAGTAGAGTAGCTGATGAGATTTGTTATACCGTAGTTAAAGGCACAAATATTGCATAAATATCCATCCATAAACTGAATAGCATATATAGAGCAATTGTTTCTCCAAATACGGCTTGGAATGAGTTGGTTTATTCTCCGTTTGCTTTGAGTATTGACGATGCAATTAACGGTTAAGGATGAAATAATGTCCCAAACCGATTGTACGCGTTTATTACTTCGCCCCGGCATTCTTCGCTGCAGTAAGCGTTGTCCCTGCAGCGCAACACCTTAAAATTAATAAAAACAAAGCAAAGATAAAAGGGAGTGGATTTTCAGCTCTCGCAGCACAACATTACAGTTAATTACTCCTTCAAAAATGATCATGAGAATTCACATGTGCATGTAAAACAAGTAAAAAAATGTGCCTTAGATCGAACAGTAACTAATACCATGAGCTAGCTAATAGCATTAACATGATTATAATATAATGTTTTGTTAGTAGCAAGTAATAAGATGTTAAATATAATTAAGTAGGGGTAAATATATACCTGAACATGTAGATGTCATTCTGCGGGGTAATTCTGCGGTTGCAGGCAGCGCAGAAAGGAGGAGGTGGCACAGATTGGGCCTGGGCCTGTGGACGAACGCGAGGGCCAATCCCCAGTATGCCGCTACGCCGTCGTGCTGCGCTCGTCGTCTCGTTGACGTTCGCCGGAGGAGGGTTGATCGTCGACGACGACTCGCCGCCCGTCACCGGCAGGACGTCGCCGTAGCCAGCTCCTTGCACCTGCTGTCGCTGACTCGCCGCCGGCACGCTGTGGTTCGGTGTCGGTGGCGGCGGAGCGCCGCCGTCGTTGCTGTTCCTCCGGCGAAACATGCTGTCGCGTACGTATATAGTATAGCCGGTGTAGCTGCAAATCATAGTCCTTAGATGGCTAATATATATACACAGAATGATGTACGCATGAATGCATGGTACGTATACACATGCGTAAACAGCGGATATCACTCCGACACTAGCTAATCGCAAATTAAGGCTTCTGCTTAATCATCGCACCAGCGAAAACTTACTATGGCAGGCAATCAATTAAGATGGAATAATAATTTCTCGATCGTTATCATTTACTCCTTAGACGTAGTAATCACATACTTTGGCAACCACAAATGTATGGATCGATCATTTTACTTCCCTTACGTATATATAATATAAAGCTTAATTAGCGCATAAACGATATTATCTTGAGTACGTCGCTGCGAAAACATATAATATAAAAACAAAGTGTGTATTAACTTGTCAAAGTGTGTACTCGGGCTAATTCTTAGACCGAGAACTAATACATGATATTGTTCGGAAATTGGTGTAAATTTCTGGGCGTGACAATATATGTCTTGATATTTTTATATGCACAAAACTTTATAAGCATTTTAATTTTCTGCTATAATGCACCGGCATAATAATAATAATAATTAAGTAGTAATAAAGAATCAGATCAGAGTCTAAGTCCGAGTACATATTAGGTAGCAGGGTTATTATAGCGTATATACTCCCTCTGTCATTAAATATTTGACGCCATTGACTATTTTATATATCTTTGACCATTCTCCTTCTTCAATCTTTTTAATATATATATATATATATATATATATATATATATATATATTAATGACTTTAAATATTTAAGGACGGAGGTAGGAGCACCGTAGACTAGCTAGGGAGCCGTTGCCTCCTTCTGCATCCCAAATATCAAGAGTTCGACGGAGAATTGAAGTGCCGAATCAGATCGAAATTGAAATCGTAGCTAGCTAGCGATGGGTAGAGACGGAGATCGCTGCTCGGCGGAGGCGACGGAAGAGCTGAAGAGGCGCTGCAATATATGTGGCGGAAGAGGAGGAGGAGGAGGAGGAGGAGGAGGCTAAGAAGATGGAAACGGTGGTGAAGGCGAGGCTGGCCATGGAAGAGGTGGAGCGCATTCTGGCGATCGTGCCGAGGGCACCGGTTCCTGTTCCGGAGTACAAGCGCTACGATGATCCCGTCATCGACGAGTTACACGAGGCCCTCACCAGTGCATGGTGCCCGTTTCATGAACCGCAGCATGTGCAAACCATCAAGCAGCTAGCTGCGTGCAGGACGACATCCTCGAGGAGCTCCGGACCAAGGGCTACGTCGACGCCTGCCTCCCCACATCCTAATCGGATCCCCACCACCAACCCTAGTCTTCGTCGCATCGTATCGTATCATCATCATCATCATCTAATTACTTATTAACTAATTATTAATTAGCCTGGATGGAGTAATCTGTCATCCGTCCATCCATCTATCTATCTATAGATTCATCCATCCATATATACTGAGATGATGATCACTCTCTGTTTGTGTTATGGTATTAACATCAAGGAAAACATCCGATCTGTCTAGCTGTGTTAATGTTTGATTTGGCTTTGGTTGTTTCTTTCATATGCTGTCTTGATTATAGCATGATGGTGCGCCTATTTCCAGCCATAACTACAGTTGGCCTGCAGAAGTTTTGCTCGTTGAAGCTGCTTTAACTTTACGTGTTTTCATCTGTATCAAACTTATGATACCAGCTCTCTTACATATACTTATGATACTTGTTTGTTGAGGCACTATGCACGGCCCAGCACGACGGGATCAGGCTCGGGCCGGCCCGACCGTTGGGCCCGCGCGCTGTCTTGGCATGTGGGCCAGCCTGGCACGGCCCGGTAGATGCAAAAGAAAATTAAAGGACTTAAAATAGACTTAATTTAGCTATATAAGGCTTAGCCCAATATAGGAGGTATGAGTAATAGACTTATTTAGCTATAAAAGACACAGGCCGAAGAAGAGGGACGAGGACTTATTTGCGTAGCCCAAAGAGGTAAGGCTGGAAGTGTAGACTTATTTACGCTTCGGTCCATCGTGCTTCTGGGCCGGCCCGGCACGGCCTGAGACTTATTGGGCCGTGCCTAGGCGGCCGGTGTAGCCCGTGGGCCGGCACGGCATGGCCCGGTGTGGTTGTTGGGCCGTGCCGGGCGTGACGGATGGCCAACTGTTCTGTACATGCAATGCTCACTCAAACACCGAAGTTATTCAGTGTAGCTTACTTTTTTTTTAGTAAAGCACATCAAGTAAGATATTAAGAAGACCAGGAACTGCACTTTTGCAATGCCAAGTGGCAATGAAAAGATGCACCCTGATGTACCGATTTTGTTTTTATTTGTTCTTATCTGTATGAAACAAGGGCTGCTTTTAAGCGACAATACTACAACCCTTCTGTACAAACAGAGTTTCTTAAATTCCATCCAGGCTACATTGCATACTTGCATAATACCAATTGTCAACCATGTGCCGAAAAAATCATTCAATGCTTTCTGGTTAAGGCATTTTAACCTCTGTACATGCCATGCCAGTCATTACATGAAAGAATTTATATAACAAAAAAAATAAAGATGACCACCAGCTAACTGCATTTTTGCAATCCCAAAGTGGTACATCCCAACGTACAACATGTGGAAGAATCATCATACACCTCGCTAAACCTATTTAATCTACTTCAAAGGTATTAATGTTGGTGATCTGCTTTCATTTTACTATTGGCTAAATTTTGGCAGAAAGCATCTCATGTTGGTTCCATTTTGTAATTGGTGCAGTGCCACATGCCATCCAGGGTATAGCCGATTCATAATAAATACTGAAGCAGATTTCACCTCGTCAGATCACCTTCGTTCAAGCAAGTTCACAAGGTTTGCTATTCCAAAATCCCACAAATGCAGCATATAGTGAATCTCTGCTATTAATGTATATTGCAATCTGTCATAAATCTTTCCCCGTTGGTCATATACTTTCTCCAGTAGCCCTTATAATCATGTATGCCCAAATCAAGCCAAGGTTTCATGACACCATTATAATGCAGAGTAGCAGATCTTTTTATATCAGTTTGACTAATTCCATAATCATGTCCCAGACCTGATTGAACCCATGAATCTTCCAATGGATATGTCAAATCTTGAAAGACAAGTAAGCTAATAGGAAGTACTTTGAGAGGAAATGATGTCACACTGTCCTTCTGTAACTACAGGGACAAAAGCGATGCATGAAAATACTGCTCTTATTGGGACATAATTAATAAAATGATATTTCAATTGTTGAAGGATAAGACAAGGGCTACTAGAAAGGATTTTTTTTTCGGGCATACTAGAAAGGATTTTTTTTTTTTGCGGCATACTAGAAAGGAATTCAAATATTTACTATGCTATCAGTTGGTAATTGAGTGTGAGATCCTTTGGATAGGACTGTAGGAGAAATGGTAAAATGTTACTAACCTTTTGAAGCAATTGATCATACCGACTGGTAATCTGGAGCTCCCTCCATTTCTCCAATTCAATGACATTCAGACCAGACAACCACAAACATAAATTACTGTCGAAATTATGTTCCTCCGTATAAGCTTTCAATTGTCCTAGTCTAACTTCACAGAACTGAATAGCTCCAATCACTTTACCTCGCATATTGATATTCCACAGAGATGACAAGTCTTTCTGGACAATCAAATCATCATCCAGAACAACTACTCTATTCAAGCTAGGAAGAAGATCAGGAAGGAGAAAATGTGAATGGCCAAAAGTAGATATGTATTCAGTTTTCATTTTCTTCTGGAAAGATTGAGAACGGTTACGATATGTGACACGGAATTCCTCAGCAGGCCATAACAGTTTCATATCATGAGAATCAATATCCTTAGGGAGCTTCTGGTGATCCTCAATGTCAGTCACATGAACAGTGGCTTCCAAATATGAATTTCTGTCAAACCAATGCTTCATCGAATAGAAATTTTGTGCATCAGTGAATAAATGGAAAACAATGCGACCAGAATCCTGAAATGTGTCAGAGGACGTAAGTTAGAATTGAGATGGACTATTCATATGTCATAAGGTTTTGTATCATTTGGAAATACCTTGGAGTTCATAACTGTTGAATTGATAGTAGTTGAAACTGCAAGAACGTTCTTGGAAAATATTACATAGTGTTGGAATGTAGGGTCTTGAAGCTTCTGCTTATTTGACTGGTCCATACGAATAGACATGGATTTGAAATATTCAACTGTTAATCTCATGTTCAAGCAATGGTGAGTTTTTGGCATAGTTTGTACTCCAAGATGATAGAGAAATGCACTCTGCCTTGTATGGAAATAAGCTTCATCTTCAGTTACATCAAGTAGCTGCCTAAGTTTCCGTTCAACATTTGAGCAACCTACTTCACAAGACTTCGCCCTTTCAATTGTGCGCTCCATTTTCTCTAGCTTCTTTGCAAAACTGGGAAAGAAAAAGGTAAGCAGCCTCTATAATCAGAAAAGTTTGAAGGAAAATACTCAAAACTGAAAAAACCAGACATATTTAACCATTATGACTAGCATAAAAGAATGCAAATGAGGTCAAGTACTATATATATAAAAAGAAGCAGTCCTAACATTTGCTAATCCTCATACAATTTGTTATAAAATTGAACCGTGTAATCTTTACGAGAAACAAAGCAGAAGATAATAAGATGACACTAAGATTGAACTCACAATGGTGGAAGATCAGAATCTGCAATGGTGTCACTGAGCATGCGTTCATGTTCTTGGATGTTTTGTTTCAGTTCATGTGTAAATGTTTCCTGGTTCTTCAGCTTTGCTATACTAGGATAATGAGCTCTTGCCATAAATAGTTGATCCTTAAGCCTCTTCACAATAAAATCTTTCATCACTTCCTTATACTCAACAGACCAGAGGCAGTAGCTCCCATATTCAAGTTCACAGGATTTGGGATTCTCCTCATGCTCTACTTCTTGGATGTTCTCTTTCTTATCAGTAGTAGTATCCTGTCATAGAACAGATTCAGAATCTTATGGCAGAAAAGTTAAGGGACATCCATCCTACACAAACACCTACAAGGTAATTGTACTAATATCCCCTTCAAATTAATTTATATCAAGGAAAAATTCTGCAATTTTTTAAAAAACTTTCTTATTGTATCATTATGTCCATGATGTAGTTGCAATATGCAAAAGCATTAACAAACAGAAGCACAAACCATGTGTTTACAAGATTTGCAGGGTAAATATGAAGATATACAGTCTGAGTAAAGGTGGAAAAAGGGGAACCAAGTTTCGAGGAAAAATCATTCCTACACTATGCTGCAACCTTTGTCAAGCATGAATGCATTCTTAACTGACTGAGTACTGGCAACAGTGAAACATCTAACATAATTTTTAACGTGGAAATCTGCCCAAAAGGACAAGTCAACTGTATACTACAAATTATTGTACCAAGTATTACTGATGCCAAACTAGAAGTAGAAAAGATGTTCCTACAAAAATATTTTGCATTCATTATTTGTCTCCTTAAAGTTCCTGATTACCATAAAACCCCATTGGTAATCAACTTATCACAGAAAGAAGTACAAACATTTTATTAGTAACCATTGCTCACAGACAAGAATATTCCACTAGTGTTCCAAATCAATGAAATGCAGATATATTCAAATGCTAAAGATTGTAAGTAAATACAGAAATCATTTCTTACCATTGATTTCCTGGATAAGTCCTTTAACTGGTATCTTGTATGTGTGTGAAATCCTGAAATGCCATTGGATGCTGTAAGATGAATATTAATGGTGCTATGCAGTTCCATTTTCCAAAGTACCATTGCAGCAACACACTACAAAATCTAATTTGACATTGCTTACCTTTGTTTTTTCTTGTCCCATTTTTCAGCTGAATTAAGGAGAAAACATCCTTAATCTTTTCTTTTGATTTGGTCGAAAGATTCTTGGCCTTTGATCTACCACCAGATTTCACACCTGAAATACCATGCGATCCAGGAAAAGAAAATTCCTGGTTTTACAAAAGGATATTAGCCTAGGAATCATTTGACATATCAGTGGAGCAAGCCCTTAAAGATTATTAACCAAGCAAATGTCAAAATGGCACAGGTGATTCATTTCAATAGCAGTGCACATTCAATCAGTGTTTTGGCACAAGTGTAAACGCATAGTATACGAACTGATTCATCTGCTTGATATTACTTTTAACACAATATATCTAGCACAAACTGTCAACCCCTAGTTATACTTACTCCCCGAACATGGCCTACGAAGCATCAAAGTTTTCACCCAAGCCTCCCTCGGTGCCACTTCCAAAGCTTAATTGCTCAATACCAGGCACGAATAACAAATATTACCTCCATCCCAAAATAAGTGCTCCCTTCTAATTTGAACTAGAAGAGATCACTTATTTTAGGACAGAGGGTGTATATTATAGCCATATAGGCCACACTGTCATGGTATTCCACTTAAGCCTGAATTGAAAGTCTGATGCAGTGTAGAAGATACCCGTTAGGGAAGTGTGTAGTTACATTAGTCCAAAGAGATATACATTTATACATTAGAGATAATATATACATTTATACCAAAGTAGCATAGGGCAAGTGGCAGTTTTTTTTTTCACAATACCATTTTAAATCAGGTCTAACTAACAACACCAGTTAGGATGAAAGCAAAATGACAACGTAAGTCCCAAAAAAGAAAACAGAAGTGAAACCGGACCAGTTTCAAGCAATATAATGGAAAGAATGCGGTTCACTAGAGAAGTTGCTCACCCCAGCAACAATCTAAGTCCATCTGTCAGTGACACTGCCAAAGAACATTTTACCAGAACCAGAATAGCAACAACGCCCTGGCATTACAGTCCAGAGTGAGTGCCCCTGCTGATGAAGGCAGAAGGCAGTAAAGCGTCAGCAAGCACAAACACACGCAGAGAACATGAACGTCCTAAATATGTAGAGGTGACCGATGCCGTCTTGTTTTTGTCTTAATGAAACCTATCCAGAAGAACCGCCTCAAAGTTTGGAATTTTATATTCAGAAGGTCAATTCTTACTCCAGATTTGCACAAATCTTGCAATTGTGTAGAACAGAATGCCAAATGGCAAAATTCCAACGACCAAGAATTAAATATGAATTATGCATTCTGATTTTTTTTTTTAGAAAAAGATATGAATGAGGCATTGGGGCAGCATGAGCAGAAGCAGCATTACCTTGAGTAGCTTGTGCTTCATCCTCGCATCCAGATGCTTGTGCTTGCCAAACCCCAGCTCCTAATTATAAGGGCACACAAAAATCAGAAGACTGAAGGGGCAAAAAAAATAAAAATAGAAAATCTTGAATTGCAGCAAGCGTCAGAAAATTGTTCAAAGTCGGGTTGATGAAATCGTACGGTGGTGATGACAACCGCGGCGCGCTCCCCCGATCCATACCCTGCTGCAATTAAGGAGAGGAGAGGAGATGAGCAAAATGTATGTAGGACTAGGGTAGAGATCCGGGAGGAGAGGGGACGCAGGTACCGGGGCGGTGGAGGCCGAGGAGGAAGACGAGTGTGAGGAGGATGGAGCAGACGACGAGCGCCGGGACGGCGGCGGCCAGGGCGGTGCAGCGGCGCTTGGACGGCGGCGACGGCGACGGCAAGGGGGAGGAGTAATGGTGGCGGCCCTTCATACCGACCAACAAAACACCTGCTCCGCCTTCGATTCTCGTCGTCGGAGCTCGGTGGCTGTGGCCGGCGGCGGCAATTAGTGGAAGTAATTTACTTGCACATTAAGGTAAGCAGAGCAGGGTGAGACAGCATGAGGAAGACGGAGACGGTTGTCTTCCTTCCTTCCTCGGGGAGCGCACTCTCACTCTCACTACTCTGCTTGCTTGCTATTGGAGAGTGAAGTGGAGTGGAGCTATCTCTTTCTCTCTCCAGTTTCTTTTTCATCTGTTCGGTTCTCCTCTTTTGCTCCTCTTTTGCCTTTGCTTTGGAGGTTGTATGTCTTCTTCTCTGCCATCACCTGTCCTCTCTCCTTCGTTGTCCATCAGATCTCTATTTGCTTTATACTACTCCCTCCGTCCTCCGATCTATTCATATTTATATAAATAAATCTAAATACATATATAAATATACAAATCTTAAATATGATTAAAACATCTTACTCGTTCTATTTTAAAATATAATCATCTCTAGGTGTTTCTTTAAGATATGCCCTAAAACATCTTACTCGTTCTGTTTTAAAATATAATCATCTTGAGGTGTTTCTTAAGATATGTCCAGATTAATTTTCATGAACACGTAAAAAATACTTATTTCCGTAACAAAGATAGTACTACGCTTGAACACACCATTTGCAACAGCAGGGGATCTTAAACACTCCAACCAGCATACCTAGATCGGTTATAAGCTAAAAGGTATTGTTTGTTATTGGTGACGGATATTAGATAATTTAATCACTAAGCTATTTTTAGCTCAATTTACTCTCTAAACTATTAAAATTGGTTCAACAACTCTTTAATAACGCCTCTCTATTTTGTTACTATTTGTGAAAGTTGTATTTTATATTAACAAATTTTAGTAGCATAGATGACATCATTATCAAAAATCAAAAACAATTTTAAAATTTTGCACGATTATTGGCTCGAACTTAAAAAAAATCAATGTTTAAATCAATCTTATTTTCTTGCATACTATATAAACATAAGGAAAATTCTAAAAGAAGGTGTTGTGTACTCCCTCCGTCTCTAAATAAGACAAACTTTTGATCATCTGTGTCCAGTGTTTGACACTCCGTCTTCTTAGAAAATTTTTCAAAAAATTGGAAAAATTAGTCACACATAAAATATTATTTATAATTTATCATCTAATAAAAACAAAAATGTTAATCGTAAAAAAATTAAATAATACGATGTGTCAAACATGATAGGTAAAAAGTAAAAGATTGGTTTATTTTATGACAGAAGGAGTAAGTTTTAATGCATCTACCATCCTACCATAATTTTAGTGCAAAGTATGACTTTACATTTGTAACTATAGATATATATCTGGTTGTAGATTGTCACTAAATTGTAAATCTATGTGTAATAGATGGATTAGCAGCGGCCTGAGAGACAAATCCATCTAGCAGATCGTCCCGTGGAATTGCATCAGTCCCCACTGTCCGTGTACGTAGGTCCTCCTCCTCCACCTCCATGTGCCGTCGCTGCCCTGTGGCCCATCAATCCAACGATTTCCCAGTTTTTCTATTATCCCAAGTAGCAGAAGTAGCAATGCCATCCATGTTTTTCATCGCCCTTGCCTTCATGTCTGTAATCTAAAATTTAAAGTTTTTAACGTTAAATTTAAAGTTGATTTTTATTAAAGTTTATTTTTTAGACTTATTTTTAGATCAATAAGAATACATATATATATATATATATATATAACTTTTATTCATAAATTATTTTATATATTCAAATACGCCGGTTGTCTTTTTTTTTTCCTATAATCACCCTAAACGCTGATCACCTGCACCGCATACCCCCAGCATCACACATCCTGATGCTGATACGCAGCACATGCTTTGTTCTCGAGAGACCAAAACCTGGGCTTGTGCACGCACATCTTTTTTCGAGACAGGTGCACGCACATCGTATCTGTATGCCTCCATACAAGGCTCCGCAACCAAGTAAATTAAATTAACCACTGCTTGCTTGTTCAATGTTAATTTGTGTCAGCTGTCTGTCAGTCAGTCAGTCGCTCCCTAGCTCCCTCTACCAAATCATCAGTCGGCCGGCCAAATCGAGTAGCAGTATTAATTAACCCATCGTCATTAACCTTCCTTGCCAAATGTCTTCGAACACCAATTTTTTTTTTCTATTGTATGCTACAGTACGTGAGTATACTACCGCAGCCCTCCCTCTAGTGCCATAAAGCTTGTTGTTTCATGCCAGAATAGAGTTAAACTTTTAAAACTTTAGCTATTAATAGATTTTAAAATATTAGTTTGAAAACACTATAACAATATATAAAAATGAGTTTTGAGAGTATTTTAATTAAAAATATTTATTTATCGTTTTTATATAGTGTTTTAGTGAAAAATCATGATCAAATATATATTTTAAAGATGGTATGGTGATCCAAAATGATAAGAAATATTGAATCGGAGAAAGAAGAGTACTCCAAGTAGTACATTGATAATTTGATAGTATGGTCGTACATCCACTTCGATAGAAGCCAACAAACATCCTGTCCATACATCTGTGCTAAACACGTGCTCACATGCAAGGAAAAAAGAAACACTGCTGTACGTATATCGATTCCCTCCCGTCTCTTGGATGCATTTAGCTAGTATGCCTATAAGGGCGAGTTTTTAACCAAAACATACCGGACCAATTTGTTATTAAAAAAAGGCAAGTTTTTAGCGCATAATTAGTTATGTTTTTTATTAAAAAATTGATATTTTCTTTTAAAAATAAAATAAACTTATTATATAAGTTTAAAATAATTAATATATATAATTACTTATGCGTCAATAACTTACTACATTTGTGCGAGCAAATTGATTCATCCTAAGTTGGTCGTAAAGAAGTCAGCCTAATTCATCCACACAAGCCAATTGTTCTAAACCTATTCAACACTATACTGTAATGCCCATATCTTCTCGCTATAAACCAAAATTTAAATATTAACCTTAAATTTAGAATAGATTTTGGGTTTTTTTGCTAAAATTTATTTGTCGGCCTTCAGATTTATATCACTAGGAATACGTATATAAAAATTTTAGCCATAAATTATTTTTCGTATACAAATACGTCGTTTGTTTTTTAATAAGAAAAAACAAACAATCACCTCCTAGAGTAAAGTTTTAAAAACTACGCCTACTTTCATGAATAAATTTTATATATGTGTTTTTAGCAATATGAAAGCAAAGGCTAAAAACTATTTTTTTAATAAAAAACTTTAAAATCAACTCTAAAATTAATGTTAAAAATTGAAACTTTGGTTCGTAGGCATAACTAAGAAGAGAGTGCACTTCATCTTTTGGCTTGTAACCCAAATTTTTAATTTTTAATCTTAATTTTAGAGTTGATTTTAAGATTTTTTATCGAAGTTTATTTTTTAGCTTTGGCTCTTATATCGCTATGAACACGTAGATAAAAGTTTTATTTATAAATTATTTTTATTTATAAATATGCTATTTGGCTTTTTTTAAAGAAATAAAGATGACCCCATGTTATTGTCACGGTGCAAAATGTACAATCGGAATTAATGTTGGCCTCAGCTGGGGCGCACAAAGGATCGCATAATAAAGAAATAAAAAGCGCGATGTAGGACAATTTCATTTTGGACAAGACCAGCAGCTTGCTGCTTTACTCCTGCTCTTCTGGATCTCATCGGGCTTCAATACCCAGAGAGAGACAAGAGGTTGGAACTTGGGAGTACTTTGGTAGGTCAAAGAGACTATCACGGAGTGCTAATTAATTTGTTTTTGCTCATGAACGTAACCAGTACGTTCTTGATGTTTCAACAGTGCACTGCAGTGATTAGTTTGTCTTGTCCTCAAGCACGTATTACAGAATTGAAACCAATATTGACTTGCTGGTAATTCTCTCGTTACATTATATTGCAGTGTACAAATATGCCTGTACTACCCTGGGACATGATGCTGTAATTAATGGTGTCTTTCATGGCAGGATTGGGTGCTTACAGCAAGCAAAACCTCTTGATGAAGCAATTGAGCAGCCTAGCTCCAACATGCAAATGAGCTTAATTGTCAAGGAGAAATGAGTTCCATGTTGGTTATTAAATTACAAAATCAGAGATCTGGATGAATCTCGAAATATTCTCTGTCCCAACAAACCAAAATCAGAGATCTGAAGACACTCGAAGCAAACACGTCTCAAACGGAGATCGATTCGATGCTCACCAACTGGACAGGCTTCTTAGGAGGGAATATTATCACTTTTGAGCACCACGAAAATTCAGCAACCTTCAATGAATGTTCCTTTAGGCTGCGTTTAGTGCACAAAAATCTTTGGCAGACACGTTACATCGACGCGTACGGTCACACATTTAAAATATTAAACGTAGTCTAATTACAAAATAAATATCAGATTCTGCCTGGAAACCGTGAGACAAATCTTTTTGAGTCTAATTAATCCGTCATTAGTATATGTTGGTTACATTAGCACTTATAGTTAATCATGTACAAATTAGGCTCAAAAGATTTGTCTTACGGTTTCTCCCGTAACTACGTAATTAGTTTTACGGTTTCTCCCGTAACTACGTAATTAGTTTTAATGTTTATGTCTATTTAATACTTTGTTTAGATATCCAAAGATTCAACGTGATGTTTTTGGCAAAATTTTTATAAACTGAACGGGGCCTTAGTTAGAAGGGCTGGCCACAGTGCAAAAGTGCGCTCAAAGCTGTTACTACATCGCGGCTATGCAGATCCCTTGAGATCATCATCTTACGGGGGTTTCAAAAGCAGAAATCTTTAGCTTCAAGAGCCTTCCTGGGCACAAAAGTAGTAGACCATATCCATGATTTTTGGTTTTGCTGATGCTGCAGGGCCCAACAACAATTCAAAGTATTGGTTTCTTTTGTTAACCCCCATGATTTCAGTCTTTCAAATGACCAGCAGCACTCGAGTGCCCTTTTTTTTGAACTGTTAACTCTAAAGTATGATTAACATGGAACAACGACCTAAATCGACAAAATTCAGTGAAGTGTAAATGCAGATTAGACCTAAATCGACGAGTTGATCATGTTCATAGTGGAATGTCGTCGTCGTCGGAGAGCTCATCCAGGACGTCGACGTATCCCTTGGCGAGAAACTGGGAGCGGATGAGGTCCTGGTCCTTGCAGTGTACCCCAGAGCTCGTGATCATGCCTACTTATGTATGGATCTCGTATATCAATACACCTTGCTCGTTTATGGCTTTGGTATGGACAAACTATATATATATGCTTAATTTACTATATGTACAACTCATACGTATGTATATATGTATATATGCTTGGCAAATGGTACCTGATCGAGAACGTACACCATATGATGTATTCAGGTTTGGCGTCAACAAAGAAGATTACTCTAGTAGAAAAGGTGAAGTATGAGGAGTACTATATTGAAGCAGCGTGGCCATTGGGCACTGCCATTGAAGCTGTGCCCCCCAAAAAGAAGTATCAAGAGGCATGATTGAGAGCGAGCTAGTTAGGATTTAAACATACTTTTGTTGTACAATGCATGAGTGCATGTTATTCTAAGTTTGTAGCATGTAAGTTGGTTGCTAAATAATAATGGAGCTAGCTAGTTTTACATGGGGACCGGTGGCCATTCATCAGATGATGTTTGTCATGTCATGAGTACTTCATTTTTGCACGAATGATCCTAAACTAAATACCCCGCCCATTTCAAAATATGAGTATTTACGGTCACATAACTAAAAATACATTAGAAAGGAAGAAATAGGTAATACGTGGCTAAGTGTTGCAAGATCAATGACATGATTAATATAGAGTAAATTGCATCCATGGTATATGAACTTGTAGGGTGGGCGCAAATTAGTATAACTTCTTGAAAAATGAACATTTTGATACAATAATTTGTATGATGCATGCATACAAAGGCAAAAACAGCCCATACAACTAAGAAATTAAGCAAATTATACCTAAACAAATATATTTCTGTATATAGCTTGATTGATTGGTAAGCTATAGCTAGCACTCTTGTTAAAATTTACAACATTATTATGTTAAAATTAGAAAAAAGAGTAAAATTCAAAGCTTTTAGTAACCATGATAGGTAAATAATGCAAGAACATTATGATCTTAGGAGATTAATAGTTTAGCACCATCTTTCTGTAGGATCGAACAAGATCAAACAAACCTACCAGAGAAGGATGAATGGAAGGGAAAAACAAAACCCAAAAATCTTTTGCGGAATAAAGGATTACCTCTGTCGAAGAAATTAACGCAGGCTTGCTACCTTGATCGCGTCGCTCCTGTGTCGCCGCTATCTTGATCGCGCCGCTCAAGTGCTGCCAAACAGATCATCGAATTGCGCCACTCCTATGACGTCGATCGGATCGTCGGAATCCAAAATAAAATCACCAGTAGATGAAAGCCGAAAATGTAGATTGAATGATCTTGACTTTATTGAATCGTGCACCAACAGCACTCCTATCAAAATCGTCGATCTAGAATCAACAACTAAATCTCACAAAAAGCACACCGGGGGCACACCCCTCGGTCTCTATTTATATCGAAAAGTCTATCACCAAATAGGAGTAGGACTCCTTATACTAATATGACTCATCTCTTAGTTTTCCTAATTAAATCCAACATGCCAAAATCAGGCGTGCTACAGTAGTCCGATTGCTACAGTAATCCGGGTGCTACCGTATCATGCGCTACAGTACCGACGCTGCTACAGTGTCCGAACCTGTAGCAAATTCCTTTCCTTTTCTCATCTAGTTTTGATCCGATTTACTTCCCGATTTTTCCGACGCTTACACACACAACATGTGAAGCCCGTTACGATTCCATCTCACACGGTGTTGCTCCACCATGTGCCAACTCGTATTCAATATCGTCACCTGGCATCCTCGATCGTCCGGACCTCAGCTCCTCCCTGAGCCTAGTCACGATCCCACCGCCATTGACCGATATTGACCTCAACTCACCTGTACAACTAGAGACAAACCAACCGTTTCCTAGCATAGATATCGCAACCTGACTCACATTAGTTACACACACTCGCACCAACACCTTAATTGTTTCCAAACCAAATTCAATTTATAAACCAAATCACAAGCCAATTGTTCATCAGAAAATATTAATCATGCTTATGATCTTACACTTTCCTTGGTCCCTGTCATCTTCACAAATTCTTGCACAATCGATTTAAGAAATTAGTAATCATGTTGCTACAATGACAGTACACATGCAATTTACTCATGGGTTACACACACCATACAAGTTATTGTGTTGAAATGAGTATTTTATAAGTTGTTGCATTAGATTGCACTCACCTCACAAGTTCGTGTATCGTGGATGTAGTTTACTCATTAATATATTATGATGAACAATTGGTTTTGTCAATGATTTATTTAATGTGGATTGATTTTTAAATATGTGTTAGTATTGGTGTGGGTTCGTGTGACTAATGTGGACCACATTGTGATAAATGCACTCAGGATGTTTGGTTTGTGTATTTATATGCAGATGACTATAGGTTAACCTTGGTCAATGTTAGGGAACAGAAGTAGCCTATCTTAGGGAGAAGCCGAGATCTAGCATGGTCAGGAGACATGGGAATCGAATATGGTTGGACTAAACTCGGTATTCTTAGAGATCAAGATCCGCCGACAACAAGATCAATACTATGCTTAGAGAGGACCGTGGTAAAAAGATCAAATATATCTGGTAATGATGTTAGATACAAGCTGATACTATATATATATATATATATATATATCGTATATCGTATAGGGATGAATTTATAACGGACATATATAAGTCTTGTATGACAATGCTACAAAATTATGAATATAAGTAAATCAACTGGAAAGAAGTTAAAAGGGCTGCTACTGTAGTTGTAGATGTGATGACCGTGCATGTCACTGTGCATGAGTGATGTGATGTCGGCCTGGCCGCTTGGGAGGATGGCGGCCTATGCTCACGGCATGTAAGGTCGATAGCCCTTATTTTTTACAACATCCTCTGAAATAAATGAAATTTTGAGTTTTTTAATAGAATTTTTAACTCTTTGTCTTATTTAAAAAATTATGATTAAAATTTTATTGTTACTACACGATAAAACATGAATATTACTTTACATATGATTAATTTCTTTTGATTTTTTAATAATTTTTTTAAATAAGACGGATGGTTAAACGCTAAATCTATAAAACCTAGAAATTGTCTCTTTTTGGGACGAAGTAGTAAGTGTTTATAGTTTGTCAGGGTTATCAGCGGACGACACATTAGATTTATCATCCAGTCAGTAAAAGTTTTATACATAATTCCCCACTAGCCAGGGTCTAGTTTTGCACAAAAAAAAAAGAATTGAAAAAATATATATTGTTAATTTTTAATAAAATATATAAAAAATAATCGTGCTGCCACATAAGTCGGCCCATTGTGGATTTAAGGCCCAATGAATTGTTAGGCAGTCTTACTATCCAAATGGGCCTAGGTAATGGGCTGAGGAATCCACAGTCCCCACTGTTGCATACTTGAGGCAGATTGGATCATATTTTGTGGTATCTGGCTTTGCATTACGTACGGCAACTTCATACAAGTCCGGCCCATCTTATTGCCTACGATCATAAGCTAAAATTTGAACATTTTAAATTTATAGTTAATTTTAGAATTTTAATCGTAGTTTATTTTTTTACTCTAGGTTTTAGATCGTTAAGAACAACTATATATAAGTTTTATTTACATTGCGAGGACGTCCCAAAGTCCAGGTGGTGCAATTCTCCGAGGCATTCAGCGCGAAATATCTGGATGGATAGGGTCTCAGATAAAACCCAAATTGTTACAGTAACCATCCAACCTCATCGCAGAACACGACATGTCTTGAAGATGGCACTACAAAGACTCTAAGCCATCGGATATGAAATAGAAGACATAACCATTGGAATAGCCACGCCAGTCATCTACGTCATATGCCCGTCAACCACTCGATGGTGGCAACCAAAAGCGTACCCCAAAGACTCGATCTCAACAAAGGCATATTCCTCGGTTAACTCAACCATTTCAAACCCATCCTCATGTGGGACTAGTCGCCCAAGAATGCAACATAGTCTCACATAAATTATCTCAAGCATGATATCCGAATCATAAGTGGTTCTAAGCATAAAGCATAAATAGTCTTAATAAGTTCTAAGTAGTACTTAGCGTCAAGCCATACATATTGGTTCATGCGGTAAGTGTGCTACCCAAAAGCCCATAGGCAAACCGGCTAGGGTAAATCTCTAGTTAGAACCATCCTGGAAATCACAAGCTGCATCAAACTACTCATCCAAACAGTCATTAACTGCAGCAGGGTCTGAGCCAAAAACAAGTAAAAGAAAGCAAGAAATCAGTACATTAATCAAATTAATGTACTGACAAGTCGGTGACAACCCTAGCATGCTACATGTTGGCCATACCCAAGAATAAGCTGTGTGTAGGTAAATTTTTGCATAAATGCCAATTTTAGTTCACAACATGTTTCGCAACGGAAATTTTATAAGAATAGTATAGAGCAAGTAAAGCTTGTAATGTAAATGAATAAATAACAACATCTACCTCTCAAGGTAGATCATCACCACTTACCATCATATCGTCACCATTCACCGAACTTTACCCAAGTTCACCAACAAAACATTCCAACCATTTTCCAAGTTCACAAGAGTTTATCAAAATCACAAACTATACTCATGACACTTCACCATGCCGCTCATGACCGTGAGCACGGCTAATCGATTAGTTTTAGACTCTGCAGAGTTTGTACAACTTTTAAACCCACATGATATGAATCGCTCTAGTTTATCCGATACCCGTCGGTATCACCACACTCTACACATTGAGTGTGACCTAGAGGTCATAACGAAACCGTTACATTGTTTATTGTCTAGCCTTGCACCAGCACGATGTGTGTTTTACCCACGCTACTAGCAAAGTAGCGCCACTAGGTAGCGGGCCCATGCTTTAACCAAGCGCCGTAAGGAACCCTACCTGGAATCCCTCACGAGGCACGGCACCGTTGTATTGGACAAACTGCCCGCTCAAATCATCACATACCACATGTCATTAAACAATTTCAACAAATCACAAACCATAGGAAGTTCCGATAAGTTACCAAAACCCGGTAACCCATACTCTTCAGCGTACCAAGATGCAAGGCTAAACTCTAACTTAATAGGTTATGGCCAGCCCATACTTAGCACATGTGGTTTGTACTGTTTTCATTAGTTGGTGGCATAGAGTGAGGTCCTTAATCGACCCGGGCGAACGCTCCCCCTATCGGTGCACATCTACCACCATATGTACATCACTCGCCGCCCAAGTCTAAAAACAAGTTATCTCTATTTTTAGTTCACAATACTCACACATTTAAAATTCTGTCCAGCAGCATCAAAATAACCATTTTCACATATAACATTTATCAAAATGAGTAATTTGTAAGGCGGTAACCGAATATATAAGCATATAGCGGCAATATAAGCATAGCATAATCCCAAATAACACAATAATTGTATCCAAGAGCACCCTATGGTTACAACCAGCAAGGATTCAATATTTCAAGGTGTATTATGCAGCAATTAGGTCATATCTACCATTCCCACATTTATATAATTTCTTTTACCAAAATTAATACTAGCTAACGTATGCATGTTTGCAATAGAATCATTTAGCCTAATAAAACATAGGATCAAAGTAGTCAAAGGAGGGGCTGACTTGCCTTCGTCTGCAAACACCTGAACCTGGTCTTCAACAAACTCACCCTCTTCTTCTTCGACGTATTCTTCCTCTATTCAAAATACGCGTATATGATAAATAAAAAATACATAAAAACCAAAAATACATGAAAATGCACGAGACTTACGCAGTGAGTGTGTGCTGGTCTCAGGTGGTCTCTAGTGAATGAATTTTTATTTTATCACTTTGTTTTAGAGAGATATGCATTTTTCAATTAAGAAGGTTTTAAAAAGGCTAAGTTTTATTAAGAAATATTTATGTATATAAGTGAAGAAAATTCCTTTTACAAATTATAGAGCATGATTTTAGAAAATTAACAGAAGTGGTTTCACAATTTTTAGAGCTATTTTTAATTTGTTATGGATTTTAACAAGTTCTAGGCAATATTTAGGGCAAACATAAATAAAGGAAAAGTTTCTACATAAAGTACCAAGTTTTATATTTTTATAAAATATTTGACAGTTCCACGGATCTAACAAAACTGGTTTCATAATTTTCAGAGTTAAAATGAATTTTCTACAAATTTTTGAAGTTTTGTTCATTCTCAGCTAAAAAAAAAGAATCAGTTTTCAAAATTTAATTCCAGCCGGGCCCACATGTCAGTGAATGGCGTTTTCTGAAGTGAGGGGCGTTTTGCAGAAAGGCCTTCAGAAGATAGGAAATCAACCCGCACTCCCTTGCTACAGTAATATGTATCTAGGCTGTTTTCGGATAGGACTCTAGCTTTAGTCGAATTCTCTGAAGGAGGTCCCTGGTCGGCTCAAACAAGGGGCAGCCATGGGTGAGTTGGATTTTCAGCTCGCCGGCGACGATCGGTGGCCCGAATCGATTCGAGCGCGAAAGAGAAAATGTAGAGGGGGTCCTTGCGCATCCGCGAGTGGTGGTGGTGAGGGAAATGGTGGTCCGTAGCCCGTGGAATACGAGCAACAACAGTGGTATGTCTTGGTATGCCCATGCATGTGCTTGCAATGGCTTGGTTAGTGCATGTAAAGGCTCGGTTAGTGCAAAAGAGTTAGTGCAAGAGCTGTCTCAAGGTACTAGGGTGCTCACCAAGCAAAGAAACGGAGGAAACGATGTCCACAGGAGCGGCGAAGACGGTGGCTGGCGGCGAGGTCGGTGACGCCCACCACGTGTTCGATAGATTGCTTCTTGGGCAAAAGAGGCACGGATGAGCTCGACATGATACGTAGATCACATTCCATAGGAAGAAAGTGAGAGGGACTCACCAGGGGTGGAGAACAACGACGCCTAAGTTGCCGGTGCCGGGAAAGATGGCCGAGCTCCGGGCAATCTGGGCTTGGGATGCGTTTGTTCAGGCTTGGAACGCGATGGGGAGGATGCCCTTGCTACTGTCGCGCTGGCTTGAGAAATAAGCAAGAGTGAAGTTGGGGGAGTGAGAGAGAGGGGGGGTGGCTAGTGAAATCATGGGGTTTCTTGGGCTCCCATTGGGCATGGAGGGCGATGGAGGCTGTGAGGAGAGAGTGGGAGGCCGCCATGTGGGTCCTAGGGGTGTGGAGCCCATTTGCAAGTGAAAGAAATTTGAAATCTAGCTTGGAGGCTCAGTCAAAGGAAGGCTGTCTGCCAAGGATCTTTGGAGGGGATTGAAGGGAGATTTTGTGCAGCAACAAACATGTACTAGTGATTCTCTTGGTCGGGGGTGATGTGGAGAGTAAAAGGGCCGAAGTGCTTTTGGTTAGAAGTCTTTGGTTTAGGCTTAATAAAGAGATGAACATAGATTGACAGCATGGTTAGCAGCCGTTGACAGTGCAGTTAGTAGTTGATTCGATTTTTGGAGGGAGAGAAGAAAGAGTTAAAGAGTGATCCACGGTGTGCCACTCCTCGTGGTGTTAGAGGAATGTTAGTAGAAGACTTTGGATGAAACCAAACTTCAAAAAGAGGTTTTGAAATAAATTTTACCGATAGAGCAAGTTTGAATCTACTAAGCAGTTTTTCAGGATTTTGGAGAGATTAAAATAGATCAAAGAGATAGCAAACCTTAATGAAAAATTTTGACAATTTGAGTGTTGATTTCTGACATATCAAGATATTTTTCAAAATTTTTTAGAATTTTTGGATGCATATAAATACCAGATTAATTATTTTTGTGACTCTAGGTCTATTATTGCATGATGATGAGATGATTAAGATCCAAAAACAATTAAAATCACTCCCAACCACATGATGCATTTAAGTTAAATTTAGTTCTCGGGTTTACGGACTTGGGTACGTTACATACATATTATTTTTCCATTCGAAAATATTTTTTAAGAAAAAAGGCAATAGATGAGCACTATGTATATGTTTTCCATGGTACGTGTGGTGTACACACACAGTGAAGTTTTAAACATATTACCCCGTCCTAAATTTGACGTTGTTGATTTTTTTATAAACGTTTGACCATTCGTTTTATTAAAAAAAATTTAAAATTATTAATTATTTTTATATCATTCTATTTATAGTTAAGTATATTTGACGCATATATATACAGCTTTACATAAAATTAAATAAGACAAATGATCAAGCGTGTATAAAAAAGTTAACGGCGTCAAACAAACATTTAGGGACTGAGGGAGTAGTAATTAGTGCAGATGAGTCACATATAATAATAAAATAATGGGCATACATGTCAATTGCATGCATCCATGTACGTCTGAACGCGGTACAGTTGCAGTTTATGACCTTTGAACCTTTTTTTTTTTTTTTTGGTTTTTGGTATATCACCTGACAAAAAGCCATATGACTTTACGGGCTTGTGTATGACTTTCGACAATAGTTTATACAGTTGACTAGTGCCCTCCTATGAATACAGACAACACTTTACTGCAGGAAAGTCGATCTGATGAATGCAATGCAAACTAATAATTAGTATTATTGTGATAAACTTTTCTTGGTAGATCGAAATGAGCAGAGAGTGTAGGAATTCTTGATCCTGGGGGCTGGGGTGTCAAGATTGTGACGTGTAAGGCCAACTAAAGTTTCACCCCATTTTTAGAACATTTCTCTTCAATTATATGATATAAAATTATATGATATAAAGTAGTACAATGTGGAACATATATATTATGCTATACCCTGGTGTGTAGAGTGTGGAATAAATTACCCCTACTTAAAATTATACATATTTATAAATATATTAGTTTAAGTAGCATCTTAAAAGACTTGTCAAGATCTAAAAGTAGCTTTATTTTCAACGGATGAGTACTCTATTTCTATATGGGTAATAACCATAACAATATTATTAGTGCAACTTTCGATTGAGTTGTTGCTGATGAGCTTATTATGGCCAGGAAAACACGAAAGATCAATAGAGTATGCTTAATTAAATATATGTATTAATGACTTGAAAATATATTTATCTAAGAACCGTTTAGTTGTTGAATAAACGGCACCAGCAATGGGGTGAAGCACTGAAGCAGTATGTGTGAAACAAGAAATAATTGGCATGTCGTACGTATGTCGTCCCTTTCACAGATTTCGTCACTTGGGCCGTCACCCAAAAACAATAAAGAAAAGCACGCACACGTGGACGTGGGCCGAATTCTTTGACTCTTCTTCCGTCCGTTGGATTTATCGTCTCTTCACTTGTGTGCACACGTGTACGTACTTTCATGTGCCATCAGCTGCATCCAGTTTCACTAAAGCATCTCTCGCTCGCGTCGTTGCAACATAATTTAATTAGAGAAAATTATTCCGGACATCTTATATATTATCATTATTTTTATATATAATATGCTATTGTTAACATATAACTATATAATATTTAGCTTAATACCTATAACCTAATGTGCATGATGTAAATAGATTTTATGATGTACTCTCCCCGTTTCATATTATAAATTTTTTACCTGCTTCATAAGAAAATGTACTAACATCAACAGAAATAAATTAGTTCTATTAAGTTCACCATTGAATATTTTTATAATATATTGTTTTAGAAATATTTTATATTTGTCTATAAATTTGATAAAAACTTTAAATTATTTAAATTATTACAAACTCAAAATAACTTAATAGTATAAAATAGAGTGGGTACTTGTTTTCACGTTCTTTTCAAGTCTATAATAAAACAAGACATTTGAAGGTATTAAAAAAAAATTAAGAGAACAACAATCCAGAGAGAGAAGAAGCTTGAAAAAGATGTTTGGCTAAAGACAACACGTAACCCATGTGAGTGCACATCCTTATATTTTGTGGAGTGTTCCACGCTAATACATTAGATGTCAAGATTAAATAACGACGTTGTGATCCGTGCCAACCTGAATAGAAATCAGTGCTAGCATCTGTTAACGCCGAGATGTTAGTGCACGTACGGCAGGGGTCTTTCTCCCGTTTGTGAACAGTCATTTTTTCATAAAAGCCCCGCTTACGGCAGCAGACGGTCATACTGTCGTCTCGCAAAGAGACGAAGGGGCTCGTGCTCCCACGCCCAGCAACGTTGTACACGTCGTTAAACAAACAAACAAACAAATAGTCTCATATACTGTGTCAAAGGATAAATTAAACATACGATTCATTATACAAGCTGTCATTAGTTATTTATGTGTATTAAATAGATAACAATTATCTACATTGTTATATTTGTACTTATAGCTCAATCGCATTTAGCCTAATGCTAAGATGACGACCTATTTTTTTCAATTAGTTTTTCTTAATGTGCATTGTCCTTGTAAAATTTTAAAGAGTTAAATTGTCAACTTTTGGGTAGAAAGCAGGCCGGCCACGCGCACAAGCTGCCAAGACACAACTATGAGCGCACATATCATTGGCGGCAACATCAAGTCGACACCTGTCCGGTCCGGTCCATCATAAATCCACCACGTTCTACTGTACGTAGATGCATATATTGTCTATCTCGATCTGCACAATTCAGCTAAAGGCATTTGTTTTGTTGTGTTGTGCTTTGCCTCGATGAGTTATCCAAACGTGCTTTTGGTTCGTCCCCCCTTCCCCTTCACTTGCATGCCCACGGCGGCATGGCGTGGAGCAACGCATGCCGATAATTAATTACTTGCCCCTGAGGCCAAACCGGTCATTTGCTAACGCCCTCTATTTTTTTTGTAAGGTTTGACAAAGTTTGTTGAAAATGGTAGCAACCGTCCATAATTGGTTTCATCAGATCTCAATATTAAATATATTATGATGATATATTTTTACATGAATTTAATCAAACTACAAAATTTAATTTTTAAATAAAGTTCAAAACGTCTTACCCATTAGTGTTTGATTTGGACCTGTATGCGATGGTTAAATGCTTTGACACCCTTCCTCTTGCTCTTACGTCTCTATATATCTTTCTTGATAACCAATCAAACCTCTATTGTCGTAATTGTGTTAACGACATACCCAGTGCTCCATCTGTCTAATCTTATATATATATATATATATATATATATTACTTTGTTCTAAGTCAAGCAATTAGGTTTATAGCAAAATATTAAACATTTGAGGTTTTTAACCATCCTTAAAAAGTATATCAAAACATTTAATGTAAAATTTTAGGTATCTCAGGATACACTGTAACCAGCGGTGGAGCTGGCAGGTGGGCAGGAGGGTCTTCAGCCCCCCCTAGCTACCGGCGTCGGAACCATGGAGACTCTCCTAATACCCCCTATAAATTTCTTTCATGGATATGTTGGCAAGTGTATTTAGAAAAATTAAAATATATGAGACAACATGTTTCAATTTATATTAGACTGCTTTGGTCATCCGATCAGACCCCTACTATTTTTTGTTGGATCTGTCCCTGATTGTAACTCGAGATAATAAATTTTTACACTAAAAATATGGCAGCTTAAGTTACCTTTTGAAGAAGGTTAAAAAAGCTCTAACATTTAACATATCAAATTGGTTTGTAAATTCATCGGTGAATATATTTTATAATATTTTTTTGTGCTTAAATTATTACTATATTTTTCTATAAATTTGGACAAACTTAAAAGGTAGAGCAATTTTATCATTCTTAAAAAGGTACCAAGAGTTAGAACTGTTTTCTACGTAAAATTTGGTTACTTAAGTATTAGAAGGTATCAAATTTTACATAGAAAAAGTGTGGTATCTCATGTTACCTCATTAAGGATGGAAAAAAACCTCCAAAAGGTACTTAGAATTCTATGTTATTTAGAGATGATATGAAGTACAAAATTAAAGTAAGCAATGAGCTGCACTACTGACTCTGCACTTAAGAGCGGGCATGGCTAGCTACATATTCCTACAACGCTCTCATCTGTCAACAGAACTGGAGACTAATCATCACTTCCGCGCTGTAGTTTTCAGTTGTTTTTATCAGATATATGTGGTTAAGTGTCAAAAGGTGGGTGGAAGAGCTAGTGGATTAGTCGCCTTTGGGCGCTCACATCACGCCACCTACCTGTGAATTCTCCATCATTCCCCTACCTAATACTAATCCAAATAGCAAGCTAGTGGATTAGCCTCAGCAAGAAGACTACTGAGAGGAGGCATAGCGTCTATAAAAGCAAGCCCTCCCCCCTCCATCTCAAAAATTTCAAACCTTCCTTCTCTCTTCTTCCTTCTTCCCTTGTGCACTGCACTCACACTAGCTACTGGAACTGTTTGCTCTCCTCAATCGATCTCCTGCTTACGTAGCCTAGCCACCACAGGAGAGGAGGTCATCTTCTTCCTTGAGCGAGCTCACTGTTCTGAACAAACTCGATCATACTGTTCTAGCTAGTTGTTTATATAGATATTGAGTAGAGGTAGGTATGGCGATGCCTGCCCTTCCTCCTGGGTTCCGCTTCCACCCCACCGACGAGGAGCTGATCGTGCACTACCTCATGAACCAGGCCGCCTCCGTGGCCTGCCCCGTCCCCATCATCGCCGAGGTCAACATCTACAAGTGCAACCCATGGGACCTTCCTGGTAATCAACTAATTATTGATCACCATAAATACTAACTCAAAACTTTGATCTGATCGATCTCCTCTTGTAATTCTAATTAATTAGCCTATAAATATGCATATATATACTCCAATTTGGGTTCTTGAAAATGGATGTGCATATGCAGCCAAGGCGCTGTTCGGCGAGAAGGAGTGGTACTTCTTCAGCCCCAGGGACCGCAAGTACCCCAACGGCGCTCGCCCCAACCGCGCCGCCGGCTCCGGCTACTGGAAGGCCACCGGCACCGACAAGGCCATTCTGGCAACCTCCACTCGCACCAGCCACAGCATCGCCGTCAAGAAGGCCCTCGTCTTCTACAAGGGCAAGCCCCCCAAGGGCCTCAAGACCGACTGGATCATGCACGAGTATCGCCTCACACCCGCATCACCTGCTAACTGCAACACCCCAAAGCAGCGTAGAGGATCCTCCTCCATGACCATGAGGGTGAGAATGAGACACATATATTACTTTTAGTTACTTGTTCTCTCTTCGTCGTCTTCTTTGAAAGCTACTACTTGTTTGGCATGATCAGCGAAGCAACGTGCATCTTGCTCTTAGTTAACTCACAGTACAAAGTCAAATGTGTTGATGTTGATCGAGCATTTGAGCATCTTTTGTTCCTGATTTTTTTAAAGAAAAAGAATCAAGTGTGCACGCTTCTAATTCTTTACTGCATTTGTGATCGTTCATCAGCTGGACGACTGGGTGCTGTGCAGAATCCACAAGAAGAGCAACGACTTCAGTTCCTCTGACCAGCAAGAGGAGCAGGATCAGCCAGAGGGCTCAACTGTCGAACAGCAAGAAGACAACAATTCTTGCTCTGAATTAGCTCCTACTTCTGAGCACAACGAGCAGCCATCGTTCCAGCCCATGGCGGCGTCGAGCATGAGCAAGTCATGCTCTCTCACCGATCTCCTCAACACCATCGACTGCGCCGCGCTCTCGCAGCTGCTCCTCGACGGCTCATCTGACATGGTATCAGAGCCACCTGCACCTCCGAGCCCCCTAATATATACTAATCCATGCCAAACACAAACAGTACTAACCTATAACATGAACAACAACAACAACATTCCAAGCGTCCTCGAGGCACGTCTAGATCATCATGATGGTTACGTTAACAACTACCATGGCCTGAGGAGGAAGAGGATGATGGCGTGTAGTAGTGGTTCTACTTCCTTCGATGATGGCAGTGAGTTTGTGCAGCAAGTTGCGAAGAAACAGCTGCTGCCAAGTGGTTCAAGGGGCAGTGGTTTTGGAGGAGGCTACTGCAACCAGCAGCTTGCAGAGACCACGACTGCCTTTCAGTTTCAGAGCAGCAATCTGCTGAGCCATCCATTCCCTCTGAACCAGCAGCAGCTGCTTCTCAACAATCACCTGCAGATGCAGTAGTAGATGACCTATTTACAAATCGACCTGAAGAGAAGTGCATTACAACGAATTAAGCTAGTACGATTCAGAGAGAGATTAAGCTGAGGGAAGATACTGATTGCTCCATTTGGATTTTCTTTTGTGGAGATGGTATGACAGATAGACAAACAGAGTTCTTGCTGTAACCGATGCAAGGAAAGATTCAGAATTCTTCCTATGCAAATTATGAGTAATTCGTTTTCACTTTCATGTACAAGAATGTAAATTATAAATGGTAATATTATCGTGCAAGCTACTACTAGTACTCAAGGCAATTTATGATAATCATTAACTATCCACGTCTCCTAATTAAATCTGGTATCGAGCGCATGAAAGAAACATGCTGCTTTGTCGTTCTTCCATTGGACCTTATGGATTAATTTGTTCTATGTCCTATATGTGCTGATCTATAATTGGTCTTGTACGACGCAAGTACCCCTAGTTGGTGGGCTAGCAAGCAAGCATTTGCCTCTTGAATCCTTATCCATTTTGAAAGGGACTAGATTACTGTTCTGTGGGGTTTGGAATATTCCTAGCTACCTGCTAACCTTTCCTTTCTTTAGATCGAGATGGCTCATATCATCAGAGCCAAACGAGTGCCATGCAACTAGATTGCATAACACCACTTGTGCATATAGAATGCTCAATTTATTTTCAGACCACAACACTAAATTCTTGCTCAATTTGTCAAATACATCAGGACATGCAAATCAACCACCAGCTGCCGCGTGATCAATCTATGACTTCAACCAAATGACAAATTAATGGTCGCCTCTTGTTCAGAATTCAGTACTGAAGAAGAACTGTGCTTCAGATTTCTAGACCAAACATCCGAAAACGCAATGGCTACTCATGCAATCAATTAACGCGCGTCATCAGCTTAGCTAGCGGCCTAATTAAACAATCGAAACAGCATTGTTTATGTCGCTCAAGGACAACGAAAAGACGGCTGCAATGCACGTTGCTCAACGGAGTAGTTGATTAGGCGTGCAGATATGACATCTTCCCACTAGATAAACCCAAATTAAACTAAGCTGATTCTCTCCACTTGGTCAAGAACGTCTCCCTATTGGAGACAGCGATTTGTATATTCTTGTATTATGCCTCTTTCAAACCATCGTGTGTCCAGTCTACCTCTACGGCTCTAGCAACCTCTAATCTCCCATGGATTGGATTAATAATTAATTAACTGAAGCAATCACCAAGAAACAGCTAGCTAAAGCATGATGATTAAGTCACATAATACGCATGCATGTTAGAGAGAGACTTGATATAATTGGAGGTTGAGCACTTGTTTAGTTCCGGATTAGGAATTTAGGATAGGATAAGAATTCAGGCAGTAGTGCCTAAAAGGTGCTGACGATCAGATCAGAGTAGATAAGAAAGAAGGGTATGTGCGTCCAAAACCAGGTTAGCAAAGTCATGATGCCCCAAAGCATATGATACATTATCTGTAAGCATGCATGCTTACGAAAAGCTAATTAAAAAATGTATGGGGCAGGGCTTACTAGGATCGTGTGGCATGGCACCACGTCACAAGTTTATCCATGACATTGACGTACGTACGGTTGATTCCGTTTCTAGAAGTAACAGTAATAATTAAGACCTTACGTAGCTAGCTATTAATAATTGGCAACTTGGTCTGTAATTAACCGTTGTAATTAAAGTGTGAATTCTGATCTTTAATGCAGCTTACAAGTTACAATAACCTGGAGTACGGGGCGGGGTGTTTAGTCTGAAATAGCAAACTGGCCACAAATTATATGGGCCGAGAAGCCCAAGGTTTGAGAGACTTGAGCTTGGGTCAGAAATTACTCACCCACATTTCAGAACGATCCCGCCCCAGTTTATATACAGTGCTACTCTTGAGCTGTTTATATAGCTCCTCCGTATCTAAATATTTGATGTTATTGATTTTTTATACATGTTTGACTATTTATCTTATTTAAAAAATTATATAATTATTAATTATTTTTATATCATTTTATTTATTATTAAATATATTTTTGTGCATATATATAGTTTTATATATTTTTTAAAAAAACTGAATAAAACGAATAGTCAAACATGTGTCAAGAATATCAACGGTGTCAAACATTCAGGGAGTAAAAGTTATTATATTTAGATTTGTTAATAGTACCTAGACAACCAGATTCGTGTGTATATCTGATTCTACATCAACAAAAGATAAATACATGGTATTCTTCATTAACTAGTGTAGTGCAGCTAGGCATGGAATACTTTTCTTGCATCTATATATATCCGATGGCCATGCTTCTTTAAGCTGCTGACGTGTTAGATCTCAGATGAGCCAGCTGTACACTTCACAGAAAATGACACGGAGTACTATGTCAAATATTCCATATATACTTCAGTGAAAAAATAATTCCATATATGTCCGTATGTCAATTTTGCAAGTAGCCAGCTGTAAATGTAGTGTCAAACTATCTAATAAGTTATCAGCTGATCAAGCATCTCTGTTCAGTACTTGTACATTGTGAAATAATCGATGGATTGAATAGGTCACTGTACATTATTTCAACGAATAACTGAAATTCATGCATGCTGGTTTTTTGGCGTAATAATTTGTTCATGCTGAATATTATCCAACTGGAGTATCTCCTAAAAATGTTCTTGGAATTCAGCACTGTGGTTTTAAAATTTCCCAACTAAAATACTAACTGTAATTATACTTCCCTTATGCAATCGGTAAGGTATATAGAAACCTTTCCAGATAGCAAGTTTCACAAAAGTGGTCTGTATATGCACACCATATTATTTTTGCTATCATTGATGAAGTAATGAAGTGCAGTGCAGGTATCGACAGAAATTGCTAGTGCTGTGGTGCACTGCACTCCATCTATAGAAAATATCGGTTAACAAGAAGTTTATTAACTTTTGAATAAACCTATTGGTAGTATCTTATGTTGTCAAAGAATATTATGGTTATATTCTTTTTTAGCTGAAGATGTAAGATTATATGATTTCTAGGATAGCTAGATTATCTGATTTCTAGATTAGCTATTTAATGGTATAAACGATGAAATTAGTTAATAGAAAGTTAAAACTATATTTTATAAATGCGACATGATTAACTTCTATATAGAAAACTTTTTTTACAAAAATAAATGTTTAACCGTCAAAAAATGTGCTCACAAAAGCCAAGGAAAATCTTAATAATAAAGGAAAAGAATACAACTTGTGTACTCCATCTATTCCAAAATATAGTCCTATCTCTATCGTATAATAAGTGTTGTCGACGATTTGGATGTCGGCAATATATATATGGGGTGACTAGCGAGGCATAAAGATCAATGGTTAGGATGAAGACACATGGTTACCCAGGTTTAGCCTCTCAACTAATGAGATAATACTCTACTCCTGCTTGGTGATTGCATTGGATCGTGGGTAGATCAAACTAGAACATAGCCGATCTGAATATGTCGTCTGTCTCGTCCTCCTCACAATGGGTGCCCCTATCCCCTTATATAGCGGGGGATAGGACTTACAGATAGAGCCCTAATCTGATGAGACTAAGATTTATCCTAATTCGGTTACAACTCGGATCCGGTACAAGTGGCATGCAATCCAGCCGTAACCAAACTCCGGTTGATACCGTATAGATATAATCTCTTCCTATTCGATACCCCTACGACTGTATGTACACACGTAGTCTACGGATACCCTTAGTACAGGTATTCCACAAGTGTATTTTTAGAATTCAAACTTGACCTACAAAAAGCGCATTTGTGGAGTGCTAGTTGTCTCGTCAACAACCTCATATATATTCAAATATTTATCCATTTTACTCCTACCCACAATCCCCCTTATTCAATGAAGAGTAGTTAAGTCACTTATAACTGTAACAAATTTGCCTCACGTTGCGACAAATACACTTATATTTGGACGGATGGAGTGACTTAATAGTGTTTGGATTTTTTTTCCCTAAAAATATGAAAACTTCTCCAACTCTTTCTAGATCTCAACTAATCAAAACCATCATCATTTAATATTTTCACCAATCTTCTTATATTAACCAATCATAATTATCTTTTATTTAATTCCAACTATTTACTTGATCTTTATATAAAATTCAAAAAAGCCCATGTATTTTAAGATAGAGGAAGCGGCCAGTTTTTAACCTTCTTGATGGGCCGTACGTCGGAGCAGATGAGCTTGCCTAATTATAGAAGTCAATGGTCAAGAAAGGGAGCTATCAATGTATATATAGCTACTTAAGTTTCAACTTGATCCGGCCTCCAAATCCAACTTGCCTAACAGATAAAATGGACCACACATCTGTGTGCTCTCTACAAATGACGGCACGTACATATGCATATGTGTCATGGGTGTGCATTTCATATTTTAGCACGTGCCAGCCGTTTTGAGAAATTTATTTATTTATTTATTTATTAGAACTGTATTGCCTGCTTATTAATTAATTGCTCTCTTACTGTCTTGCGTGTGTGTGTGTGTGTGTATATATATATATATATATATATACTGCCTTCGTCAATTTTTTTTTCAGTTTTTAGAGATACAATGTTTTAACTTTTTGTCTTATTTAAAAATATTTTGTGATTAATATTTTAATTATTATTATATGATAAAAAGAATATTACATTATACATGACTAATTTTTTAAATTTTTTATACAAATTTTTCAAATAAGATAAATGGTCAAACGTTGGACATAGAAATTAAAAAATAAAATTATTATAGAAAGAGGTAGCAGTTAGGCCATGTTTAGTTCCCAGAATTTCCCTAAATAAAGCATTAAATATATATGAACAATAAAACTAATTATACAGTTATGGGGAAAATCGTGAGACGAATCTTTTGAGTCTAATTAGGACGTGATTAGCCATAAGTGCTACAGTAATCAATATGTGCTAATGACGGATTAATTAGACTCAAAAGATTCATCTCGCGGTTTCCAGGCGGAATCTGAAATTTGTTTTGTAATTAGACTATGTTTAATACTTTAAATATGTATCCAAAAATTTAATGTGATGTTTTTGCAAAAAAGATTTTGCAATCGCATAAGAGCTGCAGGTATGAAGTATGAACAGCTAGCCGTCATTTGCATGCAGACTTTCTCTCTGACCAAAGCATGAATAGTACACACACAATTCAAATATACACGTTGCTATAGCTAGATGGATCAGTCAAATATGTGCTGCTGACGCTGCTGCTTCCAATTGTAATACACGCACTTAAAAAGTATTACTGCACCGACATTGCAGGAACAAGCCAGAAACTGAGGGCAAGCCTAGCAATTTTTCTTTTAGAAAATAAAAGTCGTATTGAATCCGATCAAAAAACACCATATTTACATCGTGTATATCAATGCCGGACATAGTAAACCGAGCATTCATGTCAATAATGCTTGTTTATATAAAAAATCACAACCTTGTGTGCTTTAAAAACCCTACATTCATGTCAATAATGCTTGTTTATATAAAAAATCAGCACCGATGAATCCGACACATATGTGAATAGTGTTGGTTTTTCTAAAAGAAACACCTGCGTGCAAAATCTCGGAGGTAAAAAATCGAAGAGAAAAAAAGCTAACCTAATAATGCCGCGTTGAACACGAGGGTTAGTTATCTCACACGAAAAACATAGTAATAGATTATTAAATGATTAATTATTTATTAATTATAAAAAAATATAATGGATTAATATGATTTTTTAAATTTTCCTATAAAAACTTTTGCAAAAAAAAATATACCGTTTAGTAATTTGGAAAGCGTGCGCGTGAAAAACGAGGGAAACTAGGGTTAGGAATGGGAGAGCCGAACACTACCTAAGGAGGTGCTTGTTTCTAAGGGCTAAACTTTAGCCTTTAGTCACATCAGATGTTTGGACACTTATTAAAAATAGTAAACGTAGTCTATTAATAAAACTCATCCATAATCTTGGACTAATTCACGAGACGAATCTAATGAGCCTAATTAATCTATGATTAGCCTATGTGATGCTACGGTAAACATTTGCTAATTATGAATTAATTAGGCTCAAAAATCCGTCTCGCGGATTAGCTCTCATTTATAAAATTAGTTTTTTATTAGACTATGTTTAATACTTCAAATTAGTGTCAAATATTCGATGTGACATAAACAACCCCTAAATCTAGTTAGCTGGACGAGGAAAAGGGAAAAAAAAACAATTGAATTGCCCATGAGCAGATGAGAACAATGATTTGTATCTTTCTCAGAATTGTAAGATAGTTAGCAGATGAAAACAATTGAAAGTAATAAGTCAAGTAGCCTCCCGTATCACACAAGCCTTCCCGATAGTTAGTTTCTTTTGGGTCGGTTCCTAGCAGTAGCTGTCACCGGCATTAGCTGGCAAAACAGATTGAGATTATAGAAGAAGAATATAATTATTATTATTATTATTTAGCTAGACTAAGCTGCTAGATGTGGATCTAATTATTAAGCACAACATGTATAACATCTGAATAATTTGACGGCCAGGATATATATATATATACTTCGTTTGGCAAGAGCCGCACTTAGTAGAACCATTAATTAAGTATTTCTGTATCATAATGAAACCGAGTGGACTTACTCTTCCTTGGTAGCCAAGATTTTTGTGGGCTTCCTTTGCTAGCTCGCCCCACAAAACCAGTGAAAAGGTCTCGATTTCTCAAAGCAATATAAAACCGGCTTCCTTGTCTTGCTTTCTTCTAGCTTTATCCCCTTCATTTCTCTTCCATTTCCTGTCCATCGCCCTCCATCTTTCTTGCTTGTGCCACCAAGCTACCCATCTCCTTCGTCTCTCTAGCTAGAGCTTCAGTTAGTTCTTCCTCTCGATCTTCGATCAGTCAGCTGCAAGCATGGTGGAGACTGCTAATTCCCTCGTGAAGTCGGAGCAAGATGGCGTAGGCCTGTTCTTGCCTCCAGGCTTCAGGTTCCATCCCACCGATGATGAGGTAATTTTAAGCTACCTCCTGCAGAAATTCCTCAACCCTAGCTTCACCTCCTTGCCCATCGGCGATGTCGACCTCAACAAGTGCGAGCCATGGGATCTTCCAAGTAAGTACAACCATATATGATGTTAGTTTGTTTCTTTCTGTAATCTGTCCTGGTTAAGCTAGGATACAAATTAATTTGATTAATTTGAAGGCAAGGCGAGGATGGGGGAGAAGGAATGGTTCTTTTTCGCCCACAAAGGCATGAAATACCCAACAGGCCTGCGCACCAACCGTGCCACGAAGGAGGGCTACTGGAAGGCCACCGGCAAGGACAGGGAGATCTTCAAGCCCAGCAGCAATGGAGGTAGCAAGCCGCTGGTTGGGATGAAGAAGACGCTGGTGTTCTACAAGGGCAGGGCTCCCAAGGGCAGCAAGACCAACTGGGTGATGCACGAGTTCCGTCTCCACGCCAACCTCCACAACCACAACCCAAACCTACGTCTCAACCCTAAGGTATATATTCACATTTAATTTCTCACGCTTAGCTACATAACTTTTTATTAATTAGCTTGATGAATAGAGTGTTCTGACATTTTTGGGGTTCAAGGATGAGTGGGTTGTGTGCAAGGTGTTCCACAAGAAGGGAGACGAAGCCACGAAGATGGAGGCTACTACCGTGGAGGACTCTGCCGGAAACCCCAACAAAGACAGCTCCGTCGAACCCTGCGACGACATTGCCGATTACTTCTTTGAGCTGGACTCCGTCGATCCAAGCATCTACTTCAGCAGCCCGGCTGCCAGCAGCAGCTTGTCGGCGCCGCCGGACAACGACGCGGTGCCGTACAGTTCCGTCGCTGCCAACGGTGCAACTCCGACGACGACGACGACTGGTACTACTAATGGTAGCTTCCAGCTGCCTAACTACAGCGTGAGTGGTGTCTCCTCTTGGAATATTATGCCTACGCCTGGAGCAGCTGCAGGAGTAGTACTCCATGGCCATGGAAGCAGCTACAGCTTGCAGCACCAGGCAGCAATGGTGAAAGCCCTAGAAGATGCCATTCGTGTCCCGGATTTTGGTACTGTACAGCTGCCGAGCAGTTTCAGGAACTGGGGTTCATCAACAAGGTCAGTGACGGCGACGGCTGGAGCTTTGCAGCAGAATTATCCTCTTGGCATGCCGCATTACAAGCTACAGAACTATGGGGATACTTATCTACGGGACAGATCGTAATAGCTGCTGCTGTTGCTGCATGCTGCTAGCTGCTTACTGCGTGCTGATGATTTTGGTTTACTGAATTGATCGAGCATGGACATGCATACGGTTTATTAGGAATATATATGAGCAATTTTGTTGATTGCTTCATTGTTTAGTTCGTAGTTAAGTAGCCAGCTTGAGAGATCATATCTATACCAGTACTCCGTTTGTTTAATTTGGCCCTTTTGTATAAAGATATATCATGACTTTGTTTTTTGTCTTTTTTTTCATCAGTTTTATGTTTTTTCTTGGGTGATTCTGATTGATGATACATGTTCTTACAGCACATATGTTTGGAACTTGCTATATATATTCTTTGGTGCCATTTGTGGATGAGACTCACTCAGTTGTCTTAATTTTAAATTTTGTGGCCACGTCTTTCTTTGGTGCAAATGTTGCACCTAATTTGCACCATTATATTGTACTGTCACTTAGTTAGAGCAAATTGCAACATTGTTTGGATTAGAGTGGTGCCAAACAAAATAATTAATTGGTGCAGCTATCAGGTGCAAGGCACAATCAATTTACTAATTACTCGATCTTTCCCTTTCCTAATCTTGTCTTGCATTCCCTCTATCCTAAAAAAACCAATTCTTCGATTTCTATGTCCAACGTTTGATCATTCATCTTATTTGAAAAATTTTCAAAAAATTAGAAAAAATTAGTCACACGTAAAATACTATTTATGATTTATCATCTAATAAAAACAAAAATATCAATCATAAAAAAGTTGAATAAGACGAAAAGTCAAAAATTATAAATAAAAAAATAAAAAATTGATTTATTTTGAAACAGAGGAAAAATACACGAGTTAGGAGTGGCCTTGAGGTTCATTAACACAGCTAGCTACAGCACAGAGCGTGGTGCAAGCTAGCTAAGAAGTGTCAGAGAAAAGCACGTGCAACCACAGCTAGCAAGTTGGACGGCCATGTGGTGATGTCATATTGTCATGTGATATACACCAGGTATGTAGTTATCTTTGGGGAAATTAGCCACGAAAAATGCAAAGTGTCTACGTACTTACTACTTCTTGCTACTATCTCTGTCCTCAAATAAGATTATTTTTCAGTTTTTTGATACAATATTTTGATTCTTTATCTTATTTAAAAAATTTTACTTTTACTAGATGATAAAATATATATAGTACTTTATGCGTGACTAATTTTTTAAAGTTTTTTACAAATTTTTCAAATAAGACGAATGATCAAACGTTGGACATAGAAAAATTAAAAATAAGATTATTATGGGACGGAGGTAGTAGCTCCTAGCTAGCTACTCACTCCCTTTCGTAAATGTAAGATCTTTCGTAAATGTAAGATGTTTAAATTGTTTTTGCTTGTAATGTTTGATTATTTATCTTATTTAAAAAATTATAAAAATATCATTTATTTTATTTGTGACTTACTCTATTGTAAAAAAAACTTTAAGCACAATTTGTTATTTTTTATATTTATATTAAATTTTTAAATAAGACGAATGATCAAACATTATAAAAAAAGTCAAACATCTTATATTATAAAACGGAGGTAGCAGTTGGCAGTGACAAAAGACCAGAATATCTCTCTGATGTCAACATTTGCTAATGCCAGCATGAATATTTATCTAGCTGACTAGTATCTTTTGTATCTAGCTGACTAGCTAGCTGCATCTCTGATCTAATATTTATGACCGTGTTGAATTCTCGGCCGATATGTATGGCAGGTCATCGACACGTTATATTAGACAACAGCTAGCATTAATCATATACTAAATTATTGATATGTTTTTGCGTTAATTACTTAACCCACAAAAGAGCAGGGCCTTACATACTCAGTACTTTTGGCATTCTGTCTCCTTCTTCAGCAAAAGTATCATGCATGCATAATGTGTTTACATGGAGGCAAATCTTGTATGTTGAGTATTGGAAGCCATATATAACTTGTAACGCATCAGTTAGAGCAGAGTAACTGATAGAAGTTTTCAGGCCAGCCATGCATGGATTTGGAATCCAGCTTGCATATATATGCGCCCTGCAAAATGCAAAAGAAAGATTATAAACTGTATATATGAATTAAGATCTACGTTTCAACCTGAATCTGGGCATTTTTCCTGCATAAAAATCCGCTGGGAGCAATGGTTTCTGTTGTGCCGTATTGCAGTTTTTGGACTTTGGAACCATTCAAAGAACGATGCATACATATTAAGCATTATTCTTTTAATCTAATCCATGCATGATCTTTTCAACCTCACATCTCACAAATGAAGTTTCTTTACTCCAAACTCCCAAGTTCTATTCACACACCTTCAGTTCCATTTGAAAGATAACCATGTTAATTGACCGGTTGTAACTACTCCATATACTATCCCATAGAGACTTTCCTAGCTAGAAATTCTCTGACAAATTAGTGATGTCGAGAAATAACTATAGTGACCTTCATTAATAGTAGTTATATTTCCTATGGTTCAATTAAATGCACATGTTTAGCCTGATTGGCTGTAACACATATAGAAATGGAGTTTTCGTGCAATAAATTTAAAATAAGAGGACTCCATTGTCAAACGTCCTATTCCAGTTCAAGAAATGCAATTGACAAATGCAAATTACATAAAACATAATCGTATAAGAAATTTTATCAAAAAAATGACATCGTCGTTAGAGTTTTGTTCATCCTAACCCATTAAATATTGTATTTAACTTGGCAAGATGGATGAAACTATAACGATGATACAGTTCTGGCACAAAATTATTTATGCAATGCTATTTATTGAACTTGGACGTTTTGTCAATTACATTTCTTGCATTATCTTAAAATAAATTCTTTGCATGATTAATTTTAAATATATAAATGAATCCTTTATGAGACAGAATAGATCTCAACATATATATTTCTAGCTTGCAGAGTTGCAGCTATGCAAGGTACACTGCATAATGACCCCCAAAAGCCGAACAGGCACTTATGTGGCAACCTATCTATGGGCCAACATGATGTCGTTGTTACCGACAATTGAAAATCTCGTGTGTTGTTGCTACCTTGACCAAATTAAATTGCTTTCATCAAAGGTCGGTTTCAGCTTAGCTAGACTACTGATAGATGTATTTTGGATACTTGGACAGTATAATGGCAAGGTGAGATCTCATTGGCGTGTGTATTTAGCAACCTCAAGAGAGTGTTTCCAATGGAATGCAGTATTAACCATTCTGATGTGGGGGATGTTGGTCAAGAGAAAAGGAACAAGTTGCGTCAGAACACCCAAAGGAGAATTGCTTTTGGGTTGAATGACTCACCTCACTGGTCACTGGTGCTCCATGTAGTGCAGGTGACGTATTAATGTGTATATCATCCGATCCGTAGCATAGCAATCATCTATTCACATCGTGTTTTACAATAATCGCCATGATTAGATAGATGATTTGGTTCAAAAGAACTGCTTCAGGATGTTCATTTTCCACCTATTTAATTATCTCACATTTCTGTAAACAGCTAGAATTATATCTTGCAAATCCCTTTCCTGATACATCTGACGAGACAACATTTGAGGAAAACACATGGTCATGCAATTTTGTAAACATTTTCCAATACTAATATGATTAATTATGTAGGTGCCACAAATTTCCGGATATACTTCAATGCTAAGCCAAGATATATAAGATTGGATAGTCCTGAAGCATAAAGGACAAATTGACCGGGGGTGATTGTTGGGTTTTTTTAGAGAGAAAGTCAAACAACATATTTATAAACGAAAAATAATTTATGAATATAACTTTTATACATATGTTCTTAACGATCTAAAAGTAAAGACTGAAAAATAAACTACGATGAAAAAACCCCAAAAATTAACTTCAAATGAAAATTAAAGATTTAAATTTTGACATGTAAGCATAAGAAAAATGAAAGGATGGGTGCCAGACTACACAGAGAAAAGAAAAATAGTGCATTGTGTCCATCATTTTTCTTGTTGTCATTAGCATAGCAATTCCTCCTTGTCTCAGTCATGTGATCACTTGAGCAATAAGGTTTCCTTGACAGAACATCACCAGTGAGAGGCAGGAAAACCACTCAGGCATAAAATACCATAATCAGTGTCCCAATCAGACTAGGGGCCTGTTTGAGGAGCTTTAGATTATGAGAAATAGCTGGTTAGTAGCCAGCTCCTGAGAATCTGGAAATGCTCCTAAACCCAGCTTCTGGATTCTTAGTTCATTTTCCAGAATCTGTAACTACAGATTCTCAGAAGCTGCTTCTGGCAAAAGCAGCTTTTGAGAGAAGCTGCAGCTAGAAGAAGCTAGAGAAGCTGCAGCTGGAAGAAGCTCCCCTAAACAGGTCCTAGTAAAGGATCGTGAAATATGATTGAAATATTACGCGATTGATTGATGAACAAGTAATGATAAATAACAGGGCGCTGGACTGCTGGCACCACAAACTCTAGAATAGTAATAACCTACAGAATAAGCGACTATCATTAATAACCAAACATCTTCATCTTGCAAAAGGAAGGACTAATGAGAGTTCAAGACTCTGTTTCACGGTTTCACCTACAGAGAATCAAATACAAATGCAATTCCAGAACAGGATATTCATGAGGGACTTGTTCAAGTGCAATGACACCGAATATATGAAATGAATCGCAAGGTTTTATTCAATGAACTGTAACATCTTATTGGCTACTCGGAGTACTGAATTCCAGCTTATTCACACAGAAAACACTGGAGGCAGTGTTAAATGGTACAATCCAAGACTTGCACTTGTATGTATTGAAATGTAATATTCCACCAAAAATTGACTGCAAACTGTGCGCAGCTTTCTCATTAAAATACATAAGGCATCATGTAGGAAACTTACTATATGCACAATACAGATCTGCTACATCAGCTATTCAATTTTCCTCTAGTCCTTGAGCTTCCATTCAGATCTGCTTTAAATTGGGCTTACGATTCAGGGGGGGCCTCAAACTTTGAGGGAGTATCAATTCCCATCATACATTTGAGTCCTGATATCAAGATGATTAACAAGACTATTCCCTGCATATCATACACAACTGTGAGGAAATAATTCAAGGATATAAACAGTGATGTGGAAATAAACATTTTATAGGTGAGGTTGGAAAAGACATAATTTGTACTCCAGTGCAGTTAAGGCAACAACCAAATTGAACTACCACTAAACTGATGCAGTTTTTGTTGGAAAAAATACAGGCTAAAGTCGACATGGCAGAACAATAGGTAACCAGTAACAAAAAAAACAATCCATGGGACAACTTACAACAAAGCTTCCTTCAAGCAGAGTTGATTTTACTAAGCACTCCCCATCACATTTTCCACGGCCAGGTTTAGTAGTATTGGTCTTCTCTGCAAGATACCTGCCTAACGGCAAGTTTGAGGGGTTCTCTAGCAAACCATAGGGTTGAGAAGCATAAAGAATTGTATATTTTGCCCCAGATTTCTTCAGCAATGTAACCAGTTCAGAAAGCAACTCCCCTACAGTAACAATAGCATAATGTTATAGTGCAGTTGCATACTTTGAGGTGAAAGGACCAACCTAGTGTCCTCGACCTAACCTTCCGATTTTGTCTGATCTAAATCCTTGAAACCACCGCCACAGAAGACAACTAGTTCAGTCTTTCCACTTGGATTCTTTTCAATTTGTGATGTTACCAATTCCTAGAATGTTCATGCGGTCAATAAAAAGAATGGAAAGAAAGCTAAAGTGGAAGAAGTACCAGAAGAACCATAAAAACTTACATCGATAGAATCCATGTCATGATGTTTCTTCAGATCTTCACTTACAGAACAGGTGTCTGTGTAGGTGATATGATTATCTCCAAGACCGTTGTTGCAATTCTCAGCAAACCCAGATAGCAATGACTTCTCCAATTTCTCATCATCTGACATGGCAACGTAGGGGAATGCCATGGAAAACTCAGAACTTGTGAAGGAGTTCTGGTAGAAAGCATAGATATTATAAGCATTTAAAACTATTTGACCTTTCAGTTATATAACAACTTAGGGAGATATAAATATGGGGGGAAAGGGCCAAAGAAGAGTGACTATGGATACCTTCAATGTGTCTGTTAAAGTTGGATCAACTTGCTTATCTCTAGAGATGTCAGACGATTGTAGCTACAGGAACAGTATAAGAAGTATTGGTCAGTGTCAACTGAAACATTGAAAATTTGAAATAGCATCATAACATAAATTACTTGGTCTAGCAATAGTTTTAACAAACAGATTCAAACATGGAGAATTTGGCAATGGTATGGCCTCCTAGTAATGATCATTACCATCTATCAGAAATACTAAATATATTCCAACTTTTTGGTCAATGGACTGAATAGATAATTATGCACATAGTGCAGCCAGTGGATACCCAAAAACTAGTGTGCAAACAGTAGTAAATGAGCAGGAGTCAATAAGTACCTTTGATCCAAGAAAAAGAACTGCAACATCGACACTCTTTTCACGATCCTCCTCTGAACACTGAAAATAAAATCGCAATGTCATGAATTGTTTAAGTTTGTGCACACTAAGAGCAGATACTGAAATGAAGTTGGCCAGTTGTTTGCGAACTTGAGGTGCACCAAGACACCAACTAGGACATGGGAGGAACTCAACTCACCACCAAGTTTGACCAACCACCTTCCTCAAGAACAGATTTCGCTAAGCTCTTTGGGGATACTGTCTGATAGTGGACTATTTCTTTAGTCTCATCAGAAGAGAATCTGAGTCAAGTAAATGAAATGTAATTTAAACAACTAAACCCAGAGCGAATTTGATTGAAACAATGACAAGTGTCAAAGAATATTTTGAACATGAACTGGTAATTTCAATCTAGGCAGCAAGTAACTGAACTTGCAAGGTGCCAATGGAAATGGGTGACCCTCATATCAGAATATCAGAGGTATGCATGACATTCTCATCTACAACTAGCTGAATGCCGTGCTTCGATACGGATATAAGAAAATATATAAACGATATAACAATGTTTTTTGAAGCAAGCCAAAATATTCCAGTGTGCATTGTGCAAAATCAAATGCAAAATAACTCTTGTAAGCTGGTGTCCCCAGTGAACCTTTTATTTGCTTTTAAAAAGCAGGGCCGTAGGCCTTTTCTCTAAAAAAAAAATCAAATGCAAAATGGAGGCCAGTCTTAACTGACACTCTACTTTATTTTCCTAATATCAACAGAAATAGGCCTGAGCACGTTATGAAAGTTGAACGACAAATCTGCAATCCAAAACCTAAGCAGCACCAACAAGGCAATCTCTGTTCTTCGTTCTAACTAGAAGCCTTCATATTTATACTAAACAGGTGTTTCCCAGGAAGATGGTATCATCTATAGGGCACAGGATTAGAGTCAAAAGTGTGAATATTAGACTATAGATAGAGAGCACATTACCAAAGAAAAAAACGAGACAAACTGCATATGCATTATTTGGTCACAAAAAGAAGTTGCAGGTGGCTCATGAGTCATTTCAATACTTGATCTACCAAAGTCACAATTTTTTCTAATGTTTTCTAAGTGAAGCAGAATTTACTAAAAATCCGCTAACACTTACAACGCGAATTTGTCTCATATCTAAGAAAAGGGATCTCAGGGTGCGAGAGCGATGAAAAAAAACAGAGAAGCGCGGCGACAGCTTACCCGTAGTTGTTTGGCGCCCAGAGGAAGGCAGGACCCGTCACCGGATCCGCGGCTGAGACCCGCGCAAGGAGCAGCATCACGGCCACCGCCGCCCAGGCAGCCGCCATCTGATGGGATTGAATTCGAATGGTTCCCAAATTGGATGCCCAGCAACCAAGATCAGGACAAGCAGCGACGAAAAATCAAGCTGGGGTTACTGAGCACAGAGATCTGAGAGAGATCATACCTTGGCAGCGGGGGAAGCAGGGATCTTCCTGGGATTGGCGATTTCAGATTCTTCGCTCGCTTCTTCGGGAACAACAGGAAAGGAACAAGGGGGCAACTCGTTACCACGTTTACCCTCTTTTTTTTTCTTTTTTTTTCCTTTGAGAGTCTGACGTATGGGCCCGGCAGATCTGGCCCAAGCCCGAACGCCGAATGTTTATCAGGCCGCAACTGAATTGGGCATCTCTTTTTTTTTCTCTTTTTTACTACCTACGTACCATTATTACTTCCTTTTTTGTTTTTTTCCGACGTTTAACCATTATCTTATTTGAAAAATTTGTATAAAAACTTAAAAAAATTAGTCACGCATAAAGTAATCGCAAGAAAAATTTAAATAAGATGAAGAGTCAAAACAATGTATAAAAAACTGAAAAACAATCTTATTTCGGAACGAAGGTAGTAGTACCCAAGAATTTACATCTTTAAAAAATGGAGTTGTTTGTCCTCTTTTCTCTAAAAAATCTTTAGCTCCAAAAAATCAGAAAAAAATAAGTAGTTTATTTTTAAAAAAATCATTTCTTTTCTCAATAGACTTGTGCAACCCATTATTAGTTCTATGGGTATGTGGGTATGAGCATATGCAGTGCATGAGTATATTACTAGTAATGGGGAAATGCATGAGTACGATACTCCCATGTTAAACTAGTACATTATGTTATTAGAGAAACAAATATCTTATTATCTTTGTTAGCATTATAAAATGATACGGTCTCAACTAGATTTATTCATATATCAATGTATATTTTTTATATGTTAAATTTGTTAGGACCTATATATGAATCTATAAAAGGTCAGAAAATTTTATAAAGTGAAATGGAGTTAATAAGGAAAATATGTAAAACAGCTAAAAGAAGATAGATTATCATACTATGGATTAACCCTACATCATACGATTGTGCCAATGGATTTAAATTTTGCTCGCAAAGTGCGAATACACCTTCTCTCTCCCTAATAAATCTATGCGGGTGTGACCGGTGAGTCATCCAAACAACCCCTCCTTTGACCAAAAAAAATTCTTTTTGAGAAAAAAGTTTCATACAATTTTCTTAAGACTCAGCCAGATACAGGGTCTTTATCTTTTCCTTCTACTTAACGTTATAACCCAAAATTTAAATTCTAAATTTAGAGTTGATTATAAGGTTTTTATTCATCGTAATTTATTTTTTAACCTTTGATTTTAGATAACTAAGAACATATATATATAAAAGTTTTATTCACAAATTATTTTTCAGTAAGTTCATAATATCCACCACGTGTTTTTATTCTTGACTCTTGAGATTCATAAATTCTCATTACTTGTTTTTCCCATTTATGCACTGCTAAATGATAGTTAAATGTGGATTTTGTAATACTCCCTAGTACGTTTCTTTAAAAATGTCACCGGAATTTTGTAATCTCGATAACTAACGACCCACTCTACAATTCGCCCCTATGAAAATTTAAAGTAAGGACCTAAAATGCTACTACAACCACTAGACTATATATCATTTCACTTGACTCAAACTATTTGAACATTATTAGTCAGCAAAGTTTGAACAGAGCTGATCAATTGTGCCATCTATAAAGGACCGAAGGGAGTATAAAATTTCTAGGAGTGATATCGTTTCCTTTAATTCTACCGTTGATAATTAATAATTATTTATGTACGGCACAAGCACTGTGGGAGCATGGGCCACAGGAGAATCCGACAATGACGCAGCAGTGAGCCTAGACCACGAACAGATGAGGGTGAAGAGCAACTGATTGGCCAATAGTGCAGAGATAGCATTGAGCACAAGACAAAAACAACCTCTGAATTCTATCTCCATTGATCCAGAAAGAAAGAAATCAAGAATCAAACAAAAGAAGCAAGGCCATCCATTGCATTCCCCTCTCACTTCTGATGCACAAATCAGTCACAAATGGAAGCAACAGTGGCCTTGGTCTTCTCTAGCCCAAGCCCCAGGAGGCCTTCCTCCTGCTTGCGTTCTCCTCCTTGCAGCCGCAGATGTTCCTCCCATGGTGCAAGGCTGCAGCAATCGCAGTTGCTCGTCGCCGATCGGCTAAGCAGAAACAGGGACAGGAAGATTGGCACGAGCATCCTGAGGCGCTCTTCCAGTGCCACTGACAGCGCGTCTTCTTCTGTTTCTTCAGAAAGATGGGTTCTCGAGCCTGCAGGTCAGGTTAATCTACTTCTGTTCTTCTGAAAACAATGCAGTACTTAGCTGTAATGAAGTGTCGTCCGGCCATCCCTTTGAATTGAATAATGCCTATGTCTACTTGCTTAATCACACATTAAGTTCATATTGCTCACCTCTCAGTAACTCTACATACTTCGTAGACACAATAAAACTTGTGTGATATTATCGTTCGGTAGCAACTGATACTCTCATATATAGTGATCCATTTTAGCAACTTTAAGATGATCTGAAGAAATATTTGCCACATACAACACAGTAAGTAATGTTCAGTTTATTTTTGTCCGCCTGAACAACAGAACCTGTCGTTGATAAATTTCAGGAGACGGTGATTGGCGTCATATCGGGTACCGCGTCGCACGCCCTGGCGGTTTCCAGATAGCCTCTGTATGTTTCTTTGTTCGTGTGAACCAAACCAAAAATCTCTTGATATCATATACCCAGACGACATGGCATGACTGAGCATGCTAACTGACGGACGTTTGGATGAATGAATGAATGTTTGCCTGCAGGAGGCAGCGGTGACGGTAGGTCGAGTCCCTGAACAGGCTGACATCGTCCTGTCTGTCGCAACAGGTAGCATGCATTTCATTCATTCCCTCGATTACTATGTCCATAATCTAGCTGACAGTAGCTTACTAGTTTGCTGTGGGGTGGCATGGAATGCATGCAGTTTCTGGGGCACACGCACGGCTGGAGAAGAAAGAGGGGAGGCTGCTGGTGACGGACCTGGACAGCACCAATGGCACCTACATCAACGAGAGGCGCCTCACCCCGGGCTTCCCCACTCCCATCGACCCCGGCAGCCTCCTCATCTTTGGTACCATCGCCTTTTCACCTTCAATTCTTTATCTTCACTGTGAATTTTGTGATCGACAATATTTGACATGCATGTTGTCTCTTCCCTTTCTCTTGTGCATGGTGTGCAGGTGACATCCACCTTGCCATGTTCCGTGTGTCCAAGATGGTCATCGACGTGCCCAGTGACACCAATGGAGCTGAGCAGGAAGCTGAGATAGCTCAAGTATCAAGTGCAGCCCAACAAAGCAATTAGCAGAGAGCTCCATGCCTCAATCTGTCAAGTGCCAGCTTACTGGTCATTGTCGACCAAGTTAGGCCAGAGTATGCCTTGCAAATTAATAAGCTCATACAGATCGATGCTCCGTGCCTCTGTATGATACTAGTGTCACCAGTAGCGACTAAGGTAGCACTTATCAACTGGGAATATAGTCACCAACAGTAACGAAGGCATCAATAATTCATGAGCAATTTCAGTGGAGATTTTGGTACCTCTTGGTACAGGTACTAGGAGATACCAAATTTTATACTAAAGTTTTGATACTTCAGTATTTACTCAAGAACTATGAAATTACTTTTAAATTTTACATAGAAAACAGAGATACTCATGGTATCTACTTAAAGATTGGAAAAATGCTCATAATTCATTAGTTATATCAAACAGATATATGCACCTCTCTCGTCTCTATGCTATGCTAAGAGAAGCATGCTTAAGATATAAGTGCACGACGTCACTGCAGCGAGAAAAATGCTATTATACCATCGTCAAAACACGACTTGGCTGAACACCACTTTCAGTTTGGGATTCACCAGAACATCAATATCAAACTAGATGACACTTAAAAATGCCATTTTCTACCCTTTGTACTGAATAAAAACAATTTAACAATGCGTAGGTAACTTGACAGAATTATCCATGGTTCATCCTCTATCTCACACAGAAGGGGATCGATCATATCGAGCAGCACCATTTGGGATAGATCAGCAATATGTGCGCTTGTTATTGAATTTCCAATGGTGTTGTTAATTTACTCGAATGATTTTTTACTGCTGCTTTTTTTTAATTGTACACATGCGCTAGTTCTTTTGTTGCTTAATTGATTTAATTAATATGAAACGTTCATTTGTTCTACTAGTTCTTTGTTTATTTGGGGTTGATTAAAATCACTCGGTACTTCCAATTCTAAAATCAAAGCATGTTAATAGACTTAGTGGAATTATTTCATTCAAGGGTATTACGGTGAGCAAAGATATGGAACATGGGCAAAACCATTTCCATCTACAAGAAAGGAAGAAAAGGCAGTTGGACAAAGCCCCTCTAGTTGGGGGATCCGGATCACCTGCCATTGCTTAGCAATGGCAGGCTAACACAGTGAAAGTCAAGAGAGAATGGCAGGATACTGTAGCAAATTACTATAGCAAAAATAACAATATATTTACTGTTTTGCACTGTAGCATGCTGATCCATAACCGTCTATCTCGAAACGGACGGTGAGATTCATCGAATGGTATAGCACTATTCATTCTCTACCATTAGTATGGAATGGCAGAGGATCTAAACCCTTAGTTGGGAGTGGCTTCTGACAAATCCTAAATTCAAAATGACGTTCCACCGAAGCCTTGATTTGTCTCCACTACAGCTCCCATGGCAAAAACATTGGTCAAATGAAACAAAATCCAGCTGAGCTACCAAAATATAAGCAATTTATATTTTCTGAGGCAAGCTATAATCAACTCAAAATTTAACTTTTAAAATTTAAATTTTGGTTAAGCATAAGTAGAAATGAAAACATGGCGAGTCATGCAAGCAACCCTTCTTTTGAGGAGAAAAAAAGTAATGGAGTCATATTTCTCTTGAGACACTAACTATAATATTCATCATTTTGTTTTTCTTGTTTATGCATTGCTACCTGATTATTGAAATGCCACAGGAGAATCCGACAAAGACAGGAATAAACTTGAACCACCGGATGTGGGTGAAGAGCAATTGATAGGCCAAGAACCCAGAGATAACACTGAACACAGGACAACCAACCTTCACTGATCCACAGAGAAAGAAACCAAGAAGCAAACAAAAAAGCAAGACTGTCCATTGGCATTCCCTTGCCACTGCTGAGCAGTGAGCACAAATCAGTAAATCACACACACAGATGGAAGCAGCAGCAGTGGCTTCTTCTTCTTCCTTGCTCTTCTCCAGCCCAAGCCCCAGGAGGCCATCTTCTTGCCTGCCGCTGCCTCCTTGCAGCAGCAGGAGGTACGAATCCCATGCTGCAAAGCTGCAGCAGCCTCAGGTGCTGTTCACCAGTCGGCTAAGCAGAAACAGCAACAGGAGTAGCAGAAGCATCCTCCTGTCCCTGAGGTGCTCTTCGAGTGCCACTGACAGCGCGTCTCCTCCTGCGTCTTCAGAACAATGGATTCTCGAGCCTTCAGGTTAATCTGCTTCTTCTGAAAATAGAATACTTGTAATGCAGTGTCATCCCTTTAGAACACAATGATGTCTATGTCTGCAAATGCATGCTTAATCGTATCTATCTGTACCGTGTACAAACATGTTTTACTCTTCACCATCATTTCTCGTCGTCGTCATCGTTTGAGACATCCAATAGCCTAAATCTATCTATGTCAAGATGAACGGCCCAGCCCCAAGTCTCAAACTCTAGTCAAAATGAACAGCTAGGTTGCTGAATTGTTGATCAATGGTTTACTGCATGGCATGGCACGCATGCACACTGAGTGTCTGAGTCAATGGTGAAAATTTTTTGTGTCGTGGCATGCAGATAGTTGGGCAGAGTTCGCGGCGCGGGTGTCCGGCGAGTGGGACGGATTTGGAGCCGAATTCACGGCGGCCGGCGACCCCGTGGAGCTCCCGGAGAAGGTGGTGCCGGAGGCCTACCGCGAGTGGGGCGTGCAGGTGTTCGACTGGCAGACGCAGTGCCCCACGCTCGCCGACCCGGCTGCGCCGTGCGACCTGCACTACAGGCTCGTCCGCCTGCTGCCCACCGTCGGCTGCGAGGCCGACGCCGCCACCGTGCACACCTCGCACCAGCGCCACGCGTCCTCCGCCTCCGCCTTCGCCTACTCCGCCGGCGGGTCGTACGTCGCCGCGTGGCCCAAGGGCCCGGCTCCGGTGCTCGAGGTGGAGCACTGCGTGGTGCACCCGGACAGCCGGGAGGTGAGGGTCCGCCTGGTGCAGACGGTGGCGCTGGCCAAGGAGGCGCGGCTCCGCGGCGTCAAGGTCTTCTCCGAGCAGTGGTACGGCCCGTACCGGAACGGCGAGCAGCTAGGCGGCTGCGCCGTCCGCGAGGCCGCGTTCGCCGCCGGAGAGAAGCTCCCTGTCTCCGACGTGATCGGACAATGGCAGAGCAACAGCGCCTTCGCCGCGAGGTTCTCTAACGAGCTGGACCCCGAGACGGTGAGCATTCACCCTGCTGCGCCATTGCTACTCGCTAGCTTTCGAGAGCACCTCACCGTCGCCGTGGATACCCCCACCACCAATTCTTGTTAGAAGCTTCATCGCGAACCTCTGGTTCAGCATGAACACTTTGTGATGTGATGTGTCGATGGACAGGGTAAGTTCGCCGGGTTGACGCCTGACGGGCCCGCCGGCGAGGGGTTGAGCAGAGACGACGGCGATGGAATCGTGACGCTGCCGAAGCAGCTGTGGAGCTTGTTCAAGGAGAGCGGCAAGGGCGAGGAGTTCGTGTGCGAGGTAGGGTGGGTGCTGGGTCATGGCAGCGCCGTGACGTCGAGGTGCGTCCTGTCGAGAGATGGAGATGTCAAGGCAAGTGTACATGTCCCTCTCTTCTCTTATGTTATCAGCAGTGTTCATATCCAACAAATGAAACACTGAGTCGTGTTTGTGTGTTGTTTGTAGGAGATTGTGGTTGCACGCGAGTCACGGGTGTTGGAGGGCACCTGATCAGGAGATCAAAATTGTCTGGTTGGATGATTCTTACGTAGAATAGAAGAATGTACAGCCATACAAAAAATGTCATACAAGCTTGGTGTCTACTAATCAAACTGGTCTCCTAAGTCCTAAATGGAGCATACATGAGTACATATATACTGACGCTGTTGTCTGCATCTAGAAAAAAAAAAGTACTACAAGACGCCGCTTTCTGAATTTCTAGGTGCAGAGCGTAGTTTCAGTTCCCAGGTTTGCAACTTGGCTCAAATTAAACCTGATATCGCTTGAGTTGTATTCAGGTTTGAGCACTTGAGCCACGGTTTCTTTGGCAGTCGAATTGCAATTTTGACTCATCCACCGGAAGGCAGCTGGAGATCTTAGGTTAACCGTTCATCTGTTGCTTCAGCTGGCCGAGGCGGCGCCGTTCACCGGGGTCATCAAGTTCGCTGCCGAGGAGTTCAAGACCCCTCGCTGTCGCCATGTCTGTTGTCTGGTGATTGGAATCATGTATGTATAGTCAGGTAGCTGCTTACCACTCGTGGCATTTTTTCTGGTATTAGACACTGTTGTGTGAGGTTTTTAGTGTGCCAAAAATGATTGAGGTCTCCAGCGATACAAAACTCACAAAAATTCGATCGATTTCCCCCATGCGGAGTTTAAAAAAACGTGCACACCAGCAGCAAAATAATCCATTTTTTCCCATCAAATTTCAACCACGGATGGATTTGTTAGAGCATGGAAGATGTTGCCAAGGTCTTTTGTTGACTGTTCTTTGGATATTGTCCATGGTCGATTGGACTGAATAGATTCCTCTTCGCTATCCACCGAAGTCACAGTGTCTGACCCAACAATGGCACATCCTTGATTCCAAGGCCGCTGATCTACTTAGAGAATCATCAATATAATAAGCTATATACTTAAGTTTTATACGGGACCCTCTCCATTGCTCTATCCTAAACTAGAGACACCCAGCTTGTAATTTGTCCAATTAAGGACGACTTGTTTGATGGGGTTGGGGCGGTATCAACTAGACGTGCAAACTTCATAACCACGTGTCTTTTGGTGAAGAACCAAAATTCTCGACACCAAACTTCATCAAAAGAATAACAACCCAAATAGATTTTCCGTTAGATAACCAAACGAACAAACGTAACAGATTCAAGAGCATAACAAACCACACCAACATATGCTTGTAATAACATAAACATCGGTTTGAACTGTGCTATCAAATCTTCACGACACAACTGCTAAAAGTAGTAGCAACTATTTTTATTTGGCCATAGGATTCTCAATATACAGGAATTGTGTTATATAGATTCAACAGCAACATGGCAGATTAACAAACGTCATATGACAAATAGAGCAATATTAGAACTTAATGAAAATTGGTACTGCAGTGTTTGAGAACTTGATTGTTTCTATTAACAAAAACCAATTTTCTGCATTACTGGATAATCCACTCAGACCCTACCAAGGATCATATCATATACAGCCATGGAAGTTACTGCTAACTTCAATATCATGGTAGATGCAACAAGATCAAACAAGGACAGTGAACTACTACTAACCAATTTTATCTGATCGTCCGATTAATCGGGCTGATCGGTCCCCTGACCTCGATCAGAGCATTCTAAACGATCAGGCCAATCAGGTTTCTGATCATCCGATTAATCGGCGAGCAGGGGCAATCAATCGGCCGATCAGATGCTCCAAATGATCAGAATGTTTTGGGACAGCCTGAAAAATCTTTTCACTTATAATTTTAGTTGGGCCGGCCCATTATTTGTAGGGTTTCTTTCTCTCAAAGCTAAGTACCATCTAACCCTCAAATAATATCTCTATTGTTGCATATTATGGTGTACATTAAATAGTATATAGAATTATTATGTTCCGGTAAATATACCGCACTACTGTACCGATCAGCCTCGATTAATCGGGCTGATCGACGATTAATCGTCCTGATCGACCTGACTGGTGCCATGGCGATCAGGTCCGACCAGCCGATCAGACAACATTGCTACTAACCATGAACCTATACAATGAATGTGATCACAAGAAGCATTTCTGAAAACAGACAGCAATTCAATTGAGATAGGCTATAATGAAAATAGCACATAAAATCTTCCCAGATAATCTGTGCATTGCCTTAACAACTTTAGTTGTATATCACTACAACATTAAAAGAATACGATTATGAAAAATTAGAAAAAATTGTGAAACTGACTCATCATAAAATCCTAATATAAGCATGTCATCAAGATCAACTTAAGGGATGAACATCTGAAATCAGAATCAAGATTCCCTAAGCATATGCCTATATTATCCTAGGTAAGACTGATTAAATTAACATGACATCTGCAATTGTTGATCAACAAAACACCTATGCCCAACTATTATTGCCATATTCAGCACACTGATTACTTGGTACATGAATTGCATCAGCTGCATAAGTAACTAGATACCTACCTGAACCAACAATGTTACAAATCAAATTGAGAATAAGTAGAAATAGAGCAAACAAGCATTTCCCTGGCAATTACTTTGAAGTTAAAAACATCACGACCTGAATGAAATGCGTATTTTCCCTATCACAACACGACAGAACACCACTACCAGCATAATGGATCATCTTAACATGACAGATATAAACGATAACTCCACAACATTGGTAATAGACCAAACCATATTTTAGATACTACAGTAGAGTCTTAAACATCTCAATCGCATCCATATCACAATGTCAAAAAGGCAAGGTTCGGGGCTAAGCTTAAAAAGACTAAACTTGAAGAAAGTAAAGCGGTAGCTAGATGAACCAGACAAGTAGCTCCATTGATAGGTAGGCTGGAAAGGAGAACACCATCCCCAATCGATCCCTTTAACGGTACGACTTCTGGAATCTTGCGCGGGCGCCGCGACCACCGAACTTCTTGGGCTCGCAGCGCCTGGGGTCGGCGACGAGAAGTGTGCGGTCGTACCGGGCGAAGATGTCCTTCACCTCCTTCTTGGAGGCCTCGTCGACGTACTTTTGGTTGTACGCGACGAGCGCCTTGGCGATCGCCTGGCGGATCGCGTAGATCTGCGACGTCTTCCCCCCGCCGCGGACGCGGATCCGCATGTCGATGTCCTTGAACCGGTTGCGCCCCGCGAGCATGATGGGCTCGAACGCCTTGAGCCGGAGCATCTCCGGCCTGATCAGCTCGATGGGGACGCCGTTCACCTTGATCAGCCCGCGCCCCGGCTTGCAGTAGGAGACGGCCACCGCCGTCTTCTTGCGGCCGAAGCACTGAACCGTACCGGCCGGGGGGCGAGTCAGCGCGGCAGCCATGGTTGCGGTGGTGGTGGCGCGCGGCGGCGGCGGCGGAGGCGCTAGGGCTCGGGCGGCGGCTTTGGTGCGGGAGAGTGGCGGCGGCGGACAGAAAGGATCGCTTGGAGAGAGCGATTTTATAGCGAGGCCATTAGGGTTTAGCTGACCATGACATGTGGGCCATGGACGTTTATATGGGCCGGGCTAGAATTAGTTGGGCCTGTAACGAGCCCAACTAGTGGGCGCGTTCTCGTTGGTAGAAAGGCCATGGGGGAGGAGGCGGCGAGCTAGGGTTTCGACCCTCACGAACACTACTTGATCTTATCAGAGCGAGCCGTCCGGCGGCGCCGCGGCGGCCGGGGTCGCCTCTCCGACATCCGCGCCGCCACCGCCGCCCTCCAAGGGTTGGCAGGAAGGTTGGCGCGCTTTGATGGGGTAAAGAGGCGGCTTGGTACCCGTGGTTGCTGCCGGCGGTGAGCGATGACGACTGCTCGCGGTCGGAGCGCGTGCGATGATGGCCGCGCGGGCTCACCCAAACAACATGCTAAACTAACATTTGCGTTTTTTATCCATTGCTTTGTTGACGATTTGTTGATTTTTTCTTTTGTATATGGATTTTCATTTCATTACTTACTCTTGTATTAGTGAATGCTATATATTGGACCTGTGTCCGGCTGTTCTTTTCATGGAGTGGTTTTGTATATGCTGTTTGGCAATAGTGGATGCAGAGACGCCTTTGGTATACGAATGTTTGTAATTGAACTTGTACATTGAACATGTGGATATGTTAATATTTTTCTTTTTGTTGAGCTCACTTTGCGTTTGTAGAATTCTTGCTTATTTATTATGAAAATCTTGTTTTCAAGCTATTCTACGGTTTCGTTATTAATTATTTCCAAACTACAGTATCACTCAAATCTCAAATTTGATGTTATGTATTTCCAAATTACAATATCACTTCACTACATTTCAATGTTTCCGCTGCTGTCCTCGCATAGCATCCTTTCAATCAACTTAATAGCTTAATCTTTTACTTCAATGGGATGATATATAGAACTCGAAAAAATTGCACAAATAGACTCACTTCTATGAAACAAATAGAGCTATATAAGATGTTCCCCTCGGGAACTGAGCAGTCCCTTACTCCCTTGAATGGTGAATCAATCAAATTCCTTGGGTTGTTTGGAAATCTAGATGCTATTATATTTATGCCATACTTGCTAACATATGAGTGTTCTGGGACCTATTTCTCCTTGGTTTGGGGTTTGGAGAGCTAAGATTTTGAAAATCATGATTTTCAGATTTTATCCTGATTTTCTTCCACAATGTGGTTTGATGGTCTCATGACATTACTTGTGCCTTTTATTTGGGATCATCTCAGCATCTTTTCTTGACATTCAACATTGCAAAAGTTTGTGGGGTTTAGAAGCTACGCAGACAAAAGCTGCAGTAACAAATCTCTGCAACTCTTTTATTGAATGTGTGGGCTTTATTTGATCATTCTGATGGCCTTCCATGGTATATCTGATAAGTAGTTAACATGGCTTTGTTGTGATCTTTAGCATTTGTACAAATTTGCAAAACTGCACAGGCTTAAACAAGGATGAGTTAAAGAAGGTAGAAGCCGGAGCTGGTCACCTTCTCAAAACATTGTCAGGCGACACAAGGCAAGCATTTGTCGGGGATGTTGAAGAAACCTGTTACAGTCATGAAACTGACATTTTGTATTCTTGTTTCTGAGGCGTGCAGTCCTTTGTCCCTGTATACGTTTGTTTTAGGTAGATTAGGGAGCTTAAGTTTGGATTTTAGAGGTCTGGTAGTCTGGCTTGCTCTTCTCTGTTGCCTAGTGCACTCTGAACCATGTTGTTTCTGTTACTGGTCTGTGGTTTTTATTTTTATGATGTTGCCAACGGCATATTGCAGATTCAGACTACTGGTCTAGTGTATGCAGACAGCTCGTTAGATTGAAGTCGTAATACAGTATTAGTTGCTTGGACTTGAGTTGAGTTTTTATTTTTATGAAGAATGCAAGTGCTGTTTGGACTTGAGTTGAGTTTGCCCAAGACTCAATCTGAATTTTTCTTGGAACCTATTTTAGTTCGACAGCAGGTAGGACGTGTTCCCGAATGTTGTACACAAGACGAGCAAAGCCTATGGTCAGCTGGAGTCACAAGTTGTGTGGTCATGGCTAGCAATCAACTACATGATGGAAATCAAGGCAGATCATACCAACATTGGAATGCACAAAGCCCCATCATTTAGCAACAGCAAAATGCAAAAATGATTGAATACACAGTACATATGATCAAGTCTGATGCAGTTCCCAATATCATATTCAGATCAAGAACTTTACCACCTTTTGATTTACTTCTAAGAGTATATGTTACAAAAACAACAATCTTTTGCCGGCCCGTATACACCTCAGTTGGACAGCCTAATCCTAAGCTACGAATCTTCTTTCTAAGAAACAAACAACAATTAGCCTGAAATTTTTTACATCTCATTGATCCTTGCCAATCTGTCCGATTATCTCGTTCATGAAACCACATGAGACATGCAATTGATGTGTCAGGGAAATTCTAGTTAGATAACAAGGCCCTCGATGACATGCATACACTGTCTTCTTGTTCATTTTCCTTTTCTCCTCCGATCTAGAAAATCTTCTAGACTTAAGCACCTTCTCCCTGTTTATTTTCGACCTCTATCATATCTCGAAAATCTTCTAAACCTATGTGCCTTCAGCCGGATGGAAGGCACCTTTCTGGCCAATGCTTGCCAGATCATCTGGACGGCATCATCCTTCTGAGATGGGAACTGATACTCAAAATGTTTATCCACTTCTTTCAGCTGTTTCCACATTTTTGTCCATTGATGGTTGCTTACTCCTCTAATCAGTCTCATCAAGTAACCCTTTTTGACAGCATCAGATGAGCGAACAAAGATGGAAAATTTGGAGTAGTCCAATGCATCTTCATAAGGAAGCTCAATGTCATCACTGATGATAACAGGGACACAATGACTTACTATAGCATCAAACAGGCGATTGGAGGAAGGGGTGTCCCCTGCAATGTTAAGGCAAAACTTTGATGAGTGCATTCCCTGACTGGCTTTGCTGGCCCCATGGTCCTGAACGCTTCCAAAGGCAAAATAAACATCTTTTTCATCTTTGAGCATATAATATAGCTCCTGTCGGATATTCCCTCCCTGGACAAATATGGTGCAGTATATTAGTCCATGGATCATAATATATAGATAATACAGCTAATCCTAGTAACCTAATGTCGACATCATCTACACTAGCTCTTCACCATCCAGCTGGCACAAATTAAGTTTGATAAAGTAAATTTGTTCTGCAGCATAAATTTCTTGACTGAACTACCTGATACATGTATCTTTTAATGCCACAGGCACGAAACAGGGAACATCTACCGATATGTTAATGAAAGAAATTTAGACAAGTCGTATTTTCGAATATTTGTTAATTTGTTCACTTTGGAATCTGGAGATTAATTTTGTAGTCATACTCAAATCTCATAAATGGATCATCAGTTCTGTATTAGTGCAGTCAAAATGTATCTTGGTCAAATTGTCGAAATGCATTAATGGATCATGAGTTCTGAGCTTTGAACAAACAGAACAACTTGTCTGCCTTGACAGATACTTGCAGTTACAGTGAACTCCCAAATATATACACTCCCATTAAATTCATATATTAAACAACCAAATTCTAAATTTCAACCACACATTCTTTTATTTATTTGGAAGGAATATGCAGGAGGGTTGCATACTTTCATGCCTTCCAATTAACGGAACAGAGGGGTCGAGTGTGCCAGATCAGTTACTTTCCCTTTACTCTTAAGTGATAAAACAACATACACAAGGGTATCATGAAGGGGGTGAACTGAGTTAGACAAACACCTTATCTACACAACTAAGCATAAGCAACTAACTAGAAACAAACATTCAGTTCTCAGAGTTTGTTTGTCTAATTTGGCTACAAGGCCATTCCTTGGCATAAAAGACAAGTTTTTGCAAATTTAGATAACAGCTGTAATAATAATATAATGTTTAAGGCAGGTGTAGAAAGTATTGATGCTAACTTATCCTGATGCATCAAAGAGTATGATCAGCTGAATTAGTTAACACAGTTGTTAATTGTTGTTACCTCCTTCCTGTAAATTGCTCCCCGGAAGTATAACAGCGTCGCCCGGGCATCGAACCCAGCAGAATCATTCACAAACGTCTTAGCCATATGCTTGTAAGGAGCAATGACATCCTTCTCCAAGCTGGCTACCCTGGGGTGGTACCTCCCGAAGTCAGACAGCACGAATACCGCCGGGGACAGCACTGACCGGGCATGGAGAAGGCTGTTCGGGTGGTGCGCGACAATGACATGGTCGGCGCCACCTGACCTCTTCCACTCCGGCTGTGCCATCAGGTACCTGACCAGCTGCTCCTGCAGCGCCTTGTCCCTGCTGACCTTCTCCGGCGGCACGGCCCTGGAGTGGCGGTTGTAGCTGAGGGAGGCGAAGAAGGGCACGAAGACCACGTCGGCGTCGCGGGAGTCGGCGACCCTGACTGCGGCCCCGCACGGCGGCGACGATGAGGACAGGAGGTCGAGCGTGAGCCAGTACTCGACGCTGTGCTGCTGGTTGAGCCCACCGGGGTAGCGCGGGGCGGCGCCGCTCCTCACATCCGGCCACACGGCGCCTCCATCAGCCCAGCCGAGGAGGCCGAAGTGGAACTCCGGCGGAAGGTCGTACATGAAGACCCTGACGGCGGCGCGGCCCGGGTTGCATCTCGCGGCAGCAGCCGAGCTGGAGCTGGGGTCGTCGGGCCCGCCATTCTCGTCAAGGAACGAGAGTTCTTTGGCGGAGCTGTCTGTTTTGGAATCCGCGGCCTCTAGTACGGCCGAGGAGAAGGCGGCGGCGGGGACCGGGAGGCCGGTGTCGGCGGGGCGCCAGCGCGCGCCGGTGGCGGCGAAGAGGAAGATGGTGGAGGCGACGAGGAGCGTGGCGGCCGCAAGCGGCAGAAGGAGGGTGCGGGCGCGGGGCGGCATGGGGAAGCCGCCCGGGTCATGGGCGGAGCATGGTGGGAGGGAGAGAGGCGGATCGATGGATCTCTCTCAGTCTTCCCTAGCCATGGATCGAGGAAAGGAAAGGAGAGGAAGGGGAAGAAGAAAGCAGCTTTGCCTGCTTACGACCAGACCAGGCTGATCGTGGGCCGTGTAAAGGGCCCATACGCAGTACACCCATACCTTTATTAATGGGCCACTATTAGGCCCATAAGAAGCCGGCCCACTCCTTTCTTTGTGGGCTGCAGATCAGTTTATGTTAGGTTTCCCTCCCAAATCTCAATCCTGGCATCATGGCCTAGTTTTTTCTAAACAGGCCAACTAGATGAGGGGATTCCTTCCGAACAGGTTAAGTAATGAAGCAGATGATATTAGTTGGTATCATCAGCGGCGTACGGTGAGTAAGGCAGCAGTGCCGGCAACGAAGCTACATAGAGGAAAACCAGTGATGGCGCGCGAAGCAGCGTGGAGGCGGAGATGGAGAGTGCGAAGGAGCGGTGCCAGCGTCAAAAGCAACGTAAGGACTCCTTTCCGGACAGGAGTCTGTTTCATAGACTTCTCTAAAACGTTTAGTTACAACGCATGATACCATGGTAATCATCGGGCCTCCAATGCACAGTGCTTAGTGAGGTGCTTAATGATTAAGCTAAGCACTAAGCACCTCACTAAGCACTATATATTGGAGGTGCCCTAATACTGATACCGTGCTAACCGCACTAAATTCAAATAAAATTAAAAAAAATAATTTGATTTTTTGATAAATTCTATACGATTTCTCACCGTATGTCATCCGGAAACCCCTCACGATGACATCTCATCCTGTTCAGCATGCATCGCTGCTGGCTGCTTCAGACAAGAAACAGCAGCATCAGCATGCTGCATGCAGTGCAGTGCCCTCTGGGTTGGGTTGAAACAGATAGACAAGGAGAATTCAAGAACCAACAGTTGGTGATCTTTGAGACTTCGAGTGGATGAAATCAGGAAGGAAGAGAAATAGAAGCAGATGCTGCAATCAATCTCGATCGTTTTTGGTGTTGCGATCGCCATCAGTAGTCACTAGCCACAGAGGAAGAGGAGATGCAGATAAAAAGATGCCTCTTGTCCCTCCCGGCAGAGCTTCAGACCAATTCCTTCCGTTCCGTTTCAGAGTGTCGCTGCTAACAACGCCCGATTGGACGCGAACCAGATTGTGATGATCCATGACATCTACTACAATATTACAGTGCCAATGGCCGGCACGCCGACCCTACCCTCCCTGTTCATGCTGCTCTACTAGATAAGCTTCAGTATAAGTTCCTGTTTGTTTTCTGGCCGTTCAATTCTTCTTTCTGCTCTACAACTGTGGTCATGTTCTGAACCTTGTGCACAACCCAAATTGTTCTATGAAAAAGATGTTGAAATCTCCAGTCTGCAGTTGTAAATTGCGAGGCTGGGCATTGATGCGGGCAACCAGATTTGCGGTGGCGAAGGCCAAGCTGGCCGAAAAGAAAGGCCTTCAATTGCAGGCCACACGCACACTCTCGCATGCACCAAACAATCTCACTCGCATCCGTCGCATTGCAATGCATTGGGATGCAATGGACGCCAGCCAATTTGCAACCACTGTATGTTGTTGGATCCACACATCAAGCATAAACAGCTTTCGTGGGGGACCTGCTGCACCTTCACATCCTTCTCCTCCAACAGTAGTGTCACCTGCTTGCTGCATACATGATGCATGCTGCTAAGGTGAGAAGATAAAATTAATTAGTACAGTATTGAGCTGAATTATTGTACTGATGGCGACCCAAACCACTCGTGTACATCTGATCTTTGATTGCCCTTTCATGGCAATGGCTTTGATAACAAACATTCTAATCTCCAGAGGGTAGAACTGGAAGACACCAGAGTTGATGAACCTTAAAGTGAGTGTGCCCCAGCTTGTCCTAATATTTCTGTATGATTTTGATTTGATTGGTGGAGCCAAATTATACCACATTATCCACCAGCCAGTAGGCCCCTATGATGCTTGCTACTACTTCATAAGGTCAAATATATTGAGCCCCTTATTTCCTTACTCAAGCATCAAGATTCAAGAGTAGTACTTGGCAAATCCATTTAATCCTGTGTGTACTTGGTTAACTTTTCAAAGATTTGGTTGTCATGACTGACTGAGGTGCAGCTTGTGGGGTACAACTAACGTAACTATATATCATTATGTTTCATCTTCCAAGTTATTATGAAAAGCTACAAGTAAAAAAGAACTTTAAAACTTTAGTGCATAACACCCTCTAGAGATAACTAGTACTTTTTATCAAGTGAGTATTTTAATTTTTGAAGCGTATAAGAGACAACTGCATCTGTAAAACAGTATATTGGTAGCAAAATGATTCTAAACATCATTCTATATTAGTACAAGTTATTTAAACTTGACAGAGATATTGAAAACATCATTGTACTAATGATAAGGTCTTAGAGATTACTACCTCCATCCCTAAATGTTTGACGCCGTTGACTTTTTTATACACGTTTAACTATTTGTCTTATTCAAAAAATTTACATAATTATTAATTATTTTTATATCATTTCATTTATTGTTAAATATACTTTTACGTATATATATAGCTTTATATATTTGACAAAAAAAATTTGAATAAGACGAAAAGACAAACGCGTATAAAAAAGTCAACGGCGTCAAACATTTAAGGACAGAGAGAATAGGTCTGAAGGAAAAGGACTTCAGGTGCTACTAGTCTGAAATACGCCTTTCATTTTTTTTTCAGTGATTTTGCTAAAATCCTGAGAAAAAAATGAATTTTTCCATCGATAGCGCCAGCATGACCATAAGCAGAATTCGAGTTACTTGATTTCTTAGACTTCTAGGTTCACGTTAGTGTATCCTTTTTATTTATTTTTTTTGTAATGACGCCTAATTTACTAATCTTTGACAAACTTGACAATTCCCTGGTCAGAGTATGCTCCTCTTTTCACCTGAAGAATAATTTAGGCTAAGCAAAGCAAGAATGTGTGCTGTTTCTGTCACTCGAGCACCTAATCCTTTCCTTATTTTTGATAGAGCAGACATAAATCATTTGATGACCAGTTCCACTACAGAAGACATGTTTGGTTGCTGAATACGACCTTTCTGTATCTTTGTCTCGGCGGCCGGGGTTCTACTTTTATCTTTTCTTAGTACCCATCATTTTCCTTTTTCCTGAGGAAAAGATCTCACCTTGACAGAGAAGATATCATGGAATCTTTCACATACAGTATATCATAAGACCTCAACCTGGGACAATCTCCAAGTTCATTGCATTCAGTAGATTAGATGTCCTTTACTGAGGATGGAGTAACCTGCTTAAAGTCTTCAGTTTGTGACAAGAGCTAGCAGTCACATAGATCAATGGTGGTTGATTGATAGAGAGATTAATTGAAGGTAAATTCAGGCAGAAAGGGCATGATTTCATCATGCTGAAATGTGGCTAGTAGGACATATACGCATCATTGGAATTAGGTATGTTTCTGAAGACGTACAGGAAGGTCCCATACCATAATTTCTCTACACAACAGAGAGTACAGCTTGGCATCATTGATCAAGTGGACAGACTTTGCTTCTGAAAAATGGAGGAGAGGTGCCACAAGCAAGTGGCAATGGCAAGCAGAGATGAACAGAAGAGTCAATTGGAGAAGAGTGCTTCTTAATCCAACCTCCCCATGTGGATCCAAGAAACTTCCTCTCAACCCTAAATCTCCTTCCTCTTTTGTGCTTTGTGTTCTCCACAAGTCACTGAATCTCTGAATTTTGACTTTTTTGCCAATCTCTTTTCTTCAAGATGTCCATGTCAGTAAACGAAAACCTGTCACCATCTTAGCAATTAGACGAATCCCGATCAACCTAAGAGACGCATAAGACGTTTTGTCAAGTCAATTCAGATCTAATCTTGTCCACTAAAGGTCTAGAGGACCTACTTAAAATGCTACTTAGTTGGTGATGGTGGTCCTTAACTAAATGGCACACACGAGTCAGTCACCAGACTGAATGCTCTGCTACTCCAATTGCCTTTTGGTAGCAATAGCACAAGAGGACAAGATAAGATATGGCTTTTTCCAAGTGAAAATATTTCAGCACTAGCAACAGAATTAACAACCAAACTAGCTTGATCATGCATAATGTGCCAACGTGCTCACCAAGCCCATTTCTAAGGAAAAAGAATAAAAATAAGAATCTGCCCATTTCTTCTACAAGAAACCAACTTAATTGCCGGTGCAAAATTATGTCCTTCTTGAAAAAGGATAGACAAATAGCATAGTAATATGTTCCTCCAAAGTTAATCTATTGCTGGTTAATTATCATACAGAAAAGGTATCATTTCTCAAAGACACTCATGACACCAGGGTTAGGCCGCGTTCGGCTCTCCTCTAACTTACCACAGTTTTCTTTGTTTTCGTTTTTCGTGTGCACACTTTCCAAACTATTAAATGGTGAATTTTTGCGAAAAAATTTTATAGAAAAATTGTTTTTAAAAATCATCCTAATCTATTTTACAATTTTTTATATTAATAATTAATTAATTATGTACAAATCTATTACTACGTTTTCTATACTAGATAACTAAAGCTCATCCACCTTCTGCTGAAAGTTGTCTTAGTTCTGCATGACTTTAGTTTGACAAAAAAGGAAAATAGTTGAAAGTGAGCAATGCATAAATGATAAATAAGCAAAGAGTACACACACTAGTAATATATTTAAGAAAGCAAAGTACTCCTAAATGTAAAGTAATTAACAAGACAAAAAAATAAAGAGTGAAACTTTGCTCATCTCTTCTCCTCCATATAAGTACGTACCACACACCACCATCCAAAGCCGTGGATACCAAAGCTTTTCCATTCCTCTCCTCTTCTCCTCTCCTCGCCACCTAACGTCGTTGACGCTCGCCGGCGGCAAAGCAAGGTGATCGATCAGCCATGGGGCCTCAGCAAGACCGGTCGGCGGCCAAGCCGTACGCCAACGGCACGGCGGCGCCGGCGCCGGGGAGGAAGGAGAACAAGGTGGTGCGGTACAGGGAGTGCCAGCGCAACCACGCCGCCAGCATCGGCGGCCACGCCGTCGACGGCTGCCGCGAGTTCATGGCGTCGGGCGCGGACGGCACCGCCCCCGCGCTCCTCTGCGCCGCCTGCGGCTGCCACCGCAGCTTCCACAGGCGGGAGGTCGAGGCCGCCACCGAATGCGACTGCTCCTCCGACACCTCCTCCGGCGCCCGCCGGTGATCGCCGCGAATTGGTTCGGCTTCAGACTCGTGCGAGTAGATCAGGAATTCAGGATCAGCAGGTAAGGTATTTGCATTGAAAGGATTCGGTGGATGAATCTGATTGTGTATGAACCGATTAAAGCTAAAATTTCTTCTTTTTTTTCATATTTTGATTTTTGGTGAATTGATCGTGTGTAATGTAACATACCTGTTGGAACAATATATACATATGTAACTGGTGTTTGCGTGTACAGATTATTCAGATGAACATCTTAATCATATTCTGTAAAAACATGTGCTTTTTTTTTGCCTGAATTCGTTGTGCCTCTTAACTTTCATGCTAGAAACAGATTTTTGCTTGCTTGGTGGTTATCATCTGCTTAGTCTTTTCAGTGAAGTACACTGTTGTTAAGTCTTGTGAGTAGGCAAGTTGCGGTAACACAATTTACTCTTGATGCCTTGTATTTTACTAAATAATTAAGTCTTGCTTTAACTTCACCGAGTGAGGTTATTATAGTATGTTATCTTGTCACTAGGATGTGTGAGGGTTCATCATTTGGATCTTCATGCCTGAAAAGTGTGAGATCTATATATACACTCTTACTCTGCAGGTCAACTGTTAGCCGTTTAAAAATCAGCTCCTTTTGGTGTTTCTGTCGTTGCAGTCATTAGCTAGCCTAGCTTAAGTGTTAAAAGTCTAATGGCAATAACATGGAGTAGGTTCCTGCACCAAGGGTCAGATTGTTTGCCTTCAAGAAAAGAAATATTGTGCACTAAATACAAAAGGAATCGAATATTCAACATGGAGAAAGGAAGCCTCCAGTTTGGTGTATTTTTAAACTCTAGAAGTTATAGAGAACAGTTTACTAGTCAATTCTTCAGAGGTTAAGATTTAGTTCCTTCAAATTAAATCTGTTCGGTGCACTGTGTATGTTGAAGCATATATATGCTGGAGATATCAGTTGTTGTCAAATGTCAATTTTAGCATCATTTTCAGGGTTGTCATCGCTGCATCTCACCGTCACTGACAAAACCACAACGTAATCTTTGATACTTTCCAGAGTTTTTTTTTCCCTATCCATGCTTTCAGATCGAGTGGATTAAGGTTAGGGGTCTATTTGGTTTAGAAAAAAATCATGAAAATGTTACATGAATTGAACTGTTTACGGTAAAATTCCTAAAAATCCCTCCATTTCTTAAGTTTCTTTAAATTTTATGTTTAATTTTCCTTTCCTAAGTTATTACAACTTAGTGTTGCTAACTAAATATATATATATATAAAGAAAGCTTTTATTGATCTCAGATGATTATATCAAGGTAATACAATCACTCGAACACCACTTTCGGTCTCTGGATAACTAAGATGTACACAGCCAAAACTAGACATAAGCGTAACCAAGTAATAAAAAAGAGCAACTTCTAGTTAAGAAGAAACCCTTAATCTAGATTGCCACCCATAGTCCTGGGTAAAAAACTCCGTGACCACCGGCTTCAATTGCTGAGACACCATAAGCAATGTATTCCATGATCCAAGCTTGTGAAGGATAGCCCATGAACAGAGTCAATGAATAATCTTGAAAATAACCTGTAAAAGAGAAGAAATTATCTTTCTGTCAAACACAATCTAATTACTGCATATAATTCACCTGCTTTAAATAAAAAAAAGCCCAGGTCCATTTTTAGGTGAGTGAGCAAGCACGGTCCAAATCCATGTGCCTTGTTCTCTGGCCAGCATCCATCTATCAAAACAAAACTTTAATATATGCATGCCAGGTATATAAATCATGCATATGAAGCTCTAGTTCGCTTTCATAGACACATATCATGCACAAACAACCACACGATCGATCCTCTTGCATGTGTCCCAGTGCATGATTGGGCTGGCAGCTTTTGATGCATTTGTTATGTGATTTGGACATCACATTTTGGTTTGTGTGCATGTATAAGCTACGCATATATCTTGATCGATATCTATGTAATTACTGTTTGGACCTCTCCAATACTACCTCCATATTTAAATATTTGACTGTGCTAACTCTATTTAGTCTTTGGTGTACAACTTTGATTATCGATTTTATATTAAATTATAACAAGAATGTATAACAAAATCATAATATTGTAAATAGTGTTTAAGATAGCTGAAATTCAATGATTAAAAGATTATTTGATTTTTCTAATAACCTATTGAATGTATAAACAATTAAATTAATTAGTATAAAGTGGTAATCTTACTTTAATAAGACCATGTGAGGAATTTTTAAACATATATTTTTTTTACAAAACACATAACCTATGATTTAAAAAGCGTGTCCGTAAAAATTATAATCCCCATGGGGAACAAAGGCGACCTAAGAGTACTTATAATGAAAAATCTAGCCATATGATTTATATGTTTTTAAAATATTTGAGAGCTATTGATGGTCAAACTTTTAAAATTTTAACTGAACAAAGTAAACAATGTTACAAATTTAAATACGAAGGAAGTATATTATCTTCTGTTGGATCGAACCCCTAACTTAATTTCTCTAACCATGGAAACAGTAAAACAATGGTGGATGAAGAGAGGCGGTAGAGGAAGACTTAATAATGGTGGATACAAGCAACATGAGGCCTAATGGTGGAGTTGAAGGAGGGATGTAGAGAATGGAAAGAGGATAAGTGCTTCATCAGCGTTGAAAGAGAGGCCAAGCAATAGAGGGATAGATAGTGTGTGTTTGAGGGGGGGTTGGTGGGCCCATCATCTATGGGGGAGAGCGAGCTGAGTGGCATCAACTCACCAAAAAAGAGGTGGAAATGATTTCCAGGGTTAAGAATAAGGGGTATATTAAGGAGGCATAAGATAGCACTGCAAAAAGGTGGGCTAGTATGAATGAGCAATCAAAGACATCTTAAATTGAGTGAATTTACCGAAAAAAAGGCCATCGACAAATAAATGATTTCTTACGTTTCTTATGTCTCGTGGCTGGTGGGTGACGACTTGTTGCTTTTGTTGTACTACTTTTATGTGCATGACTAGTGTGTAATATTGGATTATATTGGTATGGATAATTTGGAGTGACCGAGTCCATTTAATGTATTTGTTTATCCTATCCTTTGTAGGTTTTGTGCATAATTGACATTCATCCAAAGTCAAACTCTTTTCAACTATGATGCCCATTTTATTACATCTAGTCACATTTGCATGTTGTTTTCAGCATGCAACCTTCAAATTGTAATTATTGCCGCTAATTCTGCCATATTACTGGGATACTATAGGAACACAAGTCTATGCATATAATATATCTTATATGAAGAGAGAGTGTGTTTACACACATATATATTTGCAAACAAAAAATTATAAATAAAACTTTTATATCCGTTGTTTTAGTGAAAATAACTAAGATAAAAATCTCAAAAATCAACTCAAAATTTAAGGTTGAAAATTTAAATTTTAGCTTATAATAACAAGCCCAACCGCACAAACCAAAAGATGAGGCCCCGAGCGTCCAATATTGTGCGAACTCCTTAGAACTAATATCTTTTGTTGGTAATTAAAATACTTCAAAGCTCTGGAAAATCACATGCGCAACGCTATTTTTGGCCTGCCGTGGATGTCGGCACGTGCTGGCACGTCACCTCCGTGCTACCATTCAATCGGACATTTAATCACAAATTAGTGCATTGGTTCCGCGCGCAACACGCACGTTGTCGTCTAGTTATATATACAAACTCTCTTTAATCTGAAGCAAGCACACGATACATGGGCAGGCAACAGCAACATTCATGCACAACACGGGCGTGCTGTTGATCGAGTAGTGTTGATCGGTTGCTTGGCCAGCTAGCCTGGACTGTCGATCGAGAAAGTTTTGTTGCAGTAGATAGAGCTGGCCTAGGAAAGCCACCATCTATTGATATCCATCACGTATAGAAAGTTACACTGTCGGTGGTGTGCACGCACGGGCGAGATAGGTACAGATGGACGACGAATTCTATGCATGCTGCTTGATAAAGTACATACGGTACTAAATTTTGTAAAATTATGTATTTAGTGGTACTTGATGTACCAACCTTTTTCTTTAAAAAAAGATACCTTAATATACATTTTTAAGGATAATAATATTATTCGATATAGATAGATTTAGAAAACAACGACCTAGTTATAAACTTATTAAAAATGATATAATACGAAAAGTGAAACGTGTATGTATACTGTGGTTGCACGCCTTTCGATATGATACCTACTTATTAATGCACCACATCTTTTCGCTTCACTTATACTTATAAGTTAAAAATTTAAATTTTCAACCTAAAATTTGAATTTAAATTGATTTCTTTCATATAAGTTTATTTTTAGCATTGACTTTTGTATCACTAAAAGTACATATATAAAATTTTTATTCATAAATTATTTTTTGTTTACAAATATTATATTTGGTTTTTCAAAGAAAAACCAAACAATCACCCATACAGACAGCAAATGTGTGTGTTTTATTGATATGACATGCTAACTACTACCTCTGTTTCATATTGTAAATCTTTCTAGTCTTGCCTAAATTCATTTATGGATGAATATATATAATTTATATATGTGTCTAGATTCATTAGCATTTATATGAATCTAGGCAATGCTAGAAAGACTTACGTTGTGAAACGAGGGAGTAGATGCTAAGGTGGCATTGTAACTAAATCTATAATAATTGACAACTAAATCTACAATATGAAGGATGAAACTGTTTTAGATTCATCTAAATGAAGATATAAATGACCAAATTTAGATGAATCCTAGTTCCGGCCCGTTTGAATTTTGTCCGACTCGTTTTAGATGGGCCAGCATGGCAGTGCCTCTTACGTGCGGCCCATTATAATTTGGTTCGAACGGAGTTGATGTTTTACGTACAGCCCAACCTACGGGTAACTGGGCCCACATGGCAGTCAGTGAAACTTCGCGGGGGTTCGAATCGTGAGATCCCCAATTCGGGAACCGCCTTTCCCACCAAAACCCAAATTCCGAATTCCTCCCCGCGCTGCCCGCCCCAAAATTCATCATCATCAATCATCTACTCTCCAATTCTCCATTCGTCCCAGATCCCCAATTCACCACACCTCCATTTCCACTTTGATTGATCGATTGATTGATGCGCCAATGGTGCGGGAGCTGCGCGTCGACTCCTTCTACGCGCGCCTCCGCGCCGCCGCCGCGGCGTCCGCGGCCGACGCCGCCTCGCCGCTCCTGATCCTCCCCTCCGCCGCCGACGCCGACGCCCTATGCGCGCTCAAGGTGCTCACCCACGTCCTCTCCGCCGACTCCATCCGCTTCTCCATCTACCCCGTCGCCTCCGCCGCCGCCGCCGCCTCCCTCCTCGCTTCCTTCTCCGCCTCCCAGCCGCTCTGCCTCCTACTCATCAACTGGGGCGCCCACCGCGACCTCCGCGCCGTGCTGCCCCCCGCCGCCACCGCGTTCGTCGTGGACTCCCACCGCCCTATACATCTCCACAACCTTTCCGCCGCCAATGACCGCGTCGTCGTGCTCTTCACCACAGACGACGAGCACACCGCCGATCTCTCCTACGACTTCGACGTCTCCTCCCTCGCCGACGCCTCCGACCTCTCCGCGCAGGGGGATGCCGACGACCACCTCCGCGTCGCCGAGGAGGACGAAGACTCCGACGGTTCCGACTCGGATTCCGACGCCGAGGGCGGCAGGAGGAAGAGGAGGCGGCTCTCCGATGATGCAGATGCCGACGGCGACCCGGAGAGGCTGTTCGGGAAGCTGCGGAGGGAGTACTACCGGCTCGGCACCTTCCACGGGAAGCCGTCGGGGTGCCTCATGTACGACCTCGCCCACGCGATGCGGAAGAACACCAACGAGCTCCTCTGGCTCGCCTGCGTCTCCCTCACTGACCAGTTCGTCCACGAGCGCATCACCAACGAGCGCTACCAGGCTGCCGTCATGGAGCTCGAGCAGCACATCAACGGATCTGGCAATCTCGACCCATCAGGAGTTGGCTCGGTGGTGACGCTCAAGGACGGCACAAAGATCCGGGCACCGGAGGTTTCCCGTATCGCCTATGAAGACGAGCCGCGGCTGATGCTGCTGCGGGAGTGGAGTTTGTTCGACTCCATGCTCTGCTCGTCTTATGTCGCTACCAAGCTCAAGACCTGGAGCGACAATGGCCTGAAGAAGCTCAAGCTGCTTCTGGCAAGGATGGGATTCCCACTCGCTGATTGCCAGAAGAGGTTCCAGTACATGAGCATGGAGGTCAAGCGGAAGATGCGTGATGAGTTTGATCGGTTCTTGCCCGAGTATGGGCTCACCGAGTTCTATTATCGCAGCTTCTTGAGGGTGCATGGGTACCGCTCCAAGGTTTCTGCTGCGGATGTTGTTTATGGCGCCACGGCTTTGCTTGAATCACTGAATGCTGAGTCCAAGGACTCCAAGGGGTCTTCTGCTGCTGAACAGTTCTGGGTTGCATACTCGGCGTTGTCACTGAGCAATGTGGATCAGCTGCGGAAAGGTATGCAGTCCGCAATTGAGATACAAAGGGCGATACTGAGGCAAGGAAGCTCAGCAATTACCAAGACCGGGTTCATTCGGAGTGCCAAGAAGTTTCGGTGGGTGAAGCTTGATGACCCAGTGGACACAGATAAGCTTTGCCACCCTCAGGCTCTTACCAAGTTCTGCTTTTTCCTGATGGATGCACTGAAAGAGCGGGGTGCGAGGATGAAACCACTAATCTGTGCTTGCCTCTCAAGGGAGCCTGAGAAAGTGCTTGTTGTCGGGGTGTGTGGGAAGCCAAGGCTGGGGGCTGTTAAGGGGAATGCGTTTGGTAATGCATTTAGGTCAGCTGCAGAAGAAATTGGTGCAGACTATTTCCATGACATGTTTGAGTCATCATGGATTGTTCTTGACGTTGTTGCTGTCAGCTCTTTCATGATTCGGTTAACAGAGAAGCTATGATGGCATGTGATTGTCTAGCGTTAGTGATTCTTTTCAGTTCCGGCCCGACAAAATTCTTTTCAGTTCCCATTGAGATGGGAGCTTGAGGCTGATTCTCTGTTGAAAACTCTTAATAAAGGAGCTTGAGGGCTGGTGGAGTGGTCGTAATGGCACATCCTATTTTCCTCATCTACCTACATGATCTTCACTGAGTTAAGAATAGCAGCCTGGCAACCATTGCCTGATTTTCAAAGTTCAGTTGTTCAATGACTGCCTGTTGTTTCCTCAGTGTAACTGCTCCATTGTTACAAACAATAGATCAATAGATTCAGAAACAAACCTGATTCTAACACACAATGGGCAAGGTACATCTGCTTGCTGATTTTCTTTACTAACTAGAATGGAATCGATGTTTGTATTTGTAGTTCTTCCATAAGCTTGTAATCTCAATTGTAGAATAGTTTTGTATTCAGTTCTTTATGATTGCAGTTACTTGATACTCTTGAAGTGTATAACTGATAACTTTCCCAAGCACACCAACTTGTTACGTTTAACCACCACCGTAACTGCAGACCTATGCTTATATATTACAATCATATATTTGTTGGAGCATTTTGTTTTCTTGTTCACAGTATATGACTGTAAACTTAGGTTCTGCTTTCCTTGGTCAGGGTAGATGACTGTAAATCTACAATATGCACTGTACTTATTCCTCAACATTGTAACTTGTGACGCTTTTGTGATCTCGAATATTGATTGCCATAAAATGAGCTGTGCTGTATGTTTGGCTGGTTGATAAAATTTAGTTTAAGATAGCTAATCAGCATAGTAGCATCATTGACATTTCATACTCCAAATAAAAACTTCATTTACTAAATGCACTGGTCCATTCTTTGGCGTGTCCCATATTGTTTATGCAATAAGAACAAGATACTATTACATACAAAGTCCTTTTCTGACATATTTTATCAGGCTTTCCAGACCACAGGGTTTTGACCATTTCTCAGATCTTTCTTATTACTCAGAAGGAACTTCATATATTGATACGAATCCAGCTTAGTTTTTTTGGGACCAATATGAAATACTGACATTCTTAATCAATTTCTACTAGTCTACACCTTCAGAGTCCTAAATAAAATTTAGCAGATTCAAATGGAAAATTGTAGTTTGCCCTCTGCGGCTCTGCCAATGTCGAAGTTTCTATTGTATATCTGGATAAGACAATAAATTTTTGACTTGTTAAAGAACTAATTGTCTCTCTTTTCTGTGTGAGGATGGTCAGTTGAGTAAGGTTTGTGCGACAATCTGATTTTTGTGAGTTGTTCACCTTTTCTACTAAAGTTCGACAAGGCTTGGGTCAATCTCTTTGGATACATGGAAATTGAACTAGAAGTCCTTCCCATATGAAATTTGGTCATTCTTTTTTTTAAAAAAAGGATGAGGGGTTTCCTCTCCTGTTTCATTAACAGAAACGATATAAGTTCTTACACTTTTTCAAGAGAAGCTACATGTTATTCATCCAATCCACGAAGAGATGGGTCACATCACTAATAGATTTAAGGTTAAAGGTGCTTTATATAGCATTCCAGGTAAATCTGACTAGTGGGCAGTGAATAAATAAGTGATCTTAAATTTGGGCATAGTCCCTAAATTTATATCCCATCCGTTTCACATTATAATACTTTTTAGTTTTGTCTAAATTCATATATATGTTAATAAATCTAGACACATGTATAAAACATATACATTGTTATATGTATGAATTTAGACAAACCTAGAAATTATTATAATATGGAACGGAGGGAGTAGGTGGCAGTGGAAATTCTGTTCTTGTATTCTCTTGTTTATTTTTACAATTTTACTCATGCATGCAATTTGCTATGTTCTGGTTTTCTCTACATTTCAATATGTAGTGTACAATTTCTCGTATCAAGATAAACCTTTGTTGCTGCCGTGTTGTGAAGCTTTGTAGGGCTGCACTCTGTAGGCTAGGTTTATCTGTTGCATATCAGGATGCCAAATGCATAGATGTGAGCTATATTTGTGATATCTGGAAATTGGTCGGGGAAAGTCTTATTTGCCAAAATATAGTTAGAGATAAACTTGTTCAGCTGTGGGCAAAATCATCGGTGCTTGTGTTCTCCCAAGATAAGAAACTGATTGTTTTATGTCTTTGACTTGCCTATTTGTTCCAAAAGTGAAATCCTAATAGGCCATAAACTGTGCTTGATGGGCCTAGCCACTAGGCGGGTTTGCAGATGGCCCACTTGTCTTTCTCTCTCTCTCCAGTTTCGCTGCTGCTCCTAGGAGGGATGGGACAAAGAGGACGAGGCTGCCGTCCCCGCGCCGTCTCCCACCCCATCGCGTTCGACCGCTTCCCGCGGCAGTCTCCGGTCATGCGCAGCCTTGACGGTGCCACTGCGCCAGCATCGCCTGGTAGCCACACTCAACATCCTCCTTTTTGCTATTTTATTTCTTCTCTAAATGTCTGCTCGATTTTGGTTTCCTACTAATGAACTTTTCTGTTGGGTTGCACATTAGTAGGTCAGTAAAACACAAATTTACTGGGCATTCGGCATCAAAAATTCAAGATAGTTTCCTTGCAACTTTAGAAACAGAAGAAGATAATTTCTTTTCTCCAAAGGTTCCATCTGAACCAAATCTACCCATCTAGTTGCCACTTACCAACCTAATTTCCCCCATTTATAGCTCGAATGACCAACTGGGCATTGATCAAGGATAAGGGGATGTTGACTAACCTTTTGCCTAAATTTGGTGCCACAAGGACAAGTTCATGTTTTGAAAATGACATGGCATCTAACAATGTTTTGTGCACTACCACTCTTGTCCTCTCTCAGCTGTAGCGGTACTTATTTTCTACAAGAAAGGATATCATATACGGTTGCTATCACATAGCATCACTTCGACAGGTAATGGTTAATTCAAACGAGTGCTTTCTGTGTGTGTTTAGCATCCATCATGTCACGTCGGTGGCGGTGACAGGGGAAAAGGCGGAAAGCGGGAAGCCATCAATGGATGGGGAAGACGACATTCTGAAGGCGTAATTGCGAAAGGCGCTTTAGAAAGTATGTGTGAGTGTGTCGGGGCCTTGAGGGCGTGAGCTAGCGAGCTGTATAAAGCTGACGAACACTGTAGCGTATGAGACAAGTTGAAAAATAACAAGAGAGAACATTCTGTTCGTCCCCATCTCTTTCTCTCTCTCTCTCGTCTTCTCCTCGCCTCAGACCTTCTGTTCTACCTCCAATCTGTCTCAAATCTCCGATCGGTGGCGACGGCAACCTCGCCGGCGACGCGGGATATTACAAGTTGGTATCAGAGCAGACGTTTCCGGGTGTCCTCCGCTGAAACTCGCGATCTGGTCGGTAAAATCCCTGTGGCCGAGTTGGTGGTTCCTCTTTGGAGTTGAACTGCTGTGAATCTCGTGTCTGGTTCGATCGGATTTCGAGCAGGAGACGCAACGGCGCCGTCGAAGCAAGGGGTGCAGGTGCGGCAAGTCGTAGCAGCAATGGAATCGATGGAGGAGAGATTGCTGACGCAGCTGAAGGCACTGGCCAAGCAAGAAGGGGTGGAGGCCATTGTTCCACGGCTCGATCTGATTGATAATCAACTGAAGCAGCAGGGAGATTGTTTGGAAGCTGTTCAATCGAAGGTGGATTTGTCCATGACATCGTTGGGACAAGTTCAAGCAGAGCAGGCGTAGGTTACCGAGGCTCTGAAGGAGGCCAAGTTCGGGCCAACACCACCACCACCACCCCCGCCACCACCGCCCCCTCCCAAGGTGATCTCACAACCCCCATTGCTGCATACTCCAAAACCTGAGTTCATGATTGGATCGCATACCACTGGTTCTCCTTCTAGTCCATGGCATGTTCCTAAGTTTGATCAAGTGAAACAGTGGACACCGAAAATGGATTTTCCTAAATTTGATGGGTCAGGAGCTTGAGTTTGGGTTGATAACTGTGAGACATATTTTGATATGTATAACATCATCGAGGGTTTTAAAGTGTTCGCTGCTTCCTTGAATTTGATTGGTGATGCTGCAAATTGGTATCAAGCATGGAAACAGGAAATGGGTTGGCCAACGTGGGATCAGCTGAAGTATGCTGTCTTAGAGGAATTTGAGGCACATCTTCATCGAGTTAAGATGGATGAGTTGCTGTTATTGACACAAACAGGTTCGGTGTCTGAATATCGTGCTAAGTTTGCTCAGTTAGTGTATGAGATCCGACTGTATGATCCTGCTGTCAGTGGCTCGATGTTGGTTTCACAGTTCATTTTGGGCCTTAAGGAGGAATACCGCTATTTTGTGTCGGCTCACCAGCCGACCACCGTTACTCAAGCTTATCTGATAGCGCTTGTGCATGAAAGTGCTACTAAAGTTCAGAGAAGCTATCATAAATGTGGTGTTTCGACTCAGAAAAGTGGTGATCTTGCCAAAACTGGTGGCAGTGAACTATGGAAGGCTCAACAGTTAAAGGAATACAGACGCACTCATGGTTTGTGCTTTAAGTGTGGTGAGAACTATGCCCCCGGTCATGTGTGTGGACGCACTGCTGATGCACAGTTGAAAGCAGTTGAGTTTCAGGCCACTGACATGCTGTCGGATGAGGTTTTGGAAGCTGTTACACAGTTGGAGCAATCTGCAGAAGATGAGATGTTATTATCTATTCATGCTATTTCAGGTACTTGTACATCGTCTGCTCTACAACTTAGAGCATTGGTGGGTAATCAAGTGGTTCTCATTTTGGTGGATTCGGGAAGCACACACAGTTTCATCAATGCAGACCTGTGTAGTCGGTTGAAATTGGTTACTCAGGAGATTGTTCCTTCAGTTAAGGTGGCTAATGGCAATATGCTTACTTGTCATTCATGTGTTCCTAATTTTACATGGGGCTTCAGGGTATTACTTTTGAGACCACAATGAAAGTTTTGGATATGAGAGGATATGATGCTGTGCTGGGGATGGATTGGCTACAGCAGCATAGTCCCATGGAATGTGATTGGAGTGACAAATGGTTAGCTTTTGATTATAAGGGCACCCACATTCAGTTGCAGGGTGTTCAGGCTTCCTCTGATCATCCTGTTCATCTTCAGGTGGCTTCTCCTGAGCAAATAGTTAAGTGGCAACAGGGCAATGATGTGTGGGCTTTGGCCTTAGTGCAACAATGTGAGGATGATGTGGTTACCCCTGAAATGTCTCCTGCAGTCCAGAAACTATTGGATAAATTTCAAGCTATATTTCAGAATGTTAATTCCTTACCACCACACAGGGAGTTAGATCATTCTATTCCTTTATTACCTGGGGTGGCACCGGTGAATAGCCGACCTTACCGGTATTCTCCAGCTCAGAAAGATGAAATCGAGAAGCAGGTTAGTGAGATGCTCTCCTCCGGTATTATCACTCAAAGTTGCAGTCCTTTCGCTTCACCTGTTCTGCTGGTTAAAAAGAAAGATAATACCTGGCGTTTCTGTGTGGACTATAGAAGATTGAATAACCTTACCATTAAAAACAAGTTTCCTTTACCAATTGTGGATGAATTGTTAGATGAATTGGCTGGTACTAAGTATTTTTCTAAACTGGATTTAAAGAGTAGCTATCATCAGATAAGGATGAAAGAAGCTGATGAGGAGAAAACTGCTTTTAAAACTCATCACGGACATTTTCAGTTTCGAGTTATGCCATTTGGCCTGACAAATGCACCAGCGACTTTCCAATGTTTAATGAATCAAATTTTCGCACCTTATATGAGAAAGTTTGTGCTGGTGTTCATGGATGATATCTTGGTCTATAGTCCATCTTTGGATACTCATCTTCAGCATTTGGAGCTCGTGTTTAGTACTTTGCAACAGCACCAGTTGACTGCTAAGCTTAGTAAGTGCTCATTTGCTGCCACTCAGCTTGAATATTTGGGGCATATTATCTCTGTGGATGGGGTAGCCACTGATCCAGCTAAAACAAAAGTGATGCAGCAATGGCCTACTCCTCTTAATGTTACGGAACTTCGGAGATTTTTGGGTCTCACTGGGTATTACCGAAAATTTGTGGCTCATTATGGTATTATTGCTAAACCTTTGACTGTTCTCCTATGAAAATCTGCTAAGTTTGTGTGGACATCTCAGGCTGAATCTGCTTTCCAGCACCTTAAGCAGGCTATGTGTTCCACACCGGTATTAGCTTTACCCGACTTCAATCAGCCATTTGTCTTAGAAACTGATGCTTGTGATACCGGTATTGGTGCAGTGTTATCTCAAGCTGGCCATCCTATTGCATTTTATAGTAAGGCTTTGGGTGTTAACAATCAGAAATTGTCCATATATGAGAAAGAATTTCTGGCTATTATGATGGCTGTGGATAAATGGCGCTCTTATTTACTGAGGGGTCCGTTTACTATTCGAACCGATCACCAGTCTCTTTGTCACTTGGATGATCAGTTGCTTACTTCTGAGTTACAGCGCAAAGCAATGACTAAACTGATTGGTCTTAAGTATAAAATTCAGTACAAGCGGGGTATTGAGAATAAGTCTGCTGATGCTTTGTCTCGGGTGGGGCATTATTTTTCTCTTCAGGCTATCTCTATGGCTCATCCGGTTTGGGTTCAAGAAATTGTGAACTCTTATGCAGTGGATTCCCAAGCCCAAAGTTTATTGGTGGAATTGGCAGTCACGAGTTCAAATGCCAAGGGTTTTGCTCTTAGTCAGGGTCTGATTCGTAAGAAAGGTAAGATTTGGGTGGGTGCTAATTCAGCTCTTCAGACCAAGCTGATATCTGCATTTCATGCGTCTGCTTTGGGTGGCCATTCGGGCATGCAAGCCACTTATCATCGTCTGAAAAAATTGTTCTGTTGGACTGGGTTAAAAAAGGCTGTCGAAGAATTTATTCAACAATGCTCGGTTTGTCAGCAGGCCAAACATGAACATTGCTCCTATCCAGGTTTACTACAACCATTGCCAATTCCTGCTGGTGCATGGTTGGATATTTCTATGGATTTCATTGAGGGTTTACCTCTTTCTCGTAACAAGAACAGCATTCTTGTGGTGGTTGATCGTTTTACTAAGTATAGTCATTTTATTGCTCTCAAGCATCCCTTTACTGCCCTGCATGTGGCTGATGCCTATTTGGAACATGTGGCTAAATTGTATGGTATGCCTCAGTCTATTGTCTCGGATCGGGATAAGGTGTTTACTAGTTCTTTTTGGCAGACACTGTTTAAGAAATTTGGCATTCCATTGCATATGAGTACAGCGTATCATCCACAATCTGATGGCCAAACTGAGCGGGTAAATCAGTGTCTCGAAATGTATCTTCGCTGTTCGGTGGCTCAATCTCCTTCTCAATGGGCTGCCTGGCTCGCTTTGGCTCAGTTCTGGTACAATACAAGTTTTCATACAGCGCTGCAATGTACTCCTCACCGAGCTCTGTATGGTCAAGATCCATCATATGGCTTGCTTCCTCCTGTACTTCTGGATCAGAACGTTACTACTGCCAATACAAATGATGCTTCTGCTATGTTACGCTCTCGAGCTTTTTACTCCAGTCTTTTGCAGTATCAGTTGGCTCGGGCTCAGAATAAGATGAAACAAGCTGCTGATTCTAAGCACACTCCACGTTCGTTTCAAGTAGGTGATTCGGTTTATCTGAAATTACAACCTTATGCTCAGACTTCCTTGGTTCGTCGTCCTTGTCCCAAGTTGGCTATGAAGTTTTATGGTCCTTATACAATTCTGGAGCGTATTGGTTCGGTGGCATATCGTTTGCAATTGCCGTCCACTAGCTTAATTCATCCGGTGTTCCATGTTTCTCAACTCAAGCAGTTCATTCCTAATCATGCTCCAGTGTTCAGTGAATTACCAGTCACTCTGGAACTGGATGTTCAGGAGTTGTTACCTACGGCTATTTTGGATCGTCGTTTGGTGAAAAAGGGTAATGCTGCTGTGGTGCAAGTTTTGGTCACTTGGGGCTCACTGCCAGACGCGTTGGCGACCTGGGAAGATTATGATGTGCTACGTGCTCGTTTTCCTACAGCATTAGCTTGGGGTCAAGCTGGTTCTCATGGAGGCGGCAATGTCACGCCGGTGGCGGTGACAGGGGAAAAGGCGGAAAGCGGGAAGCCATCAATGGATGGGAAGACGACATTCTGAAGGCGTAATTGCGAAAGGCGCTTTAGAAAGTATGTGTGAGTGTGTCAGGGCCTTGAGGGCGTGAGCTAGCGAGCTGTATAAAGCTGACGAACACTGTAGCGTATGAGACAAGTTGAAAAATAACAAGAGAGAACATTCTGTTCGTCCCCATCTCTTTCTCTCTCTCTCTCTCGTCTTCTCCTCGCCTCAGACCTTCTGTTCTACCTCCAATCTGTCTCAAATCTCCGATTGGCGGCGACGGCAACCTCGCCGGCGACGCCGGATATTACACATCAATCAGAAAAGCCACTTTCAACTAGGTTTATCCATACCTTGCTGAGGGTTGCCTATGTAGTTTGAACCTGTTGTTTTCCTTTAGGTTATGTAGGTCATTCTCAATCGCCAAACCACCAATTGATTGCTCCAATTTTGTACTTATATTCCTGTACGGCCTGCAACCAATTGGTGGTCCTATGCTAATTCTATGCCACCGGAATAATTAGTGTGATGTCACCCTTTAAAATCTGATTGACGAGGCATAAAGCTACTAAAAGTAGGCATGATCATAGAAGCATAATTGTTATTCCGTGTTGCAAACGTACATCATTTTCTTTTGAAAACACACTTCACAAGTTCTCTTGTTCTTCAAGAACCACTATGCTGATGATGCAACAACTTCCACTCGGATTTAACACATTTAAGGGTATGATGTTCATCACTCATTTTACGTGAATTTTAATACATTGGAAGTGTTCATAAATTTTTCTGGTAGTCAATGGTAGAAGTTAATTTCCCTATTCACCAATGGAAAATCACAACTGATTGGTCAAGACTCCCTGGCAGTAAATTTTCTTGTATTGGTTGTAATGGCCTTTTATTTGAGTTGGAAATTTCCAATTTGTCCTTAAAAAAGCAACTGGTCAATAGGTTATTGTTATCTTGTTATTTTATTAAAGAATATTGATTTACTGAGAATGCTGCATGAAGGGTGGCAAATTTGAACAATCCTCTGTTCATCGACAGTTGGAAGGAACACTGTGTCCACTGGTTCAGTCTGTCAAACTCTCAACGTTGTAGACCGATATTAACTGACCAATCCCTGACATCTTTCTGACTCAGGTCATATATACCAAATGACAGTCATTTTTTGTAGTTGTACCTATCTCAAAATGTCCAATCAACTAATGGACCTAAAATGATGAATTCATATTAATGTTTTTTCCAGAAATACGCACGGGGCCATATTAATGTTTCCAACAAGTAGAGAGTGCTGCTATCTATCCTTATTCAACTTGCAGAGGACTCTAGATTTGCCAAATGGCTCAACATTTTAATATAGCTCTCTGCTCTTGCATAGGATCTTTGTTGGAACATATAGCAGGGAAGCAGGGATTGTGCCACCACATATCAGGCCAATTGATAGTGCGCCGTTGGGAAAATCTGCATTGCTTAGTTGGTTATGGGATGATTCTCCCATAAATGTAGATCTGCCTATGATGTGATGCACAAAAATAAGGTTCAGAAAAATGGTTTGTTTGTCTTTGCTTTATGGTATAAATAAACACTGTTGGTTTACCTAAATTAACAATGTTTCTCAAGTGGAAGCATATCGTTTTGGATATGTTATATCTGATGGTTCTACAGAATATGTTATCACCAGTCTTAAACCTTGTAACTAGAAAGCTCCAACTTTGTTGCAGCTCTGCCTTTATCTACTAGTTCTCTGCCTTTATCTACTAGGTTCTATACAAGCGTGTCATACATTTTTTGAATATTCATTAATTTTGGCTAGTAACCCTTAAATACTAACATGTCTATCATAGCAGATGCAACTACATTTATATCTGAGTATAGACATCTTCAACTTGTGTATCTTTGTCTTTCAGTTTGTTGTCACCTGCACATAGATACAAGATCCACTTATCCAGCAACTCTATATGATTATTGATTACTGATAAGCGCTGCACTCTATGTAACCACTGCAAGTTATATTGGCACCTGCAGGTTTCTTCAAAAAAGGTACGCTAGCAATATGTAACATCAGAATGTACTGATGGTTGAGCTTCTTGCTCTTTTTAGTTATCACATTTAAGAAATCTTCTGAGCTTGGAAACATTTGTTTTAAAAGAATGATGCACATCACATTCTTATAGTAGTAAGGTGGTAGTAACAGGATTGTAAGTCACTAAGGCCGCGTTCGTCCATGGGGGGTTAACTTATCCTGACGTGGAAAACATAGTAATAGATTAATACATGATTAATTAATTATTAATTATTAAAAAAATATAAAATAGATTAATATGATTTTTAAAACAACCTTTCTATAGAAAATTTTTATAAAATATATACTGTTTAGCAGTTTGGGAAGCGTGCGCGCGGAAAATAAGAGAGATAAGTTAACTTATAGGGGGCGGCGAACGCGGCCTCCGTCATGACTGATAGCTAGGATGTTCATGCAGTCATGCTCAATAGAAAAAAATAGCTTGCTAAGGTGGTCCTTGTGGTGCTAGTTTGGTTAGTAGTTGGGAGGTAAGCTACTCACTCTATGTGATGATTATGCTATACATTTGTCCTTTCATGTGATCTAATACATGAACAAACTGAAGAACTTCTTAAAGGTGTCCTTGCTGCAAAGGCTTTATGAATAATAGGCTAAGAGCCAAAGTTATTGTCTTGTAAAGTATATATTCCGCACCATGCAGTTTTTTTTCCTCTGAAGCATATTTAACTGTATACTGTGTAGTCCACAAAGTTGGTCACTCTTTTGTTTTTGAATGGTCTGATCATTTCTGAAAAGTTTTACAAATAATAATAATTTTTATTATTTTATTCTCAGAGGTTATGACTGTGTATCTCCTTGCAAATTAAATAGTTTTGACTACAGAAAGTGGTGTCAAGCATTTAGGTGGTGTTACTCAGTAGTTTTAACCAACCGTCCCCATGGAATGAAAAACTGGTACAGTGATACCATTTCACAAGTTTGTGGCAGAATGTACTTACTCTTTCAATCAACAATATCATCTATTTACAGTCTCGAATTAAGTCATCATGCTTTATGTCCCTGTGCAATGTTTGCTCTGGACAGACCCACACTTCAATTAGACACTGAATCATAACTGTTTTTCTACCTGCAAAATTATTGGCTTTTTTTTTTGCAATCAAGAGTTATTTTGACTAGTAAAATACTGGAATTATTAGCGGAACGAATACTTTCTCAAGTAATTAAGAAGGCGATTCTAATGTTAGCAACCATTATAATTAAGGAGGTGATTCTATTTCATCCAAAGCTAAGCAGCTTGTTTTAGTTCTACATTGTAAAGTGGTAAGTGGTTCTGCCATTGTGTGGTTGTAAAAAAATGCTAGAGTTTGCTACTCACCATTTAATTGACTTTCTAGTAAGGTTTGGATATGTACAGAGGAAGTTACTTAACCCATGCTCACTTTTATTGTTGTCAGGTGCAGCATAGATTGAATCTAGGTTTTACGAAATCTGGATTGAAATCCATTATTCTTTCTTGATTCAAATATTGGTGCATGTTTATATTTGGATTCGTTGATCTTCTTTTTAGCATCACCTGTCTATAAAGATCAATTACATACCTGATAACAACACTATCCTTACACATTGTATGAATATGAGTTCCTTTCATATGCTGTGTATATGTACTCATCATGATACCTACTATGGAATTGGTGTCAACAGAGTTCAACTACGAGTATGTGCGATTATGCTGACAGAAAGACGATGGCAACTTATGCCTGTCAATTGACAAAATAGTACAGAATGTGCACTTTGACATGTCAAGAACTACTTTGAGGGCTACTTCAGCTGTTAGTGTCGATAAACTACTTTGAGGTATAATTTTGCAGTTAGACCGCCATGCTATTGGTTGGTGACTAACACTGGTCTCGATAATCTCCCATCATTTGGTTGTTTTTTTGGAATGGATTTCGTTCATAGACTAGTAATACTACTTTGATTTTCAGAATGGGATGTCAGCTTTATATACTACCTCTGTTCTAAAATAAAATTATTTTTTCTCATTTTAGTTTGTTCCAAAATAAGTTCATTTATGAGTAATCATTGCATTGGATTTTATGAAAATATGGAATAAATGAATTGGGAATAGATAAAGTAGAAAATAATTGTATTGAGATTTGATAAAGTGAAGAACATTATAGTCTTTTAGCTTTTATATTGGTATACGTGTGATGCGTGAAAAATGAATTTATTTTGGGACGAAGGGAGTAGATTACAAAATACATATGTGAAGTTTATTTTAGATAAAGACATGTGTGATGGTTCTAATTTGACAAGACTAGTGCTCACACTTTCCTGGTTACTATTGTGGTACAGGACATCTCCTGGAAGAATGAATTGAGCCTGTCTATATACTCCACGGAGGTTACATAACTCGACTTCTCATACTTAATTGTTAGCTGCCAGTTGGTTGTCATGGCACACTGCATTGGCACTCTCAAATTACACGTGAGCTATATTTGTACTGCCTTGGTCCCATGTCTACTCTGATGGCTACATCGAGATTGAGATGTATACTTCCACTCAATGCTTATCATGTTGTCAAGAAACAAAGTTCCTTTCCTTTCTTTTCTAATTTCTACTATTAAGCATGATTTTTTCCCTTTAGGGATTATTTAGAGGATGAGCTGTGAACATATAGTCATTTGGGGCAAACCTCTGATCAATTCTATTCAAAATATATAACAAAACTTAGTTGCTTCTAAAACTCCATATGTGTTCCAAATTAGCTGACATGAATCACTTGAATGTGTGCAGATCTTCAGAGTATTCGTTCTTTCTTAATCGACATAGATGACCATAACGCTTCTCTTTCTTACCAGGAGTTACCAGGAGTCCAGGACTGAAGATTGAAGTCCTGCATTTGTTGAAGAACTCCATGAAGGTATGAAATGTGCTTCTTCAGGACCATGGCTTGACTGCGGTTGGGCCATGAAAAATCTAACCTGGCCGGGCTCACCCTGCTGGTCCATCCTGCTTGATTTGGGACTTGAACACATAGCTGCTGTACCAAGCTAGCTGGTTGCCTGTTGGCGTGAGGCAGCTGACAATATCACCAAACCAGGGTAGGAAAGCTTGAACTTCATCAACCTCAGTTTGTTCAGCCATGCCAGGTTTTTCTCTAGTATTACATACAATCTAATATGCCATCTGGAGATAGTAACTGTGCACTACATTAGATGCACTAGATAGATGCAGAGGATTTTGCAGATTGGCATAAAAGGGACGTGTAACAGAGAGAGACACGACATGGCCCATGTCATAATCAGGTATAATAACTCATTTTCCTGGACATTGACCACTATTCTCAGTAGTACAGTACCATCTATGGGTTTTAGTTGATGTTTAACAAGCTAACGCTGCATTTTATGTGATGCTGATGACTACCTAGAGTAGTTGCGTACCATCAACGTAAGTTTCTGAAGCATATTTGCAAAAATACTCTCATAGAGAGGGACATGTCCTTTCCAATTGCCCTAGAACTGGTGCAATTTTGTTTTGCAGGGTAGGTGCAGCATTAAACGAAAGATTAGAGCACTGTTTATTTTTGCACTCAATGAATGAGAACAGGGCCAGAAAAAAAAAGTTGGGAGTTGATTTCTTTTGCACTGAATGTGATCGGGACCACCTACACAGTTGCCGACAGGTAAGGAGTCTGCTTAAGCTTCCTCTTTCCGCAGCTTCTTTGTAAGAAATTATTATAGCATCTGCATTCATATGGGCATATACAACAAGTACATAAGAAGAGGAAGAAACTGTCCTTCAAGTCATTGCACAGTCCACTCCAACCAGGGAACTTTTTTTTACTGGAACCTTCACCATTTCAAATAAATTATGTTACTCCCTCCTGTCTCGAAAACAAACCGCTTTATAGGGCGTGCAGTCAGCACGTGTTCGACCATAAAAATCATTTGGAATGTAGGTTTTGGGTTTATAGAATAATATATTCAACATTTCAAGTTTGTTATAACCAGAGAGGAGATAATATTATATCTATGCAACTTTTTTTTAATGTAAGTTAAAGAACCAGATAGCCAAAGTTATACGGCATATCTCATATATACCTATACAAAACTATAACGCTTGGAATGCTCTTTACTTTTTTAACCATAGTATATTTGTTGTCTTTTTTTATATCCTAACATATTTATCCCTTACTTTACAAAACTTTAATACAATAATTATTTAAAAAATTCTTATAGGATAAATAAAAGGAGTTAAAATGACTTTTTGGGGACGAAGTAGTAGTATCTACTACTAGCGTATACAAAACTGCCAGAGACCTCCGAACTGATCGATGGTGGAGTTGCAGTTATTGCGCGGTTACCGCTAAAACCGTAATAAATTTGAATTTGAAAATTTTAAATTTAGAAATGGTGAAAACCATGTGGTTTTGCGTAGAGACCACATGGTTTCGGGAGAAAACCACAAATAGTGAAATCCGAGGATAAAAAATTCAAAATAATCAAAAAATAGTGTAAACTTATATAGAAAATGGAAAATAAGTAATATCTATAGCTGTAACAGTTAGGACATGTTATTTGAAAAAAAGGAGGCATGACCTCTATTTAGTTAGAGACATTGCAATAATTATATATAAAACGATTGATAAGTAGCAATTAATATAGAACAAAGTGGTACTTAAAGTATACGAGTACAACACAATGCAAGCAATAAATAACACAAATATTATACCGTCTATTATTTGTACATGTATCTCCCTAGAAAACAAATGTATACCTACACATAATTCAAATAGTAACTATTACCTAGCTAACAAGTAACACTTACGATTTTTATTTTTCATATAATCTGCAATTAATATAGAACACAAGTGACATTTTTTGTTTTTATGGATTTTTATATTTTCACTTTGTTCTTGCATTTAAATTCGTTTCTTCACCTATTTCTTTCACCAAACATCACTACAAATCAATCTCGACCATATATTTTTTTGTTTCAAATTTCCTCAAATTTCTTGAATTCAACCTAAATTTATATACTCATAAAGTGACTGTTACCGTGCCCCCGCGGAATATGCGGTTACCACGAACCATCCGGAATTGCTGATATTGTGTAAAGCAAAAATTAAAAATAAAGGAAGATAACTAGCACCCCACCTTTTTTTTTTCTCTTATGCTTATAAGCTAAAAATTGAATTTTCAATATTAAATTTAGAGTTAATTTTAGGGTTTTTTTTATCGAAGTTTAGTTTCTAACATTGGTTCTTAGATCGATAAGAATACTTATATAAATATTTTATTAATAAATTTTATTTTGCAAATATGTCGTGAAAAAACCAAACTATCACTCGTGAGTCTAACAACAATCGGATAGTGATACACTGATACTGACAATGACATTATTTTCCAAAATTTCAGCTCTTTGGGATAGGTGTGGCCACTGGAGGCACTCTGGAAATTCTTTTGGAAAAAATGAACAACAAATAATCATAATGAATTACATCATGCTTACAGAACTTATAATCACACCTGTTAATTACCTGTTGCTATCTCTTATTCTTGTTCCGACGTTTGATGCCAGTGACACTGACACACATGTATATAATTACAAACCTGCTAGCTACAAAGTATATGTAGTGACAAGAATATTTTAACCTAGACATCTAGTAGCTAATTAATATAAAATTAATTATTGATGTGCACAGCGTTGCGTATCGAATGTGACAGTGTTTAATTCTTTCATTTCCGCAGCTAATTAATTAAAACATCATTGGGACGGAGCAGCAACCATCGGAGAGGTCCATGAGGTCGGCGACCTGCTCCGCCGCCGCCTCGTCGAACAGCCACTTCTCGATCGAAGACAGCGGCGGCGGCGCCTGGCTCACCTGCTGCTTGCTCTCGTCGACGTACCCGCCATAGCCGCCGTACTGATCCATGAACGACGCCTGCTGGTGAACGTCGAAGCAGTCGAGGTCGTCGGTGCCGGACATGCAGTCGAAGGACAGCAACGGGTTGCCGACATCGACGACGGAGGGCTTGACGTCGTAGCAGCCGGAGTCGTAGTGCTGCAACGGCGGCGGCGGCGGCGACGGGGGGGCGGTCTTCATGAAGCCGTCGAGCAGCTTGGAGATGTTGTCCATGCTGGAGGCGTAGGAGGAGGAAGGGCAGTCGGCGAAGGGGGAGCGCCTGGCGGCGATGGCCTGCATCTGGTAGGTCACCTCGGAGCTGCTGCTGCCGGCGGCGGAGGGGAAGGTGGCGTCGGCGAAGATTGGGTGGCGGCTGGAGGAGGTGGAGCTGGCGGCGGCGAGCTTCTTCTTGAGGTGGGTGTTCCAGTAGTTCTTGATGTCGTTGTCGGTGCGCTGCGGGAGGTAGGAGGCGATGGCGGCCCAGCGGTTGCCGAGCAGCGACTGGAGGTGGACGATGATCCCCTCCTCGTGCGCCGTGAAGTTGCCGCGCTTTATCCCCGGCCGCAGGTAGTTGGTCCACCGGAGCCGGCAGCTCTTGCTGCACCGCATCAGCCCTGCATCCATCCATCCATCCAGCCATCGTCTTCTTGATCAGGTCATCACCATGCATGGCCATCTGCAACAACACGAAGATGCTAAGCTAGCAAAATTACATACCGGTGTTGATGGGCACGGATCTCCAGTTGCCGGGGCCGTGCTCCTGGATGTAGGAGACGAGGATGATGTCCTCCTCCGGCGTCCATGGCCCCTTCTTGATCCCCTCCTTGTCGCAGCACGGCGGCCGCCCCATCGCTAGCTGCTAACTCCGGTCCGGCAGGATCGATCGAGCTAACTCTAGCTAATATGCTAGCTCGATCGATCGTCTCTCTCTGTGCTGCCCGAGCTTCCGACAGTGTGCATATATATAGCTAGAGGAAGGAGTTGAGTGAGTGGGAGAGAGTGAGCTGATCTCAGCTCCTTTTCACTTGCTATCTATCTATCTATCTCTGATCACTTTCTGATGAGATGATTTACTTTCACTTTCTGGCAAGCCAGTCGATCGGGCTTGGGCAGATGGATGATCCATCCATCTATCTATATGCATCCATGCAGATGCAGCGTGCTTTCTTTTTCTGTCAACAGCATCACATGAATCGGTGACAGTGACACGGCCACACACCTTAAAGCTAGCAAGAAAGGCTGTAGTATTACTATCAGTATAGCTGGTTGCCTACAAGCTGTACGTACTTCTGCTTGGTGCCACTGTTTGTCTAATTATTTAAAGGCACTGACTTTTCGCATGCAAAGCCTGCACCCATGGGTGACTCTTCAACTTCATTTCTCTAGGCATTTCGTTAATGTAAACATGTCCAGCGCAGGTTCACCCTATGGCCGGTGAAATTTTTTATTTTTTAAACATTTTAAGAAATAATTTTATTACTAAACTTTGGGAAAAATATTTCCACCGCATAAATTTTTTGGCCACGCTACCAGCATTGGCGTGGCCAAACGGCCTGCCACGCCATTGTCGGTGGCGTGGCAGCATCGTCTTGCCACGCCACTAACAGTGGCGTCACACCACGCGACGCCGAAAAGGCTGCGTGGCATCGTTGTTTTGCCACGTCAATGTTGGTGGCGTGGCCAAAAGGTTTAGATTTGGAATTATTTTCTCCGGAGGTTTAGTAATAAAAGTATTTCTTAAAATATTTAAAAAATAAAAAATTTCATCGCCGGTAGGGTGTTTAATGACCTCGAGCGATAACGTGGTTACAGAAATTCATATTCCAAATTTAAATTTGAAATTTTGAATTTTGTGGTAATTCATGTTTACCTCGAAGCTGGTAAGAAAAAAAAGGGGTAAAACGTAGCACAAATTATATAATAGAATAGAAAAAATAGGAAAATTTCTAGAAAAATGATGTCATATTGCAAATTTTTTTGGCACTACAATTTCTATATTTTTTAAGACAAAAAAAAGTAAAAAGCATATCCCAAATCATCTCTTGTTTTTTTCTAATTCATCAATATATATTGTTTGTATATATCCTACTTTTTTTTGGGTTGGGATGACCCAAGGCAGGCCATCCAGATTTCATTAAGAACAGAATAAATTAACGGGTATACAAGATCACAACCAGACAAAACAAAGCCAAACAGCCGACCTATTTGCAAGAAGGCTCACATCCACATATGTGTGTGTACGCACACACATATATACGAGAGTATGAGACCCCCAGACCAAGTATGATCGGCCAAGGTCAGCAAAAGGTGCCTACACTGATACACTCCATCCACACATGTGCAGTTTAGGGTTTACATTGTAAATGAAGAGATGCACTCAATGGATGCATGGCCTTCCAATTAGTGGATCACACTAAAAATAAAAATAAAATCCCAACTTTAATATACATGATGATGATATGCTTGTTTGTTAGCTAAACATGATAGACAGATCATGCAAGCCAGCTAGGCCCTGTAAACTGTAGCAAGATTGCATATATACAGGAGTCCATCTGTGGTGCATTCAATGACTGTGATATACTGATCACTGTCATACTGCACGTCACGTGGAATTATATTATCCTTTTTCAGAATAAGGAATTATATTATCAAAGTGCTATATTTATGTACCACAACAATAACGATGTGCATGATAGATAAATGGTTGATCGTACATCTTTGCATCTTATGGGCATTTGTAGTTCCACGTTGTCTTAGCTCATTCCCACTTTAATGGAGTCGATCATCAATCGCTTCATATTTCATATTTATAATAGTCCACGTTCTTCTTAGATAACTGCCGAGACATTTAATTTTTAATCACTGCTATACTTTAATAATGTGTCACTCATGTGTCTAGTGTCGGATTCAGAAAAAATATCAAGAAGGACTGATGTCTTCTTTAACCTTCGTCCAGATTGCTTACTGACACCTCCAACCCTTTTTTCCCTTCAGTATAATAGAAATTTTATTGAAAGGGCTGAGGGGGGCTCCAATGGCGTGGTAGGATAGGAGGAGTTCTAGCCCACCTAGCACGGGTGGTAGATCCGCCCTTGTATGTGTCATGACATATAGTGATAATAGTAAAGCACTACTTCTAAGAGTAACAAATCCTTAAATATTTCACTATCCGGTTGACCCTTACATTTATGAAATAAAAAGCTTCACTCCATGCCATCCACGTAGATATAAAAATACTATCTTCATATTTAAATATATGTTGTTTTTTATGTTTTTTTGGTAACTCTGGTCTCTGTTTTTTCTATTAGAATGGAACGACAGCATATAATAAAATTATAATATTGTAAAATTAATTATGAAGAAAAAACTAAAGAAGTGTTTTTTTTATTTTTTTTGTTTGAATGGTAAGTGTGGTTCGAAAGGTAGCGATTGACTGATTAACAGTGAGCTAAGTCTACTGAGCAATGTTGAGAAGATGGGGAGATATCAAACGGAGAGAAAAGGACTCACGGCATATATATTAATGATATATGTACATGTGGTATTATGAACACAGGACCACTATTGTGGGAACAAAGTATTAAAGGGTTGAAAAAGAGTTTCATATATACAATTATGTCAAATTTAAATCCACACAACTTGCACGTTTGGAATATATATTTCTGTAGGGCTTAAAAATTGAAGAGCCTAGATGAGGTATGAGCTTTAAAGTTTAAACTGTAGATTCAAAGGGTTTATTTATTTTTATCAGAGTTTATGGGTGCCTGTTGAGTGTATCAACTGTATGTATATCAACATGTGTCAATTATATATATGGGCGGTGAACTAATAATTATATAGGGGCCGTTGTCTCCTCTAAACACCGTATTTATAAACGAAAAATAATTTATAAATAAAACTTTTAAAACATGTTTTTAATGATATAAAAGCAAAAGCTAAAATATAAACAACGAAAAAAAATCCTAAAATCACCTTAAATTTAAGATTAAAAATTTAAATTTTAGCTTATAAATATAATCAAAAGCGAAAAGATTTATACAGTGTCATGATAAAGAGGGAAAAAAAACATGTCGACGTCAACTTATAGAGGCGAAATTACGATGATATGCTTTCACAAACGAGACCGATCCCTGCCTACTATTGCTGCAAATGCCATAAATTAATAGGAGAAAAGTACATCTCTCTTCTGAAAAATGCCACTTCTCATTAGGCTCTATCATCACTTTTTTTTGTACATGTATTTGGATGAGTGTCCTTTTATTTTTCTTTCCCTATCTTATGAGTGTAACTGGGCCAGTTTCCACAAAGTTTAACTAGTGTTTTCTCTAATCTCCAGTGAAGTAGGAGTAATTGATAGTATTAGCCGATCAAACCCAGCACCGCTCAGAGGATCAATTAATAACAAAGGTAGCCATCAAATTAATATAACTCGCAGCCACCCTGCCACTAGCCCACTACCATGAGCAGAGAGAGGGCCAGATTGGCACCATATCTTTTTCTTATGTTTATAAGCCAAAATTTAAATTTACAATCTAAAATTTAGAGTCGATTTTAGAGTTTTTCACCGAAATTTATTTTCTAACATTGGCTTTTAGATCGCCAAGAATACGGATATAAAATTTCTATTCACAAATTATTTTTTTTACAAATATGATGTTTGGTTTTTTCAACCATCACCCATTGGGTCACCAAGCACTAGCAACGGTAACAATATAAATTTATAAATTTAGATAACTCATAAGAAATATAATTTGAGGATTGCGTAATGGTCTAAATTTCACTTGCCACACTGCCACTTTTGAGTAGACCAATTGGACTGAATCATTTGTCCAATACTGAATACTTGGGGGTTGAATATGGAAGATCTAACGATTGTAATTCTTATTCAAAGTAAAGTCTAAATATAGTCCAAGGGGGTTGATGTGTTCTATTAAAAAGGAATAGTTGAGATCATTTACCAGTCGATTAATTGCCACCCTCTCATTCATCTTCCTCTGGAAATTCTTCCTATCTCATCGAATTTGGGACGCCCATGATCTGATATATTGCTATTGCTGACAGGGTCATTGACATATAGGACCACCATTATTAGGCTCACATATATAGCTACCACATCCCTTTGACTTCAAATTAGAGAATCTCAACTCTCATATTTGGGATGGTCCCTAGACCAGCACACCTCTTGGCATGGCTTAAGAGTTGAATGTGGGATGGATAAACCAGCAAAGTCTCTTTGTCTTGCCGTTGGGTACATAACACTCTAATAATTAAGACCTAGGGATAGTTTTTATACAAATTATGGCCTAAACATACTAATCAGAATGTGTTGGTTTCCTCTAGGTCAAGAACAACAAATCAAATTGCCTACCGATCAATTAATCGTCGGTACTACTTCGCGTGCATATCTGATACCGAAGTCACGAGCGAACCAACCAACATAAATCCTAACAAAAAGCAGCAAAGCATGGCCCACTAATGGAAGGACATTTCCACCTTGTTTGTACCTTATATTTTTTCCTTCGTATTTACCATAGGATGAAGTTGTAAGTTGTAACTCAGCACCGCACGCATCCCCTTCCTCATTCCTCATCTAGCGTTAGCGTCCATCGTCTTCCCATCCAGCGTCACCACTCCATGGTTGAGCATGGTTGCTGTCATTGCCTCCTTGCATAATTACACTCAACAACTCTCTTCCCTAGGTACAAGATCCTCTTCTCTTCTTCTGCCTCCATCCTTAAATATCCGGCGTTCCATAGATGAATCAAGACAAAGTTCCTTATATTTAAGGACATAGAGATTTCTCTTTCTAATGTAATTGAAGATTTGTTTTTTATCCAAGGTGAGATTTTTGGCCAAACTGAGTTCAATGTTTTGCTAGGTTTGAGAAATTATTTGAATTTCAGGTTAATATTTGTTTCAATAGTGTGGTTTGCCCAATTTGTGTTGAAATTTATGTCTGACCTTAAGAAAATTTTAACTTGGGTTATTTTTAAAATCCAAAATGAAAGTTTCTTTTAGTCTAAGTTTAAAGTTGTCTAATTTGGAGGTGAAACTTTCCGCTCATAGCTAAAAGTTTCTATGTGATTCGACAAAAGTTTTTCAAATTTGACAACACAATTTATAGTCAAGGAGAAATATTGTCTTACCATGAGTAAAAAGTCAATATTTAAAGTGAAAGTTTTCTACGTGAGTTGAAAGATGAAAGTTTGAGGTCAGCGGTGGAGGGAGGAGGTGGGGGAGGAGTACGGCTATGGCTCTCACAACATGCAAGTTTTCTTTAATAGCAAGGTTCCTCTACCCGATCCTCCCCGACGAAGTCTTGAAGAGGATGGATGGTGAGATAATCTACTGGGCAGAGGTGGTTGATGGTGATGAGTTCATGTTCTACTTACTCAATGAGGCCACCTACGCCGTCGTCTGTGGCGCCATATAGCCATTAACAAAGACTCCGCCGGTCGCACAGAACGGCCTTACAGACAGGCTCACCAAGCTGCATGTGGCGAGGGAGAATGACACATCCGCCAAAGCGAACATCACTGGTCGATTTGCTTAAAATAGCTAAACCCTTAGCTAACGGAATGAACATGTAAGAAGTCCAAATAGAAAACTCAAGGGTATATAAGTGATGAAGCAAATCGACACGTTCAGAATTGACTATATTTGTAAATATTGTATTTTTCTAAAATGAACAAAATCTTAAAAGTTGAAGAACATGGCTGATCTATATAAAAATTCCAAATTTATCAAGAATTAAAGATATAAGTATAATTCATATTCATTGGTGTTGAAAATACATACTCCTAGTGTAATAATAATAAGAAAGTAGAGAAACTAGACGAAGCTTTGACTAGAATTTATGTATAAATGTTACACTTAAGCCGTATATGTGTATACAATCCAGAAGTTAGGCTAACCACGCCAAAAGATCACTCACATAGTAGCATAACTCATCGATTATCATATTTTAATTTGGTCTATTTTACACTGACAGCGTTAACATTTTGTCAAAGACTTCAGAAATTAATTATTTAAAGACATGACGGTTACTAATATATATCATTGCTAGCTATACAAATTCAAATGAGCCGCCATGGGTAGCGATGCTAACTGAAATGTGCCGAGTGAGGAGGGCCTGCTAAAGACCCCGGGCCCGAGCGAGGGTCGGCGCGTGGGCGCTCATCCCCCGCGCGTGATCGGTTTTGGTGTCCTCTCTCTTATATATATAAAAATTAGATCCTACTCTCAGGTTTAGCTACTCCCTTTATGTCTAAGGTACAGAAACACTTTCATAACTGTTTCTGCTCTCATCTAACAGAAAGTATAGACACTATTAAATCTCATATAAAAATGATACAACTATATGTATATACGTATATAGTTTATACTTTCTGTTGGAAGAGAGCAGAAATATGTATAGAGATGTTTCTGCACCTTAGATGTAAAGAGAGTAGCTACATCTGGTAGTACGATAGAGACTTCCTCTATATATATAGACTAATATGTATACCCTCTTAGTATAAGTTATTCTACACCCACTCACTTTTAAGGCCTCCCAAAGCCCATCCCACCTCTCACCCCTCTTTTCTAGGTCCAAAAATCACCCCCACCTCAATTAAATGTTGGTCAAATAGTTCACCACGTGTGTCAACGTACTTATGGACTTCACCTTATGTTTATCTAAGTCCATCTCTTGTATCACAGTAATTCTGCAGTAACACAAAGATAAAAATACAGTAATACGATAACTAATTTGCAGTAACAGCGTCGAAACATACCTATGAGTGATCTACTTTTTTAAAGTATTTTTTCTAACAATGTGGTACAAACGTTTTTAAAAAATAATATATGAGGTGAGAGATAAAGTTGTTTAAAGTTTAAAATCTTAATAAATATCTATATGATTTGCATTAGTATGCACTAATGCTATGATAATAGATACAGTAACAATATACATTCTATATAGTAATAACGTCATTTTACTATAAAATATGTGCATTGTTACCGCATAATTACAGTAAAACAGTGATATAGTGATATAATTACAGTAACATGTGTGTTGTTACTGTACAATTACAATTACAGTAACATCATGATATAAGTATAGTAACATCATGATCAAAGTGTAGTAACACGAGGTGTGACTGCATACTATTGCTACAATACAACTAATATATGTGGGATACCTAAAATGTTGTATTCCTAATTTTAAAGCGCAATATCTTCCTATATAACTTTTTAAAACCGTTTTTACTACCGTGGGTAAAAAAATATGATTTAAAAAATAGATCCGTCATAATGTTGTTACAGCATTTTATAAGGTATGTTACTGTATTTTTGCCTTCGTGTTACTGCACTTTTAGACGGGACTAGACAAAGGTGGGATATAGAGAAAAGTCAAATGATAGATTTAACCAAAGGGGGAGGGCTTTGACTAAGCTATTTAAGAGGTTTTGGTACTTAGTGGGAGGTGGGTTTGGATCAAAAGGTGCATAGAATAAATTATTCTAAGGGATACATATATTAGTTTTGATATATATATATATATATATATATATATATATATGAAAACTTTATATATATCCACACATACGTACATATTGCTCACTAAATCTCTTTCCATCCTCCAGCTCACTCATCACATAACCAAGTGTACCTGAAGATAATAGGAACATGAATATTGCTCTGCTATTTGGAAAACAAATACCTTTACAAACGAATAAGCTAATAAATGTGTACCACTCAGACTGCCGACTATACGAGAGATTGGATCTCCAGAGGAAATAATACGGCTTACAGAAGCTATTACAGGCAAACCAGCTCCAACCTAACAGTAAGAATAGCAAATATTAGCAGAGGTCTTTTGTAATATTGAAAAGAATAGAAACAGAAACTGCCAAAAAAGATTTTCTTAATCAGATGACCGCAGTCCTATCATCATACAATGATAGATGAAAGACATGAAGGATATCCATGAAGATGAAACTATAAAAAATATTTAACAGTGAGATCAACATTTGCATTCAACTGAGAAATTAAGAAATTACTGGTGTCATCTGCTTACAGTAGATTCAAATCTTATCCGACGGAAGTTGGAGACCAACTTTTCAAAATCCTCCTGCTCGAAAAACAAAGGCACATTTAGTAAGCAGATATAAACTTACCTGTCAAAAGAAAACACTAAATAGTGAAAGGAAGACCAGGCAGAACAAAACCCACAAGGACATTACATATGTACAAGTAAGAGGTTTCTTGTTTGCCAATACAACACAGCATCCACAATCGACAGCATCCTTTAGCACGCCAACAGTATCATAGGTTGCAGAACAATCAACTAGTACAAGACCTGCAAAAAGGAGTGAAAGACAAGAAATGAAAAGGATATAGACTCTCATTTTCTTTTGAAAAAAAATAACATTTAACACCAATAAATGACTATAATAATAATAACAGGAATGACTTCTCTATTCCATGGAATTTAAAAACTCCGCAAGCAATGCAATGCATGCCATGTAGGGAGAAAGATCACAAACCAGTTGTTTTTCCAAGAACGCTAGCAGTATCAATGACTTTTGTCCTGGCCTCAGGGTTGTTGAATATCTGGCATTGCCCTGAAACTTTACATTTCACGTGTACGCATATCCATGACCAAGCAATCAAGTACTACCTCCGTCCCGAAATAAGATCATTTTTCGTTTTTCCGTGTACAATGTTTGACCATTCGTCTTATTTAAAAAAATTGTAGAAAAACTTAAAATATTTCGGGACGGAGATAGTATGAACTTAGGGATGGGGGCCGTCACGAATTAGATATGAGAATGGCACCTAATCTCTCCAAGAGGAGGAGGAACGCAATGATAGGATAGGGGTTCTGGTACCTCCGTACCTACCTCGAGCGAGCAGGGAAGATAGGGGCGAGCCTGCGGACTGGCGCAGAGATCAGTGAGGAGCGCGTCATCGAGGCCGTTGGAGTGGAGGTCGTCGGCAACGAGCAGAGAGGAGCTGTCGGCGACGCCGACCACCTGGATGGCGACGCCCTAAAATCGGTAGGGGCGGCAGCCGGCAAGTGTCAGCGATCAGAGCACCCAATCGGAGAGGAGGGGAAGAGGGAGGGGGTGGACAGACGAACTACCTGGTTGGCGTGGAGCGGCCGGCAGGAGACGATGTGGCGGAGGAGGTGGCGGCCGACGCCGCCGCAGCCGAGGAACACGACGGGGAGGACCGACCTCACCGGCGGTGCCATATGGTACAAAATGGGAAAGAGGCACTATTGTAATTGTTGCTTCACAGCTTGCTCAGGGCCCTTTGAGGCTTGTGCTGCTACTGCTAGTCCGCTACTGTGAATGTTCAATCGGCCATTCGGCCCAGCCCACACGCAGCATTGTGAATTATTATTTATTATTTATTATTATTATTATTATTATTGTTGTTGTTGCTTCTACTAACAATTTAACCATGAGAAACAAAGAAATTACAATTAGAGAAATCCATATTTTCTTCTCTATTTACTAGCACAGTGACAGTGCTCACTATGGGGATAAAAAGAATCATTTTAAGTAAAATTTCACTAAAATATATTGCATATATATATATATATTATGTGTACATAATTTAATGTATTAGCATGAGCTACTAGGTAGGTGTGCAACCATGATGATAGCTCTACTAATTGTTCATTCTTAAATCATCCCAACTTCCCAAATTCAATAACTCCCACCACCAAATTAAGATAGAAAAAAAATCATTTATTAAGATTCTTTTGGTTTTTGTTCTCTTAATATTTTGGTGATAATTGTGCATGTGCCCGTGGCCTATGCGCCACAGCCGCCACTGCTCCGTCATGCACCTCCAGCTCTGGCTCCGCCGCTATTGAAAAGGAGGTTTGGGATTTTTTGATTTGAGATTGGAGATTTTCCAATTTGCCGATTTAGGGTTGGGGATTGGGGAGCGTCCACACTCAATACGGCAATACGAGTTGGACCCTGGCCCACACGTCCCGCAGCTAGATCCAAGCGACAGCAGAGTAGCAAGGTGTTCAATGTGAAAGCATAGAAATGGCTTATAATTATATGTGCAAATAACATTTTAGTAGGCATGCTTTCTTCTCTAGGAGTAGAACGGGCCTAGTCATGAACAACCTTTTTGATGTGTTTGACAAATAAACCATAAAGTTCATAGGCAAACCTACTGTAAGCATGCTTGACAATGTTAAAAAGAAACTAATGGTTAGGACAAATCAAAAGAGATATAGAGAGGGGGTTAGTAAGCAATGAGGGATATCACCCCAACTATATCTAGGAAATAAAGGTGGGGAAGAAATGAGCTAGATATTGTAATCCATATTAATATGAGTGGGATATCACCTCTGCATTCCTCATATATGTAACCGGTGAAAAGCACCAATATAGTATTGTACCAAAATTCCAAACTAAAAAGACAAAAGAGTAATAAGGATGACTCAAATGAGTTATTACATGAGGAAAGAACTTGGTAAGAGCTTAACTATATTTAGTTTTATTTGTTACAACACCAAAACCATTGCTCTTTGAAATTTCATATGTATATATATAAACAAATCTATGTTACTTACCAAAGCATCACTCCGGATGATAGTGAAAGCTTGATAATAGCACCAAGGTCAGTAAAAGTAGCGAAAGAGAACCATGTCTATGTTAGAGGATGTCGAGGATATGGGCCCAGGGGTATCCCCTGTATGTGTGTGGCGAGTGGATCCATGAGCCCACGTGTCAAGTCCGTGAAAAGGGGGACGAGCCTCAGGAGTCAGCGTGCCCCCTAGAGAATCGGCCCAAAAGGCTGCCGGACAGCCGAACACTAGAGGGGTTGGGTCGCCCCCGATCCCCTCGGCATGGGGGCTGTGCGTGCGGGGCCCACCATGAATGCGGACGAGGCATGCCCTCAATGACCCAACCACCGTATTTATGGAGATGGAAGGGCGTCTGGCGCATGCCACGCCACATTCATTACGGGTGCAGACGCATGCCACGCTGCATTAAATACAGCGGCAGGCGCACGCCTCCGTCTGTGCCCCTTCCCGATAAAAAGCGAAGGGAGGCAGGCTATCCCTGACCACGCGGTGCCATCCCTGTCACCGTAGGGATGGCCTGTCTCCCTCGCGTCGTCGTCGCATTAATCTCCTCTTCGTGATCTCCTATCTACTATCACGCGCCCATCAATCCCATCTCCCTGCTCTCCTCTCTCCCATCGTCGCCCGCTAATCCAGCTCCGAGGACCACAATGGAGGCGCCCCTCTCCCCCAAGCTTGACAACGCAGACAAACAGTTCAAGGTGGCATAGCCAGATGAGCTTCCTGGATCTAGCCACGAGCTCGCCACCCCTCCTCACCTCACACAGATCCGACCTCTCCTTGAGGGTTGTGTGGATCTGAGGGTAGCTCAGAGGTGGCCAAAACTTGGTAGTGGGTGGACCTAGACTGTAGAGCATGCTATATGGCATATCACCCCAATTATGTCTATAAAATTGGACTAGAGAAGAAATGAGCTAGGTGTTGTAGTGCATATCGATCATCAGTAGGTATAGACAACATTATAGGATCAGATCAGCAATGTGTCCAAGGTTTTATACAATTTACTCTAAAAAAGTTAACAAAACTCAATATGTTCATCAAGCAGCATATGCTAGCATATACAATTAATGACTTGGTAAAAAGAATACGATGATGGGCACATATGTAAGATTCTTTCAATAACATATGGTCCATTGATGGATGATGTGAGCTTGAAAGATCTTATATTCAGAGCACAATCCCATTTCAATGAGATGATTCATAAATTGTCATAGTTCATTATGAGTGTGCAAAAGAGATCATGGATTTCCCCTCGAATTTTGTGATCTTCCATTCTCCTCCATGTACCACCTATTTACTCTCTCTCGAGCAATTTGTACCTAAAAAAAGAATATGAAGCACGCCACTAAATGAGATGGACCATCTCTTCTAATGACCCATATGTTGTGTGGATTAATAGATTTAATGAAAATTTAGCAAGATGTGAGCAAATAGTTAATAAGGGCTACCTGTTTTTGCCAGTTAGTCCTTAGTGTGATGAATAGAAGCACAAGAGTTTGGACTAGCGTTCCAAGAAGCATACCAATCCAAATTCCCTATAGAAGCAATGAATGAAACTGAGAAACACAACTTAGACCCAACATTGAATAATGAAATTCTGCCATGACAAATCAATGCCTACCTTTACTTGGAAACCTATGACATAGCCTAGTATCATGCCAAGAGGAATACCGATTAAGTAGTATGATGTAACATTGACATAGGCAACTACACTTTGCCAACCCGATCCAATAGCGACACCTGTAGATAATTAGAAAATGTTATAATTTCAATTTATATTATTTTGATATACTTGTCCTTCAAATGGAATAGCATACCTGAGAGCACTGGTTGAACACTATTCAACAAAATTGAGAAAGCTAGAAGGGGAGAAAGATCAGCGACGGCATCTGCTACTGCTCGACTTTCAGTAAATATGTATGCCAGGCTTCCACGAAAGAAAAGGAAGAGAACAAACAACACCAATCCTATACAGAAAGAAATAGTGACCACATTGAAAATGGCAAACTTGGCCCTTCTTGCACTACCAGCTCCAAGTTCATTTGCCACCCGCACTCTGCATATTGTATTAAGTGTATGTCAAATAAATGGAACATGACATATCTATTGGATGAATCACTTAGTGAGTAACAAGTAAGATGGTGAAATTACCCTGTTGCAGCCAAAAATCCAAGAGAAATCATCATCTCCCACCCATTGATGTTAAGGCTGCCCATTTTGTAGGTGAAAACAACTATGCTTAGTAACTATTTTTTCTACTATTAAAGGAAGAACACAAGAAACGGAGACACATAATTCAAACATGATCTGACACTTATTCTCAAATTAAACTACTATGAAATTTTTTGAAGTATTGTAATATATTACCATATTGAAAGAGCATCAAGAGCAACCTCTGCATTCTTCATATAACCGGTGAGGAGAACCAATATGGTGTTGTACCATAATTCCAAACTAAAAATAAAAAAGGAAAAATAGAATAAATCGGATGAGTTATTACTTTAGGAAAAAATTTGATAATCATTTAGTTAACAAATATATTTGCTTTTATTGCTACAACATCAAAACCATTGTACCTCTTTTTAGTTTAATATGTATATCTATACAAAATTTTGTTACTTACCAAAGCATCACTCCAGATGATAGCGAAAGCTTGACAATATCACTTAGGCCAGTAAAAGCAGCATACGAGAACCTTGTCCATGTTAGTGGACAACCCCTAAAGAAGACAAAGGCAAGTTGGCCAAATACAGGGATCCAATAGGCAATGACCATAGAGCCCATGACCCCAGTCAAGCCAAGGTGGAACTTGATTGTTAGGAGCCATGACAGGAAGAGGTGAAGCCCAAGATTGAGAAAGGCGAGGTAGGTAACAATCATGTTCTTGCTTTGTGCTTGTAGGTACATTTGGAGTGTGAAGGCCTAGACGTAGGAAAACATAATAGGGATGTACCATCGGGAGATGATGCCAGCCACGGCAGAGATCTCAGGATCTTACCCAAGGGCGATTAGAAGTGGAGTGGTGAAGAGGTAGATTGGAAGAAGGACAACTGCACAACCGAATAGGACTATCCATGAGCGTTGTAGGTATATTCCTAACATGTGGTACTGCTTGGCGCCATACGATTGCCCACACAATGTTTCCAATGCGCTTGCCATGCCTAGCTGCAGTTAACAACAATGTGGAAGTATGGTCAATTATTTCTAGTAGTTCTGTATGTTTAAGTAGAAGATGACTAATTCTTTAGCGGAAATTAATTTTTTATCAATAAGGTCCGAGTACGTTTTATTTGTATATGATGTACCGTAGACTAACGCAGATAAATACTTCTGTATTGTATTGTGAACTACGTAATAGAAAATTACATGACATAGAGGATTGATGATGAATATTACACGAAAACCAAGCTATATAATTAAATACATGGGGACAATGTCATGACTAAGTGTGGATCATGGGTCTATATCAAAGATTAATTAGTGCTTTAAATTATCGGGATGGTCCCATTTTCAATGACCAAAAATCCAAGAAAGCAAAGAAGGTCTTACACAATTTTCTTCTTATAGACCACTTCGTTGTCTTGTTTTGTCCTAGTACAATGCTGACAAGAACGCAGTGTTTTGAACGCATAGAGAAGGTAAACCAATTTACATGCGTATGATCTGTCTCAATCAATCGATGAGCAAACTAAGAAATTTTCAGCGGCGCTGTTAGTAACAAGTCATGAGAGACGTCATCAAAGTCAGTTTTAAACGCTGCTAGTTGCAGAAAACACCAAACATATAGTAGTAACTAGCTAAGAAACTAAGATCAAGTTGAATTGTTAGACAAATATATTATTAGGAGAGTACGTAGTTTGATTTTTGAACCATAAATTAAGCAAATACTAGGAATGATTGATTACTAACGAGGATGCCAGTGCTGAAGCGCATGAGGAGGGTGGAGACGAGGGCGTAGGCGGCGAGGTCGGTGGGGCTGATGTGGCCGACGAAGGCCTGGCTGATGACGGTGACTCCGAAGGTGGAGAAGCGGGCGCAGATGGAAGGAGCCGCCACCACCCACAGCTTCTTGTTCTCCTCCGCCACTCGCCGCCCCAGCGACGACCCTCCTCCTTCTTCTTCTTCGTCTTGCTTGTTCGCCAGAAGAGGAACCGTCTTGTCGTCGCCGCCGCTGCCACCACCGGCCGGCCTCTCCATTGCTAGACTAGCCGATCTACGTGCTACCTTCCTAGCTAGCTAATGGCTCGTGCGAAACAATCGTACTGTGTATGGCAGATCGATGGAGTAGCTAGCTGCCCGAATTGAAGAAGGAAGGAATTAATGGTTCAATTGATGGAGCTGCATGGAAGGAAGGAAAGCGAGCATGGGCATGCTGTGGAGCATAAACAAGCTAGCTTTCTTTAAAAGGGAGGAGGTGAGTGAGAGTGAGGGTCGACAGGATGGATATATTGCCCCAATGGTCGACGCTGCTGCAGGCAGGCTCGGAAATCACTAGCTACTGACTTAGATCATCGATTCCCTAATTAATTACATCAGGAAGAGGAATACAATTACGGGGTTGTGGTACAGAAGCAGGTAGCTAGCGTGGAAAGAGATCGATCGGGAAGCACGTGTACTGTAGGCTCCCCTCAATGTTTAATTTGCCCGCCATCTTAATTACTCCCTCCCTTTCAAAATAATAATATTTTTAGAATTCAAGCTTTGTATTACAATATAAATATTTATGTGCTATTTACTAAGATCTCAATGCTTTCAAACACAATATGATGCTTACAAAGAAAACCTAATAAATCCAAAATTTAAAAATTGACTACCAAAATGAACAAAAAGAAATTAAATATTCCTTAATATATGTTAAACATCCAACGAATACTACGTACGTTTGAAGGAAAACTGACTCCTGCTACCACATATCCGTACGTATTAAGTGGATTGATAATATTATATTCCCTTTATATACAAATGTTAGACGTTTTTTTAGTTTAACTAACCAACGTTTAACAAAAAAAAATTAGGAAGGAGTACTAATTGTTAATGGTGGGAACTGAGAGACAATTAAGGACGAATATAGTATACGCTGCCGCCGTTACGCTTCCGGCGTAGAATGACAGAAGTATATACAGAGATGGACTTGACGGGGCATATCTCATACTACCTCCAACCAAAATAAATCAATCTTTATATGTGACTAATTTTTATCTATAATATTTAATTCTTCGTCTTACTTAAAAATTATGATTAATATTTTTATTTTCATTAGATTACAAATCATAAATAATATTTTACGTGTAATTTTTTTGATTTATTAAAAAATTTAAATAAGATGGATTGTCAAACTCTTGAAAATGGAAAGTTTTCCTTGAGACGGAGGGAGCGTCGATGCGTGAAGCACGGGGGGAGGAGCGGTCACGTCGCCGGCGGCCTGTCTACCTGTGGCCTGCTGTGCTTGTTGCTGCTGCCTGTGCGTGCGTCGCGGTCACTCACAGGCCACAGCTTCACAAGTGCTGTTTAGTGGCTCCTAAACTAGCTATTAAGGCTGTTTAGTTGGAGAAAAAGAAATTTTTTTAAGTGTTATGTCAAATGTTTGATGGGATATCGAAAAAAGTTTTGAACACGAATAAAAAAATGAAATTCATAGCTCACTTGAAACCACGAGTCAAATTTTTTGAGCCTAATTAATCAATCATTAATATATGTGAGTTACTGCATTACTTATGTCTAATCACGGACTAATTAGGCTCAAAAGATCCATCTCATGATTTTTATATACCTGTACAATTAGTTTTTTAATTCATCTATATCTAATACTTCATTCAGGTGTCCAAAAATTCGATATGATATTTTTGAAAAAAAGTTTTTGGGACTATACGGACCCTAACTCAATTCTAAAATAAGGACAGCTTTCTAGCTACTTCACTTATTTCGGAACTAAGTGACCATTAGCTAGTTAGTACTATTCCTTATTGAACTATATATACAAAACATTTTTACAGTACGCCAAAATTTTATAAGACATCCATTACATATTGAGCAAAGGACTTATATTTCTCTTATCTTTTAAGAGGTAGGATGTCATTTACTACCAATAAATATTGTTATTATTAATTACTGCAATGAAATCAGGAAAGAATCAATTTTTCCTTCCATGTAAAAAAAATAAAATTAATATATTGGATAAATATACTAAAAATATTCAAATTTTAGCCAAAATTTTTAACTGCCAGTTTAATAAAATGTTATTTATAATGTTGCTTTCAGTTTGTAATGAAAGTTTTTAAATAATTTTAATTTTTTAAATTTCAATTTTTTTAACACATAATAATTTTCATTAAAATTATAAATAGTTTAAATTTATTTTTCACTTCCAAATTCTTATGGGAAATGAATCAAATAAATTTATATGTTTTTAATTTAAGTATATTTGCTCTCAGTATACTTCACATAGCAATAGTTCATGACTTAGAATTACATTCATTTTACAAATAAATTTCTATGGATTATATATATATATATGCATGCATTGCATGCTTGTTAAGTTAGAAAGTACAATTACTACTTTCCTTGTTTGGTAAATATATTTTTATAAAATACACTATTTTCATTTGAGATGATAAATTATAAAGAAATTGACGGCTGCTATTTAGCGATGATCGTTTACCTCTCTATCTATCTATAGGTAAGATGGAGTACTACGAGAAGGCTCACGTACATGCATGCCATCTGAATGCAATTGAAGGACGACGCTAACATCCCTCGATCGAGTCGCCGTCTCTTCGATCTGGGTCATCGCTAGCTGTTCACATTTCATGGGCGTCGCCCTCGCCTCGATGCATCACCAGCTACCATGCACACACCAGCCGGCAGCATGCAGTTAGTTAGGTTATTCACGTGGCCTCGATCGAGTTCAGGTAATACGTACACCGGCCCCCAAAAGAAAGGAGTGAATACTATGGATGGATGGATCGATCATATGCATCGAATTCATCATGATTTTCTTGATCGATCGGGGATTCTAAAACAAAAGGAACGAGCAGTAAACAAAAGAAAAAGGATTAATTAGATTCACACCATTATAAATTTATCAGTTTTAAAATATGTCATTATTATTTGACTAATTTTTACCATTTAACTAATTGTAATAATTTTAGAACTATTTTAGATATATCATTTTTAGATTAAAATGTCCTTTGCACGTACCAAGAGCACAATATAAGCAGAGGGGCAATATGATCTAATATTTTTAAAAAGAATTACAATAAAAGGGTATGGAGTGGCATATTTCAAATAGTTCTAAATTTATAATGACATCCTTACAATTAATCAAATAGTAATAATATATTTTAAAATTAGCAAATTTATAATGGATACATCTAATTAACCCAGAGAAAAAGAAAAGCAGTACTAGTAGCAGATCTATGGAGATCGGTGTTGTGCTGTGTGGCAAGGAGGGGAACACCATTATTACCTGAGTGAAATGACTGCTCTATAATTGAAGTTACGTACTATTAATTGGCATTATTAATCGGATGGACAAAAGAGATGGTCTAATGCATGTGTCAGATGTCAGTGGGTTAGTGGTGCTTGCGGTGCAGGCACAGGCCACGTATAGCGTCGATCCACCGTCCATGCCAGGAACCCCAATCTCCACGCCACTGCTCCGTCACACATGGATGTCTGTCAGTTGAGTTAACACCGTCCCTAGCTACATACGGGAGCTAATTAACACTACCCGGAAGAAAGTCATCACAACCGGCCAAAATCAATTAGACATGATCTAGCACTTATTCTCAAATTAATCATGTTTTTGGGATACTAAAGGAAGAGAACAAGGAACAAATTGCTACACATAAATTAGACATGATCTAGCACTTATTCTCAAATTAAACAACTATGAAACATTTTTTGATTATTGTAATATATTACCATATTGAAAGAGCATCAAGAGCAACCTCTGCATTCTTCATACAACCGGTGAATGGCACCAAGATGGTGTTGTACCACAATTCTAAACTGAAAGGCAAAAGGAATTTAAGAATAATCATGTGAGCTATTACACGAGGAAAGAACTTGATAAGCACGTAATTAACTAATATATTTCATTTTACTGTTACAAATCAAAACCATTGCACCTCTGTGGAATTCATATACATATATAAACAAATTGTGTTACTTACCGAAGCATCACTCCAGATGCCCAAAAATTTATTCCCTAAATCTTCTTTTGGAAATCTCTAATGATGATTTAGATATTAAGGGGGTGATTGTTTGACTTTCTCATTAAAAAAAAGACAAATAACATATTTACAAACAAAAAATAATTTATGAATAAAATTTTATATATGTATTCTTAGTAATCTAAAAACCAAGGCTGAAAAATAAACTACAATAAAAATCATAAAATCAACTTTAAAAATATAAATTTTGGCTTATAAGTATAAGCGAAAAGATAGCGATGTTTGTAGCTACATGGAACTGTTGAGCCAAACAATTTAATGGTTGAGTATGGTTATCTTCGATTTGGTGGAAGATATTGTAAGTCAAATATATCCATGTTTGATCAAATTTGTTCAGGATGTACTAATATCCACGTCACTAAATTAGTTTCATTCAATCCATCATTAAAAGCCAAACCTCTTTCCATAATTTGGTATTGGTATCAAACCATGTTTGCTACCAATAGATATGTACGGACTAGTAGCGAGGTAGTTAAATATCATATGGGTTAAGCTAAATCGTCAGCTAATAGAAAATTTGGAGGAATTAATTGACATTTACTTTTCTTGCATTTATAAAGATGCAGCATATGTCAACATGTGTACAACATGTAAAACAGAGAGGAATCCTTGTAATTTTTACAGGCCTAGCAGCAATTGCTCTGAGGTACATTTGAGAAGGTTCGTCTCCTGAATAGTATCGGCGACGATCAATACCTAACATAAAATCATATGACTGATTGCATTTGCACAAGCGCAGAAAAAAAGTAGGCTTGCTGACTAATCTTCCATAAAGAATCGGTTTAAACTTAGATCACCTTTCAAGGATTCCTCTGGTCAGCTTTTTCTTGGACTTTCTTATCCTTGGGTGATGAAGCAGCCTCGACTGTGTCCTGCTCTGTTTCAGAAAGTGATAGATGAGGGTTCGTTCCGTCATCAATTGGTAATGTCCTCTTGGAGCCATCAAGAGCTAAACCCAGAACAATGTTGTCTTCAAAGACGGGTCTCGTTTCTTTCTTTGAATTAGCGACAGAGACAGAGCCATCTCCTCGTTCTGTGGCTTCAGGTCCTTGAGTCTTTCCTTTACCAGTCTTGGAAGTTGATGCAACATTATCCATATTTTCTGACCATGGAGAAGTAGTCACCTGATCATTCTTGCTATTCTTCACGTGACCATCTTCTGCTACTGATTTTTTCTGTTCCTGCTTCTCCGAGTTGTTGCTTATACTAGCATTATCAGGTGAAGCTGGCTTAGTCTCTGTAGAAGCAACTGTCTTGACTTTATGCTCTTCACGGGATGCTGGATGAGGCTTAGACTTGTCATCACTAATCCTTGCAGAGGTATCAATCAAGAGTGGGCGACCACGTACACGACTATACATCTCCTCTCCGAAAGGAATGTTATCTATGTCTGCGTTTCCATAAGATTTCTGAACTGTTCGAATCTGGGTAGCAAGCCTTGCCTTATGATGGCCAACAATTCTAAGAAGATCCAACATAACAGCTTCCTGTTGTAACATTGAACAAAAAAGCACTCAGTTGTTTTGTAGCACCATCTATTGTTTTAAACACTGTCTAGAAACCTTACTGAAATATTCATGCAAAAATCCTTTTTCTAAGCTAGGTTTCTCCAACAAAATTTCATTTGCAAAGAAATAATAGCTCTGATAAGGCTTTCCATACAAGGTAGAAGGAAAAGCCTCAGTGAAGATAAATGCACCAGGTCAACAGCGAGTACATCAGGTGTCCATTGGCCCTTTAGAGCCATCATCAATGTCATGTATGGAGTTCATGCAATCTTTTCTTTTGTCAGGATGGCCGAAGATTGGGCATCTAAATTTCATTAAGGTTAGATTGCACAGGTATACAGGAACACACACCCTGAAGCTAGGCTAAAGCAGCTGTTAGACACAGCTGACAAAAAGAAAAAGAAACACACACGAGCACAGAAAGTTACGCAATCTCATAGGTATGTTTCTAATTCCAGGCTGAAAGCATCAAATACTAAGATATGAATATACACCATTCTCCAATTAGTGTGGGCACACTTTTTATGTCCATTTCATTTATTGCTGTCAGATGGCAGCCATGCAAACATAATTATGGCCGTGTTCGCCAAAAGCCATTAGTTGCCCCAAATCCCTCGTTTTCCGTGCGCACATTTCCCAAAGTACTAAACGGTGTATTTTTTGCGAAATTTTTCTATAGGAAAGTTACTTTACAAAATCATATTAATATATTTTATATAATTTTTATAATTAATAATTAATCATGTACTAATCTATACTACGTTTTCCGCAACGGATAACTAACCCCCCCTCTTCCTCACTGCCAAACACAGCCTATAATGGAGACTATGCTCCATTACGTTGGTGACTGTCAGTTCTGACAAAGTTACGCTCAAGGGTGAATAGTCATAATAATTCCTATAAAAATAGCTTAGGCAATTATTACTAAGAATACTACAGGCTAGAAAGTAGTATTCTTGACAGAGCATACCATTTCGGAGCAAACCATTTATTCTAAGCAATAGATGTAGATACAGACAGATTACCTGGACATTGAGATACTCCTCAAAACGAGATGTCTTCACAAAGCATGATATGTAAATCTGAAAGAAAACACGAGTGATATAAAGTTTAGACAATAGGAACTTGGGACCAGTTTGGACTCAAAAATATTACAAAAAAACAATGGCAACTAGTTTAAACACAAAAATTAACAATGATACCTTGATGGGGATAGAAAATCAATACCTACCAAACAGTAACTGGTTTTGACAGAAAGACTAATGTAAAACCACAACTTACGATCTTAAGAGCAAATAGATTTCCGTGCTGAGATTTTAGTGACGCAAACGGTTTCAGCTGCATTCTAGATAGTTTTTGCATGTATATAATTGTTGAAAAGAATATGGAGAAGAGGTAAACAAAATAAAAAATTAGCCCATCATCACAGGGCATTGGTTAGTTCTTAGTGAGGTTGACAAATATGGCTTAGGTTCGACAAGCTCTACAAGGTTTGCTCAAACTGGCTATCAGGGCAAGCTGAAGCCTATACTCCAGCACTTTGGCAAAAACATTGTCAATTCCAACTCAAGTTTATTCAACCTGTAAGTTACTTGTATATGAGTATATTCAAAGGGTTATTGGGCGTTATCAAGTTGGGATTGAGGTTTCAAATATAGCTGTATACACATTTGCATTGTTATTAAGCCAAGCTCAAACCCCAAACAGACTAGTTAGCTTGAGCTAAGCCTACCTGGCTCCCTTGAGCTCAGTTCATTCATATCCATAGTTCCTAGTTGACACTTGACAGCTGTCCCAAAATTTACTACTCAATCCATCCAAAATATAAGGATTCTAGAGTTTTGCATGGGTATTAAAGTAGGTGAAAGTAAATGGAGGATGGTTGTGATTGGTTGAGATGAGAAAGTAGGTGGAGAAATTAAATGAGAAATGATTGTGATTGGTTGAGATGAGGGAGTAGTTGGAGAAAGTGTTATATTTTGGGACAAATTTTGAATGGTGGAAGTTGCTATATTTTGGGATGGAGAGAGTAACATTATCACCTTACAACATACTAACTACTGGCAGAAAACAAGAAAGTTCAAAACACCACGTAAAGATAATACTAGTATGTGGTAATTTTGAACAGATTAGGCCAGTTTAGTCAGGTAATGCCAACAGGAAAGAGCACTGTAAACCATATAAAAAAAGCAACCTCTGGGTAGGCAGACCAAGAAGATTCTATGCTAGCTAACCATAATGGCAAAACATGCCAAATTGATCATTGGTAAGCATTGATTCTGCATTGGTATTCAGATCAAAAGAGGGAATGATTCAATGTAGGAAATTGGAGTTACCATAAGAGCTTGGGTTTTTGGATCAATTTTCTCAAAAAATACTCTCCTATGCAGCCTCTGTTGCTCTATATTGGGATTCTTTGCCAAAACTTTTCTCATGTCCGCAACAATTATCTACAATGAAACACAGAGAAAGGATAAGATTTCAGTACTTGGGGAGTAAAGGATAAAGATATGTAAATGTGAATCATTGATTTAACATGGTCCTTACACCAACTTTTGCAGCATCCATGTGGCTTAAAGCCAGGTATGTCTTAATACGCCAATGGGTCCTCTGAGTGTTATTTCTCAAAATAGAAACTGTGAACTTATGGTTAGGAATGTATATAGCTTCTCTATCATCACCTCTAATGATTGTTGGAGACCACCAGCCAACATGCTGAAAACCAAAACAGTGTATGGAAGTATCAGGATAAAATGAAAAACCATCAAAGTCATATGCAAGGGTAACAGTACATACAAATAAAATTCCATATTATGTTGGAAAAGATTATACTAGATGTCATTACGTAGTGATGTAGCTCATAAGATGGAGCAACCCAAATAGCGTGCAGATGAACGAAAAAAAATAAACAAAGCATGCAAAATACTAACCTCAACAATACCAGAGACTTCAACACCATCTATCTTTGTATTGATCCATTCATTCACTACGAATGGACGTGTGGCATTGATCATAACACTTGAGAGGAAGTTTGTAAAAATCTGCAAAAAAAATATCGTGATACCTGTTAGTACCATGCCACAAAAATAATCTTGTCCATAAAAGGTTTTGTAGTACCTCACGACCAGCAAGAGTAAGCAATACAGTCCCAAAACCTCCAGCAGTAATCCACTTCTGGGTATTGAAACCCAACAACTCCATAAAGAGAGAGATAGCAGCAATCCAAATACCAGTGTAAACAGCTTTCAATGTGAAGTCAAATCCCATCTGTGCGAAAGGAACTTTCTATTAGTGATAAAAATCATGAAAAGAATGGAGAACAAGTACAAGAAAAATTAAAATTCAGAATATATCTTACTTTTCAGCATTGATTTTTCTATTCGAGATTAACTAGCAAAATCAGTTCATGTATCTAATCAAAAAAATTCTGTAACAATAAGAAAGCTTAAATTAACCTAAAGTTAAACATTTTGTAAAATTAAATAACTGAAGAAAACTGGAGAAAAACCTACCCCAACAAACCCACATTCTTTTCAATAAAAAACACACATTCTTAGTTTGTGTCAATACCTAGCAGATCAGCCACAATGAAATACATTTTTACAACAGAACACAACAATATACAAGCCTCTAACTAATCATAAAGAAATAGAATACTAGCCCCCTCATATTGTACTTCACTCATTTTAAGTGACTTAATTTGGCCTGGTCTATCTGAAAAATATACTTCAGAATTAAAACCCAGATACATGACTTATAATGAAAGAACCGAATTTGGATCCTTAATTTCTTACTTCACAAAACTAAAATGACAGGAATCCTAGATGATATGTCAGAGAGTTTCTTTCCCCCCAGGATCAGTCTGTGCATCACATATTCTAGTGTCCTGGATTTTAGGGCCTAAGGGCAGAAGCCACATGGAAGGTCAACTGTGCTTGTTAACTAGAAGTTAGCAATGTTCTCTCTCCACTTTACTCTACATCACCCAAAATCTTTTGCATAGCACACAGAATAGTCAACTGTACCACCCAACTATACATGCCCTTTCGAGAAAAGCTCAGCTATATAGAGAGGAATTGGACTGTTCATAGTAAGCAAGAACAAATAAAAAGGATTCTGTAGTCTCCCTATCTTCTTGAACAGACCTTACATGGACAGACACCATGGTACATAAGTGATTGGGTAGCTGATCAAGGGCAGGTGTCTTACCCTTGGTTCTCAGACCCATAACTAACACAAGCTATCACAGTTACCAAATACAAAAAAAAAAAATGCAGATATAAAACCCAGCAGAATAAACCAAGGTAGTTACTTAGATAATCACATGTTTTACTTTTTTCAACTGAATCGTGCATTTGTTATGACATAAAAAACATAATCTTACATTTCTTGAATCGTTGGGGTTACGCATGTCCACTAGAAATTTCTGTAACTGCTGAATTAAACTAAAAAAGATAAATTATGTCAGTATAAGAGGGAAAATATCTAAAAAAACTGAATGCAAATGAAACCAGCTGAACAATATAAAACAAGGGAAATATCAGCAAAATATATCAAAGCAAAAAAAGGGAAATATCAGCAAAATACATCAAAGGTAAAAGTCTACTTTATATCCCTAAACTCCTGACTTGGTCCACCTTTTGTCCCTCAACTCCAATAACAGATGGATCGTGTTCCTAAACTATTAAAGTCTGAGCTGCCACCTGAACATTCTTGATGGAGTCAGGCTTATTGCTCTTGGTTGCTAGGAGCACCACCCACATGTATCGTGTGGTGTCGTCAACCAGCAGCAAGAAGTGATGACAACCATCTGGCAAGTATCTGTTTTGATAGATGAGGGACACATTTTGTCCAGTTTTGGAGTTGAGGGATTTAGACTAACAAGAGTTATGGATGAAAAGTAGACTGAGCCATGAATTGCTAAAATTCCAAGTGAAGCTCTTCGCATAACCTTTTTTCTTAAGATATATACAAACCATTGTCAATCTATCAAACTAAGATTATACCATCCATCGAGTCTGTCAAGTTGTACGGCTGTACCGATTTAACGAATTGACTTAATTTTGAACTTGCATATTCATGCTATCAAGTATTATAGTTATCAGTAAAATCTACAGTTTTCCACTTCTGCATGAGTTTGAGAACACTCAAGTTGAGCTAGCTTAAGAGGAGACTATCAATATCCTGAATTTCAGGCTCCAGGAAGTGCTTTTTTTTTTATTGTATCAATGAACAAACATGACAACGTGAAATAACTGAGCGTGGTGACTCGCATGATTCGAAATATGAGTTATAAATTGAAAAGTATCTTTTTTTGCTCATTGAGAACGTATAATGTGCACCTCGTCAGAATGTAGGCAATGGCCAGGACAGTTGACAATGATCTCACAAAAGTTACAAGGCGTGTTTTAACAGCTTGGCTTGCTGCTGAAGGCAACACAACTGGATCCAAAGCCCTGTAGAATGTTGGAAAACAAAGACAAAAGAAAAGAAACTAAGCAAAATACGGTACTCAGAGGATGCAATATCAATATGATTGTCACTTCCCCAATTACACTCTGCTATGGCTACTATACCTGCAGATAAGTGTTGCGCCTGTCCATAGAAGTAACGGTTGAAGGTACGAGCTAGAAATTAAGTATGTAGGGCTTTTCTTCCAGTTGCCTCCATGCTGTAAGTTACATTTTAAAAGGTTATGATATTTTTAGCAAGTCAAAATAGAAAAAGCAAAAAATAAGACTGTAACAGAACAATACATCAAAACGATTTCTAATGTCCCTCATTAGAGGCAAGAACCCCCATAGAGCAAAGACAATTATTCCAATTGCAGGAACCACAAGTGCAGTAGCCGGATTTGCCAGCAAAGTGTCACATGACCTGTCAAGAAAACAGTAGAATTGGTAAAAATTTCAAGCACGAAATAGTTAGCATTTTATAGTGATACAACTTTGACAAATTGACAATAAGAAGCAAATTCTTATAAAAGTTTTTATTTAAACTGGTATGAAATATGAATAGACATCTTAAAGTAATCGCAAATACTTTTTAGAAAGAAAATGTCTCACAATATAGTTCTATCATAACTCAAAGAATCTAAGCTAACATTTTAGGTGCCTTATTATCGAATTTTATACAAATAAGTGAAGACCATAGGACTCTGCCAATAGAAGCAGATGACAAATCTACTGAATGTCCCCTACTTCCGAAAGATACTGGAAGTTACCAACTTGCCCACCAATCTGATACATGCTATTCACATGTCCTATAAGATAATATTGTAAAAGACTTAAAAGATCATATACCATTTTACTGTCAGCAAGAAATTAACTTGTGCAGATTTATATCAGGTGACAAACTAGAGCAGCATGACCATCAATACAGACTATATGAGCATTCAAAAAACTTCACAAGTAAATGATGGCATAAGCGAAGCTACCTAGTCAATGCTACTGATGTGCTCTTCACCAAAGGTATTTCCTGTAAAGAAACTGGCAATGCAAAAGATCTAACACCCAAGGCTCTATATCTAGAAGGCCCATAGAGCATGGGCCTGTAGTTCCTATCCAATATGTTATGGCCCCAGCAATCTTGCCCCTGCGAAGAAATCAAAAGAGTTTCGCTAAGGTTTACTAGAATAGAGTGCAGACACAAGCAAAAGTAATATCATAGAATAGAACAAACACACTGTTAAAATAAATGGAGAGTCAAATATCCTAGAATATACTATTGGATAGCATAGAACAGATAACAAATATGGTAATACATGAAAGCAAAAAACACTCATGGTACAACTACGGCCGCGTTCTTTCTCCCCCCTTTCTAACCCAGATTCTCTTGATTTTCGCGCGCACGCTTCCCGAACTAATAAAAGGTGTATTTTTTGCGAAAATTTTCTATAGGAAAGTTGTTTTAAAAAATCATATTAATCTATTTTATATTTTTTATAATTAATGATTATTTAATCATATACTAATTTATTACTACGTTTTCCGCACCGGATAAGAAAACTTAAGCCGAAAGCGGCCAACATGTGTGTTTAACACAATATCTTTTGATATTCAATTATATATTATGCTCTAAATAGTCATAAAAGAAATGTTTAGCAAGATGTGCATACTACGGATTCCTCATTTCTCAGATCAACAAACAGTAAACACTTACAAGTTATCAGATATTCATTAGTTCACGTAATTCTCATTTCACAACCTATTGACAAAAGTGCCCTCTAGTAATACATTCAGATGCAGCAAATTGAACCTACAAAATTTAATACCTTTTATTACTTCAATTGCTTAGAATTGACAAGGAAGATAAACAGTAACTTGACAATTGTTGCGAAAATATTATTATAATTTGAATGTAAGTTCAAACAGCAAGATATCTGGATATCTAAAGATGTCCGTTACATATATGAAAGAGACATAGACAGAAAAATAATTTTCTGCCATATATTTTACAGACTCCTAGTCTTTGCTTCCGCTACATGAATTACTACTAACTTGAACAATTTCAAGTAGGAAAAATATTGGATACAGAAAAAGTAATAATAGGTTATATTACCACATAATAAAAGAAACATCACTACACATCTATAAACAGACTAACTTTAAAATGATGTTATCTTAACAGTACTGAAAGGAGGAAATCATACATTACGGACCGTATACAATGAAGTGGATGCGAGAGAACTTCGCATCTCTGGGTTCTATGGAAAATAAACATTCAGGAGTCAGGACACAGAAAATAAAAACAGATTAATAATTAAAGAGAAATACTGAAGTAGTGAACAATCTGCACCCTGAATTTGTTGGTCTGGCAGAATCTGTTGGAAGCAGTCACTTGTTGGAATAGCTGAGAGGTCACTCCAACAGCCATCTCAGGCAGGACTCAAATGGCATGTAAAATAATCACATCCACCAAATGAGTTTCTATCAATGCTGCCTGAGTTATCAGTGCTACTTCACTTATCTGACAAAAAACAAGTCCATAAGAAGTGTAATTTGCAATCGGCTTAAGATTGATATGAAAATGAAATATTGGGGAATTCTATAACGTAATAGTTTTTAGTACATGGTATTTCCAATTTCTTAATTTATTCAAGTATGATGGAGGAGATAAGAGTAGATTAAGGCCCTCTTTATTTGGGCTTAGGCTTATTGGCTTAAGCTTTTAAGCCGACTTTTCGACTTATATGGTTTATAAGCCGGTCGCTTTAAAGCTTTAAAATTAACAGTGGGGTCTACCTCTATTCCATATAAGCCAATAAAAGCTACTCGAATCTATCTTTTGCCTTAACAGTGTAAGAGTGGCTTATGGCTTTAAAAAAAACTCATTGAAAAAATTGCTTATTTGTTTAGACATGTTTTTTGGCTTAAAAGTCAACTTATAAGCCCAAACAAAGAGGACATGAATCAGTAATAAGTCCATATTACCTGCTAAATTATACTTTGGAGTAACTACCCTGCCACCAAATAAATATCGCACCAGATCAAACTGCTGAAAATGGAGCAAATAGCCTTCTACAGTGCTTTTTTCTTTTTGCCAGGTCAGCAAGAAGGCCAACCAAACTATATTAAGATTGAAAGGGATGTACCTTCTACAGTGCTTTTGACAAATGTTATTTCGCTGAGGGTGCTGATATGGCAGCTAACATTGTGTTTACTCAAAATTTATATTTCTGCACCATGAGACCCACCGCCCACATGACAATAAACAATATATTTCTTCCTCATCTATTCTTTCCCTCTTGCATCCTCCATTTGTTCTCTCCCAAAATCCAGCAGAGCAATGGGCAAGAGAGAAAGGTAAGTGGATATCTTTGTGGTGATGATGCAGGGCACCAATAAGAGTGTGCATGAGTACAATGCTATGACCAATGAAAGGTGCTGCTGGGTTGTGCCACAATATGTAGAACAGTTCTTGCCTCAACCATCAGGTGAGCTCACAAGGTGATCAAATCAAATAAATCAAGGTGCTTTTATGCATGACCAGACACTGGAGGCTCCACATACCCTTTGAGCACTATATTCTTTTAAATTTGGTGTCGATAATTGACATATTTTTATGATTATATCAAAATCATAGTAAGGCCTAACCTAAGTCCTACCAAGGTCCAACTCAGACAAATCTCCAAGCGTAACTGATCTCTAGCCATGCCCAGCCCTATGCATACCAAAACTCAATGCAAATTACAGCTAAAGATCCACTGTTCCAATTGCAACTGAGATATCATGACAGTTAAGTCGACCATCTCATATGGTACCCTCCAATTGAACCAAGTGAAAGCCCCAAGCCTCATTTATAGGAAACTATTATCAACTCAGCAAAAGACAGCATAGTACAGTAATATACTAGAACTAGTGCACTACTACCATACGAACAACAGGTAATTAACCATATACTACTAATCCATTTGCAACAAAACAAAAACCAATTAACCCAATGATTCATTGATTCGATCATTACTTCACCACTCATCCATTTCCTTCACATAAACCATGCAGAGTAATTCTCGATCTGCCTAGCAAAATCGGAAGACAAGTAGCATATGCGACACGGCAGGGGGGGGGGGGCCTTACCTTGGGAGGAGTCGGGGTCGGGCTCAGCCCGAAGACGACTGCGGCTGGTGGCGGGGAATGGAACGCAGGCGGGAGGGTGAGGGGTGCAGGGGCGGGCACGGCAGGGCAGGGCTGGGATCGGAGGCGGAAGCAGAGGGGATAGGAGGGAGGGGACGAAGGAGGCGACGGGCGAGGAGGAGGATGGGGGATTGATGGGGAGATTTTTGAGAGGAAAAGGAGGAGGAGGAAGAAGAAGGCGATAACGGCGTCCGCGCGCGGCGCGGCGTGGCGACACACGAGACGGGGATGGATGCCACGAGAGCGATGGCCACCAGTGCGCCGTGCCTGATTGACCAGCTAGCTTCTCTTTTTCTTTTAATTGTTTTTTCTCTTTTATTTGAAAGTATTTACAACAAATTGACTGGATTTTTCGACGCTGCCCATTTTCTTTTGACAGCGAGGGTGCAGAACTATAGATACAATCGCTTCACGCGAATAAAAGCGCCCATTTTTAAACTAAAATTTAGATTTAGAGTCGATTTTAGAATTTCTTTCCCATATGTTATTTTTTTATTATTTGTTTTTAGATCGCTAAATATATATATATATAAAACATTGTACTTACAAATTATATTTTAATATGATTCTGATTGTATTTATTAAAAGCAAGCTAATTAGGACCAAAATCACGGACATATTCTTACTCGAGCCCTTTATCCTGCATCCCCGCGGGATATATGCGGTTTTTGATATATTGGGAACTTGCCCAGAAGAAAATTTAGTCTCTCAAATAACCTAATCTAAAATTTACTTTTAGTTACTTTAAGTCACTGCAATTACTAAGCCCATGTTTTTTTTCGGCTTAAGATTATTGTAATCTAGATTATTGAGTCAGATTATTATAAGCTGGATTGTTATAATCTGTAGTAGAATAAGTTGTGAGTTGTTTCTTTCCTAGATTATTATAGCCTAAATTATTGGGTTTGCAAGTTTAGGAAGTGGGGTGGCATGGTGGGTAATTTTTCACCTAATAAGCTAGAAAAAGCTCACCTAAATGAGCTTATCATATTATAATAAGCTGGGCTCAAAATTATAATAAGCTACTTCAATAAGTTGTCTGTTTTTTTTCAGCTTACACCTAATAATCTATCTAGATTATAATAATTCTGAGTTGAAAGAAACATGAACCTAAACTATATTTTTTTCACCAATCACAAATCACTGCAACCGATGATGACGGAGGATGCAAGGATGAGCAGCAGCTCAGAGAGAACGCGAGGAGGAAGGACATCAACTATCTTCCCTGTTGCGTGCATAGCTCTGGATTAATGGGAAAACAGGGAGAAGCGAGGAGCATTGGAAGGGGATAAGGGTTGTATACTTGTATTCTTTTCCTCTATATATGCTTTGGATTTTTCTTTTTATTAGCATGTCTTTCAAGCATATAAATGGTGTTTTTTTTTTGCGCTAGAGTTATCCGACCTTTATAAAACAAAATTTTAACTTTGTAATATGTTATTCCATCGTTTATACTATGGTTTATAAGCAAGTGTTTTTAAAGCTTCAAAATTAACAATAGGTGCTATCTCTATATTCTAAATAAGTAGCTACTCGAATTGAGTTTTTGGCTTATTAGAGTGCCTTATAACTTTAAAGAAGCTCACTGAAAAAAATGATTGTTTGTTTAGTATTAAGCTTTTTTGCTTAAAACAGTTTATAAGCTCAAACAAAATATAGCTCTAATAAAAATTAGATAATCCAATAATCAAATAATCTTTGTCGCTTTCGCAGAGGACTAAGGCCGTGTTCGGCTGGGGTAGTAAGTTAACTAATTTCCCTTGTTTTCCGCTCACACGATTCCCAAACTATTAAATGGTATATATTTTTTAAAAATTTTCTATAAAAAAGTTATTTTAAAAATCACATTAATCTATTTTATATTTTAGTAATTATTAATAATTAATTAATTATATATAAATATATTATTATATTTTTCGTGTCGATCATACCCTCCCCGAAAAGAACGCGGCCTAAGGTGACCGGTCGTTTCGGCACTGCAATCTGCAAAGACGTCGACGAAAAGCGCGGCTCTCCATGTGTGCGTGCCCTGCATGTGTGACGTCCATTTGGGTGGTGCACCGGCTCTTTGCTTCCCAGCCCACGTCGGTTCTGGACGGCGGGAACGACGCACCATCTAGCAAGTTCCACTTTCATAGCCCTTTTGAGCCCACCCACTACTAGCTTACTGGTCCAACCCAAAAATAAACATATACGTAGATTTTGACTCAATCAGAAATAAGTATATAAAGACTATATACAGAAAAACTCCATAGGATATCTAGGTAAAAAATTTTGTATAAAAACTTTGTCTATTATTCCAATGTAAATTTGAAAAAATGCATCAACATTTTAGTTCGGCATAAAAAAAGGTTTATGCATGGAAACTTCGTACACAAATATTTTGTATTTATATGCAAACAAACATTGTATGTATATATATTTTTTATACATATAAATTCGAAATGGATTTAAACAATTTAAAAGAAAAACATATATGTGTGTCAGTGTGTGTTGAGGCCTACGATGCTCCATATACCTTCCAGTACTTCAAAGTGGAGGTGTTTGTCCATATTTCCTCCCCATTCAGCATCATGTAAAAACGAGCGTTTAAAAACTAGAAAAAATAAGTGGTTTCTTTTAAGAAAACCGTTTATTTTTTTTCATGGGCTTATGTAGTCCATTATAGATTATTTGTTTTTTCTATGGGCCTATGCAATCCATCATTAACTGTATAGACCTGTTGCACTGCATAGGCATACTGTATACTAAAATACAAAAATAGACTAAGTTTATAAAGCCACGTAAACGGATCTCCACGTGGACTATATCATTAGAAAGGGAAAGAGGAGGTGGGCAAATAAAGAATTATCTAGGTCAAAAAGAAAAGAAAGGTCGACGAAATCCACGTGTGTGTAGGTGTACGCATTACTTCCCTTCCTTCCTTGAATGACCCCCTCCTAGCAAGAGTTCGTTCCAAAAAAAGCTTGCGTTTTTAGTAGCTGTGGCACATAATGACTTAGCTCCTTCTAACAACTCGAGTCATGGAGACTTGACTTTATTTTAGTAACTATTTAGTAGTTTTTTTGTTGATTTTTCTATAATATTGCCGTATACAATTGATCGTGAATTAATGATTTCGCACACGAAGGGTGTGTGGGTCAACTGATGTGCACAAGACAAAGTGCAATGGCTCAATGCAATGGATTTTCCTAAATCAATCTATCATATACTAGATGATACCGCGCGACAATTGTTGTGAGACATTGAGTGGTTGGGTAAGATAGTATTCTTGAGCTATAAAAGGAGAGAAGCAGATAAACTTTTTTGTTAATACTAACAAACCAAATTCTAAAGTTTTAGATAAGATATCAACTAAAACTTGAAATCAATACGAAACCATTTAAGCTCTATAGTTAACCCACAATCTAGTAAATATATTATTCATTTAAATGTTGTCACAATGTAACTTATATTATATAAGGTTGCGACGTATACAGTAAGGGACGATAGCTCACCACACACACCCTATCAGTTTTGTCCCCATCACCACCATCCTCGCGCATGTATCATATAGCCTCTACATTTGTGTTGTCATCATTGATCAACCCAGGATTAGAACATGAGATATGTTTTTTGCCTATGGATCATGTGTATTACTGCGATGGCATGAGCGATGTGATCAGCGAGGAGACAATTGAACCCACACAACCATGCTTAGGGGCAAGCATGCACCTCTAGCTCACGGAGAGTAGACGCGTGTATGCTTCAGTTTCCGAAGGGCATGACGAACATCGTGCCCACTACCATGGACTATGTCCACTTCTTTTAGTGTCATAGACTCTAGCTGGAGTAACTACAATGTCTCAATGGCCAATCACATATGCTACTTCATGGTATCCACTAGAAGATCATGATGAGTTGTGTATATGCTATTTTCATGACGTGAAATTAGTATATAAATGTTAGTTATCTAAACTATTGTTCTCGCTATTATTAATGCATCACTTGAAAGAGTGGCAAGGATTCCTGTGCGATTTTATTGATATCGCGTGACAATGAGGCATGAGATATCAAATTGTGCATTATACACATGCCACCTCCGAGCGAAAACATAAATAGTGGTTACGAGGTTATTTGTTCCGTTCTAACCTGTGATTGTGAAGTGTTTATTGTCTAAATTCCTTCCTCTTAAGAAAAAAAGAGAGAGAGAAAACATGGCTATACTTTTATCCGATAAGTTTCAAGTCATTGACATTTAATAAGTTAAGAGAAAAAATGTATAATACGACCAGCTAACATTTCCAGGTTAACATGACGACAGATGCTGGTGTTAGAGTTGGGCAAGGCTGACCACGACCAATTTGCGAGGAGGTTGGTCGCTGCCTCGGTGGGGCTGTAGAGGTCCCACCAGACGTGTCTCTGTGGAGTGGGGCACACCATCTCCTTCGTCAAGCACCCCATCGTCCCCCCGAATGGGCCCAGCCCACAGCACGCCTTCCTCACCTCATCAAATCCTGTCAATTAATTAATTAGCTCGCTAATTAAGTGTTCTTAATTAATTACGAAACTAATGATATGCCATTACGCATAATCTTGTCACCGTATCTGGCGGGATGGGTGATGATCTCCATCATCCCCTTGTAGATGTCGCAGAAGACGACGTCGGCGCCGGGGAGGCGCGGCCGCAGCGCCTCCAGCTCCGCCGCCACCCTGGCGTTGTACCCCTGGACGAGCTCGTTCGCCTCCTCCACGCAGCTGCGGCCGTCCACGAGGTGCAGCCCCTCCCACATAACCCGCGGCGCGCACCCCAGCGGCGCCACCCCCATCACCGCCGTCCTCCTCGCCCCCGCCTCGTACAGCTCCTGCAGTTCATGAATTGATCAATCCCAATCGATCGATCTGATGCTCGCGCGGGGAAGAGATCGTGACGGCCGCGGAGATGCGTACCGCGACGGTGCGCGCGACGCGGTCGGCGAGGAGGCGGGCGAAGCCGCGGCGGCCGTGCTTGGGCGCCGACGCGTCGGCCTCCGACCCGCGGGAGAGCAGCCGCGCGTACGCGTCGGTGCCGAAGGACAGGACGAACACCGCGCCCGCCGCCGCCGCGTCCGCGTCCTGCGGCGTCGCGGCCTCCAGCCGCAGCAGCTGCAGCGTCTCGGTGGCCAGCCGCAGCTGCTGCCCCACGGCGCCCATGCGGAAGATCGCGCCGCCTCCGCCCTCGTCGCCCGCGAAGTTGACGCCTCTTGCCGCCTCCGCCGCCGTGCCGTTGAGCGTCACGATGAGGGGAGGCGGCGGGAGGCCCATCTTGGCGGCTGCGGGAGCAATGGTTCGACACCGCGATCGACTCAGGCCGTGCGAGGAATCGAGGTTTAGTTGAGCAGGTGGTTGCTTACCGATGAGGTCGGGGAGGAGGCGGTGGGCGGAGGGGAAGAGGCATTTGCCGGAGGAGCTGAAGGAGGAGAGGTTGAGGGGGAGTGTGGTGGCAGCGCAGCTGGCGGTGGAGTCGCCGAGGACGAAGAGCGCGGTGGCAGGAGACGAGGCCTGGCCGGAGACGACGAGGCGGAGAAGCAGCAGAAGCAGGTGCCGCAGGGGGAGGAGCGCCATGCCCGGGGCGTTCTGGCGCCAAACACCTGGCGTGCGTGGCGCTGGCGGGAAGCTTCAATTGCCGATTTGCGGGGTAATCAGAATTCAGAAGGTAATCAGAATTCAGAAGTGGATGAATGAAGGGTATAAATTTAATTTACCTTTCTGTTAAGGAGTCAAAGTGGAATTATTTCCTGCCATGGCATATTTCAGGAACACCCCTTGAAACAGCCAAAATTGCTGGTCTTAGGGCAACGCCGCGGCGTGGACCGTGGTACCCTGCTGCTGCTGCAGATCTCTCTTCTGCAGACGAAGAGGGGAAGGGACAAGGTGGAACGGATTGGGTCTCAATCGGGATTGGACCAAGCTTCAACCGCAGCATGGGAGGTGGTGCGGGGATGCCTCTGCCTATCTATTTTTCTGTTCTTAATTTTGTCGTCTTTCTTCATAGTGAAATTTTTTAAGATTGTCTCGAATTGTCGCTACATTCGTGGCGAAGCGTAAATTTTAGTTTATTTTCGTAGTTTTTGGCCCGATGGCTCCATCCGCTGCAGTTTAGGATTTCAATTTGAGGCACTAATTGTGGTTAGCTTTGGACGACATCTAATGATTGCAGTTAGGTTTTCAGCACTTGATCAAGTAGCCACGAGTATATAGAATTTTATTTCATCCTTTTTAATTGGGCGTAAATTTGATGTGTGCGCTAACCCTACATTACTTGTAGCTACGTGGGACACGTCGAATACAACGATTTCATAGTCGACTGTACTGTGCAACAAGTACAGTTTTTCTTTAATTTGGTGGGAGATATCAAACTCTGTTTGCTGCTATTATCTATGGAGGCTTGATTAATTGGGTTTATACCTCTATTTCCTGCTGGCCTAGAGCATATTTTGCTTTACTGTGTTGTTTCTTAGAGATATAGTCTAGTATAATTATTTTTATTGGTTCACTATCTACTAGTTAATAAAATTTTCAGTAAAGTCTTACATTACATCCTTCCTACATAAAAAATTGACATATTATCATTCTTATCCAGTGGTTCACAAAAATACCACCGCTAACTTAGCTTCGGTAAAATAGCATCTCTACGTGTATATTGCAGCATATATATTATTTTGGAGTTTTTTTATTTTTGCATCTTGCTCCTCCTTTTTGTCATGTCAAATTTTCTCGGACGAAATTGCCCCTCTTCGTTTTTTTGCCATCTTTCTCTCCAGCCAGAACGAGAACTTGCTAACTTGGGCGTCGGCTCTCTTTCCGTGCTCTCACGTATTCAAGCTAGGGTTTACCTCTCTCCAGCCGCCGCCCATCTCCGGCGACGCCCCTCCCCGCCCGGCGACGCCCCTCCCCGCTACCCCCGGCCGGCGACGTCTCTCCCCACCGCGCGCCTGCACGCCGGCCCCGCCCCTCCTCGCGCCTCCCCGCGGGTCGGCGCGTCCCCACCGGTCGACGACTCCCCGCGCCTCCTCGCGCCTCCCCTCCGGTCGGCGCCGCGGCTCCCCTCCGGGCGGCGGTTCATATGTGGTGTGCATGAATTATATGTGCCATTTTATTCCATTATTGCTTTAAATTTTGTGTTCTATCAATGAACTGTGGTCTAGATTTTGTTCTATATTTAAATTGTGGTCTAAATTTTGCATTATTGCCATTTCATTCCATTTTATTCCATTTCTATCTATGAATTGTGTTCTATCTTTAAATGTGTAATTTGTTCTAAATTTTGCAAATTTTTGCTTTAAAATGATGTTGGTCTAAAGAATTTGGCACATACAAAAAATTGCCTGTTAAAAAAATTTGGGTGGTAAATGTGAGAATATACAGAGATGAAATAGAGAGAAGAGAAAGCAAACAGAGAGAACGTGAGAGAAGAGAGGAAACAGACAGAACTTAAGAGAAGAGAGAGAGAGCCGAGAGGAAACGCAAACAGGGAGATGTAGGCCGCGTTCGCCGCCAGGGGTAAGTTATCTTGCCCCTCTCATTTTTCGTGCGTACGCTTTCCGAACTGCTAAACGGTGTATTTTTTGTAAAAATTTTCTATAGAAAAGTTGTTTTAAAAAATCATATTAATCTATTCTATATTTTTTTTAATAATTAATTAATCATGTATTAATCTATTACTATGTTTTCTGTGCTGGATAAATTAACTTATCATACCACCCAACCGAACACGGCTGTAGTTCTGCTGGCTGCTGGCTGGAGAGAAATATTGCAAAAATGAAGAGGGGCAATTTCGTCCGAGAAAGTCTGACAGGGACCAAAAAGGAGGAGCAAGATGTAAAAAAACTCCAAAATGGTATATCTGCTCCAATGCACACGGTAGGGGTGATATTTTACCGAAGCCTAAGTTAGCAGTGGTAGTTTTGCGAAACCACCAGATAAGAGTGATAGATATGCCATTTTCTCTTCCTACATTGCAGGCATGATTTGTGCAGTACACTGACTGGACAAGTAATATGGCCTCAAAAGCCATTAAAAGGAAGCCTTACACTGCTGATATTGATAGAAGCGAAAAACAAATGGAGGCAACCATACCAGATTCTGTGAGAGAACCTCTTCTAGGAAACAGTACTCATGAACCCCAATCGGATGTCAGTAAAATTTCTCCAAAAGATACGAATCCTGATTATTCAAGACATTTTAGTTGTTCATGCTCCTTATCTGTATGCCCTTTATTTTACTTTGTTTATAGAGATATGAACCTACTCTGCAGCCAGATTTATGGGATGGTAAAGGACAAGAGTGCCTTGGTTGGATTCATCTTATATCAACTTTTATTGCTCGATCTGTAAGGAAGATAGGTAACTGTCATGAATATGATTCCAGAAGAGTGGATTTTTTTTGGTGTCCTGCTGCCGTCTCCAACATAGACAAGAGAATGCTAAACGTGACCTTTTAGATATTTAGATAATTTACTGTCTGAAAAATAAATTATTTTCTTTTCAGGAATTGCCATCTCTCAGTTTGGTTCATTGCTAGCAAGGTTCTTTAGGTGGTCTTGTTCTTCCCATGGTTCACATAATGAACAGGCAATTCTAGTTGGTCTCAGTCCAATACAGGTATAACCGGTGGTGGCACATGCAGATCTCCTATTTTCATTTGAAATACTGTATGATGTATGAAGAAAGTATTCACATTAAAGCATGAATTTTATGAGTATCAGATGTTACATGTTATTTTCATGTAAATGTTTTAAGATGTTTCAAACCTTTTACTGAAGTATGAATGAAAATATATTTAATTTCTCGGAAGGTTAAGTATCTGAGTGAGCTACTGAGCTGTTCCAAGCATGCACCTAACAGCTTTGACGCTCAATTCATCCTTTTATTTAACTTTTTATCATCTTGGACACAATAATAGAAGTACTTATTTGCTTTCATCATTTATTCAACAAAACTTTTGGTATGTCCATGAAACATGTGTTGTATTTCTTCCACAAAAGTCTTGTTGACCTGCATCCTTTAGAAAATCAAATGAATTCTTGAGTTAGTCTATCAATTCCAACCCTTCTGTTCTACAGGAGCAAAGCAATGGCATCTTTGTGTTATTCTTCACTATTTCAAGTTTCTAAACAAGTTTTTACATTCAGAAACTTTTTGACATGATTTAATGGGTTTTGACAGTTCCATATCTACTTTATAGGAAGAGAGACTAAAGTTCTTAAGACAAAGGCTAAATGTGCCATTCGACAGTTCCTCTATGAAGCATCAGGTTCCCCTTCTGTACCTATAGACCTATGGTATTCTTGTCTATTGTTCTCATCAGTGAGATGCCAATTTCTTGCTCAGAAGAAATTATTAACCGGAAATTTAAATTCTATCTTCACATACTTATATGCATGTTAATAAAAAAAATTCCTATGACAGGATGCTCTGAAAGAACTTTGGAGACTGGCTTATCCCAGCCGACAACTTCCTCCTCTGAAATCAGATCTATGGAAGGAGATGGGCTGGCAGAATTCTGATCCAGCAACTGATTTAGGTTCATTTCCCTAATCCTTACCGATGATTTTAGGATATAAGCTGTCATGCATTTTGTCAACACCACTTCAACCCTGACTACTAATCTTTTGAATTATCTAATGTTTGCAGGGCAGGGGGGTTCATGTCCTTGGAAAATTTAATATATTTTGCTAGAAACTATCCAGTATGTTTCCATTAATCATAGAGAATTACTCCGCATGATAACCCGAATCTTAGGATAGTCTACTTTCTGATTTGCGTTTATTAGCTGATTTCCCAGTATGCCTCCATTAGGTATAATGCTCAATGTCTGGTTTAACATGCAGGATTCCTTTCATAGTCTGTTACACAAGGCAGATGGTAAGAGAGCTGAATGGGAATATCCCTTTGCAGTGGCTGGCGTGAACATATCTTATATGCTAGTGCAAATGCTTGATCTGCAATCAGGTGAAATTTGCAGTAACCTTTTTGATATTCCTTTTGATCCAATTTACTGCTTATACTATAGAATTATAACTTTTTTTCAGCTCTATGCAGAACTACAGCTTATCTCTAACTTCTTTGTAGGAAAAATGAGCACAAAAGCCAGTTCCCAGTTTGTTCAACTACTTGGAGAAGACGAGATGGCTTTTGATAACCTTTTCTATGTGGCTTTTCAGATGCTTGACGCTCAGTGGCTCGCAAGACAAGCTAGTTATATGGAATTCAATGTGTGTCCTCTGTAGAACATCTTCTCTCTTCATACTAATGGCTTCTCATTCCATCACCTTATTCAGTTGTCTTCGTTTCCATTTTTCAGGAGGTTCTAAAGTACACACGTATTCGGTTAGAACAGGAACTTACAATTGGAAGCATTTCTAGTGTTCAGGAGATGCCATCATTTAGATTGCTAAAAAGGTAGCCCATGTTTGTTGTTTACAGAAAGGAGTATGTCTTACCTGTCAGTAGGATGTTGTGCATACTAGCCATTCTTTCATCGGTTGTTCAACGTGTCACACTGTAAGATTATTTATCATATAATAAAAGAGAAATTTTACTGTTCTTGAGTAAGTACCTAAAGGTACTAGAGATACCAAATTTATACATTAGAAAATATGTGGTACTTCTAAGTACCTTCTCAAGGATGGTAAAAAAAAACTCATAATAAAAAAAACCAGCAAATGTCTGGTGCTTTAGAAAGCGTTTGATGTTTTCTGGGGTAGCAATTTAAGTATTTCTCTAATGAAAATTATTGAAACAGGTGATAAAATGTAACTAAAGTAATATATATTTTGTTAAAGAAATTTTATAGTACTCGAGAAAGTAACTGAGATACCAAAATTTATACTAAATTTTTTGTACTTCCAATTACAAAATACTTTGAATTACTAAATTTTACGCCAGAACAAAATACTTTGAATTACTAAATTTCACGCTAAAAAATATGACACCTCTCGCTATTTTATCAAAAATAGTAAAATTGCTCATTTTCGTTAACATTACTGATGCTTGGAATTGTTAGGTGTATATGTATTCGTACTCTTATAGTTATCTTTCTTCTATAGTTTTCATGTGCTCACCTTGTACCTGTATATACTTGGGCCTATGCCCCCGTAATGAATACAAGTGCTATTCATATTCATAACAGGAGTGTCAATAAATGCTGCACGCTTATGCTTTCATGCCTCAACCAAAAGATGTATACTATTGACAGTATATTATGGTAGTTAGTTAGATTTACATAATGTGATTTCTGTATAACAAATGCTCCATACCATATAAAACTGTGAACTTGCCAGAGTTTCCTTGTGGGAACACCTACAGTACCACTCAAGCATCAAAATCTGAGTAATCAGAATTAACTAGCTCAATCTAGGATTCTACTATTCTAGGGTAAGGGAGAAAATTCTCTCCCTAGTTAATCAATCAACCTTGGGGGTATTACAACAAAAAGAACACAGACACTTGTCTCATGCCAAGTTGATTGCCTTTGGGTTTCTAGGAGACTAGGACCACAGGGAGGAGCGTATGAATCTTTTCAGTTCCCACCTGAATGGAACTCCTACCAGATGCTTTGCTTCTTTGCAGCAGTGCCACTGAACAAAGAAACATAACCCACTGTAATCCTGAGAACTTCCCTGTATATCTCAATATTCTTATCACATCAACGCACACACAGATAATCAGTTGCACACACTGATAATTTTTTGAGGGTAGGAGATATTGTTTGCTTGAGGAGATATTTGCTCCCTATCTGAAATGTCCTTTTCTAAAAAGTCTGAAATGTCCTCCAACATATTGCATTCCTCAAACAAATTGTATTCTGCCAGGCCCGAGCTATCCTTGCTGCCTTCAATTGTACTGGAGCATCCTTCAAATAGGTAGTCCATGCTGCCATCGAAAGCTTCACCATTGAACCATTCACTGAAATTCACCGAGTTGCTGGAGTAAGCCCCAGCCATTGTATCCAATTCATAATCCAAGCAAGGGCTCCAGAGGCTTTCTTCAATGCCATCAGAAACTGGAAGGGGTTCATTCATGCATTCGGTACTGTCATCAACTGCAAGTGGCTCGTTGTTATCACTACATGTATTTGCTTCACTGGAACTGAGCTCTTGGACTGCATTCTCACTTTGGCCATCATCTTGAGGCTCTTCATGTAATGCTGGCACCTCCTGTGGCTCCTGTTGCAGCTGTGCCAGTAACTGTGGCTGGTCCAGATAGCAGCTAATGTCGAAGTTGGTTACCGCATTGGCACCTCGGTATTCGATGGCAGCAAGATCATAGGCCTTGGCTGCCTCCTCTTGGGTATCTGTAGAAAGTTGTAGGTTTGTTTACATGAGAACAAATTATTTGGTGAGACTAGGAATTTTGGGGGCAATTTAGAACAGAGTTTAACATTGGCATTACATAATTGATCAGGTCATATTAATGCCTTTAGGCTTCAGTATTATGTCATATATAAGAATGCAGCTAGAATAATAGACTTAAGACTTTAGTTCATCACTGAATTGTTTGTATTAGTAAATGAATGAACGCATTGGATCTTAATACTGAGAGATGCTGAATTGCATCACATGTTTACTTTCTACTTTGACATGTGCTGGACATCACCTGAAATGCCTTCCCACATTGCTGGTATCTAGAACTGTGCTGGCAACCTTCTATTTACTAGTAACTAGTGACCATATTCACTCTCTTTTTTCTTTCTTTAATTGTTATGTAAGTACTGATGAATCCATCTGTGATCTGTGTGACTCTAGTTGTGGATCTTGAATCTTGATCTAGTTTGATACAAGGGGGGTAGTAGGGCATGCTCCATGCACGTGAAGTGATCACTTGCAACTGGTTGCTGACTCACCCAGCTGGCTATAGTGAAAAGGGCAAGCACCCAGGCAGTGATGAAGAATTGAAGATCCCTATGCACCATCTGGTTTTACTACTGGCACCACTGACATGCTTGTCACATGCACTTGCAAGCCATGTACTAATATATACTAGGATTTTGTCTGGTAATTACTAGGACATGGTGGTGATCAAGTATGATGCTTGTTTTTATTTTCTTTCTTAAGCAAGTTGGACAGCCTTCTGGGGATTGCACACAGGTACAGGATCTTGGTCTCATGGTCTTGATCTTGCCAGCATGAAAAAGTTTTGTGATTTTTTTCTAGTGAAACAAAAACGATTCAACACTACCTTCCTTGTCACTTTCATTTTATTTTTTTTAGTAAAAAAACAAATCTTGTGGTCAAGAGCATCCAAGCAGAATGATATTCTACCTCCGTTCTTAAAACGATGACGTCCTAAAATGCGTGCAGTCAAACCTTAATATCTTAAATAATTAATTGATGCAAAAATATTACTACATACATTTTAAATGTAAGACTTTCTAGTATTCCTTATTCATATGGATATTAATGAAGCTACGCGCGCGCGCCCACACACACACATATATATATATATATATATATATATATATATATATATATTCAAAATGTCTTATATTATCAAACAGAGCGAGTATGATCCAAAATATGAAAACTATATTAGTATATTTTTCATGAAAAGTTGTTTCATATAGTTGAGAAATAAGGGAGCATGTGTATTGAAGACTATGCCAACGTGCAAAACCACATTCGTTTGAGAACAGAGGTAGCACTTGGAACAAGGAAAATGTCAAATCTACATTGAAGGGAAGGAAAACAAGAAATAGACGCCATTTAATTTCGTAGATGGTTTGTTGATCAACCATCATAAAATTTGGTGAAAGTTAGGTGGCCGGCCGGATTACAGCAGGCAAACAAGGAATTGTCCAACAAACAAAGTGGCTTTTAAATGCAACCAATTGACAGTTCTTGAGTTAACTAGGATGCTCCAAGAAAGAAAGAAAGAAGAGCAAAGAGCATGAAAGAATACGTACCGAAAGTACCCAGGTAGAGGTACTTGTTTCCCAGGACCCGCCCTATCCGTGCTTCCCACCGCCCATTGTGGTGATGCCTGAAGAAAACCCAACATACAAGTTCAGAAAAGAATTCAGCAACAGCCTTGCTCTGAACAAAATGAAAACAGCAAGTTCAGAAATGAATTCTGCAACAGCTTGCTCTGAACAAAATGAAAACAGAAAGTTGGTAGCACTGGCACCACAATACAGTGCTGATCTTGGATGCAGAGAGTACAGATTCATCAGGAAAGAAAAAACTCAGAACCTTTTCGGTGCTGACTTTTTCTGACATTGCACGAAGCTGACACAAGAAAGAAAGAGGCCTGGGGGCAATGCATGCAGAAGATGCAGAGCATACACGGCTGGCAAATGACGTTGCCAGCTGATGCATGACAAGATGTAGACCCTAGCTACTTGCTAGCATTGTGCTAGTGACTCATCGTCCAGGTGATTAGCTAGCAATATGCTGACTCATCATCCAGGTCATTAGAGAGAGATTAATTAGTATACCTGGCAACGCCTCTGTACTTGGAGACACCCCTGGAGAAGCCACTGCTCCGGCGACGGAGAGAAGCCAAGTACTCCTCCCTGGACACCCCCTCCATCTCCAACCTCTCCTTCTCATATTCCTCCAGCTGCATCACATCAATTCTTCAGTAACAATTCTTCACATTACTTATTAGTACGTCTTAATAATCTCATAATTATCCAAGATGGCAAACTTACTGGGAAATTGAGCACTGTCTCAGGACCCCAATATTTGAGAGCTGCAAGGTCATATGCACGGGCAGCTGCTTCCTCACTATCATAAGCCCCTGCACATCATTAAACATTGCACCAATGTTCAGAAACAGCACAAACACCAAAACAATAATTTTGTAACAACTGGTTGCTATATGCCTCTATTCTTAGGGATAAACTGTTTTCATATTAAAGACGAACCAAGTATGTGACAGATCAAACAAACAAAATCTGAGATTATAACATGCAACATGAATCTGACAAAACAGGGTGGCTAGAAAAATACTGGCTTGTGGGACTTACCCAAATAGACTATTGAGAGGAGGCCAATAGAGCATCAAGCAGCAGCAGATCAGGGTCACATGCACATCACAAGGGCAAGGTCCCCCAAAGATAACAGCAAAAAAAGGGGAGATAAAAAAAGGCTTAATCAGAATGTCAGCCTTAAAAAATTCGCTACACTTTGTAATAAGCTTTGTGCTAATGGCCATGTATTAAGATCCTTGGCAGTATACCAAAGTACACCACCAAGGGCCTTGTATATTTCTCTTCTTTTCTTTCATTATACATTTATACTGTAAAATAAAAATTCTCGTATTTCACTTTCTCCTTGTCATTTTCAGATAAAAATGAAGCGAAAATTCAGGTTGACAATTGTTAAATTATACCTTGCCTCCCTTTCTTCTTGTTCTGAAGAGAAGTGGAGCAATTCTTGTCCCAAAGATGGGCCTCAAATCTGCCTGTCCACCGATGCCTGTTTATACGTGCATGCAACAAAAAATGGAATCATTAATAATTGATAAATAAGCGGCATTTAATCAATTGCCTTAATTGGGAAGAAAAAACAGGAGGAGTTGACCACTCCAAGATGAGCAAGCAGTAAATGTAGATCAACCAACTCACTACTTCCCATCTAATAATAATTGACTCACTCCAAGGGAGGAGAGCAAGAACAAAAAGTTAAAAAATTGGGAATTCTGAGATCAAGAAATGGATCCCAACATGCTTGGCGAGCTCCGAGAGATGAGGCATAAAAACAGGAGCAGACCGGCGAACGAACCCAGAAACGACGAAATCATTCATGATCTCTGACATGCAAGTAAAGATTTTTTGGCAACAGAAACATTCAGAAACTGATTGAAAGAACTCCTGATCGGGGAGGCTGAGATGGTGGAAAAAATGCGAAATTGTTGGCTGGAGATGAGCCATTGATTAAATAGCGGCAATGCAGGACGAATTTGTATGCAATCACTCACTGAAATTCAGAAGAAGCCACAGAGGAGATCGAAGAGAGTAGCAGAGAATTGGGATCAAAAGAGAAGGAAGCAGCAGCGCATGCAGACACAAACCTGGTGACACCCCTGTAGATGGAGCTCCTCTTGCCGCCGCCGCCATTGGCAGAAGGATCAGCAGGCTCCTTGCTCTCTTTCTTGACCCTCTTGGCCTTGGCGCCGGTGGCGCTCTTCTGTGTCCTCCCCCTCCTCTTGCAGGGGACCGACATGGCCGAAGAGGAGTCGTCCTCGGAGGAGGAAGACGACGGCGAAGGCGGCGGCGGCGGCGGCGAGGAAGATGACGCAGGATCAGGAGATGATCTCTTCCCCATGTGATCTCACTGCAGTCGTGATCTCGCACGCCGGTGCAGGCGAGAAGAGGTGACGAGGAGGAGGAGGAGGCGAGGCAGGGAAGGGGAGGCCCGAGGTTTAGTAATTTATAGAGGAGAAACAATGCAGTTGCAGAGATGGTGATGGGTTTTGCGTTGCTCACTTATTAAGCAGCAGCGATTACTGTAAGTCTCTGAAGAAGATGACAGCATGGTCTCTTGTTTGTTTGTGTGTGCGTCAGGCAGGGCTCTCCACCTCAAACTCAAAGCTGGCCACCATGGCAGAATAGGAGTCAATTTTGCTGCACTTATTGCTTTTTTGTTTTGTTTTGAGAATTTTTCCTCTGTTTCTATAGCTAGGATTATATCATTATTAATGAGTGTGCATGGTACACACCTGGTCATGTTGAGATTCGTTCTGGAAGGGCAATTTCCACGGGGAGTACACCACCAATTTTGTGGGATGCTGAGCTGCAATTTGCCAACTTTTACACAGCATTTTTGCAGAGCGTAGGAGAGCCGTGTACAACTAGGGATGAAAATTGGTGTACAAGAGTTTTCGAAAGCGCCGGCTATGTTTTTTTGGGTTACACTAATCGTTGTATTTCGATTTAGATTATCCAAAAATGGTATAGGAGAACTATACGAGAATATGAGTCGATTTTGCTACACTTGTATTTTTGAGGAATTTCTACTGTTTTTAAATTATTGACAAGTATATTGCTATCATGTTACAACGAGATTTTAATTAAACAAAATCATGATCAACCGTTATTACTGTAATTTTGTGCATCTATCCTCTCTTTTGTTGCTGATATGTTGGTTCATTGATCTCACAGTAATTTCTTTCTTTTTTAAAAGTGTATAGGAAGGTGATTAATATGTGGATATGATCCCACGATCTTTTTTTCAAATCAATAGGAAGTCTGTGGTAGGATAGGTGATAGATTCATCATGTATTACCATCACAACTACCACAACAGTATAGATAATTGTAAGTATGCATTGCATTGCACACGTTTGGTCTGGTTATATTCATGTTCTTTCTGGAAGGATACAATTTCCTCGGGGAATACATCGATGAATTTTGCAATTGCGTTGAGTTGAGATGCTATCTGCGAAGGTACATGATCATTTTACGGAGCACACACGTGCAAATCAACAAACTCAAAAGATAATACTTGGAAAATTATTCACCTCATTAATCAGATCAGTTACGGACTTGCACTGAATTGATTTTGCTGAGGAGACAAACAACAGAATTAACTGGAAATGACGCCTTTTTTTTTTTTGCATTTGTGTGTCACCAGGACTCAGATGGACACTGAAGGACAGGAATAAATGTTGCTGCACTTATTTATGTTTTCTTTTTAAAAATATCCTGCCTTTTATTATTGCTTTTGTTCTTAAGTATGCATTGTACACAACCGGTCATGTTGAGATTCTTTCTGGAAGGAAATGATTTCCACGTAAATTGTACCCCGGCAATATTTTGTGATTATGTTTTTTTTCGGGGGATACATTAACTCCCGGTTTAGGCAAGTTCTTTTGAGCCAAAATAAACAACTATTTGTTCTGAACTAATTGTTCCCGAAAGAACGTGGTAGCACCACATTTACAGATGAGTTACAGACTAACAGTGATTTGATTCTGCAGAAAGAACACAAGCAACTAATTAGCAAATGTTTACCGTAGCATCACATTAGCTAATTATAGACTAATTAGGCTCAATAGATTTGTCTCGCGAAATAGTTCAGGATATAGGACATGTTTTATTAATAGTCTATATTTAATATTTCTAATTAGTATCTAAATATTTGATATGACACGGACAAAAAAAAGTTCCTAAAAACAAAGATGGTCTTATACAGAGCAGAAAGGAAGGAGCGTACCATAGCTACACAAGGAGACGAACATTGGAACATGAAAAAGAAACAAACACATGTAAGATGTAAAAGTCCATGAGCGCCAAGCGTCCAAACGACAGAGTTCTGCACCCATGCAAAAATATGCATTCCCTGTCCCAACTTTTCAGAGCATCCTATTCTGCATGCAGTCAATAACACGGTGCAGCATCCCCTTCGATGGAGCATCATCAAACAGTGCCTTTAGTCGGAAAATTTCAGCAACGAACAGATCATGTGAAACATATGTGTTTGCTTGCCCTGCCCTGTACATGATTTGATGGATTGATCGCTGACTATGATGGCATCAATCCATGAGTAAATTAGTCTGCCAATTAAGCTCCCATACCTGTCTGCCAAACTATTATTTGCAGATCATATATACTCACCAAAAAACGATTTATCACGAGTTTGGCAAGGTCATCACTTAGCATTTCCTGGAAAAAGTGAAACGGCCTATTGGCAAATAAAAAAAATATTTATGAATATATGTTCTTGATGATCTAAAAGCTAACATAAAAAATAAACTATAATGAAAACCTTAAAATTAGCTTCAAATTTAAAGTTAAAAATTTAAAATTTTGTTTATAAGCATTAGTATAAGCAAAAAGACAATTACGTTTAGTCAATACCACAATGCAACACCCCCTTCGATGAGGAATCATCAAACAGTGCCTTTAGTTAGAAAAATTCAGCAATGAACAACAGATCATGTGAAACATATGTGTTGCTTGCCCTGCCTCATACATGATGATGGATTGATCGCTGACCATGATGACCTCAATCCATGAGTAAATTAGTCTCCCAAACCTGAATGCCAAACTATTATTTGCAGATCATATATACTCACCAAAAAAGGAATTATCACGAGTCTGTCTGACCACATTTTTGTCTAGGCAGACAGTCTGCTACAGTTTCCCAAATTATTAGGAACCTGACTTATTGTCGATTAGTCCGAGTCTCATGACGTACGTCTTGAGGCACCATCACGTCCGTCCCGCTTGTTCACATTCATCAGCAGGGTATAAGACGTGCAACCACAGCAATTAACGCTTAGTACATGTACTATATAGGATGGTCCATGCAGCATTGATATGAATATTCTCAACTCTATTCCAAAAAAAGAGGGACATGCTGCTTGCTTGTAGAGTTGTAGTACAGCTCGTACGGTGAATGTTTGGTTTGGTTGTTAATCACGTTTCTCATCTACTCTGCCTGCATTTGAGAAGCTAAATGAAGATAAATCTTAGGTTGCCAGAATATTCAGTCAAGATGAAGAAATTCCATGTTTTTCCATCTCCCTCATTAGACCAGAAACATGTTTGCTTGCAAGCTACCTGACAATACAACTGTCCAAGGACTAACTGAATATCCTCCATAAATTTCTGTAAAATAAACAGCACTAGTCAAACCTGAAGCTTTTCATGGAACCAAACCACGTCTAGATTCTAGAATGGACTGACACCACGGTAAAACTTGGACTCCAATATGTCAACTAACCAAACCTCTCTCCTCGGTAATAGCAACTATCAAATTTCAATGTTCAGAAGAAACACCGTGACTTCAATTTAGAACACGAGTCCTTCCCTGTAAAATCCTAACAAGATACTAACTGCCAACATTAATCGATGTAAACTAGTGATTTTCATTTGGCACGGCTTAAAAAGGAGATGAAATGTGCAAAGATAGTGCAAATAATATGGAAGTGTTATAAAATCATATGTGAACAGTTTCAAATCAGCTGTCCGCTAGATATAATATTTCCTTGTAGTACTAATAGATTATTTCAAAGTAAAAAAATAGAATGAGATCACATAATCACATCATATCAGTCCAGTGACAAAAAAAAATCCCAATTAGTAGAGAGAATCATATGGCTATATACATATAGAGCACTACTAATAGCACGTTGCTAATATGAATATCAGTATTTCCACCATTCCGGCACTACTGATGTTTTCTCTTCTCAGGATCTTCTAATGTTACATAAATTATTCCCAAGTAAAAAAAATAGCATGCATATCACATGATCAAAAAAAAAAATCTTAAGGCAGTGACCAAAAAAAAATCACAATTAGTAGAGAGAATCATATAAATATATCTAGAGCACTACTAATTGCACGTTGCTAATACGAATATCAATCCTTCCACCATTGCGCACTACTTGATGTTCTCTCTCTCAAAATCTTCTAGTGTTACAAATAAGGAGACCCCCAAAATTTACCCTGTTCTTAAATTTCATACTATCCATTAGTAAGTCTGCATTCATTTTCTGAAATACATAGTCATCATCACAATAAGTTGACCTTATCTCTCTTAGATCTTTACAGATCCCCTTCCCAAAACTTCTTAAATATTGTTTAACGTCATCGCCCTCAACAGTTTTTGTTGGCTCATGAGTGAAGGAGAAACAACTTCTGCTTTTTGGTGTGTCAAAGCCATCCAGATCGTCACTGGAGCTATATGCAGTTCTTGGAATGAGGGTCATCATAGCATGACTGCCAGACGCATCAGATCCAGTTAAGCTAATTGAGCACCGCGTTTGGTTGTCAGAATCCTGGGAGGGCAAAAGTATTTGTTATAGACTTGTAGTGTGAGAATGATTGGTGCTGTCCATAGCAGATACCTACATGTCATTCTACAGAAATTCTGCTGGGAAAACAACTTGGGTACATAATATAAAATCATGAATCCATACAGCAAACTAAGTACATTGTAGACAATTCAGGAATATTTGAGTGGATAAACCTAGGAACATGAAAATAGCTGCAGTATGCCAATACAAAAGAGAGTTACTACTTACTAATGAGATTGCAACAACCAACAAAAATGAATCTCAGGGAAGTTGGCTTCTCACTTCAGTATTACACTTTCAATTTCAGCAGGTACCATTTTAATTTTCTCACTACAAAGACAGCACTACTTCTGAACCGAACAATAAAACAACTAAATGTTGAAAAGCAAACATCGATAGAGGTTGTTGGGTACTTGTGTAGACACTTTAAAACATTTAATTATATTCATAAAGAAATACTTAAAATCTTAAGGCCTCAGTGAATTGATATACCCATATTGATTTTCAACATTTGAGAACATAAACAAATATTGATTTGCTTACTTCATTATGCCAATGACGATCAGTTGGATAGTGGGGTTCTGAAATGCTTGATACACCTTTGTGGAAAAATATATTGCTGCTCTTTTGTGTGACATTCATAACTGAATTTATTTGAGGGTCCTCTAGTGATGAGAGATCAGTGCTATCCAATGTTGAGATTGAGACACATTCCTCAAAATAATTCATTGCCTCTTCAGCTAAGTGCTTTGATACTTTGAGTCGTTCTATACTGCTCTGGTACCACAATATGGAGACAAAGGTCAGTTCAAATACCAGGACAAAATGAATAGCATGTTTACCAACAAATGGAATCATACCGAAGGGTGAAATACTTGAATACCAAGTACATTACCTTCCTTCTTGGCCTTCTTTTATGTGCCTCAGTAAAATTTGGTGCAGTTACAATGCCCTTAAGTACTCTACTCAACTCTTGTTCACGCTGCTCTTCGACAGCTAAATCTGCCCGTAGCTTTCGAGCACGTTCATGTGACTGTAACCAAAGTAGTAAACGGTTATAACTGTTGACTGCATTGAATTGGAGGCACAGTGCAATTGGCAAAATAATAGACAGACCTGTTTGAGCTTTGTTGTATATTCGGTCATGTCAGTAGACAGCTCAGGACTGTCTGGATCAAACTCAAGAGGAATTTCCATCTGTTCCTGTTGCAGTTTTGTTGAATGGAGTTCTACGTCAGGAGCCAGATCAGCGTTGTCTGGATCAAACTCAAAAGGAATGTGCACAATTTCCTCTATGAATTCTGTTGTGTAATCACATATGTCAGAGATAAACTCAGCAGAGTCTGGATCAAACTCAGGAGGAATTTCAATAACTTGTTGCACTGGGACATTTGAATGGTTGCTTTGCCGAATGGCCTGTCAACGAAACAATAATAGTATCATCACAAAAAGTTGAGAGCAAGAGTGTAAAGCAAGAATGCCACTGTAAAACAGAATAGGATATGGTATAGGGACAATAAAATGGATAGATTATAAGCGTGCACATAATGTAAATGGTCAAAAGACATTCTTAGATTAAATAGGTAATTCTTACATGCTCAAAATGATCACAAATTTCACAAGCGACACTGCTAGATCCTGAATGTGTATTTCTAGTCATGTGTTAGGCATGTATGGTGGTAACATAGAGCATAGTAACTTGTTTACCAGTAAACTTCATATCTTGCATCTATTAATATAACCCAACAACCTATTATTGTACCCGTGAGATTAAAAGATAGCCTATGGTTTACAAATGACAACTATCTTTAATGAGCTCAAACTGAATGCAGCTTCCTCCAAGACAGAAATTCTGTTGACATACCCCTGGTTTCTGCATCACTCTATTCAAATTTAACAATAACAGAACTTGTGACTTGAGCAAGGATACCCATGGCATCAATCAGATTGATGGAGATGGATTGATGGAATGCTGTGGATCTCAATTCCTATGCAGTGACAACTCTCTGTGAACTAGTTTACCATGAATCTTTCCACTTTGTGCAACAAAAATGTGTTTTTTTTCTTCATCATATCATAGAGAATCTAGAGAGGAATTTCCAGTTTCCACTATGTGAATTATCCTATCTCTTGCATTGCTCGAAACCAGAATTACCAGGTACCGATATCTTTATTTTCAGTTCCAATTGCAAACAAAAAAAAAGTTTGAATTTTGCAAAGCAATAGTAAGGTAAAGTTGAGAGCTTTTCTTGAGACCAACCTCGGGGTCCCGATATGGTTGCATGTCCCCGTCCACCGACGTCTTCCTCGAGGCCCTCCTCCCACCGCTACCGTCATCACTCTCCCTTGACGGCGACGAGGCGGTGCACCGTCGCCGCGGCGCGACGGACACAGAGCGCGCCCTCCCTGACCCGCCGGCGGGGCACGAACCCTTCCGCGCCACCTCCCTCCCCCTCTCCCGGCCCGCCGCCGCCTCCCCACCGCGACGTCCTGCCGTCACCTGCGGCGGCGGAGAGGAAGACGTACACGCAGAGTCCCCGCCGCCGTCGAAGAGAGGATTGGTGCGCGTGTTGCCGGCGGCGTACTCCCCAAGGCCGCGGGCGCGCGGCTCGACGCTGACGCCGCGGGAGCGGCGTGGGCAAGGAGGGGCTGCGGCCCTGCGGCTCCGGGGGCACGGCGGGCGGTCGTCGGCGGGGTGGAGGCCCGGCGCGTGGTAGATTTGAACGCGGAGGACGCCATGGATTCGAGGTCTGGATTGCGGAAGCGAAGCGATAGGATGGAGGGAGGAGAGTGAGAAAGTCAATCAATTTTTCGGCTGCGCGCGGGTTGAGCTGAGCTCACCTCCTCATGAGCTTTGGTCGTCTCTGCTGAACACATCGCATCGCATGTGCTGTGCTGTGCTAAACACACAGATTAGTTAAGCCTAGGGGGTGGTTAGCTGGTGAGATGAAAATTTTTTTTTATGTCACATCAGACGTTTGATCGGATGTCGGAATGAGTTTTCGGACAAGAATAAAAAAACGAATTTTATGGCTGGCATGGAAACCGCGAGATGAATCTTTTGAGTCTAATTAATCCATCATTAGCGCATGTGGGTTACTGTAGCACTTATAACTAATTATGTACTAATTAGGCTCAAAAGATTCGTCTCACGATTTCTCACATAACTGTGTAATTAATTTTTTGATTTATTTTTTTGGGTGAAAATTTTTGGGAACTAAACGGGCCTTAGGGTGCTTCGGCGGTGGGAAAACCAAAGGCAAGATTAATTAAGCACATCGCCAGAATGAATAAATTGATCGGGGTGATTTTATAGCTTTTTTAAAGTAAAATCCAAACGGTATAACGAGTAAAACTTGTGTATATGTCTTAGGGATTTAAAATTAAAGACTACAATAAAAAAAATCTTAAAATTAACTTTAAACTTTAAGTTTGAAATTTAAATTTTAGGTTATAAGCGTAACCGCAAACGAAAAGACAAGGGTTCCATTTTTTCTCATTTATTTAAAAAGGTTTGGCTTTTCTACCTTATAATGTTTGAGCTCAGCTCATGAGCCGGACGGAGGGGAGGGGGTGAGAGACAGCACAAGAGCAGGTACAATAGCAGGCTATAAGTCAGTTATAAATATATTTTAAAGAGATGAGAAGGGAGAGAGAAGAGACGTGGGCTACTAATTTATAACCAACTACACACAGGCTCACAGATAAAATATGTGTATGAAATGTGGGACCATATATTGATGTTTTATAGGTAACTATTGTATGAATTAGCTATTGACCATAGATGAATTGAAGCTATTAGTCGGCTATACTATTGAACTTGCTCTAACCTCCTCCTCATCATCGTCTTGGCCTAGAAGAAGCAACAGCTTCTAAACTCTCTCTCATTGGATCATTCAGCTTTTCTCCGACATAGCCGTAGAAATGCAGAATCTCTTAGGATTCGGGGTTCGGATTGCCGGGGGGAAACAATTTTTTCGCCTGCGCGGGACTCATGAGCTGAGCTGGTGATCAGTGCTCACAGTCGCTTTGGTGGTCTCATGCTACCGCATGTGCTGTGCTAAAGCTAACACACACACAGAGATTGGGAAAACCAAAGGCAAGATTAATTAAACGCATTGCTAGGAATGAAATAAATTGACCTTTTTTTCTATTTACCAAATCTATTTATAAAAAAGTTTAGCCTTTTCTCTACTACTTATTGGTATTATTTTGTAGAATCAACGTTTTCAGCATGAATGAAGGGAAAAAATAAATGAATAAAAAAGATTATTGGTATTCTTTTTGTAGAATCAACGTTTTTCAGCATGAAGGGAAAAAATAAATTAATTTAAAAAGAGTAAAACAGTGGAGATGCGGGGGATCGAACCCCGTGCCTCTCGCATGCAAAGCGAGCGCTCTACCATTTGAGCTACATCCCCTCTCATGATTCTTATGGAATAATTAATATTCTCTCAAATACTACAGTAGCATTTAAATGTTTGCTCCAAGACCAAACAACTCGGTCACATCGGGACGTTCCATAGATCGGTTGATTCTTTGTCAAACATCGAATCATCCATGTTCGCCAACATTGTTCTAGGCCGACCGGAATATGCTAAATTCAAAAGTTCAATTTACCGTTTTGCCAATTTATTATATTTCATCCATCTAACTAAGTGTTTTTAAGAAACTTGCCTCGCATTTACAAAAACAAAAGAAACTCGGGATTGTTCAAACCGACAAAGTCAAATTCTGATCACGGTGAAGATGGCTCTACGCATGCGTCAGTAATTCAGTATTGGGCCTCAAGCAGTCAAGCAACACGAGTAAAGGCCCATACAAGTCGCTGACACCTCGCGACATGGGCCTGCAAAAGCCTGGTCGAACCGTGGTGTGTTCATTTTGTTCAAAATAAATTTTGTGACACTTTGTCAGATCCTGCGCATGCGTTTGTTCATTTTGTTGCCAAAATAAATCTTAATAAAATTGACAATGCTTTATCTTGTCACACTTTGACGTTATCAAAATTTTGGCAACATTGAATGCTTTTAGTTTGTAGCCTTACCATCAAAATTTGTATCTTTTGCAAGATTAAAGCATCTTGATTTCTGACACATAACCACCAGGAATGCATTACAAGACGCATGTAAAGGAAGCATATTTGGTTGATGTTTATTCCATGGAAAGCCTCAGTTCCTCAAGGGAGTGCTAGAGAAGTGTACAACATTCTTAATTTTAATTTGAAGTTCAGAGACCGCAGATGATTCTGTCCACATCACAAAACCATTTTTCAGTCATACAGAGGGATTTTAACATCCATTAGGAATGCACACAAGTTGCTCTCCTCTCCTCTCCTAATGCCCCCATGTTACATATGCCATCTACTATGGAAGTCCAAGAGAAAAGTCCAAAATGTTAGAATGATTGACAGTAGCTAGAACCAAACTGGAACTTAAACAGGACGAATGGCTGGTCAAATCTGTAGATATGTGTGAATTGAAGAGAGGAGTTGTTGGTTGCTGAACATTGGTAGTGAAACAAAGCAAAGGAAAAAAAAAGAGATGCCACAGCTCATTATATTTGTATTTGGTAGTACATTTGATCATTCACAGGACATTGACGCTAGTAGTTGCCACTTCCTTGTCAAAGTTTACGGTACAAACGTTGGTCTAAACTATGGAAACTTCAATGCCATAATGATCACTCATAAAAATTCATGATTTCCTCGGATTCAGGTCTTGGGTAAATTAGAACTCTGTTTGCTGGTGAGAAATTCATGTGACACACTTCATCTTAAGTTGTAAACCTATGCCATATTTTTGGTGGTATCTACCATTAATCAAGTGGGAGGCCATGAAGTTCGCAATGATTGAGGAGAAGCAATACAAGAGCTCAGCAATTCACTTGGAAATTTAAAAATGGTCAAACATGTTTACTTAGGAGACAGATGGTCCATGGCCAGCCTCTTCCATGTGGACATGCAACTTTTTCTTTTTGCAGTACTGGTTGCGTGTTTTTTTCTCTCTGGTTAGCACCATGACATTTCCACTTGATATGATTAACTAGGCCATCCCATTAGTAAAAATTAATCTTAACATAACATCAACATTGTTTCAGCTTTGCTTATATAGACCTAGAGTTTGAATGGTCGATGGCGCAATGAAGAAATGTTAGTCATCGGTTTCAGACAAAAATGTAGATTCAGTACTGAATTGGATAAAATTTTCATCAGGAGGTATTGAACTGAATATCTCCCTCGCAAAAAGACAGAACTGATTCTGATTAACTGAATATATGCTGTCCAAAATCAAATTCACAGACGTAGGAATCCCAATGTTATTGCAGAGGTTTGATTTTTTTTTTTTGCAATAAATACTACATAGTTAGGATTTCCAGGGTCTAAACACTTGACTCTTAAATTTGAAAATCTTATATAACAATAAAATTCAGGTGGGAATTTCCCCCGGGCGAACCATCTTATTAAAAAAAAAAAACTTGACTCTGAAACCATGGACAATGCTTTCTGTGTACGACATGTTTGGGGCCGATCGGCCGTACCTCTCCACGGCGAAGTTAGCTGCTAGCCGATCTGAATCTAAAGCACAACATTATTGAGATGCTTATATATTCTGAATGTACTCTTGGGAAAAAAAACGAATGTCCGATCTGATCACTAGTCATGACTCACTATAATTGTATCTACTAGTTGTTGCATACTGCCTGCCTGATGGCAAGAGACGGTATTGGTCAAATGGAAGCATCTCTCACATGGTCGGCACTCGCGCATATATGATATTATATCTCTAGAAAGAATTATGCATCATGTGCTTAATGTGAAGCATTTTCATGGATTATATCCGAAAAGCTCAAGAAAAAGGAGATTTTTCAGTCAAAGAGAACCTTACCAATTTCAGGTCTGCAAAACAAAATTGGGATATCATGGTAGCATGTTCCACAGCCACTTGACGCATGACTACCTTCTGCTGATCCATATATTCCACAGAAGCTGCCTAAAAGTTACAGGCAGGGAAATATATGTGGCATGTTCTGTGCATGTTCCCAAGTAGTGGAAGCAGCGTGCCTGCACTTGCATCTGCATGTTACTGCTACTGCAAGCTAGTGGTGTGTACCAGCTACAACAATATATATAAGCTGCCATTGCTCTCCCCTGATGATCAGCTGCCATACAGTACAGACATAGAGTACACTGCAACCACCACCTCACAATCGATCGAGCAGACCACACACCATGAAGAAGAAGGCCATCTTCTTGCTCCATCTTCTCCTCACTGCAGCTGCTGCATCACCAACCACCGGCGGCTTGTTGCATGACGACGGCAACAACAATGCAGCAGCTGCTGCTATGACTATGAGTAGCAGGAGGTTGCTGCAGCAGCCGGCGGCAATGGCAACCAACACCTTCAGAGTCAATGGCGTTCATCAGGCGAGCGGGAAGCCCAAGGTGGAGTTCGACGCCAGCATGAAGCCCAAGCCGGGGAGCAACTTCAATCCCAGACATAATTAGAAGAGGCTGACATGCATCTTCAGCTTCTTTCTGCTACATCTCCATTTTAGTTAGATCTAGCTAGCAAAATTTTGCAGATATTTGTCATTTTTCCCAAGCTTGTTTTAGATAGTTTTAACCCAGTTTTAGTACATGATCATCTCACAAGTGTTATCACTAGACACTGGTTCCACTAAACTGCTAGATTAGTAGCTTGTAGCTTAATCAGCTGGATGACTGACATCCCGTTAGGAAAGCCGTTGGGAATGCTAGCTCAATCCGCTATTTAGATCGATATTATTATGTGAATGCTTCTTGTGTGGTCCTTTTGGCTTCCTATCTGTCACTAGACTCACTACCAGCAATCCTTTCTGTTTCACGAGCTATTGCCTCATTGCCTGGACTTGAACAAAATCAACACAAACAGCAGTGTGTATTATTACTGGTCCATAATTGCTCATGATGCCTTGTATCAAAGTTGAGTTTATATATACCTGAAGCACCCATCAAATATATTACTACTGGCTTACTATTACTGTGGGAAACTAAGCTTTCCACAGAGGGCTTGTTTTATTCACAATGCAAACTAACCTCCCTTCCTCTGAGCTAACGAAGCCACCACATTCTCAGGATCAATAAAGGAAACGCAAACAGAAAATTTGCATACATTTGTATTAATAAAATAAATGAACAAATAAACTTGAACGTGACAAATATTTGCAGTTAACAGCTTCAGGTAAAGATATATATATGGATATGTGGCTTCTCTAGCAAACTAACAAAACCACAGGTAAGTTCTACCCATGAGGAGCCCAAAAAAGGTTCTCACTTGGGCAGCTCTTCAAGTAACAATGTAATGCCAACGCTTGTTTGTCTCAGGACTAATAAGATCAGGCTATGCAAAAGAGAGAAAAGTCTAAGCTACTTCACATAACCAAGAGTTCAACAAACTCTTCAGACCAAAAGGAACAGTTATACATCGCATAAGCCGCAAGCCTATCCTACAAATTTTCCCAATTCATAAGCATTAATCCTGCTTCACGACACATGACTCGCCAACTATATATCAGACCAATCCTTGGGGATTATTCTTAATATACAAAGTTAGCACAAGGTGCTTCCTTTATAACCTGACAATTGTTGTAGAATCATCATTGCCGTTGGACAGATGGAGACTGCTGAACCTGCACTGGTGGGAAGAACCCAGCACCTGGTGGTGGAAAAAATCCAGTTGAGGTCGGTGATTGCTGTGGTGCCTGCGGAGACTGCTGCTGCTGGGGCTGGCTCTGGTTCTGAGATTGTGAAAGCAGAGGTGGAGGTGGCAGTCCACTTGGTCTTGGAAAGCCTGCTGACATAATGTTGGGCAGTGGAGGCGGAGGCGGAGCAGAGCCGCTCACCATCCCAAAAGGTCCAATTCCAAACATTCCTCCAGTATTTTGACCGAATTGTGGCAGAAGAGGTAATGGAGGCGGTGGTGGTGGAAATGAACCAGGTGCTTGGTTTGCCTGTGTGCCTCCAAGAACAGGCGTTGCTCCAATCTGTTGTTGCACCTGTGGCACTTGCCCAAAATATGAGGAAGCACCCATGTCACTGCCATGTATGGGGTTCTCAACCCTTGGCTTCTTATTGCTCTCAAATCCTGGAGGTCCTGCAGAGAGATCTCCAGAAGCTGAACCACCATTCCTTGCTTGTTCAGCCGCGAGGGACGAGAAAATGGAAGAGAGCACCTTCTCAGGAGCTGACAAAGATGCAAGCTTATCTGCCATAGCTGCTGCAGTTTTTTTGGGCTCATCGCCAACAGCACTAGACGTGGCAGGAAGTGAGGTTGCTGGATGCAGTGATTGAAACTGGGGAAATATTGGCATTGCTGCTGAATTCTGCATCATGGCAGTTGTTTGTCCTGGTGGAAGCGTAACCATTAGTGGACTGGAACAAGACCCTGCACCATTGTTCAGGGCAACACCAAGTCGTTGTCTTAGTTGCATGGCATGGTCAGCCTTTGCTCGAGCAACCTGTTGTCAATTAAATCAGGAGTAAGCAAAAAATTATTCTACTAGTTTCTCCAGTAGCTGCTTAAAGCCTAAAATACCCCTACCGTGGCAGGAAAGATGCCATGATCTTAATTGAGATGGTAGATAGCAACATCAACAAAGGCCAGCGGATAGGATGCTATATATGGGAGCAGAAATTTGTTTGAAAATATTCTAACTTAATATGCAATGGCATGGCACTTGTTTGGACCAAGGAGTTAGCAGGTTAACTATTTAGAACCTGTGATCAATAGCAATGCATATGCATGAGTACATCACTGCAGTGCAGTCACATCTTTCTATTAGCACATGCAAAAGCCACTTTAACTGATAGCTGATGCTGTAGAGATGGATCAGATGACCCAATGTACTGGCGCATTACATAGTATGTCTCTTGTAACAGATAAAGAGAGGAATGTCATACATAAGCAAATATAAGTTGGAACCGGGAAGCAGTCTAAGTAGGAAACGGCATATTGCCTTGTAATCCAGAAGAGGCCTCAGGGTTGCAACGGGAACTTTTAGGAAGCAGGTTCGTGCTTGAAGCAGGGTACTAGATTGGCAGACCATGGTTGCTCTAGTGCTTCTGTCATAAAGCTGAATTGTACAGCAGACTCAGCATCTGTCTTTGAGAGAATTTTAAGCAATAACTCCAGTTTAGAGGCTTTTTTTTTTTTTGTGTTGGAGCATGTACTCCCTCCATCCCAAAATATAGCAACTTCTAACATTCAAAATTTGTCCCAAAATATAACTTAACCTACTTCTCAACCAATCACAACCTTCCACCTTTCAATTTCTCCACCTACTTTCCCTATTCAATTTCTCTCAACCAATCATGGCCTTCCCCTATTTAATTTCACCTACTTCCTTATATCTAACTCTAAAACTTATTGTATTTTGGGACGGAGGGAGAGTGTGCATCTCTATGTGTTCCCATGTTTGTTTTTGCCTTTCCTCGCTGTATTGAGCCTGGACATGTGGACATAAATTCATGAATGGATGTACTCAACAAAGCAAAGCTCAAATTGTGTACACATGTCATGGTCTCGTGGATTCAACAGGGCATCTTAAGCTGCGGCATCAAAAAGTGGTTATAGCACCTTGTGGCATGGGGAAAATGGTTGGCTCAGTAAGCAGACACTGTAATACAAAAGCTTATGGGTCCATGAAAATACTCGGCATAATGGTGCAGTTTGATCCTAAAATTTCACTATAATTGGGCAAGAACAGACATGGCATAAGAAATAGAATGATCGAAAGTGACTGTGCAGTGAAAGATGAAGCAATGACAAGGACAATAACAAGTGAGAATGTATAAAAGAATAATCCTTACATGTAACTGATTGCGAAGAAGCTCCGACTTTGCTTCCTGTTATATAAAAACAAAAAAAGCATGAAGCTATGAACGCAATCTTATGCCATTGAGGCAGAACATTTGAAAGAAATGTAAAAGATGCTCAAGACCTGTTCGGTGAGGGCTTCTCTTAGTTTGTTGATTAGGGTTATTCTAGCCATGTTGACGCTTTCAAGTTGCTCAATGCACTGCTTCAGGACTGCTTCCTGGCCTTGAAGATCAGAAATCAAGGGTGATGCTTGCTGAATACCTATGAAATAGAAAAGGAGTAAGGCATCATAAGTGCATAGATTTTTAATCAAGAATTTATGTGAAAACATTACAGTGTCAAAGCATCATCGCTTCACATCCAGTGACCAATTTTGTAAATACAGAAATTTAGGTCTCATATTATCAGAGCTAAGGAGCATTTTTAATAGTAAACTTTGCAGTACAATATTTTCATTTTTCGTTCTGTAACTCATCAAAACATTAAGTCAAATTTGAGGATAGCAAACAATCCATAATTATGGTATAGCAGGCACCATCCAGAACTCAAGGAACTATGTCAATGTAAAACAACATGTTAAGCTGCTGGATGTGCTTCACCGAAAAGAATATGTATGCTAGACTAACACTTGCAAAAACAAATATGCCAAACTTCTTTCCTTTGGCATGCTGCAATCATGTCATTATATTTTTTTCAGAGATGATTATAAAATTATATACAGCAATTCTCTGTCAACATGCTAGATCATTTTTATGTATTTAAGATGTTGGTTTGGTCTAGAATTTACATAGAAGATCAGTGTAAATACTGTGTTAATTTCCTTTCTCAAGAGCCAAGACTACATCTCAAATGGATTAAGGACATGATGGAACTGGAAGTAAAATAGCTCTGGAATAATTATGATGTGATACAGGCCAAGGTATTAATCAATGATAGATTTCCATAATATAACAGACCTAGTGAGATGAGAAAAATCCTTTACCTTGAGTACAAGCATCGTCTACATCTTTATCCATCCTATCCAAAAAACTAACAGCACTATTGCATTTGTTTAAAGCTGTGTCTTCATCAAAATGCTGATCAAGCACAGATTGGTATGCAGTTACAATCTTTTCTGGCATCCCCCCAACAGTAAGTTTCTACATGAAAAGACAAACAACAAAAATAGCTCTCTCAAATTCGTCACAATATACTGAATCCATCCTCAGCACAAGAAAACGTTTTTTTTCTTTGGCACAGGTCAAGAGCTAGAAACTTACTTTTGTTGTTGTACCAGAATCTTTCCGTACAGCTTTGGAAACTGAAGAGGGGTTGGAGCTTGGATTTGAACTATTGCCATTACTACCCACTGCATGAGTACTGCCACCAAGAATTTCATCTTTCAGACCTTCAATACGGGTTCCAAACACCTTGCGCTCATCCCAAATCCCTATCTGTAATTGTAAATATAAAGATTTTTTTTACTTTTCAGGTTTTGTTCTTGTAATAGAAACAATAAAGTATATAGACAATTCCAACCATTAAAAATGTAACAAGAAATTAAGAATAACTTACTAGCCTTCCAACGACTTTCTTTCCATCTTCTCCCCCATTGACATAAAAATCTTTCAGTAATCCAGGAAGAACCCTCCAGAATTCATTCACAAACTCTCCTCCCTTGCGTTTACTGTTTTGCAGGATATCATTTGACAGATAGAGGAATGATACTTTCTTATCCTTATTTGCACTATTGTACTGCTTCTCCCATGTATCAACAACCTTTCTGGCTCTCTTTCGGTGAAAAATGCACCAATTCGAAAGTGCTGCTTAAGAATTAAGGAAACAGGCAAGCTACTGCAATCTAAATGCTATGGTTAAAAATATGCTGCAGAAAATTGGTATCATGACTATCTGTAAAATGTATGTGGTAAGACTTGCTCAGAAGATGCTACATAGAGCTTCGAGTTCCTAATATGTAAACAAGAAGACATGATATAATCATCACGTAGTTGCGTAAAAGCTTCCATTCTTCTTTAAATGACCAAAAAAAAAAAAGCAATTTCTGGTTTGTTTAATTGATGACAATGTATGATACGTCCCGACCTAACTAATTAACTGACTTAGAAATGAAGATAAATGGCCATAAATTAATAAAATGCTGTTTCTCCATTTTCCAATACAGCCTTAGAGCAACAAAATGCTACCACACTCTTTTGAACATAGATTAATAGATACCATCAGAAAAATCAATTCCAGAAAGATAGTTTAAGAAGCAGTCAAGAGATTAAAAAAATGCTGTACTATAATACCAATACCCTAATAGAAACAACCAAAAGGAACCAAAGCATGTGGCATATGATCAGTTCCGCTCATCAATTTGTAAACTGTGTGGGAAAGCAATTCTCCTCCAGTGTACTGTGTACAAGAAACCTAGATAAGTAGATAATCTAAAAAATAATACTACAATGTAACACAAAGCCCTAATGCTCATAATAATTATTTGTGAATCTCTAAATACAGTCATCCTCAAAAGACGTTGAAAAACATTTTTTTCCAAGAAAGAAACAGAGTGTTACACATCAATCAGAAAATGCTGCTCATTGTAACACAACCACCTCACAGTTCATGCCAACATTTGTTATTTTTCTAAATATAAGCATCCTCAAAAGATGGTGAAAAACATATTTTCCCAAGAAACACAAAACTACAAAAGAAAGGAAAGCATGCATTGGCTGTTTTGCAATAACGATTCAAACTAGTGGCAAATTTGCAATTGCCCCAAATAAAACAATGTTATACAAACTTGATTGCAGACACACCATAACACTGATAAGAAATCCAAATGTTAGACAGGCTCCTTTATTTAGATCTATATAAAAGAACAAGTAAATCTAACAAATTGCCATTGACAAGTGCTTTATTCCAAGAAATGCCATCGACGGACACAACTTCTAGAAAATGTCATTGTACGAGTCTATTTGTCTAAGAAATGTCATCACTGTTAGGGTTTCATCCATTCATCTCTGTTAACCCCATCACATTTTTGGATGGAAAGATCGATGAAACCCTAATGGCAATGATATTTCTTGGACAAACGTGCTTGTACCATGGCATTTTCTGGAAGTTGCATCCGTCGATGCCATTTCTTGGAAGGGTGCGCTTGTCAATGGCATTAATTGAATTTTCTCAAAAACAATACATCAAAATATGCCCAAAAGAATGATCCAGAAGCTACAGTAACATTGGTCACACTGACTTGTTCATATTGCATCAATAAGTAGTTAAGTACCAATAAGTGAAACACGATGCAGTCTAACAGCAATAAGCACTATTTGGAACAGAAGAAGGTGAATATTAACCAAACAAACAGTGCAAGGACCGATATACGGAACGCCAAGTTGATATCCTAGGTCAGTTGTACCAATCCACATTGGAATTTAGGGTTATATTCATCCGGAACAGTAAATCAATCAATACTACGAGAAAGATAAGGTCCGAGCGACCAAATTTGCAAGCACACGAGAAAGAAAGAAAGCGGAAACAAAGGATACTCTGGATCCTAGTTGCTGTGTTGTTGAGCTTGTTGAGCTTCTCGACAAACGCCTGCTCGCTGAACGAGCCGCTGCCGCCGCCGCCGCCGCCTGTATTTTCCGGTTTTGCGTCCGCCTTCGTATCCGCCATCACGAAGGCGAGGGCGAACTCCGCCCCTCGCGAAGAAGCTAATCCACGGGAAGAAATTTATGCTTGTTGGGCGGGCAAGATCGAGGCAATCCTGGCGCGGAAAATACCAAAGGAACGCGACCTGAATTAGGAATTTGAGGTGAGAGATTGAAGGTTGGGAGGTTCTGGGAAGGGGGAGGGGGGTGGTGCGTGGTGCGTACCTCTCGGTGGCGAGCTCCTCAGCTTGAATTTGCCGCCGGCGAAGAGTGCGGCGTGGGGAGGGAGAGGTAGGAGGAGGAGAGGGTTTGGTTTTTTTTTCCCCTTTTCCGTGCTGCGTGTTCGCTCGCTCTTGGGATTCAAGGGGTGAGGGTTTTTCACGCCACAAGTCCACGACATCACCGTATGGTGAAAAAAAAAATACTGAAGCATTAATTATAAATATCATTGGATTTTTGTTTTAAAGATATAGAAGTAAACTAAATATAAATATTACTCTTGTCATTATTCTCGTGAGATTTAAAAGTACGCTTAAAATAATCCACTATTTAAAATAGGCTTAAAAGACATTAAATTGTGTAGTGTGCACTCTTTTTTTACTATAATATTGGCTAAATAAACATAGTTACGACATACCATCATAGTCATACGTAACGGTTAGATATGGTTACTCTACTTTCAATTATTTCTAGCAAAACATAAAGATTTTACAAAACAATAAATGTTAGAGCCCGGCTACACCACGGGATACCGTTCGAACGGTAAACATAAAAAAAAGACAACGTCTGCGCACCTCTCATCTCCGCCGCCTCAAGCATCCGACGGCCTCCAATTGGTATCATGTGGTAAAACTGATATCATCTGGTATCATAGCGCCACACGACGAAGGCAGCACGAATGACGTGGCAGAGTGCAGGGAGGCATGGAGGGCAGACAAAGATCGACGCCGACGAGGAGGCTGGCGGAAGAGAGCGGTGTGGATAGAGATCAGCGTCACAGGTAGACATCAGCGCCTGACAGAAGGGAGTCGCCCGACATGAAAACGCGACAGAGGACGGCGCCGGTGACGGCATGAGCGTGGGGAGAGCATCGGTGGGGAGGAGCACGGGAAAGCTACGCCAGCAGACAAAGGAGCAGCGCGCTAAATGGAGGAGAAGCGGCACCACCGATGCTCCCATCCAGACAAACTGTCGTCCGCTAGTATTTCACTAAATGTTAAAGGTAATATCTATACACTGTAACTATTCAAGCTAATTTTGTTTATTATTTATTCCCTACTATATGAACAAATCTTTCACATAGACTTTTTATACCTATTTCAGTTAGAAGTTGGTGGTGTAGTTATAAACGGATTATTTTTATTGTGTAGATATGTTGGTTGGTCTTTACCTGAAAAAGTTAAATAAACACCCCTAATTACATAATAATACTAATAATATGAACTTTCTAGATTTAGGGCTTAGAATAGAGGACTTTTTTTGAGAAATTTCATGATAATTAAACTAACAACCATGAAAATTCTATAAAAATTCATACATTCCGAGTGAGCTCTTGAACTAGATATGAACTTTATGTCCATTTATGCTGACCGGTTTTCAGTATTAACATATTTATATGTCTGTTTAGAACAGAGATAGTAATCATGTGCTCCTCCATTTTTAATATTATTTTTAAATAAATTTTTAGTAATTTAGAAAGCATGCTCGTGGAAATAAGCAGAAGTTCCCTTAAGAAGGAACATGGCTATAAAGTATACTAAATGATAAAACATGTCATAATGAAATAAATGATACTTACATGAACTTTTGAAATAGCCAAATGATCTAAATATATATTTAAAAATTAACATCGTGTATTTTAAAATGGAGATAATAAAAGATAAGGGAGCAAAGAGATGATTGCTTTCTTGTTAGCTATTTGCTCAGTTTCACACCGTAAGACTTTGTTATCTTACCTTGGTTTTATATGAATACAATAAGTCTAGACATATATACAAATTATATATATTCATCAACCGATGAATTAGACAAGTCTGAAAAAACTTATAATATAAAACATGTGTAATACTATATACGATATACGATGTACGTACAAGTACAATACTGATAATTTTTAAAGCCAAACTCATTAACTGTTTTGATATATTGGTGTGTAGAGGATGATGTATCTTAGCTTTTGCTGTATGTACAGAACCAAATCTTCACGTATAACATACAAGTACAACATTGATATTTTTGGAGCCAAATTCATTATGAACTCCTTTTCCAACTATTTTCTTTACTGCTTATCGGACCATGTTGTATCGGGTCGTCCAACTACTCCAACGCATTGGCCTAGACACGGCCTAACCATTGAACCAGGCCGGCATGGGCCCGACACCACCAGTCGTGACATGCCATGTTTGAGTCGGGCCAAATGCTTGTCATGGGCCTTACGGTCATCTATCACTCACATTATGCTAAATGGCAATTTTTTGAATTTTTGAATTTATTTATTAAATAATTTATAAATTAAATTTTGCATTTGAGAAAATCACAAAACTAACCTCCTACCACTCTAGAAGGACGGAAAGGTGACGTGGCAAACGGCCACTTGGCTGCGAGAGACGACCGGAAACGATGGCACGACCAATTTTACGTTAAGGGCGGCAGGCTAAATGTAAAATTCACGGTGCTGCTTGGGAATTTTGCGATTTAAGATACATATATGTATAATATATTAAATTGTTTAATTACAAGTATTATCTTGGTTCAGTGGTCATTGTCCCACTCTTCTATCTAGGAGGCCAGATGTTGAATCCTCATAGGAGATACCACTAAGCGGTATTACTTGTGATTAAATAATTACATACGTTATACACCTATGTATCAAACCGTGGTTCAATCAAAAAAATCTCTGTTCAATCGCAAAATTGCCAGGTGGCACAACGAATTTTACATTTAGCCCTTTGCCGCCCTCTCGTTTTTGGCCGTCCCTCGCGGCCGAGTGGCAGTTTGCCACGTCACATTTCCGCTCTCCTAGAGGGCAACAGGAGGTTAGTTTTGTGATTTTTTGAAATACATAATTAAATTTATAAAAATTTAATAAATAAAATCCAAAATTCAAAAAACTCGTTCAGTGGCCTCATTGAATCTAGTCACAACTTATACAGACCGAAGAAAACAGAGAAAAAACAGTAGAAACAGGTAAACCAATGAAACTGTACACTATGCAGCTCATTTTGTTAAAATTCCTCATTTCCAAAGTACTATACAGAGCTAGTAACTTGTAATCAAACGGATCCGAATACCAAATTAAACCTGATCTATAAACAAAAAAAAGAACTAATGCATTGAAGCGCTGCTAGATGTTGCTCCGTGACGCTCAACGTCGGGAGCTTCACGCATGAATCGGATGCGGCAGAGAAGACTATGCTTAGAATGCCATCTCCATCTGCTTGCAGTTGCAGGCGGTAGAGCTGTTGGCCCTTGGCGAAGTTGCCGAGCAGCTGGTAGGAGCTCACGGAGCCATCCATGGTTAGGCAGAGATCCTCGGTGCACGCCGTGACCTCCTCCTAGAAGCGACAGAAGGGGATCATGGCGGCGTCGTCGTCGTGGCGTAGCTTGCGGAGCTTGCAGAGGCCTTCCCCGAGCTCCATCATGGCGCCACGGTGGTTCTGCCGCACACCGTGACACACTGTCATGTCTAATCACATCACAAGTTGCTTATGATTAGTAGTAAGGCACACGGAGAAGGAGACGGTACCTAGTTGAAGAGGTGGTGGAAGCCGACGGCGCACTGGAGGAGGCCATGAAGCAGCGTCCGCGTGGGCTCCTCGGCGGTGTACCAGAGCTCCTCCACCACGTCGTGGCACGCGTGGAAGTCCCCGCCGTTGAACAGCGCCACCGCCGTGCCGAAGCCACCAGTAGCTTCCGGTGACGACTCCTCTTCTTCTTCTTCGTGGGCAGAGTTGTTGTAGTCGTACTCACCCCGCGCTGTGAGCAGGCGGCGGCGGCACCGGAGGTCGGGACGACGCTGCTGTTGTTGTTGTTGAAGCAGTGGTGGGTGGGCGTGGTGCAAGAGACCGTCCGCCGCCGGCAACAGTTTCCTCTGTGTGGTGGCCCCGCACAGTTGCGGCAGAAGAAGGCGCGAGGAGGGCGCCACCGCCGGCGCCATGGGTGCAGAATGAAGCTGCCTGCAAGAGATTGGTCTGGCTGCTTTGCACTGCAACACAAATGTGTGACGTACGTTAGCACTCCAGAAAAAAAGCAGAGGTCGAGATCGACTCATGCATGCACAACCAATCAATGAGAGTGAGGGAGTCAAAGTGTTAAACAAAAATATCTTCTATACTAACTACGCTACACTACAACTACACTAGTACTAGTACTGTAGTACACTACAGGCCCATGCAACATTTCGAGTTTCCCTTGTCCTGGCCTCCTTACACAAAACGGGCTGCTTCGTCACCCACAGAAGTGGACGGGCCCATGTACATGGGGATTATATTCGATTTTTTTGGATTTTTAATTTTATTTATTAAAAATAATTCACAAATTTGAATTTTTATTTAAAAAATCACAGATCAAACCCCCTTCCGCCCTCTAGGAGGACGGAAGCCCACGTGGCACACGGCGCGACAGACGACAGTGAAGGCAATGACGGCGGCTTGGCGAATTTTTGCGTTTAGCTCAAGGGGTTTTATGCAAAAATACAAAATTGCTGCTCGTGCCCGAGAACTTTTCGATTAAACCGTGGTTTGATATATATATGTATAACGTATGTAATTGCTTAATCACAAGTACTACTTGGCTTAGTAGTCACTGTCCCTCTTTTCTATCCCAGAGACTAGAGGTTGAATTTTCACATAAGCATATTTTCTTTGATCCTCCAAGACAAAACATTTTCTCCTATTTTTGCCGATCAGAAAGTTTAAGAGAGTCGCGGTGACCACTGAGCTAAGTTAATACTTATAATTAAATAATTACATATGTTATATGTTATATGTACGAAACCACAGTTCAATCAACAAGTTCCCGAGCGCAAGCAGAAATTTTGCAATTTGAAGGCGGCAAGGGGCCAAATTATAAAATTGCCCCCATGCCGTCAACGCCTGTCCTGGCTCCCTCACCGTTGGTTGCCACATCACCTTTCTGTCCTCCTCTAGGGGATGACAGGAGGTTAGATTTATAAATCTTGAAAACAAAAATAATTTTATAATACTATTTATCTATACTATTATAGAAAGCCATAACGATTTTGGTATGAATTTCGTTCGTCGTCCGTGTACTGTGCTGTGACAATATGTAGAACGCTCGCGCCTGATCAGTTTACAAAACGAGTTGGTGGTCCAGTGGTAAGCCTATCCACTGTAGGAAAGAGGTCTGGGGTCCGATTATCTATATTTATTTTCGTTTCCGCTAGCTGCCAAGCAAACCGACGATGCAGTCGCCTGTTTATTTTTAATTTTTGGCTAGCTGCAAACTAACCAACGAGGCATTTGCCTGTTTTTTAAAAGAAAATAAGGAGATCGGAGAGAACTTGGTTGAAAATTGTTAATAGGGTTTAGTGTGCCTCCGTCTTTCTTTACAGTCAAAATACCACCCATCTTATTTATTTTTTATGATGTTTAACACAATTTAATATTATCAAATATAAGCTTTTTGGCGCAACGAATATTTCTCAAATTAATTATATTTTGACCGTAATTTACTATTTTGACACACCACACAATTTATTTTCAAAACTTATTTTATAAGTTATTTTAATTTGTACAATTAAAATTAACTTGACAAGTGCACTGGTATTTTTTTGCTATATCTACTAATAATTGTTCTTTCCTTTAGTACTTATGTACAATCTATTATATATATATATAAAGCAATTGAAAAATAAGCTTCCATGTTGTCTCTAAATTCTGAGATTAATCAAAGAAAAAAAGAAAATAAATCAAACAAACAAAAGAAAAGTTTGATCAATCGGACAAATCGATATCGATAAAAAGAAAGAAAAGGAGTCGGACAACAACGGCGTGATGATGGTGGCGGTGTGTTGTTTATAATGCATTACTGTATTACTAGCTGCATATAATTATGTTTCTATATATCTCAAGTCTAAGTAATAGATCTCTACTACACTTTTGATGTAGCATGTTCATTCTAATAAGCTCAAAAATCCCACGTTAATAAAAACAAAAAGAATCTGATTAGAAATACAATTTCAAAGTCTATGTTTAATAAAAAAGAATCTAATTAGAAATATAATTTCAGAATTAAAAAATAAAGATCAATTAAAAATAAAAGAGACCCTGTATAGATAGAATTTATAACGATACTAGTCGCACAACATGCGCGGGCCATCGTACTAGTTACAATTATTTTTACCCGTAGCAACGCACGGATAATTTTATAGTATTTAATAAAATTAAAAATTAAAAAAATCCATTATATTCGGCTTGCACACACCAACCGCAACCAACATGTCATGACGTCCTGATCCTGTCAATCACTTCCCGCGTCTCCTTCCCGCCAACCGCCGAAAATTTCCCCACCTCGCTCAGCGAGGCATCGATTCGATTTGCTCCCTCCCTTCTGCTCCTGCTCTTGCTAGGATTCCTTCATTTCATCTCCCTCCCATTCTTCTAGTTTACCAAATCGATCCAGCGTCGAGGGAGGGGAGGGGGACAGCGATGCCGCCGCTCTCGTGGCGCCACCACACGCTGCTGCAGGGCGCTGCTTTCCCGCGGGCCCCTCTCGGAGCGCGACTTCCACGCCCTCTTCGCCGCCGTCTCCGGCGGCAAGTACCCTGGTATGTATGCTTCTCCACTTGCTGCTACTTTATTTTTCTCCTGCTGTTCCCACTCCTTGCTCCCATTACTCGCACCACAGGTGTTCGACGTATTGCCCCTCTAGGAATTGCTGTTTACTTGAAGGAACGTTACCTTTGCTGGTCCAAGCTTCTCTTAATTTAACGTAATCTCATATTCGGTTCAAGCCTGGTTTAATCAGCTAGTGTTATTATCCAATCATAACAATGCCAAGGGTAATTTTATATGACCTCAGTCTGGTTTGGTCTGGTCTGAGTGTGACTATCCCCTTATCCCCTAACTGATTTTCGATCACTTATGTTCTCTATAATGGCTTGCAGCCACTCATCAGCAACTGTTCAACGATACACTCCTCAAGATCAACAAGGAGCTCTCATACTTGCAGTTTGAGTTACGAGCATGCATACACCAGTATGACGGTACAGTGTATTATGGAGTGGTCAACAACATTGCCGATGAAGAATCAAAGCTTGGATCAAAGTATTCCGTGCCACAGATTGCGTTCTACAAGGGATTGGTATGCAATCACTTTGCTTTTTGTTATCTAGCTCAATCTAGCATTTGATATATCCATTTAACTGTATCAACAATGGTTCTTGGCAGTTGGAAGCAATAATTCATGAAGCTGCAAATGATGGGAGCATAACCAATATTGACGCTCTTAACACGCGGATCGATAACCAGGCTTAGTGTAACAATCATTCTGGGAGCTTTTGTTTCTGTTTGAGCAAAGCTTTACACGTTTACTGTTGCAAACTTTTATGATGCTGCCGCAAATGAAAGAATTATTTGGTTTTCTGCTCCCCACGTCGTAATTGCAGATGGTTCACAGTCACATGACAGTCAATCTCGTCTGCCTACTTCCATTACTAACTTCTCATTGTCCCAAAAGGAGAAAACCCTTAATGAACTCATACAAGATCGTTGGCTGTCATACACTCCCACAGGCAAGATTGGTCTTGGCATACGATCATTTCTTGATCTCCGAAGCTGGTTCCGCAATAATGACATCCCATCGTGTGAGGTCTGCAACGAAGCTGGTATAAAGGTGTGAATATGTGATTATGATTTTTGCGTTTGCCTTTATTTTGTTACGCATGGTCATATATTCCACTAATGTTGTTGTTTCTGTATCTCTGTTATTTTTTATGTTTGAAAACAGGCATCGACGTGTCCTAATGAGGGATGCAATGTAAGAATTCATGAGTACTGTTTGAAGAAGAAATTTTCACAGAGAAAGGTAATTAGCTATTTTTAATTCCACTGCTACACGTGTGAATAGAAATGGGCTGCTAAATCTATGTGTATGTAGGCCTCAAGAGCCTGTCGTGGTTGTGGTACCGAATGGCCTCGGTCGGAGGTTGAAGATGATGGTGCTGAGCAAGCTAACGAACCTGAGGAAGATCAGGTCCCATCAGCCAATCGTCGTTCAAGGACTAGAACCAGAGCAGTCAAATCTGAACTGGTGGAAGAAAATGAAAGAACAGGCCCATCAGCGAGGATGACAAGGAGGAGTTTGAGAAGCACTAAAGCTGAAGCTGTCGAGGAGGTACGATCTGCAGGACCTTCACAGCCAACCAGGGCATCTAAGAGAAGGAAGAACTGATGAGATTGTTCTGTTCTTGCTAATGAGATTTGCAGGTTCCTTTTGTCATGTACAGACAGTAGCATTAGGTAATCCTTTTGAAGTGGCAGGCAAAGTTGCAACTTCTAGTTCGGGACGAATATATAGCTTTAGGATGCTCTTGTCGCTAAGACACTAACTCCTAAATCTTATTGGAAGCTTAATGCTTTCATTTGACAAATCAAGCCTGGATGTGACAACTCAGTTTACTGTTAGGATGGGCTCTCTTTCGTGTTGATGTTAGCTTCATGCATGCTGTTGTGATCTTTTCTATTGCTTGCTTCTTTGTTTATCTCACGGCATTGTGTGATTGCTAACTTGTGGTATAAACAGAGAATGGAGGTATCAGAGGAAGACCGAAAAAGGAGAACAGAGAGGCAGGTTTCAGGGTTCTAGTTTTCCTGAACCTCGCCAGCCAGTTCAGAAGTACTTTCTTATGTGATGGCTTGACTATTCGAATAGCTTGACGTACTCTTCATTAGCCTTTTATTTTTGATGGGGACGTATTATACTTTCTGACGCAGCGGAGGTACATACTACTAGTATGTGTATATATACATATATGTAGCTCGCATGTGGTAGGGCAAAAGAATAAAATAAAAGAAAGATGGGTGCTATTAGTTTTAAGAGAAAAACCAAATACGTCACCCCCTCCCCCATTGTTGTGTTTTTTTAATTGATTTCTACTTATTCTTAAACTGCCATGCTCCTCCTGTAACTCAATCTTGCACATAAACCCCCATACAAGTCACCCCATCCCTCGCATTCCGTTGTTTTGTTGATTTCTCTTTATTCTTTCAAACTGTCATGCTCCGTAGGCCTTTAGCGTGTCTCTTGTCGTCTTTCTGGAGCTGAAATACAACCGTAGGAAACTTAGAACTAATTTGTAGGGGTGTTTGCATTTTCCCATATTTTAAAAGGATTGTTTCTTGCATATGCATGATTCAAGTGTTGCATTGGGTATTTGGATTACACGGTGTTAGTATGACGTATGAGTAACTAACTAACCACTCCGCTGGAAATTCTTAGACATGCGTACAGCTAGTTGCACGCGTTTGCACGAACGACACGAAGCTGGCCAGTCGCTGTTTAGACAAAATCAGGGGATGAAGTCAGGCGAAAGCATCCAACCATGCTCTCGTTATCACAACACGCCAATTGGTGAACACATACATACTGTGCTAGGACTATAGTACACACATTAGCTAAGTATATGTATTGCGGTTTGAGTAAGATGATGGTGTTTAGTTAAGATTATATTAGATGTAGGAAGGAAGCAACTGCCAAGAGAAGAGCGTAGTATATGTATCCTACAGGACAAGCTACAGCTATAAATTACTCTGTCATGCAGACCTACATTTCCCTACGTTTCATTTGCTTAATTAATCCCCCTCCTATAATTAACTAATCAAGGTGTTGACGACAGCTCAATAGTCAATATCATATTACTGTGCTACTAATACATAACCATGGATCTTCAGAAAGCATTCAAGGGGACACTTTATTTTCTCTTAAAATGTTTATAATCCGGAGTTAACATTTTTTTTTTTTTGGAAAAGGAACAATCTCTCAAATGAATGGCAACATCTAGAACATAACCTTGGAGTAGGACAATCAAACAAGGTTTCACACTGATGCTACGGTTTGGTGAATAAAAGATACAGGGGAAGAAAACTTGCAACAATCAATTTGGACGATTTCGTTTTTGCCGTCAGCACGATTACACATCGTCAAGTTATGAACAAGAACAAACGAAGAAAAGTGAAGAAGAAAGCGAAGGTACATGACGACTCGGCAAGTTGATACCACACCAGTTAAAGCCAAGCTAGCAGCACAGGGACACCAGTTGACTGACTTGTTAGCTACACGCAGGGGAACTAAGCAACTGTAATTGTAACTTTGTTCCTTGTTTTAATGCAGGGGAGGAGGAGCCATCTAATTGGCAAAGCAAGATTAAAGGGAAATTGCTATGTGTACGACTCAACCATCCGACTTATGTATGATCTAATTAATCAACGGTTACAGTACCACTCACTTGACCCTATTTGCCTAATCAATGGTTGCAATGTTTCAGTTGTACACAGATGATGCAATTGAGTCGTACGTATAGAATCAAATCTACGCTTATTTTGTACAGTGACAGAAACTTATTTGTAACACAAATTTCATCACATACACTACATCTGTAACTGAGCAATGTAATGTACTGAATTTTAGTGACAACCCGGACAAATTCATTTAGTTACTGCTGGGAGACAAACTACCGCAGCAATATCTGATTAATTCATTCTTCATCTGTACCAACAGAAGACAGAGAGAGATCATCTGCGTTTCACCAGTTACATCTGCAACTGAAAGTTTGCAAAATGTCACACTGGTGGTAATCCACTAATCTGCTCACCAACAGGCAACAGCTCGAGATATGCACCTCAAAATTGGATACAAATTATGAAATTAATTCAATGCACAGGTAATAACTACTGTAATATCTCTCTGTTCAATGCACAGCTGTTACTAGCTATAGTAGGAAGTAGCCGTTAATGCACTGTCCATCGGCCGACCGCTAGCGGCGGGCGGCGACGCCGGCGCCGGCGATCACCACCACCACCAGAGCGGTCGGACCTTGACTCTGCACCCTCTGTTCACCACCGCCGCCACCCTGTCGGCCAGCTTGTCCACCGTCACCTCGCACCTCACCTTCACGTCCACCGTCCACGTCCGCAGCACCTTCCCGAACCTCACCCTCACCGGCACCGTCGCCTCCACCGTCAGCGGCACCGCGCCGGCAGCGTGCTCCGCGGCGAGCCGCCTCCTCTGTTCGTCCGTGAAGCTCACGTCCTTTCCGGTCAACGCCGTGGTGAACACCGTCACGTTCCTCGGCGCCTGGTGGAACGCGGGCCACGGGCCGCCGGCGAGCTGCTCGCCGGAGTAGGAGACGGTGACCTCCCCGCCGCCGCGGTAGTCGATGCCGATCTTCTTGTTGGCGCCGTTGTCAGCGCGCACGGCGGCGTCGATTTGCGGCGTTAACGACGCCGACGAGGTGAGCGCGTCGAGGCCGCGGATGGAGAGGGAGGCGACGGAGAAGGAGGGCGCGCGGGGGCGGAAGATGAGGTAGACGGCGCCGACGAAGGCGGCGGCGAGGGCGGCCAGGAGGAGCACCGCGCAGCAGGCGGCGCAGCACGCGCGGCGGAGCCGACGGCGGCGCAGCGGGCGCGCGGACAGCTTCTTGAAGCGGCGCGCGCGGTCGGGCGGCGGGACGCGGAGGACCTGGTCCTTGGGGATTTGGATGACGTACGTGCCCGGTGAAGGCGGCGGCGCGCGGCGGAAGCTGGGGTGCAGCGGCGTGGTCTCCGTGGCTTCCGGCGGAGGGGAGGAGGACGGCAGCGCGGGCATGGGGTGGACGCGGTCGGCCATGGGGGTAGGCGAGGTGTTCGACGAAATGGAGTGAGTCGAGTGACCGAGTGGTCGCTTGCTCGCCGGATTTATATGACATAATACACGCAGGAAATGGTCATCTCACACGTTTAACTTTTTTTTCAACGTTTCACTATTGTCTTAATAAAAATTTAGTATAAATATAAAAAATAACAAGTCGTGTTTAAAGTTCTTTTTATAATACATTAAGTCACAAACAAAATAAATAATATTTTCATATTTTTTGAGTAAGACAAATGGTCAAACATTGTAAAAAAAAGTCAAACATTATAGAACGGAGGGAGTATTAGCCACGGAGCAATATTTATAGACTATTCAACCTTTCTTTAAAAAAATTAAATATTTATATAGACGCTATGTCGCTATATCATCGAAGTATATTATATCTAATGAATTAAAAGTTATTGTTGATCAAATTACAATACTACATATAATGACGGTGATTAAAAAGGGTTAAAGTTAGTAATACTAAAAATTCGCACTTTGATTCTGTTCATACTCGTTACTATTAAATACTTTTGCTGTCATTTTTCCGTTGCTAACATTGTTAGAGGACGTGCTACTTTCATTTAATACGGTACGCAGAAGTTGGTGTGATAATTTGTTGATTTGATCAAGAAAAATGACTAGTAGCGTGGGTTTGATTACGAATGTGAACGAATGGGTCAAATAATATGGTGTTTGACAAAAAAGAATAGGCGCAAGCGTTGTGATCAGCAACTGATCGATGCTCGTTTTTGTTTAACACCATATGTTAAACTCCGACGATCCTCGCCGTCTGTCGCCGGAGCAAGTAGGGCCGGCAAGACAGCAGAATCAAGAACAGAGCCAAAGAGAGAAGAGCGCGCTCGAAATCAACGGAGAGAATGGGAGTTACCTCGTCGCGCCAAGGACGGAGCCTGCTTGACGCCGTGGAGACCTCTCGGTGGGGCGGGGTTCTCCGACGATCCTCGCCGTCTGTCGCCGGAGCAAGGAGCTCGCCGGGAAGTCTGCCAACAAAATCAAGAAACCAGGGACAAACCGAGATCGACGAGCACGAAACTAGAGGAGAAAACGAGAGTTGGCTCTCGGAGAGAACAGCGTACGCTCGTCGCCGTGGAGTATTCTTGGAGCGGAATGCGGCGCCGGGAGCGATGGCGCGCCGGCGCCGGTGAAGGCAGGTGAGGCGAGCGGCGAAGGCAGAGCGCTTCTTGGTTTGACTGCCTTATATGGGCTGGACTTGAGTAGTGGGCCGTACTGGGCTCCACGTTGGTAATACATACGGGCCGTGCCATCAAGGAAATTTTTTTATTAAATAAATATTTTTAGCAAGTAATTTTATTACTAAACCACCGGGTAATTTTTTTCCAAAACTGAACCTTTTGACACGCCAGTGTTGGTGGCGTGACAAGACAACGCTGCTACACAGCCTGGTCGGCGTGACAGTCTTGTCACGCCAATGTCATGGCAAGCTGTTTCATCACACTAATGTTGGTGGCATGGCCAAAAGATTCATACGACGAAAATATTTTTTCCAGAGGTTTAGTAATAAAATTATTTATTAAAAATATTTAAAAAATAAAAAAATTGCCATCAAGCCTCTCACACTTTTACTGTTCTTTTTCTCCTTCCGAAAATGGATTTTCACCAAGTAAATGGCAGTTTCAGGTTTCACTGTCGTTGTGTTTAGGCAAATCCATTTAACATATCCCCTTCTGTCCTGTAACCATAAGCTCGAAGCCTCCATCCAAGTTCCAAGGGATGCACTTTTTTCTTGTTAGAAAATGCATTTTGACAACTCCACCATGCACGCTTGGCCACAACATTCAGTTTTGTAAACTGTCAGGTAATGCCATCCAAGTCCAAACAGCAGCTGATCAAACACCTGCTGCAACTTGCAAGAGAATTCCACTTTTGTTATTGGCAGTTTGGCACGGAGCTAGCAATTTAAGAGAAATCAAGCTGCATCAAGAAAGGAACGAGGTCAGCTTGGCCATGTATAACTCAAAGCATATGCAGGAGATGGATGCAGAGCTGACATTGTTTTGGAAAAAAAGCTTGTGCTGTTTGTACATAAACATAGTTAACATGACACCAAGACCAACACTGTTGTTGGCCTAGTGGTTGACTTCTACAATGTCCAAACTAATATGGAAAGAATAATGCTACAGAGTCAATGCAATTGACCAGAATGCTGAACGCTAACACTTTGCCAATGTAACTAATGTCCTCTGACTATATTCCATGGCTAGATGGCCTATTGGAAAGAAGAAAATTCTGGTTGCAGAGATTTACGAGTTCATGGATCATTCACAGAGGACATGAACTGGTAAAATATGCCAAATATATACCTGGTAACACAACTAGATGCTTATCACTCAATAACATGGCAAAGAATATTATCAAAATGCTGTATCTATCATTGTTGCTCCATCCTTTCATAAAAGCTTTATATATACTCCCTCCCTCCAGTATTTTATATTTAGGCACTGTTTCTTTTAGCTTAAGATTATTGTAATGTAGATTATTGAGTCAGATTACTATAAACTAGATTGTTATAATCTGTAGTAGAATAAGCTGTAAGTTGTTTCTTTCCGAGATTATTAGAACCTAGATTATTGGGTTTGCAAGTCTAAAGAGGGAGTGAGTGGTATGATGGGTAATTTTTTACCCAATAATTTGGAAAAAGCTCACCTAAATGAGCTTATCAGATTATAATAAGTTAGGCTCCAGATTATAATAAGCTACTTCAATAAATTTTCTGTTTCTTTCAGCTTTCTCCCAATAATCTGGATTATAATAATCCCGAGCTTAAAGAAACAGGGCCTTAACACGGTTGGTTTTTGGATCTATATATTTGATCTTTGTTTTATTAAAAAATTATATATTTTTTATGTTTAAAAAAACTTTAAGCATGGCTTGTATTTTTGCATATCTATATGAAAAATAAGATGATGTAAAAAAAATAAGGGGTATATATTATCGTTTGCCTCTCAGATTGGTAGGAGAATAAATTTTCAAACGTCAGTAGTTGTGTGCCAAACGATATTACCAAATAAGCAGAAACAAACAAGAAAAGAAAGCACGGCATGAACATATCAATGTACATCCACTGTTGTTTGAAATTATCTCAGATTGCCGACTATTTTTGTAGAAAGACACACGATTGCTGCGTAGTTTGTATTAACAAGAGAAATAGGCCGGTACAGACACCTTAGACCAAGTTCAACCAAAGGGGCAGAAGAAAATTGGCTGTTTGGGCCTTGTTTTAGGCTCTCTCTCAACATTCAGTCAGCCTCAATAACCTGCACACCTAAGTTGAAGCTCCACTCTATCCACCTCTAGCTCACCATCTTGAGACATCTTCATTTTGCAATGGCCATTGCTTTGCCCAAAAGCACAGGCACACTCTCTCCTGGATCTTGGTCAGACCCTTGCTCTGAACAGACAAGCATCACCGCATGAGTGCTTGTTCCTGAGTTCCTCTTCTTCAACTTGCTCGAGGAACGAGTTCATCTCTTCCAAGTTCCAACTGAGCTTGCTTGTATAACACCAAGCTCAGCATAGTAGTCAATGAGACAATAACTCAGTTTGATGTACCTTCTTCAGTCTCTGTAGTCGTTGTCTTGTAAATAGTAGCATCTGAAATACATCTCATATGTGATCCATTGTCCTGTTGCTTAATTAAACATGATTCCTCTTCTGTTGAGTCCAATGAAAAAACATGCAACTGACAACTTGAACTGTCAGAATGCTTGATAGTGGGAACAGATGAACCATGTGTCTCCACTTGATCATGAGCTCCCTCTAACTCCACAGCTATGTCTTCCATCGAGCTTTCCTCAAGAATTTGCGCCATCGCCACAGAAAAGCATCCAGGTTGCTCAGTGTGTAAAGGTAACAAGTCAGTAGTAGATTTTTTAACACTTGGCACGGGTGGATCCAAAGTAAATTCCAACAGTGAACCTTCGTGATGTAGTTCAGAATAATGCCCGTTTCCTGCTAGTAAAGCTTCACTTGGTTTTTCTTGAATTGGTTCATCATGACATGTCGGGTCACAGAAGCTGCCAGTGCTTCATCATTGAGTTGTGCAAATTGTTGATCCATATCTTCAATTGAACACCCGTCAATGACAGGCGTCCCAGTCCCAGACTCTGAAGATAACGGTTCACTCAATTCATCTTCAAGTTTAACTGTCAAGGGTTGACTAACACTGGACTCTGAGATGGATTGCTCTAGTACTTCCAGCATTCGGCACTTAAATAATGAGTTAAATTCCCCAATGGAGTTTCCTTCAATGATATGTGGATCAGAATTACTTATCTTGTAGGGGGGAGACAATATTAATTGCTCAATACCTGTGACATCAATTTCAGTTCAATTATCATTTCCAGTAGGTATTGAATTACATTACTTAGAATAACAGTTTTACCTGCATGAATTGGATCCTTCTCTTCGGATGTGCTTTGTATATACTTCTGGATAGGAGATGAATTGATATCATCACTGGAATCAGCATTTCGGTTACCTTCATCCATTCCATGATTTACCTCTAACACACCCACATCTGAAATTGCTGCATTTAATATTTTAATATCTTCACCAATATGTTTTTCCAGTGAACCAAATAACTTGCCACTGTACCCTTCACTGTCTAAATGACTATCCTGAGCATCTTTTTTACTGATTTCATCTTTCTCCAATTTGAAGCAGTTGTGATGCAGACTAGTAGAGTGCTGCACATACAAGTTACCATGCTGTCTATGCCCTCTTGCTGAGAAGTATGAATGAGGAGTCCAAGTTTCTTGCAATTGAATATCATGGGCCATATTTTTGTCAACTGAAAAATCAAATAGATTTTTTTGCTGAAGGAGAGAAGATGGTGCTGAATCAGGAAGATGTGGTAACTCAATTATTTCATCTGAGCCATTTGAAAAACCAAATGGGATCTGCCTTGATGTGGAAATGGAGGGAACCTGAACATGGAAGCGTGATGCCTACTCCATTTTCTGTACTGCATCATCTGCTTGCAAGTCCATTAATCTCTTGTCAAGTTCAAATTTCAGGATGTTCTTTGCTCTTTGAAGATCCATCAGACTATCCAGCTTACTATTATTGTCCATATCCAAGTAATTAAGATCAATAACATCCTCCCAGTTATTTCCATCATCTGTCTTCCCTTCTGAACCATTTTCATATGTGCTAGCATCCTCCTCAAGATCATCTTCATCATCATCCAAAGAAGTATTCAAATCGTCTTTTGAGGCCAAGGAAGGGAGACCGGTCTGCAAGTCTATCAGTGGGTGCAACTCTTCAAGCATTGGAATAATGTCGGTCATTGATGCATCAGGAGAAGAACTCTCAGTAAGATCAGATTCAGAATCAGAACAAGTATCCTGTGGCTCCTGTCTCATAACAGGTTCCCAACATGAACTCATAAACTCACCTAACTGATACTGATACTGCACTTTACTGTTATCACTTTCAAGATTCATGTTTCCAAGTTCCTGCAGCTCAACTTTCTCGTTGTTCTCTCCAACGTGCTCTTCTGTTTCCACAGTTACACTTCTGCTGGCACAACTTGAAGGCTCCATACAAGGAACGGTATTTGTTTCCATATATGTGATATTTTTTCCGCCCTGGTGGGTATCCTGCAAATCATAGCCAGAAGTTCCATCCTTGGTACATATTTCCTCAATTAATACAGTGTGAATTGTCATGTAGGTGCCATTTTTCTCTTCACACTGAGTGCCATGCATATTACCCTCATAAGTTTTCTCCCTGACATATACTTCATTGCTAGTAGTTGTGTTATCTAAGTGCTCCTCGACAGCAACTGTCTCAACCTTGTCAATTGAACAGTTGGCAATGGAAATCTTGGATTTAAGGGACAAGGCTTGTTGATTCTCTCCAACAATAGGAACAACAGATTCATCATAGCTTAGAAGTGCTCCAAGTAAAAGTGCAGTTAACAGGAAGGCCGGAGATGAAGACAGCAAGAAATTGAATAGAGAAGGGCAAAGCCTGTGTAGAAACAACAAAAAAATGCCAGTACCAGGTACTATAGGGTAATCACAAGCACATTGATATCCAAGTCTGATAGATGAATAAATTAGTCTCTTGATGTGCAATATGATGTCGTTTCTACCAAAAGCCATATATATCTTCTTTGAATTTTCCCCTTAGAATAAAAAGGTGGCCTGGTAAAAGGAAAAAGAGTAGCAGTCTATCACTATAATATTATCGTGATTATTCAGAATAAGTACAGATTTATCTTAAAACACAGGTTTAAGAATGTACAAGAGAATCAAACTGCTCAAATAAGGTGGCATACCAACTTCATTTGAGTTCAAGATCTATATAAATGACATGTTTAAAGAAAATTTTTCATCTGTAATGGTTTAACATTCAAAAGGTAGATGGATAAGCACCACTTCTTAAATATGTAGTCACTAATAACAATGCAGATTTCGGAATCCAGCAGTATTCCTGGGCTATAATCCTATATTGTCAACCCGTAAAAGAGAGGAAAGTAACAAAGAAATAAACAAGATCATCTAACATTATATCAAAATTACAGCAGGTTTATAGATGATTTAGAAAACGATTGGACGATCAGATCCACACCAGAAAGCTAAATTAAGAAATATCACAGCATAAAGTATTTCACCACGCAAGAGCCTAACAATGGAGCCTAAAATAAGACCATATCACAACACAGAATGCATGCTCACCTGTGGGATGCAGAGACGGCACCAAGAACCGAAACACTCAGCCTGAAGCAAGTGTTCGTGGAAGAGCAGAGCGGGGGCAATAGGAAGGCTACCTCAACAACATGAAGCAATGGAAGACCAAATAAAGGAGACAGGAAGCTGCGGTGCAGTGGTTGCCTCCTTTTTTTCTCTAGGATTCTTTGCTTTGGAGTGCCGCCATGAGAGAGAAGTTTTGTAGGGAAAGTGGAGAGCAGTCTTGGTATCTTTAGCTGTCACTCTCACTTTTACCTCATTCGTTCCACACAGTCCTCACTCCTTCTAGAATATTAGTCACAGCTCATGTCTCTGTCCAGATTACTGTGCCTAAACAAGTTAGATGTCGGTATTTCTCCATCGTGTGGCAATGCTTGGATAGTAGTGAGTCACTGAAATTTCAGAAGCTAATCCATCTTGGTTTCAGCATCCAAACTGCATCTACTGATGCAAACTGAGCTCTTCCTTCTATCTCCCATTGAACCTGTTTCCATGTGCGTGGACAGCAGCATGGTCCGAGTACAATGATAGCACATAGTGTGCTCCACTTTTTTCTGTGGGGCGAGCCTGTATGGAACTATGGATCAATGCATGCCAGTGCTACATCAGGAACCCACAAGTGATAAACAAAACGCAGAAAAAGGTATTACACCAACACAAACACAACTCAGCAGTCTCAGCTCATTTTAGTAATCTGCTGTACAAGGAAAAGCTCAGTCCTGGGCCATAAAGTTGTAAGTAAACAATTTGCTGTACATCTGTGGTGTGTTAATCATGAACCTAACCTGAGGACTCACCTCACTTTCTGGATTCCAAACCAGACACAATTTATACAGAAGAAAGAAACAAAGTTTACCTCCATGTGACAGTCATATTTTTTGCCTTTCGCCAGTGTTACTGAACACAATCTCACAGCCATACAGATGCCTGAGAAGTTATGAACAAAACCTGTACATTTGAGAGTGAATTCATGCGATTTTAAGTTGGAAAAAGTGCGTCATTTCCCTCTGACAAGTCAAACCATAAGGTAAAAAAAAAATTAAAAAAAACGCAAAAGCAGCAGCGGTATGGTGGAGCGCAGGAATCACTGGAGCTACCAAATATTGGAACTTTTACCGGAACGGAAGTTAGTGCCCCCCTCAATGTCCCCATTTCCTCAAGAACACAGGAGAGAAACGCATCCTGTCAAATCTATGGTACACTCGTCATTAGAACCCAAAAGTTGAAGGAGGAAGAAGAGTGGTTAGTTGTTACCCCCTCCGCATTCTCCTCCCAGAGCCCCAGGGGCCTGTTGCCCCGGCCACCGGAGTTGGGGGCGAAGGCCGGCATCGGATTTTACCCATAGGCACGAGTACGGGTAAATTGCTCTATCCGTCTCAAACCCGATCCGTTGTCAACCCTAGATATGCTAGTGTATGTGTGTGTATGTGTGTCCATATATATGGGGGTGCGTGTGCGTCTATGTTAAATTAGATTACGATGAGCTGAAGTAAGTAATAGATTGTAAGTGGGTAATTTGAGGGGCTTATTAGATTATAGTAATATGGACATCAATTTCATCATGTAAGCCTTTTTACTATTGCTTATATTCATGTGGATGGTAATGAATCTAGACATATATACAAGAGAAAATCTAACAATGTCATTGACAAACACTTAATTCTAGAAAATGTCATCGACGAGTGTGAGCTCTATAAAATATTATTGTACAAATAAATTTGTCAAAAAAATGTCATCACCGTTAGGTTCTGTTCTATAGTGTGAACAATATATTTAACGGTAAAAATGGATAGAATCTTAACGGCGATGACATTTTTTAGACAAATTCGTTTGTACGATGACATTTTCTAGAACTCGCTCTCGTCAATAACATTTCTTAGACTTAGATGTTTGTCAATAACTTTTTTAGATTTTCTCTATATACAAATAATATACATCGACCAATACATGAATCTAGTTATAGCTAAAATGCCTTATAATATGAAACTGAGAAATTAATAATCTATTAGAATAACCTATTTATCTGTTTCAAATTATCTCTGACAATCTAAAATGCATCTCGAAGCAAACTCATTCTCCACGTAATGCTAGCTGCTAATTAATGGACGTGCATGTGGCATCTTGAATCGTGGATAGAATTCAAGAGCGAAAGAGATATCAGAATCAATCGATCAAAACAGGCTGGAACCGCCCATTTGACTCACTTAGTTGACTCCTGTTCAGGCAGTTACTTGTACATCCGTGTGATATGCATGTATGGTGAGGTCAAGAAACGGATGACCTACCAAAGACATTTCTGCTTGACTTCAATAGTTTAATCGGTGTGACAATACGTGTGGCTCCATCTTCTCTTCAGATTTCAGCAGGTATAGCACTGCATTTTAGACCATTTGCCTTGCATTTCTCGCACTACTGCTAACTGTTCGATTTCCTCTCTGACCTCTGAAGACTGCACGATGATAGACTAGAGTCAGGTATTTCCATAATCTTGATCATCAATTTCAGTCAGTATTCCAGGTTGCTTGGACCTCAATTCCAATCAGTTGTGCTAGACTGATGCAGAGATTACATGCCTCCAGTTTGAAGTCTTAGAAAAAAGAGGTCGATTTAGACAGGAAGGGTCGTTAATCAGCTGACTGATGTAGCACGCACAAGATCATCATCACCACCATTTCTGAAGTTCGGCACCATGAAACTTCCTTTGCTTTGATTGCTTGATCCACCTGGATCTTCTAAATTTTCCCCTTGTTTAATATATACACACCCCGACAGGGCTTAAAAAAAAAAGCGAAGAAGGGCTCCATCGATCCATCGTCTTCTTTCCATTTCAGTGGATTACTGAAGAAAAAGCAATTATATGTGGTCGATCAAACCCGTCGATTTTTATAACAGTGACAGGTCCAGACAGAGTCTTGCATACATTTGAAGCATGTTGTACCATCTCGTTTCAGAACAACCATGCAAGTAATACAGAACTTGCACTACCTGTGCCAATTTTACTGCTAGAAAGAAAGACCGTCTCAATTAACTACACCTCCATTCGTATTAGGCATTTTTTCAGAGACAAGTATATACTGTCTGCAGTTTTGCCCAAAGAATTGACCTGGAAGATAACTTCAGAGATAGAGGTAAGAGCTAACAACTGAAACTGTTCCCAACCCAAGAAGGATACAACAAAAACAAACAAAAAGGGAAGAATATAATTAGTGCTGTAATTAACGGTACTGCATGCAGAAGCAGTCCAAAACGATGTGATGAATACATGTGTGGTTGACTTGACGATAATCAGTCAAAGGAGAAGGTCTATCCTAGAGTCAAGTTAAGCCGCAAAACCAACAGCCGTGTAGTACTTCGCACTGACCACCAGCCAGCAGGCGAACAAGTCTCAGCTTACACCCAACCATTTTCACACTGCCAACACCATAAATAAAGCAAACACATGAGCTAGGTGCCAACCATCCTTTGATGGTTTCTTTACAACAAAAACGATCGATTGCCAGCTGCTACATGATTTGATTTCCAACTATATATTGCTGAGTGGTAGATAAAATAGGGCACAATGCAGACATAAATTTCTACATAAAAACTCTTATGGGAAAAAAAATCATGGACGTCACAATACCAATATGACAAGGTGACTTACAATTAAGAAACCGAACTAATTATGGGCATGCACAATTATTGCATGAAGTAACGTTAGTACATGCTTTCATTAATAAAAGGTTAGTAAATTAAGAGTAGGAATGCCATTTTACTTTGGTACTAATTTACTTAAAATTGATCAAAGTAATCACTTATTTTAGGATATAAAGAGTAAAATAAAAAAGACTACCTGTCATATTATAAAACACTGATAAATATATTCGAATATATTACATGTTAAAATCTAGATCATATATTCGAATATATTACACAATGAAATCCGGATATCTATATCTAACACGGAGAACGTCCGTTTCATTTCTTTTTAAGTCTACGTACGCTTACTCTTATACATGCAAGGTTAAGATTTAATTAATTAGGTTAATTAATTGCACGTACATATAAATTTTGTGGTGTACGAGTTACATGACGCTATACACTCGTACTACGGTCAAAACTAACTCGTACCACGGTCAAAACTAACCTAATGAAACAGTTGAATTTGGGGGGGAAATAATACAAGTATAATGAATCAGTGTTTGAATTGAATGTAGTATGTACTCGTAGTTTAGAACAGTAGGGGCACGCGCGCGCCCCGATTCTGATCTGCCCACCTCTCAAAACTATGGGCGGGCACCAGCGTTCGTTAATTCGTTAGCGTTGACCAAATTATTGTGTTGAGGCCCCTAGCTTGTGTATTCTCCGATCAAATTGACCGTACATGAAAAATGGTGGAGTACAGTTGATAATCCATCCATATCGTATATGTGAGCTGACTAGATCATGTTTGACATTAAAGTAATATAGGACTAGCTAGTAGCCTATGATTCTGTTCACTAATAATATAAGTAATTAAGTTAGGTGTAAATACTCTCTTCAATCTTCATCCCAATTTTTTTTAAAGCTATCTTCTGAAAAGAAAGACTAGAATATTCTTAACTTTTTTCAAAGTGCAGTACATTTGTCTTTCTATTTTTCTCAAAGTCCAGGACATTCTTATCAATTTTACTAAACTTAAATGTAATAGTTGCTCAAAAATAGTGTGTTTGTGGGATAAACAAGATGAGATGAAAATGAAGCTTTTTTGGATTGATATAGTAATATATTTGCTTAAGAAACAACACTTGTTTGATTGCCATAATAATACAGGTGCATTGAGGTGAACGAGTCTGTGAATGCAATCTTAGAAAAGCCAAGTCCATCTAAATGTGATTTTTTTATTTTCTTTTTTGAAATTTCTCTTAAATAAAATTAAATCTCAAAAGTGTTTTTAAAAATAAAATGTATCTTTTATAAAATAACTTTCATGTTTAATTCAACTATTTGTGTCATCAAATAATTGTTATAAACTTAGGGAACCTCCAGTGCTGGTTCGACCATTGCTCTTAGTTTTTTTAGTTCTGAACTACTAAAAGATATATTTAAAAAAATATTTCTATATAAAAGTTGATTATATTACATTTCTAACATATTTTAACTTTCTAAGAAAATTAATTTCATGATTTATATCTCTAAATAATTGTTAAAAAATTAGATAATTTTTCATCTTTTGTTCTTCGTCTTCATCAACAAAAGAACATCGTCCTGGTATGGATAAATGATTTATTTGTTGATAAAATTGTAGAGGGGTTATTGCTAAATTTTATTATCATACAATAATAAAATATATAATACTTATATATATAGGCCAGCCCTGTGGCCGGTCCTCTCGGTCACAGCAAGCGCAGAGCATCCATCCATGCTCACCGCCGCCATGCACATGCTGGACTCCACCTACGCCTCCCCTTGGCCTGACCGCCACCGCCTCATGTCGCATCCCTCGCCGCCCGCCACCGCCACTCTACACCACCACCTCCGCGCCGCCGCCACCAGCCGCCGCGTCGCCAAGCGCCGCCCGCGCCCGTCGCGGCGCCAGCCCACCACCTACATCACCGCCGACCCGGCCAGCTTCCGCCGCATGGTGCACCAGGTCACCGGCGCCGACAACCTCCCGCCGCCTCCACCACCGTCCTTCTCTCCGCGGCCGGAGCTCCTCCACCCTGTAGTGCCCGCCCCAGCGGGCTCGGCCGCGCTGATGCTGCCCACGCTCGACACCTCGGCCTTCCTTCTCCGCCGCAGGGCGCCGGAGCCGGCGGCCCAGACCGAGGCCGCGGCGCCGGCGGCGGTGGCGTTGATAGGAGCACCGGGGGGCAACTACAGCAGCAGCAGTAGCAGCAGCGGCGACCAAAATGGGTTCCCGACCTTGGACTCGTGGGATCTTCTGTAAATCATATCGATCGGTTTCTGATTCTGCATGGCTGTAATTGATTAAGAGTAAGACAGCATCGACGAACATGGATTGGGCTATCGGTTCTGTGTTTATGCTGCTTACTTAATTCAGATTTTTTTTTCCCATGTTTCTTAAGGCGATTGTTAACCAAGCTCGATGTGCTCCTCCTACTGAGTTCCTGCGGCAGCCTCAGGGTTCTTAATTTTTACAGGTTTAGCTTCTTGTTAATTGTGGAGTACCACACTTCACTGCAGGTCTGCAGTTCTTTTTTTCTTCTGTTTTATTTGTTCTTGGTTTTTCTATTGGTTTAGAGTCTTTTGATGAGTACTCCTTCCATAGAGTTATTACTACCAGCAGCATCTCTCAATGAAAATGCCCTTGTTTCATTTGGTTGCTTGCCATTTCCAGCATTTATTTTTCCCGACTATCAGTCTTAAGTATCTAACAATGAACAGATCAATGAAGCAAAAAAAAAAAGTTTGATATTGGTACATTCTAGTAAGGTGCTTACTGCATTCGGGTTTAGCTAACTACAATTAATGCACCAAACCATTGTGGGGGCATTAGCATGTAAATGCTGCTTAGACACTAAGATACGTTAAGGTGAAGCTAACAATTCAATTGGAGCAGAACAGGGATGATCACCAGTCGTTTAAAAGATTGATTGTGAGATGCAATTATATAATAATAATAATAATAATAATAATAATAATAATAATAATAATCACCGGGCTAGATCTTTTCAGATAAAGGAAGTATTGCAGCTCAGAACTTTGCGTCATATATGCACACATGGTATGGTACGATGGAAATGAAGAAAACAAAAAGGTTGGTGTGAGGTCAACTTGCATGCTTAATAAGGGGAGAAAGGTAAATAAAATATCTGTTAAGCACTTAAATGTAGTCTTGATGTAGACCTGGTTGGTGCTTATAAGTGACCACCTCTTCCAGCGAGGGGTTGATCGTTTGATTTTTTTTTCTCTCGACATATTTGCACATGAAAAATAATTTATAAATAAAAACTTTTTATACATATTTTTAGCGATTTAGAGCAATAGATGAAAAATAAATTTTGATGAAAAAAACCTAAATAAACTTTAAATTTAAAATTACAAAATTAGATTTAAATGTAAGTAGAAGAGAAAAGATGAGCTACTAGATTGCACCTAAATATACAAGGGAAAAAAAGAAACTTGATAAAGAAAAGGACAATTAGGAGTGTATATTTCTGCAAGGAGCGCGTGGGGTGGAAATCTGGGGGCAACAGACTTTGTGGTAGTGGTGCGAGCAGATGCTGCCTGGTTGCTCGTGAATTATGATTTCTTCATCTTTGCACACAGCAAGCTACTGGTACTACTTAGTCGTAAAAAGTAAATTTAATAAAACCTAAAAGCAATTTACATATATAAGTAACTTAAAACAAAGGGAAAAAGAAAGTAACTTGTTAAGACATTAAAAGAAATCTACTGTGGGGAAAACAAAAGTCTATCTAAAAATTAGATTTAATCAACATATTATAGTTACCCCACGACGGATTTACTTCTACTGTCATGATAAGTTATTTTTTTAAGTTACTTCTATAATATATATGTAAATTACTTTTATGTTGTATTAAATTTAAGAAATAACTTAAACTAAAAGTAAAACTTGTTATGACATTAAAAAAATCTATTGCACGTGTAAAAACATAAGTCTATCTAAAAATTAGATTTAATCAACATATCATAGTTTCCTCACAACGGATTTACTTCTGATGTCATGACAAGTTACTTTCTTTTTGTTTTAAATTACTTCTATAATATATGTAAATTAATTTTATGTTGTATTAAATTAATTTTTATATGTCTAAAATATAACTTAATGAAATCTAAAAGTAATTTAGATATATTATAAAAGTAATTTGTAATGTTTCATCAAAATATAATCATATGAGATCTTGTTATAAAGATTTAATTGTTACGAACACAACAGTGTAGTCAGATCATAGATCGAATGAGTAGTTTAAGAGAATATTATATTTGAAACATAGGATTCAGTCTTCTGACGAGATAGGTTGCTTCTTTATTTTGCTGGGCTGGTCACTCACTTGGGATCGAACAGCTAAGTGCCCGTAGCTCGTTAAAGCTAAATCATGCGCGCGTACCATTTAGATTTTACGATATGGAAATATGCGATGTAACCAATTTTCCCGTGAGATGTACCCAACTAACCTCGTGGGAAAAGTGGTTACATTGGACACTCGCTTCAAACAAATTGATATGAATTATTTAAAAAAATAAATTAATATGAGAATTTGAATCAAAGGTATCATATTGCATGTCCATGCACCATACAATATTACCTATTCCACAGTAAGTGCCTTGTGTGATTTAAATGACAGGATCACATTCCATGCGAGGGCTAGAAACTTAGCAGCTAGAACCTGAGAAAAAATGCCAATAAAGGTGAAAACAACATATAGAGCAAGCAGTGGCAAAACCAGAATAGAAATTACTGGGGTCCAATACATACTAATTATCTAATTTTTGTACTTGTGTACTAATTAATATGATATAATTTAGTAGGAATTGGATAATTCACCTGGGGTCCGAGGACCCTGGGAGAATGACTATAGGTTTGCCCCTGGCAGTGGTGAACCCAAAATAGAAATTACCGGAGGTCCAATACATACTAATCATCTAATTTTTGTACTTGTACACTAATTAATATGATATAATTTAGTAGGAATCGGACAATTTATCCGGAGTCCGAGGACCCCGGAAGAATCACTATAGGTTCTCCCTTGAGAGCAAGCAAAACAAATAGGTAAAAGCAATCCAGTTCCAAAGTACAGTGTAATACTTTAAAAATTCTATGAAAATAAAAAAAACTCAAATACCTAAAGATAACCACTCAGAGCGGGCCCGCCATTAGTTAAAGGTATTCGTATGTATATCTAAGATTTTTGACAAAATATATATACACTATGTATACATATATGTATTCAATAAAACAGAAACAAGAGTCTATTTCAACTCATACAGACTAAAGGACAAGTCTAGTAGGCTACTTCCTCTGTCCCTAAATATTTAGCATCGTTGACTTTCGTCTTATTTATTTTTTTAAAAAAATGTAAAGCTATATATATACATAAAAGTATATTTAACAATAAATAAAAGATACTCCCTCCGTTTCATAATATAAAATGTTTGACTTTTTTGGTGACAATGTTTGACCCTTTGTCTTATTTAAAAAAATATAGAAATATCATTTATTTTGCTTGTGACTTTTTTTATTATCAAAAGAACTTTAAGCACGACTTGTCATTTTTTATATTTATACTAAATTTTTGAATAAGACGAATAATCAAACGTTGCAACCAAAAAAATCAAACATCTTATATTATAAAGTATAAAATAACTAATAATTATGTAAATTTTTAAATAAAATAAATAATCAAATATATATAAAAAATTAATGGCGTCACGAGAAAGTTCACTGGCACCTCACTAAAGCCCACAGCCCGTATTGTCTAGCCCTAGCTGAGCACACGACACTTGGGATTTCGGGGTGTTGCTTGGGGCATCGGTGGTGGCTGGGTTCGGGCGTCCGGCGGCGGGTGAGCGCGCGGAGCGCGCGGAGCGCCGGAGAGCGTAGGGCGGGAGGCGCCGAGGCGGAGGAGCGGGCGGCGTGCGGCCGCCAGCCGGCCCTGCGGAGCAGGCTGCAGGCGAGGAGGTCGTCGGGGCAGGGTGGCGCCGGCATCGGGCGTCCCTCGGCGGCTCGGTCAGGCGGGTCCGGGGAGGCGGGGACGGGAGACCGCGACCTGGGCGGGGACTTGTCGTACTTCGACGGGGGGAATGCCTACGACACGAACCCATTCGACCTGCGACGTAACCGTGGCGGTGTCATCCAGATGGGTCTCGCCGAGAACAGGTAGTTAAACACATGGTAAATTTTCGTCGCCGAATCAAGCATCGTTCTCGTGAAGTGCTCGTCTGATTTTGTTGCTCTGTAAATGTCACAGCTTTCTCTGGACCTGATTGAGGAATGGAGCAAGAACCACCCCGAGGCATCCATTTGCACACCGGCAGGCAGGTTTGATTGACCATTTGTCCATTTGTGAATTCATATACTGAAAACTGATTAGTGAACTTCTGAATTTGTGAATCTCATTTCATGATTTCATATACTGAAAATTGAGTAGTAAATTTGTGATTTTTTTATTCTCATTTCATGATCCGTAAATTTGTGATTTACTAATTGGTAGGTTTGATAATTGAGAACAATAGAAGATGAATAAGAAAGGCTAGGGAAAGGCGACATAACAAAGTGGTAAAAATTAAAATGGTAAATTTTTGATTATTCATGTACATTTCCATTTTAATGGGGGCGAGCCACGCCCCCATTTTTGCTGTCGCTGGTTCCTCGCCTCTCCGTCCGCCTCCATTCCTGTCCTTGCCCCTGCGGAGTCCGCCTCCATTCCTTTCCTTGCCCCTGCGGCGGCGGGACTCCAGGCTGCTACCTCCATGGGCCATGGAGCAGTAAGTACCAATCTATTGCTCTCCATTTCTGCCTAGTTTACCCTTGCATTTTTCTCTTACACATGATTGATTAGTTGCTGAGGCATGCGAGTTCCATCTGGTCTGTCCCAGTGATGAGCAGTTTAGTAATCCGAGCAATTGATTCAGTTTAGTCGAGTTGGTGCTCCCTCCACATGGCATTATGCTGCCTGTGAGTGTGAGGTTGAAGGAAGCGATCGATGTATAATTCCATCCATATGCACTGTTGAGAATAGGCATTCTGAGGGACATACATGATGGAAGCCAACCGACCCAAGCTTGCTTCTTATTTCACATTAGTACTCCGTATTCTTTTCTTTTTTTACTTCAGAATGGATTTTTTTGTTGTTTTAAATCCTTTTTTTATCTCATGGCCTTCCTTGTGGAATGGATCCCCAGGCCAGGCTACATCCAAATTTTATTTGGTTTTCCTGAATCAGATTCAGTCCTGATTGCTTGTTTGTTTCTTACTTATGGTTTGGGCTTCTGAGGAAAATAGAGTGATTCTTTCATTCACTCCAAAATGTACACAACCCATGCATATTTATTGGCACATACAAGAGACACTAGATTGTGTAGGATTTATTTAGACTACACTCTAATTTTCTAGTAGCTATTGACTTGCAAATATTATCTAGAACTTTACATTTCTAGATATGAGATAAAGTATATGTTAGATTATTCTAGAATACTTCAGAAATAACGAAATGAATTAATTCCCAACATGCAGATGGGCCCAGCAGCGGAGGCAGCACTCGCCCGCCGTGCCGCTGACCCGCTTCCCATGCTCCGCCGCTGCCGTGACGCGCTCCTACCGCGCCTCTTCGCAGCTCCACGCGCTCCTCCTCACCACCGGGCTTGCATGCCACTCCCCAAACATGTCCCTCCTCCTCCGCCTCGCCTCCCCTGCCCTCCCCATCTCCCACCGTCTCCTCTGCTCCTCGCTCCCGCCCACCACCTTCCTCGCCAACTCCCTCCTCTTCGCCGCTTCCTCCCCACGTTGCCTCCCCTCCGCGCTCTCCCTCTACTCTCTCCTCTCCCTCTCCTCTCCCATGTCGTCGCCACCGCTCCTCCGGCCGAACGCCTTCACCTACCCGCTGCTCTTCCGCGCCGCGCCCCCGACCGTCGCCCTCGCGCTCGCCACCCATTCAGTCAAATTCCTCGGTGCTCATGCCGCCTCCTGCGATCGTGTCCTCGGGCCGTGCTGCTTGACGTCTTCACTCGCTGCGGTAGGATCGCCTCGTGCCGCCGGGTGTTCGATCGGATCGCTTGCCCCGACCTGCCGGCCTGGAACGCGCTACTCTCCGCCTACATGCGTTGTGCCTCGTCTGCTGCGGATGCTATCCTTGAGCTCTTTTCACGGATGATTTCCCTAGGAACCGTTAGGCCCAACGAGATCACTCTCGTCGCCGTCATTGGCGCGTGTGGTGAGCTTGGCGCTCTAGGCCACGGTGTATGGGCGCACACCTATCTCGTGAAGCGCCAGCTTGCTATCAACCGCATCGTGACCACCGCGCTTGTTGAGATGTACGCCGGGTGCGGGAGGCTGGACCTAGCCGAGCATGTCTTTGCCACTGCTTCGGACAGAGACACGCGTTGTTACAATGCGATGCTCCAAGGCTTGGCCGCCCACGGTCATGGTCGTGCTGCCCTTGACCTGTTTGATAGAATGCGTGGCTCGGGTGTGCCCGTGGATGGCGTCACTATTTTGTCCGTGTTGTGTTCTTGTGCCCATGCTGAATTGGTGGATGAAGGGCTGGAGTACTTTGACAAAATGGAGATCGAATTCGGGATTGAGCCAAGGATTGAGCACTACGGATGCGTGGTTGACATGCTGAGCCGGGCAGGTCGACTCGATGATGCCGAGAAGCTAATCCATGAAATGCCCATTGTGCCAAATGCTGCGATATACAGATCTTTGATCCGGGCATGCGACATTCATGGCAATCTGGAGCTCGGCGAGAGGATGATCACTGAATTGAGGCAACATGACCCGGATGACAGTGGAAACCATGTCCTGATTGCCAACTTGTATGCTAGAATGAACCGATGGGAGGAAGCCAAGAAGACGAGGAAGGAGATGAAGTCCATGGGCATTGACAAGAGCCCTGGATCAAGCCTCCTAGACATGAATGGAGTTCTCCATGAGTTCTTGGTGGGTGACAAGACGCATCCTGCCTCAAAGGAGATATATACCATGGTTGAAGAGATCGAGGCTAGATTAAGTGAACATGGGCACCGGTCAAGCACCACATCTGTGTTGTTTGATGTCGAAGAGGAGGACAAGGCGGATACACTGACCTACCACAGCGAGAGGCTCGCCATTCCCTTTGCTCTCATCGCTTCGGATCCAGGAACTCCCATCAGGATCATCAAGAACCTCCGGGTGTGTGCCGACTGCCATGAGAGCGCAAAGCTCGTCTCTCGGGTGTATGGTAGAGAGATTGTCATGAGGGACCGCACCCGGTTCCATCACTTCAGAGAAGGGGAATGTTCTTGTGGAGATTTCTGGTGAATACTCAATTGTGTTGTACATTACAATGTGCTGTAGATTTCTCGCACAATTCAATTGTGCTCGCATAGTTCTTACAATTTTACACATTCGCTTTAGATAACGTTCCATTCAGTTGTAGCTCGCATGGTTCAATATCAGCTATCACAGTTCATACAGCAACTGTAGTTTGTCACAATGCGCATACCTCATATCTGTCTGAGTGTTCTTTTAGTCACTTTACAGATGGTTAATTGTAAGAAAAACAAAAAGTTTCTGTAAAAATAAAAGTGAGTTCTGGATGAGGACTGATACATAAGACAAGTATTCTTTTTAGTCATAAATGCTCTCATTTTCTATCCTTGCAAATAAACTAGGATTAGCAAGACAAGAAAACGAGTCCTGGTAGCAAAAAGATACTAAAATATGGTAATTTCTTTAAAACTATTTATATTCAATCACAAGCTCCAATGATATTCTCATTTTACTCTGTAGAAAGCAGCGGTTAAATTCTCCTTTTAGGCACATTCATGATATTCTCTTTGTTATTATACAGGTAATTACGTCAAGTTTTATAATGCTATAAGGGAGGCCTGTCCGGACATCCAAATGATTTCAAGTTGTGATTATTCATCAAGACCACTTGACCATCCTGCTGATTTATATGATTTCCATGTAAACTACTCATTCTCTGGAGTTCTCATTCTTTGTCACCAATGTCACTGCCATTCCCATTTTATCAAATTCTAACAGCGCTTCTTCTTCCAGGTGTATACTGATTCTAGGACTTTGTTTTCGATGAAGAATACATTTGACAGATCATCTCGTAATGGGCCCAAGGTATGTTGTATGCCTGGACTTCCATTGCTCTGTGAACCTTTTCATTTGGGGGAAGATGCTTGTCAAACAGTATTGCAAAATCTCCCAATTTGTGGAACTTGATGACATCTCTCTTGGTATTATTCTCAGGATGATCTCAGTTCTCTATTTCTTAATAAACAATTCAGTAACATCCAGGGTGCATCTAAGTCTTGTGTGATAATGTTTCCATGTTTTGGATAATCTTGGGAACCTTGTTGCTTCTCTTGCTTTTTTACTTGTCACATTATTGACCCACTGCCTATTGATGTATTCTCATCCTGTTAGCCATTAAATATATTTCTTAATATGTTTTGGTTCAGGCTTTTGTTAGTGAATATGCCGTATGGAGAAGTGATGCGGGTAAAGGAAGTCTTTTTGCATCTTTGGCAGAGGCTGCTTACCTTACTGGACTGGAGAAGAATAGGTGATCTTTCCTTGAAACAATGGTATTATTTCTCCCTGGATATCACGCTTGAGCTTTCCTAGATATATACAAATGCAAGATCTTTACGGTGAGTTAGGTAACCTCTTGTTGGCTCTTTGCAGTGATATTGCTCAGATGGCAAGTCATACGAGTAATACATAAGATGTGATATGCGAATACGAGCCAGCTGTATATATATGCTTGTATCTTGAAGCACTACTGCATAATGTAACTCATAGGAAATGATGAATAAAATTCACATCAGGCTTATTTGCTTCTCTCTTTTTTCGCTCTCTATATTTGTATTGGATGAAACTAGATGGCAGTATGGCACATGCCATTGCTTTGTTTGACCTAAGAGAAAAGGAAGCGGGAAGAAGAAAATATGGACTCTTTGCCCTGATAAGGAGAGTAATTTGTCCAACGATAACATATTTGTATAGAAATTAAGGCTCAGATTAAGGACCAAAAATCTGAGTTTAGCATTGAGCAGATCTAAATGGACCCCAATCCCTCCTAGGATGCTTGTTGATTCTTTTGTGGATACTGTAAATCTGGCATGTTTCCCATTAGGTATATTGGCAATTTGGCGTTTACATTTTGAGAAGCCTACAAGAGAAGAAACTCAGCAGCTGGTTGATAAAATCACAGGAGAATAAAATGTTGGAGAAAGAAGCTTCTGCCTTATCCACACAGAGTTATCCTTATCAAGAGTAGTTTATCCATTACTCCTAAACATCTCTGATCATTGTTGGTTGAGGTTTAAACATGATTAGCTCCTCTCATGTAGTTAACTGTCTCTGGACATGAAATAAAGTACGATGAGCTACATTTAGCTACAAGGATACCTATATGAATTAAAATATATTATCTCTCTTCACTCTCTCGTAAGAGAGTCTTAACTTATGTCCATTGATATCTTTATATCTTTATATATGGTGTAAATTAAAACAGCAAGAGACCACCTACATGGGTTTATCTATATAGACTAAAAAGCCCATATATGTTGGGGATGCCCTAAACCAAAAGATGAGGGAAATGTCGTGTCTAAGGTACCGCATAAGACATGTGATATAATATATGTACATATTGTATTTAAAACAATGTTATCATTCTTGAAAAGATCTCTCGAGATGGCATATGTTAAATATAAAACTTTGATACCTCAAGACTAAGTAGGTAGTTAGAGATATCAAAATTTTACAATACCTTGTGATACGTTCTCAAAAAGCATCAGATTTCTTTTATTAAAACACAGAAATAGGCCGGTTCTATGGATTTTCTTTCCAAGAATCAAACTATAATGGCCTCTGAAATGAAATTGACAATTTGCTTTGGTTAGATCCCATTCTTTTGAGCTAACAGACCACGGATAATTACATGTTCGCTCCTTAATCTTTTAAACGACACTTCTCTATTTTGGGTTTTAACATATACCAGGTGTAGCTACTCCCTGGATAAGAGCAGAAACGGATATGGAGTTACCTTAGACGTAAAGAAGTAGTTACACCTGATAGAAGATCTAATTTTCATATATATATATATATATATATATATATACACATATATTTGTTATTATATTATCCGTATGTATTAGGAAAATCAAAATATCTTATAATCTCTCGTATAGGTACGATTATTCTGTTAAAAATTTTCATCGTAATTTCTTCTTAAAGAAGTTGTTATGAGTTATGACAGCTTTTTAAGTAATACTTAGCTCATTCGTTTGTGTCATTGAATAAATGCATGCTATAAACTTAGAAGCATAATATGCCCTCCATAGTGTATGGCTAAAAGATTCAATTGTTGAGAACATTACGCGGCTTTTTCTTAATTTTATTAATAAATAAAAATATACTAATAAAAAAATCTTAATATATAGGCCACCATGTGTCGGCTGAATCGTCTCTCTCCCTCCGCTCCATCTCCACCTCGCCGCCATGCCCACCGCCGCCGTGCACATGGTGGACTCCACCTCCCCCTGGCTCCCTCCCGACCGCCACCACCTCATGCCCCCGCCGCCGCCCGCCATCGCTGGCACTCTGCACCACCACCGCCGCGTCGCCAAGCGCCGCCCGCGCCCGTCGCGGCGGCAGCCCACCACCTACATCAGCGCCGACCCGGCCAACTTCCGCCGCATGGTGCACCAGTTCACCGGCGCGGACGACCTCCCGCCGCCTCCGCCTGCGCTCTCTCCGCCGACGGAGCTCGTCCGCCCGGTGCGCGCTCCTCTGATGCTGCCGACTCTCGACACGTCGGCGTTCCTGCTCGGCGGGGAGGCACTGGTCGTCCCGCGGACGGAGGCCGCGGTCGCGACGTCTCGCTGGCGTTGGTAGGAGGAGCGGCGCCTCATTACAACACCAGCAATAGCAACAGCAAAAATGGGTTCCCGACCTTGGACTCGTGGGATCTTCTGTAAATCATATCGATCGATTTCTGATTCTGCATAGATGTAATTAAGAGCAAGACAAGATCGACGAACAGAGGCATCTCTCTGATTCTCTGTTCGTGTGCTTGTTAATTTATGCCTACGATGTCTCATATATACATGGAAGAGGTTTTAGCATCAGTATTAATTTATGCTACCTACTTAATTGTTATGTTTGATGCGATCTTCCTTCTGCTTAGTTCCAGCAGCAGCCTCAAGGTTCTTAATTTTTACAGGATTTAGATTTTCGTGAATTGTGGAGTAGCACACTTCACTGCAGCTCTTCTTTTGCCTGTTTGATCGATTGCCTCTTATTTCTCTCTTGGTTTTTAGCTGCTCCAGTAGCATATATGAATAAATACACCCTTTTTCATTTGGTTGTTGCCATTTCCGCCATATTTTCTAATTTCTCCTGACTATGAATGAACAAAATGAAGAAAAAAAATTGTAGTCATATATTAGTACAGTTAGTAAAGTGCTTAATGCATTTTGGGTTTAGCTAAGTAGCTAACTATAATTAATGCACCAAACCATTATGGGGCAATAGCATGTAAATGCTGCTTAGACACTAAGATACGTTAAGATGAAGCTAACAATTCAGTTGGAGCAGAGCAGGGTTGCATTAGTCCTCCGAAAGTTTGACTGTGAGATGCAATTATATTAATCAACCCATTATATAATAATAATCATCTAGCTAGATCTTTTTAGATAAGGAAGTATTAGAGTTGAGATCTGAGAGCTTCACATTTCACATACTGAGGTACGGTGTAAATGAAGAAAGAGTACAGTTTTGGTGTGGCTGGTGAGATTCATGAGCTTGTATCCTCTACTACTATAAAAATACCATTATGGGTTCCACTTCGGAATCCATACTGTTCCACTTCGGAATCCATACATCATACATCAGTTTCTATAGTGACATTGCTATAATGATAGATATTTTGATTCCGAAATTAATATATGTTTGAGGGGAGAAAAAACAAATAAAAATGTGTGTTAAACACTTAAATGTAGCCATGATGTTGACCTGGTTGGTGCTTACAAGTGGCCACCTCTAGAAGCCAAGATTACGCGTCAATGTTCAAAGCAAATACTTCCTCCGTCCTAAAATAAATCAATTTTTTACTTTTTACCTTTAATTTTTGACTTTTCGTCTTATTCAAAATTTTTTTGCGATTGATATTTTTGTTTTTATTAGCAGATAAATCATGAACAGTACTTTACGTGTGGCTAATTTTTTTCTAATTTCTTAAAAAAATTTTAAAAAAGACAGATGGTCAAACGTTGGACACGGAAATCGAAGAATTCGTTTTTTTTACGGAGGGAGTAAGGAACTCGATAAAGAAAGGACAATTAGAGGTGTATATTTCTGCAAGGAGCGCGTGGGGTGGAAATCTGGGGGGCAACAAACTTGTGGTAGTGGTGCGTGCAGCTGCTGCCTGGCTGCTTGTCATTTCTTCCTCATTTGCATGCAGCAAGCTACTGGTACTACTAACATCATTTGTGTCCAAGCCACTCTTTTGCGGTGATGGTCACTCGTAGGTGTAGCCGTTGTTTGTTTAGGTTTTCTAAACGATTAAACGTGGTGTTTTTTAAAAAAGTTTATATTTAAAAGTTTATTATTTTGAAATAGATTTTTTAACTATAGTAGTTGTTTCTATAATCTATAAGATTAAATAATTATTAAAAAATAAAAAATGATTTATCGATCAGTTTTAGTAGATCCAATTGTCCAAAGGCCAATAGTACGTGGCAGTCGCTGGATGATGTACTAGTAGTACAATTAGCATACCTTTGTGAACGATAGGAAGAAGAATTCATGGTCCATCGTACCGTGCAGGCAGTCAAAACTAACGGCTCGTTCTGATGGCTATGGTACGTACGAACCGAGACACGGAAAAGAGACCGGCCACGGCATGCCCACGCAGTGAAAGCTTCGTGGTTGTTTGCTCGCAGGCGGATTAGACACCACTCTAATAACGATGCTTCCTTCCCAAATAAAGGTCTCCGGTCTCCGGTCTCCGGAATTAGTGAGTTGTATAGAAATTTCATAGAAATGGACAAACAGTTCTTTTTTTTGGATTTTTTAAAAACTCACTAAACCAAGTATTCCATAAACAAGTGAGATATTCTTATATTTAAAATAAATATAAAAATACTTATATTCTAAAATGGATATAGGATAATAATTTCTCGTTGACTGTTGTAATCTCCTATGTCTTCCTCCATCTCCTCTTGTTTGAACTGGCACGTCTAACATTAAGAAACAGCACGTGTGACTCTCGTACTATCGCTTATTATTATGTTTATAAACTGAAATTTAAATTTTAATACTTATATTTAGAATTTAAATTTTAATACTTATATTTAGAGTTGATTTTTAGGTATTTTCATCGTTGTTTATTTTCCAACATTAATTTTAGATGAATATATATAATAGTTTTATCCATAAATTATTTTTAATCATTAATAAACCCTTTCGGTTATACTTAAAATAAGCTAAACGACGAGGTCGGCAAACTTTCTCACGACCGACCTGAGACTGACCTTTCTACCGTCATGCTCATGTCATAAATAAACATTTACGCATCACAGCAACATCCTTGGAAACCCAGGGCAGAAATGTGTTTTTTATGCTACACAGTACACGCATCGATCACTGTCGGCTCAACTGGATCAAAAGCGACCTTGCTTACACAGGAGACTGGATTGCAAGCTCAAACAGAAAAACAGGCTCCGACGGTGTTCGCCACAGGAAGTTCAGTTGAGGCAGCTGTCGCACAGAAGCATTGATAACATGAAACACCGTTGCTTCAGATAAAGAAACTTTGAACCTGCTCACCTACATATAATCTTCTACAAGATAGTAGATACATGGTTCGCAAGATCATGCCTTTGCTGCATGGCCGATACGGCACAAACTCGGGTACGCCAAACGGTTACTTGCTTTTCCGCCTTCCGTTCAGCAATACCAGTAAGGAACACGCCCTACGCTAATTCACAACCAAGGAATTTCTACACCCAACCGCAAGAGGCTCAAAAGAAGGCTATGCTGTGCTCGCTCGCCCGCCCAACTGTAGTTACAACACGCCGCTACGGTCCTTGTAGTCACCAACTATATATCCACTGATCCAAACCTGTCTGAACCTAGAACAACTGCAAAGAACGAAAAAAAAAAGTGAGAGACAAAGTGATAAATCAATCTGGTCAATGATTGAGAAATGCTGAAACATTTAAACGCCACAAGAAAATCAAATTCAAATCCAGCCTGGGTTTATAGGTTTACATAGTCAGTAGCTATGGTGAAATTACAAGACAAAACAGTCCCTCTTGACCTTATGCCTTACTTTTGTGTTCAGAGACACTACCGATTAGTTCTTCACAGGGAACAAAAGAACAAACAGCACCTTTAGCATCAATCAGCATCATTTTAAACTGCAAAAGGTACAAGAAGGTGGCTTGCGTGGCTTTAGGGAGGTCAAGCTACAATAATTTCATAACAAGTCCACAAGGTTGTTTTCAGGGGTGGCAGAAAACAAGTCCACAAATAAGAGCAGTGGGAAAGAGTTATCGTGCAAGGCTGGAAGCACAAGTCCAAGTGTCTCACATGGCTGGTCAAATTGAAAAGAACAGAACATAAAAGGATGCTCAGAGATGTAGATAATGCCTACAGCTACATGTAATGTAATGTACTTGATATCACCTATATAGCAATCGGGAAATAGTTTATGAATATACACAATCACAGATGTACTCTTGTTGGAAAAAATCTTATATTGTACACTCACTTCAACAAATTAATATGGGAGCTCGAAGCATCCAAGATTCAACAAACCAAAAACAAGAGGGTGATCTTGTTACGTCACTGACATCTGTCGACTCTCGATAGCTACCCTTGCTTGCGAGGGACACCGGATGAAAGCTCAAACAAAAACAGGCACCAACTGTGTTTGCCGCAGCCAGATAAGCTCTGGCAGCTGGCGCACAGAATTACCGACCATGCGTTGACAAACACCATTGCTTCTGATAAGGCAGTTTTAACCTACTCACATAGTTTACACGATAGATACATGGCTCATTGTTCATGCATTTCCCACCTTGCCCCTACAGCAAAAAGTTAAGCCACTAAGGCATGGCATAACAATAACACCTTTACTTTCAGGCTTCATATAGCAGCACCAATAACAACCCCTATAATTCACAACCTAAGAATTTCTACATGCAACTGTTAGGGTCGTCAAAGAATGGCTATGCTTGTGTTAAGTCCACTCTCCAGTGCAACTGCAACTCTTACATGCCACTACATGTCTACATCCTTCTCCTTATCACTGACTATCCAAATCTGCCTAAAGCTACAACAAAATGTCATTTGACCGGCCAAGTTATATACTTATATGTGAAAACCTAATTAATGAGTGAGAAATGCTGGAACATTTATACATCATAAGGAAATCAACTTCAAATCTACTCTACGGGATAAAATATTTGTACAATGCTGGTAGTTGTGTGAAACAAAGCAACCGAGTAATAACGTTTTGACCTTGTCTCTTTCCTTTTGCCTTCAGATACACTCCTGGGCTACTGGCTAGGTTTTCAAAGGAACAAAAGAACAAACAGCATCTTTAGTATCAATCAACATCATTTTAAATTGCAAAAGGTACAAGAAGGTGATTTGTCTGACTTTGAGGAGGTCAAGCTACAATAATTTCATAACAAGTCCACAACACAAGGTTGTTTTCAGGGGGGTGGCAGAAAATTAGTCCAGGAATAAAAGCCATAGGGAAAGAGTTATTGTGCAAACACAGGTCAGGAAATGTCTAACACGGCTGATCAAGTTGAAATGAACAGAGAATAAAAGGGAAGCTCAGAGACGTATATAATGACTACGACTGCACTTACTGCAATGTAGTCGATGTCACATATATAGCAATCTGGAAATAGGTGATGTAACCACTTTTCTCACGAGATGTACCCTCGTGGGAAAAGTGGTTACATCGCACTCTTGCTTCAAACAAATTGATATGAACATTCCAAAAAAGAAATTAATATGAGAACTTGAAGCAAAGGTATCATATTGCATGTCCATGTACCATACAATATTACCTATTCCACAGTAACTGCCTTGTGTGCTTTAAATGACAGAATCACATTCCATGCAAGGGCTACAAAATTAGCAGCAAGAACCTGGGAAAAAATGTCAATAAATTAGGTTAAAACAACATATAGAGCATGCAAAACAAACAGACAAAAGCAAAGTCAGTTCCAAAGTACAGTATAATACTTTAAAAATTCTATGAAAATATGAAAATTTTAAAATACCTGAAGTTTCTGTGGGACAAAGTAAAAATTCAAGAACTGAAAGGGTATCCACAATTGCCAATTTGCAATCACTGATGATAACCACTCCTGTAAATTACAATTGAAATTAGAAACCAGCAAATGAGTGTGGAAACATATTATCAGGTAGATGGGAGAATCAATAGAAGAGGATCATGTCACCTGTTTGAGCTTTGGAACTACAAGAGAGGGCTTTCCTTCCAAGGTGACCAACAAAGTCATAAACACTCCAATGAAAATAGGAGAGAAGATGAACTGGAAAGGGCAGATAAAAAATGTCAAAAAAAAAAACATAAAAGCAAAACCAAACTAGAATAGAACAATTAGTGAAATTATGCTAATAGCCCCTTTCTTTGGGGCAGAAGGGAAAGAGCATACCTGATCAAGTAAGAGGCGAGCAATTGCACCTGATGCTCCACTGATAGTCACTAATTTACTCAAATACAAGTACCTGCGTGCAGAGACGATCAGATGAGTAATGAAATAAACAGAACTGGGAAGATAACACATGCTATCCTAATCTCTGCTAAACATTAATTTTTCTGCATAAACAAGATTACCAGACATGCAATGTTGGTCCCACCAGTACAAGTCCCAAAAATGTGAATACAAATGTTCTCTTCAGATCTAGCTCTGGCACTTTATCAATCGCAAGCTGGAACAGTACCAAACAACAAGGGCAATATTCAATATAAGAATGAATAAGGTTGTAACTTGTAAGGAACCTTAACAAGATAAGATAAGGATATGTCATCATTGAAATGTCAAACATCTTGTCCAATCTGTGAATGTAATCCAAGTTGATTAGGACAATGTTCTTTATTAATATAGTAATGGAATAAGATACTTTTGCCGAAGTGAAATCCACTGAGGTATCATATGATTTACCGAGTGATTAACACAATGCTAACGGCTGACACAGTTGACTAAAGACAAGATATTCAGATTATGGTTGATATCGGATTGGCTAATTGATATGGACATGAAAATTAGACAAGATTGTAACAGGGCTCCAACTTAAGGATTCAGCATTGAGTGCAACTAAGGTAAAAGGGACATGATAATTCCAGTACATTGAGTTCCAAGTAGTATCGGCAGCAGATAACATTCCAATGTGGTTTTGAAGGAAAAACGGTATGATTTGACCATTTGATGCGAATATCCATGTAAGCACATCGGTTGCGAGGTACTGCTGAGTAACAGGAAGCCCTCCTAAAACTGGATAGCTGAGCTGAAGAGGATACTACTTCATCTTCATGGATCAACCATTATTCATGAATCAACTAAGCACTAAGTAATCCACTTATGCTGCATCCTATGGAAGTGCAAATGTGGCAAGTAGAAAACAATTGCATGGCACCTGGCAGATGAGGTCCCCGGTGAGGGTGAGGACGGCAGAGGTAACAGCCTTAGTGGTGATGGGATGCTTATCGAGAGCGAGCAGGTACCTGCAAACCATGGCACATTGCAGTAGCTTTGCATTTAGGCGAGCATGGCAACGCGAGGCACATGAACATGGCAGTGCCTGGCCGCAAAGAGGCACCGGAATCAGGAAGGGGTCGAAATTGGATTTACCAGGCCAGCAGGAGACGCCAATCCTTTGCTCCGGATGACCCACCTCCTCCTCCGGCTCCGCCGGTGGTGACGGCGGCGGTGGAGGCGGAGTCGCAGCAGGAGGAGGCGGCGGCGTGGAGCCTCGAGAGGCGGACGCCCTTGCGCGGGTCGACGGCGGCAGTTGTCGCGGGGAGGGGAGGAAGGGCGAGGCGGCGGGAGTGGAGGAGTGGCGCCGTGGGCCTCGTCGGAGGGGAGGAGCGGTGCACGAGCAGGAGCGGGAGGGTGGAAGCCATCGCCATGGGTGCTGTGCTGAGCAGCTTGGGGTTTTGGGTGGCGCTTCAGCTAGGGTCCTTGTAGAGTTGTAGGCAGGGTTCTGAGCATCGGGATGACATTTTGTATTGAGGTCATCTAAGTAGCGAAATTTTTGAAATTTTAGAAATTTCTGAAAAAAATTGGTCGAAATTTGTTCAAATAATATTTGAATTCAAAATATTTGTTCAAACCATCAGCTGATAGGATGCAACAGCGGCACTCAGTGACTAGGGGCCGCGCGCGGCTACTGGAGGAGGTCGGGCGGTGGCACGGGAGGGTGAGGGCAGCGATGGTGGTCAGCGCAGGCCGCGCAGTGGCGCCGGACGGCTCGAGGAGGCCTAGTGGTCGCACCAGACGGCTGGAGGAGGCCGAGTGTGGAGGGTGGGGGAGTGTCGGTTGCTGGGGGAGACCAGGTGACACCCTGGTGGCTTAGGGAGGTTGGGCGGTGTCGCGTGACGGCTGGAAGAGGTCGGGCGGAGCCGCACGGAGGGTGAGGGAGAGATGGTGGTTGGGGGAATGACGTGACGGCACTTGGGGGCAGTGGGCGAGCGGGCGTGGCCGAGACCGCGACACGAGAGGAAAGGAGACGGCGATTTTTTTTTGACTCGCAGGGGCGCCTACGCGTGGATTGGGGATTTTCGGGGCTTCTAGGGTTTCCTCTCCAAAATTGGGTGATTTTTTTAACCGAAATATTTGACCGGAGTCACTTACTATTGAGACACACCGAAACGGCCGAAATTTCGAAAATTTTAGAAATTTCATTCTAGAATTTTGAACCCTGGTTGTAGGTGAGGTAGAATAAGGTAGCAATGGATGATGGGCCTAATTGTGTGGGCTGTCAGCTTGTTGTTGGGCTTTTCCAGCAATATTTCTATAAGATATACTTCAACTTAACGTCGAATCTTTCAAAGTTTCCTTGACCCTAAAACTAAAAATATATACTCTTAAACTTGCAAAAACTATTCAAAGAATGTCTTATGATAGTATTGACTCTATTTTTACTCGGTTTCGCTAATGTGGCGTACGGTGGACAACTTCTATACAAGAATGAACCAATGGGAAGAAGCCAAAAAGAGGAAGGAGATGAATTCTATGGGCATTGACAAATGACAAGAGCCACGAATCAACCTCCTGCACACGAATAGAGCTCTCCATGAGTTTTTGGTGGGTGATAAGACGCATCCTACCTCAAAGAAGATATACACCATAGCTGAAGAGATCAAGACCAGATTAAGTGGGCATGAGCACCGATCGAGCACCACATCTGTGTTGTTTGATGTCGAAGAGGAGGACAAGACGGATACACTGACCTAACACAGCGAGAGGCTCATCATTGCCTTTGCTCTCATTGCTTTCGAACCAGGAACACCCATCAGGATCATCAAGAACCTCCGGGTATGTGCCGACTGCCATGAGAGCGCAAAGCTCATCTCTCGGCTGTATGGTAGAGAGATTGTCATGAGGGACCAAACCCGGTTCCATCACTTCAGAGAAAGGGAGTGTTCTCGTGGAGATTTATGGTGAATACTCAATTGTGATGTACATTACAATATGTTATAGGTTTTCTTACACAATTTTGTAGGAAGGGGAACATGATTTAGATCTGTACAATTTTACACATCTTTTTGAGCTAACGATCCATTCAGTTGTAGCTCTCATGGTTCAATATCAGCTATCAAAATTCATACAACAATTGTAGTTTGTCACAATGTGCGGTCGACTGTTCTTTTAGTCGTAACACAAGTATTTTTTTTAGTCAGTTCAGATATGATTTGTATGAAACTAGAACTAGATATTAAGACAAATAGTCTGGGTGGTGTAGTCGGTTATCACGCTAGTCTCACACACTAGAGGTCCCCAGTTCGAACCTGGGCTCAGACAAATTTTTAATTTCATAATCAAGCAGAATAACCGCATATATTATCTCAGTTTTTCGCAGCTTACATTCTCTCTTTTTTCTCTTTAATTTTTAACTTCACAGCATCAAACAGCAGCAGCATAACAACATGCAGATATCTCATTCACATCACAAAGTTAACAGGGTTTAGTGCTGCCATAGCAACTACCAAAAGACATAATTGCGTTGTGGGCTATACACGCCTACAACATGGGCAACGGACAGCACAAATGTGAAGTTCTCATTGCTGCATTCCACTACATTCTGCCACAAAAACTGAGCCCCTTCATGCCATTCTCCTAGTCATCTTCCTCTTCTTTAGCAGCATCCACAACGCATATACATATAGCATTCATAGAGTAGCTTAATACCCTGAAAATTGTAGGTGTCAACATTAGGCAGGCAAGAGAGAAATTGAGCTGCCAAAGTTAAGAGTTAATTGTAGATCATCAACATTAGATACTTTGATGATTAAAGCTACGGCATGCGATGCTAAGGTTAAATTCCAAACAGATTTTTGCAGTTCTGTACCAAAGCATGAAAGTCACTGAGTAGGCGCAGCGGGCCAATGTAACTTCCCATCAAACAAATTTAAAATGGTGAAGAAGAATATACAAAAATAATTAGCAGAACTGCTGCACCCTAATGGATTATAGTTTTGCAAAATCTAAATTCTTTATGAAACGTTTAGTTCTATCATCTGGTTACTGCAGTAAAGATATGCTCTTCTTTAGCATTACATATGTTTTATATAGCATACTAGTAATTGGTAAGTAGCAACAGTAAAAACCATTTTTTACCTGCTTTAGTACATTAGTTCATACGTGCCCACCATATCTTCTCTCAGAACAAACTTCGACAATACTTGGAGCCACATAGGCATGATTTGAGTTTGCAAGCTCTGAAGAGTTTCCCCTCAAAGCCAGGGGGAGCACCTCTTGTACCATAATCATAAGTCAGTTCAGTCATGGGAGGAATATGTTTCATTGCAAAAAACATGATATGTGGGTAGCTATCATCGCCATGGTCATACTGTACGGCTTGCCAAAGGAGATTTGGAGAACAGCTATGGTTCAGAAAACGAGCCACATTTCCTTCATTGTTTGCTCTTATGATGATTGGTAGCTGCTTAAAGTTCTCAGTTGTGACAACTGTGCTTTTTTCTTCAAGCAATTCTGCTCCCACATTCCAGTTTAAAGCCTTATCTCCAGGATAGGATGCACGAAAAGTATATTTGTCTTCCTCAACATCCATGTCAATCCTAGTTTCATCAATGACTTCACCAGCATACTCGCAAATGAATGTCCCGGCACGGATGGGGTCCCAAGACCTGAGACCCCAGCCACGGTCTCCCGTCCAGAAAACCTCAAAATTCAGTTTTATACCCTTCTGGCTGATCCTGTTTCGACAATTATGAGAACATTGACAGTTAGAGGAGCACTCGTAAACCATTGGAACATGCTTCACAAGCAATCCTGATGAGCTATAAGGAAGATCACCACCATTCTGTTGTGCACACGAACAATTAGGGTCACCAGGCAAGCACACACTAGGACATTTGCAACATTGTAAAGGTTTTGTCTTCCTAAGAGGTCTCAGATACTTCACTCCAGCAACATAATTGAAGTGGCTTGGTCCTTTTTCATCATCAACATCATTAACTAGGCACACAGGTAGGTTCTCTGCCTTTGACGATAAATCCAACAGTATACCCTTTTCTCTTGTGGCAGGATTTGCTTTCCACTTCTCAGTCATCTTCCAAAGTGAAATTCCATCAGGTTGTCCTGGCTCCCTCCTCAGCTTGTATTTGAAGACATTAAATCCATTCTTAGCCTTGTCTGTCCATGAGTCTTCGATACGATAAAGCCCATCATAAATATATATTTTGCCTGAGCTGAATGGGTCTTGTGCGCTGCGCACAACCCTTATCTGATTCTTCTTGTTCCTGCTGTTCATGAGAGCAAGGTTACCTCTCTCAAGCTTCTGGTCGTGCTTCTCCTTGTGACGACTGTTGCCTCCCTGCCCTGTGTACACCAAAATGTCAGTGTCATCGTCGTCATTCTCATAGCCTCCAGATGAAATAATGCAGACAGCCAGGGTCTCATCTTTATGCTTAGAAGAGATGTAATCAATACCACCCATGGCTGGTGCATGCAAACCAACAATGCACATTTCAATCCTGAAGAAGAAAACATCGCCGACTTCAACTCCAGGTACATGCCCTATCATCTTACGGTTGTTGATTCTGAGGTTGTTGTGCATCATAAGAGTGCCAGCTTTCAGGTCAGCCCGCCTGCCTGCGTCCTCTTTTTCATCCAACTGAAGTATGCGGCGCCGCAGTGAATCAAACATCATCATGGTTCCTTCCACTGATTCCTTTGGGTTGTCTGAGGAGGAAGAACATAAGTTGAACTCGCTGTCCAGGTTTCTCCTTATCGATCTGCGCTTGATGTTGGCTACATTAGATTTCTCAGCTTGCCGGGGCCTCTTGGATTTCTTCAGTGATGCTGGTTTTTTCTCTTTGCAGAAGGGCTTATAATCTCCATCTGATGATTCATCTTCCTGTTGATGTGTGGGCAATGCCACTGAGATTGGTGTAGCCTTTATAGGAACTGGTGACTTCGGTGTGGGCTCACAAAATGAAGGTGGGGCTTCTTCAGGCTGTTCTGATGAAGAGCAAGGTCTGCATGGTGTGACATAAACTAAAAGTGGACTGGTCGATTTAGTTTCCACATCATATCCCAAAAGAGTAGGAACCTTTGGTGCTAATGAGACTAATGGCTTCAATTCCAAGGGTAGCTCGCCTTTCTCTGCTTCATCTTCAGAGTTCTCCATGCCGAACTCTTAAGAGAAATTCTGACAGTAGCAAAAGCAGAAGTCACTAATAATGCTGGTATGATAATTGGCATGATGAATGATATCTCAGAATTTCACATGTTAAGAATAAGTATGCGAGATGAATATACAAAAGCATTGTTCAGTGCAATACAAAGTAGACCGAAGAAAGACAATAAAAAGAAAATAAATCTGCAAAAATCAGAAATGGCATCAACTTCTGAAAAAAAGGACCACGTTGTGATGTGAAATCCAACAATCAGAAACACGACAATCTGCGTATTTTGGTCATTAATCGGTCGGCTGAGTACGGATGTGTCTGATAAATGGCTCACTCAGGATACAAATGTGTCAATGTGAAGTTTCTGTGGCATATAAATCATATGGATGTCAGGATGTGTCTGATTGGAATGGATTTCGTCTTACAGAAGCATCAACGTTTCAAAGCCTAGTTGTTCCCCCAACATCCCTACATCTTAACCCAAAAAACGCAGGCACCAAATGACACAGATGGAAACAAAAAAAAGCATTGCAACTGGTACTCATCCAATACAGTGTCCATTTGTTCAACAAAACCATAGTTAACTCAAAGGCAACCATAACACAGTACACACAAATAAGAACGCTAACAATAACACGAACTTGCTGCAAAAACATGATCAGGAGCTAGGACTTGCAGAAAAATGTATTAGTAGTAGTTAGGATTGTAGGAAAAACAGTGTAGAGAGAAACCTGATCAAGAAGCATCAGATGAGGAGCTAACCTTGAGGATGTCGCCTTGCTGGGAAGGGAAGTGTGTGAGTTAAGGAGCTCAGAGGCCAAAGGACAGCAGTTCCACTAGCGGAGACTCCTCGACGAAATCGTCTAGTGTACAGTGGAATCATAGCAGTCGTGTCACTAAGCACTGGCTCATCACCATCCACCGTCGGATCGCCTCGAGATACGTGCCTCTGGAATTGGCTGGAATATACTGAGTGAGAGCTAATTAATGGTGGCTCTACTTAAACATAAATTACAATAGCGGTGTAGTAAAAAATATAAAGAAAGAAAAGAACAGCGGTGTAGTTCAGTCTTTTCATGGCAGGCCGCTGGAGGTGTTGAGCTTCTGATGAGAACTCTTGCATCGGCAGCCTAACTCATTTCACTCAACAACAACACAAATTTCTTGCTCCAGTAGTATTATCTCTGACTCTTTTCAGGTCATAAGTAGTAAAAATACGATCTCTTTTTGACAAGAGAGAATATTGCAATCGTTTCACTTGAAAACGTATGCATGGAAACACCAAAACTGATAACGAAGCAAAAAGCAAGTAATGCTCCTCTCGTTTCTAGCATCGACTCCACTAGATTCTACGTCTCCATGCAGGAAAGACCACGATATTATTATTTCATCTACTGCTGCTAAATCGTTGCATGGTGAGCATCTTCAGTTCGAGAAAGCGTTTCGCGCAGTTGGACAGGCACGAGGCTTCGCTGTTGCTGAAGCTGCTTCCTATGCTCCCAGTGATGCATTTGTCCCAGCAGACATCAGTGAGCTTGGCCACAACCTCGTTTGCCATTGCCTTCCTCTTCTCCTCCTGAAGAGGGAAAACAAAAGGTCAGTACATTTTTTTATGAGTAACAAGCACCACGGCTCAGTAATTGAACAGGGAATCTTGTAAAAGAAAAGAGAACTAAAGCTGAAGGCACGACTTCATTATAGATGTCTACAAAAAAATAGTTTATGGAAGAGGAACTTTGACAGGAATTGCTTAATTACCACTGTCAAAAGAAGAACTTACAGAAATACAAAATAGTAATTATTGTGTGTAAAAGGAGAGCAAGCAACTCCTGAGCATTCAACGTATCCAAAACCAGGTACACGCATCAGATGTTAATGAGGGCACTTTTTACTCAAAGTTGTTTTGCAGAACTCAATGCTTTCTCTAGTATACTAACTTCCTTTCGCATGTGTCGCCAGAAACATGCCCTTGCAAGTAAACATTGCAAAATCATTTTTCTATATAAAGAAACAGCTAGCTAATCAGTAATCACATTTAATAAAGATGAAGTCCCTTTGAAGTTTGGTCTCACTGCTGTTTTCTTTGATTGGATTATGCTATACAAGTGACACAGAACATGATATCAACTAAAACCGAGCAGTTTTCACTCTCATGTTTCATCATTGAAAGATATACAAAAGATGCTGATTGCAAACCAGATAAAGGTGCAAGGTTATCAAGAATGATCTGACACAAAACTCATCATGTTCTCAGAAATAATATACCAGCATATCTTTTAGGTGATTATTAGGCCAACAAAATTAATAAATTGAACATAGAAACAAGTCGCCCCCCTATATGAGTTAGCCCACACGGGATTTGGAGCTACTGCAATTTAAGAAATTACTGACCAATTTTAACTTGCACTCTGGATGACTTCACAGCTGTGTACCTTAAGTGCAGAGCACCACAAAAGCAATTACGAACAACAGAATATCTCTTCAGTTGAAGCATTAGAAACTTAGCAAGGTATGGATTTTTTTAGGAAATATTTCATTAACCGCCAGTACCATTCAGGTAGTGCCTAAACCAGATAGTACCCAAAGTATGTACTTATTTAAGTTCAGGCCAACTGGGTTAGTTGTACTAGTTTTGCACAAGGAATTGGTTGAATGCCACAACCACAAGCTGGAATAAGTCTGCTTCTACTACTGATTGGTGTCCTTTCAACAACAGAACCAGATAAGAGATTTGTCACAAAAGAAAATTCCTCCATTATCAAAGTACAACGAATCCCGCCGTGTGCTGTGCGCTTGATACTTCTAAAAGAAAATCCTGATGCCGCCCATCATGTACCAACACGCACCTGGATTCAAGTAACTATTTCCACCTGGACAGTAATTTCCAGAACATCTCTAAAGCCCCAAAGGGCACATCCTTACGCTTAACTAATTTTTTTCTCATCATCTCTATGAACTCTTGCTGACTGAATAATGTTTGTAAACAATTGAAAAAAATAAATATTTACAGAACCTGACGGTTGGAACAGAAAAGGCTGTGGCCCAAACCTGTGTGGGGATGTATCTGAAATAAACAGGAATCCCACATGTCCAACTGTCCAGGATGCAGTTGCGCACAGAAAAGATATAAAAGCACAAGCTCAGCGAAGAATAGTTACTTAGCAGCGAAAATATGACACGTCGGCCTAGCTTTTCAAATAGATCAACCAGGCAGCAAGCAGAAAACCCAACAACACCACAGGCAAGCCTGAGCGAAGGAAGCGACCCTAACACGAGCAACCTCGACGAAGACGTGCTCTTCTAAACCACATTTTATGCAAGGGGTGAGTACGAACGTACCCAGCAAACCACGATCCAAGAATACAAGTAGAATACATGCAAGTAGTACAAGGATATAGGGTTCATCAAGATGGTTTATAACAAGCCTATTGTAAATAGTTTTTCCCTATTTTGATAAACAGTTTATTTGAAAACATTTATAAATCGTCAGTTTAAAACATAGCAATATTATCACTATCATTCTCATCTTATTCCAATCCAAATTTTAATTATAAAAATCTACTCATACCATAAGAGATAGGAATCACCCAATGACACATCTCCATTGACCAGGAGCACGGCGTATTCGAATACAATACGACTCTACAGCGTTTGTCCAGCTTTACCCACACGATACCACGACTGGATCAGAGTCAAGATAACAGAACCGTTCATTAGGTCCCACTTACTACTAGTACCGCCTAGTGGGATATCGTCCGTCCTAGCAGTCGGGCACTTGCTCGGCCATAAGCAAGGCATAGTAGAGTCACTGCTTTCACGGGTGCCACTGTTGTGAGATCATGTCAACTTGGCCCGTGGCCTCTTACACATGTCCACTCCTATATGCTCCTCGAGCCTCTAACAGTCGTTCATATAGTGGGACCACGTACTAAGTTAAGTCTGATTACTCGGTCCTGTGGATGGGTGTGAACTATATCACTTTCCATGGCATAAGAGGGTTTTTATCCTTATATCCGAGGAAGCAATTAAATTAACACAACATATACATACAATAATACATGTCATAATATCCACAACATCAACCTTCACCCGGAGTTACCTTCCACATCACTCGAGGCGAGTGATTTATATCAAAACAATATTTTATGTAGCCCGATAGCGTCATCATGTGACGACGAGTATAACAGATGTATGTGTATAGAAGTTTGGTGGTATTACCCACTACAATGTTATTCTGAAGTATGCAGAGCTATACCTAGGCTATCAAGGCACATGATATAACAATTCAAAGTATTGGCTGTAATAACAAGTATATAGAAAGGCAGTAACTAATGTAACAATATTATTTGAAAGTAGTAATACGCCAAAATAACTTTGCAAATAAATAATGCATAAAATAACTAAGTGGTTCTCTACTTAGGTTCTCAAGATGATCAAAGAATGGTTTCGTGGCTTGCCTTGCAATATGTGGTTTTTTGGGAGGTTCAACGTAGCCGTCTGGGTCCACTCCAGCTCCTATAATGGCTCGATAGACTTTTCTTCTATACGATCTAGAGCACGCACACAAGAACAAGCAATAAACAAAACCATAAAACTAAAAACTATAATAAAAAATAAAATAACAACAAAAAGTTGGAGCTAGGTAAAGAGATAACAGCTGCATAGGTGATTGGAGAGATTCAGAAGGCTTTTAGTCTGATCTCAGATTAAGACCATGATTGTATAGCAAGATGGTTATGATCTAGAATTAGAGTGATGTATGATAGATATCGGAAGTAAGAGAGATCACAGATCTATGATATGATTTTATGTAGCTTCGCATAATGCGAGATTGATTTATGTACCACATAAATGAAGATCGAGTATAACTCGGGACAAAGGTCGATTAGAATAGAAAGGGAACACAAATAGACAATGGCGGGTTGAAGGCTAGGGTTTGCTAAGTGGTAGACACGGATAGGAATAAGAGTTTAAACTATAAATGGGAGAGAATATGTGATAGCGTGTCGAAAGAGAAAATGATAAGTCTGAGGAGGTTATTTAGTGATAAACAATGTAGGCTTGGATTCAGGAGACTGTCGATAACTGAATTAATGTGTGAGTCGTGATGGCATGGTCGTATGATAGCTTGAAGCGGTGGTTCTAAAAGATATCATAACAAATTGACAGATGGGTGAATTTGAATAGGCTCTGGTTGTTTCGAAGAACATGATTAGGGTTAAAAGTCCGGATAGATATGGTTTAGAGCTTATAAATGCAAATGACGATAACGGAGGCTAGGGTTATAGGCTGGGATGATTGTAATATGATCATATGTGGATTTATAAGATGAGTGGGGAATCTTATGTGTTAAACACCGGACAAACTTGGTGTTTAACCCAAAATATTGTTATGGACAGATAAAGCAATATAAATGGGTTTATAGTCGGTGAGGGTTATAGATGATTAAATTGGAAACAAGATTAACCGTGTGAATTGCATACGCATTTAAAATTAAAATAAGTATTGGAAGGGAATAAATGGATCAAGTATGGTTGGCTCAAATCAAAGGAATGGTTAGCCAATGATGGTAGGTTGTTGAGCTATTGAATTAAATCAATAGTTCAAAATATATGTGATTTGGTGTATAAGAACAAAACAATTGAGGAATCCAATGATGTCGGGTCAGAATGGATGATATGAACTCGACGCTCTGAATGGCATCGATATTTTAGGGCGAGCTCTAGATGTAGGTAATATAATTTAGATAGATAAGGACAGTCAGCCACAAGAGTTTATCGAATCATGGGTTGGATGAAAATTTAAACGGATTCAAGATACTAAAAGAATAGTAGACCATAGGATCAAAATTAGGTTTTGACTTCGGAGTTTTGGATGGCGACGAAAATATCACCGTTGAATTGGGAATGACTCAAGGAGTCAGATGATAGTTCCGGATTTTAAATCCAAAATTTGAAGGTCAAAGAATTATCTAAATTAGAGAAAGAAATAACTTTTGGATTTATTTTGAATAGAAAAAGAAATTTAGGATGGACTCCAAATTATTTTATTTTCTTTCTCCCTTTTATTTATTATTTTATTGTTTTTTTCTCTTTTTTTCTTTTTTTTCTCTCTTTTTTTTTCATCCTCCTTTCTCTGTCCTCCCTTCTTCCTTCTGGGTTCTTTCTTTCTTCTTCTTCCTTCGTTCTCCTGTGCAGGGGACAGGAAAGAGGGCAGCGGCTAGGTGAGCAGCTTGGCGGCCAGGGGAGGGTGGCTACGGGACCAAGGGGTCGAGGGGAACCCATTCCCCTAGGTGGAGGCGGCTGCAACGCCGGCGAGCAGGCTGGCGGCGGCGGCCGGTTCAGGATGGCGACGGCGACCATGGAGGCGCCGATTCCGGCGAGCTCCGGTGAGGGCAGCGGTCGGGGAAGATTCAGGGAGGGGCGGCGGAGGTAGTGGGGCTGGCTGCTAGACACGGGGTAGCGCAGGCCGGCGGGGCATCATGCACCCGGCGGCGGCTGAGCAGAGCAGCCGCGAGACGACGGCGCGGATGACGGTGCCGACGAATTCCGGCGACGATTTCTACGGGGAAAGAGAGGGGAAACACGCGGGGCGAGATGGTGATTCCATTTTTACCATTAATTTCGAAGAAGGAGCGACGAGTACGACGAATTTTGGTGGAGGCGGCGCCGGCGGCCGTACTTAGGCCAGCGGCCTTTCAGCGTCGGCGACGACGATTCCGACGATGGCTGGTGCCTCGATCTTAGGGAGAAGGTAAAGGACGTCGGGGGCTTCCACTTCTCTGTGGATGTCAGCTGCAAACGAGGTGCACAGAGAGAGTTGGGATGGAGAGATGGTGGCCGGCGATGGTGAGCAGAATGAGGGTAGCGAGCAGTGCTGATCTTTTGGCTTGCTTTTGCTCTTATTCATGTAAGGCGGTGGCGAGATGACGAACACAGAGGCAGTTCGTAGAGAGGGCAAAGGCGATGCAGAGAGGTGGTGGAAGGTGGCCGGCTTGGCTTCGACTTGCTCCTGAATGAGGTGGCAGGATGACGACGTGTGCGATGGCGACGCGTGGGTGACGAAGCAGCTGCATGCTCGCGACGTCGGCAAGGCGGCGACGGCAACGATAGCGACGCACAAAGAGAGAAAAAGAGAGAGAGATGGATAGATTGGACAGATAAATTTCGCCTAAAATAAATTAGCCAATGTTTTAGAAGTTTAGGAGAGATTTAGATGGCGATCGGAATAACGGTTCGCGCAACATTAACGGATATTCCGAAATGGCTGTACTCGGGACTTTAACTTGATATTAGCATGGAATATTTGAGATATTTGGAATATAAATATGCGAGACTTAGAGATGGGCTATTTTGAGTAAATGGTGTACGATTTAAGATTTTGACAGGGAGTAAAATGAGAGCAGCGATCGACTTTCTCTCTTTCGTGCGAGACGGTGGCTGAGTGATACGGCGGCTGGCGCGCGCTTGTGAGGACGACACGTCGACGAGGACGTGCCTCGGAGCAGCCGCGTGGCCGGCCAAACGGTGGGTGGCGACGTCGGCTACACGCTTGCGCGAGACAGCTGGCAAAGTATAGAAGGTAGAGAGAGGGCAGATGGATAGCTGGTTGGATGGATGGTTCGGATGGATAGATGAATGAACGAAACGGCGATTCGCGTGAGATCGGCGGCAAATCGAAATAAATGAACTTATAGATTTTTGATATTGGAGATGGATTTGAAATATTTGAGATATTCGGATAAAATATGAATATCGGAGATTTGGGTTTGGGCTATCTGAATAGAGGGTGTATGGTTCAAGATTTTAGTGGCACCGGTTTGAATTCGAAGGGTTAACGAAAAATTTAAATACGGGAGTAGGCAGTGACGAACGAAAAGATAAAAGAAATGGATAGGAGAGTTTAGAAGCTCCAAACCAATAATTTAAGAACGAAATTTTCACAAAATATTTTCACAAAAATTTTACCCTAAAATTTCTACGTTATCACCTGTGAACCTTTCGCCCAAAGATGAAAACTTTTAACGAATGGCCAAGTGGATCTCAAATGCACACAAATTTAATCGCAAGTATACAATATGAGGCGATGAGTAGTAGCAACAAATCTAAGAGACACGGCCACACGGGGGCTGCTAGGGTGTTAGGGTTGCCTATATTGAGTGAGTGAGTGGACGGAGTGATCCCTGACTCTGACGAGATTGATTTACCGCTAGCATCGCCTGCAGGCGCGGGTTGCTGAGCGCTGAAGCATCCATGGTTTCTCTTCCGCTCTTCTCCCCTCCGCTTCGCATGTCTCGCTCGCCGGCTCGCGACGAACAAGAAAGGCTTGTCCTCTGCAAATTTCCCTTCTCCTCATCTCGTCGGCGGCTGTAGAAGAAGAAGAGGAGGAAGAAAAAGAGGAGGCAATGGGCTATTTGGGCCATTGTTCTTTACGATTTGGCCTAATTCTAATGTGAAAGCGGCCTCAACTGCTCTCAATGGGCCTTCAGAGGAGGTTGTACTATGGCCCAATTCCATCTGCCATCTCAACCGGAGTGTCTGAAAATGAGACGGGATTTATAAACAACCAACCAAATTAAGTAGGGTTAATTAGAACCATGCCATTATAAATTTGCTTGTTTTGAAATATATCATTACTATTTGACTAATTGAAAGAATGCTATTAAAATTTTAGAACTATTCGAGATATGCCACTGTGTATCTCTTCGGTGCAGTTAGAAATTTTTTTTAATCAAATTATCCTTTGCACTTACAACCGTGTCCCGAAGGAAGCAGGGAATAGCACGGAGGGCGATATGGTCTAAAAAATTTAAAAAGTGCACCGAAGTGGTACGCAATGGTATATTTCAAATAATTCTAAAATTGTAATGACACTTCCAATTAGTCGAATTGTAATGGTATTTTTTTAAAACAACCTAATTTATAATGGTATAAATCCAATTAGCCCAATTAATTTGGGATGAAGGCTGAACAATTTCAATAGTGTACAGTTGTGGTTAACGTCTTAAGTAATTGAAGTACGAAATCTTGTATCCGATTTCAGGAAATACGAAATACGGTAAAAATAAATACAATTAATAAGAAATATTTTTGAGCTTTATTAAGTCCTCTTTTCTTAGAACAGTTTATTAATTAGTCAGGTGGTAGGTATTATATACGACGTGACGGCGGGATGAGTTGGATCGCTCTGATGGCCCTTCGCCGGCCGTGCCAAAAACTCCAGACTCGAGAGGGATGAGAGGTCCTCCTGCGACAGCGAGAGATGTATAATCTTGCAAGCAATGCAACTATTATATGCAAGTGCAGCTTCTCCAGCGGATATACTCCTACACATGTAAAGACCAATCACGTACGTACTTTTTTGGCAAAACGGACACGCAACATCATATCTAAGAAATCGATCCATCACATATATATATCTGTCGATCAATCCATCCATGGAGGGAGCAATATATGCGTGCAGAAGTGCGTTTCTCCTGTGTGCAGTTCAGTGCACGCATACGCATATATATTATTTCGGTGATTTTCTTATAATTGATCGAGCAGTACTATTGCATGCAGTGGTAAATATGTATTGTGACCCATCCCTATCGCGCATGTACCTATGAATATCATCGATCGACATGATGTTCCTTGCGTTTAGAGCCAAGCAAGGCATGATCACAGAGGACGAGATGGCCGGGATGGCTACTGCCAATATATATTGCATGCATGCGCGGCCAACACTTCCTTGATTTGCCTACGGATAATCTGGCCATTTTGTTTCTCCTGCCTGTTGTCCTATCCAGGAATTAATCAGATTAATGTACTAATACAAAACGCCACATGTAGATCACTTTCGATTTCTACAAGCTGTTCACTACAATCCTTCTAAATAAATATTACAATGTTTAAAATATTATTACAATGCCACACCACCTGCACCCCTGATTATTCCTCTACGATAAACATTTCAGTATGGCTTTTCACCGCGCCATAGTGCTGACCAAGTCTCGTTGTACTTTTCTGGTTGATGAAAAATAAATAAAATGAAAGATTATCTTATTATTCGATGGCTACTTAAAAATTAACTACTAGTACTGTACAATTTAAAATCCACTCTACAAATATGACGATCAACGTTTATGTATAAACTTTTAATAAAAGTGGCACCGTCTAGTTGTTCAAGAAATTCATTAGTAAAAGCGAGAAATAATCTGGTATAAAAGAATGTAGACCTAATACTTGCGTTATTCAAATTAATTGATTAGGTAATCTGTATTATCTGATCTTTTAAGCAGTACTTCTAACTCTGATGGAGACCCAACCACCTAATCCATTGTGATAGCAAGGAACAGTAACATCCTCTTTGTTTAAAATTGGTTTCCCCTCTCTTTTATCTTGTGCTTTCTTTTGCTCAGATTTCTTCCCCTCTTTTGCACACGGCTAAATATTCAATGTTTAGGACCATTAAGTATAATTATAACAATTAATTTATATTGAAATAAATTTGTAAAGTCTAATAAATTTATGATATTGTGACGCGGCAGTACTTTAAGACAAATCAACTTTACGGCTGAGCTCTTTTTACATAGATTATTTCTTAACTTTTACGTTCACTCTTTATAAATTGCTAAAAGATATAATTTCTTTTAAGAGAAGTTTCTATATAAAGAGCTTGATCACCTTATATTTCTAAATTAGATTTTTCTACGTCGTTTGTACCATGAAATAGGGAACCTAAACCCTAAATTCATGAAATAGCTATTATTATAAAAACTAGACATTTTTTTATTTTCATCTAATAAAAGAACACAACCATATTATATATTATAGTATTGTTCTTTCAAATTAGGCTGTGTCCGGGAGGTGGGTTAACTTACCCAGATTTTCTTTTTTTCCACGCACACACTTTCCCAACTGTTAAATGGTGTGTTTTTTGAAAAAAATTCTATTGGAAAGTTGTATAAAAAAATCGTATAATCCATTTTTTATTTTTTTATAATTAATAATTAATTAATCATATACTATTCTATTGTTACGTTTTCCACGCCTTGATAACTAACCCCATATATCATCTCCCGAACGCGGCATTAGATATTTAAAAAATATTTGGTGTTCGGAATTTTGAAATTTTAATGCTACAACTAAATATTTTCGACGGCACCTGGACCACGGAGAGACAACCACAGGGAGGCAGATGCCGTTGCGTGATCCATTCCACGAGCAAATAAATGCTACGGATAATCCGACGTGTCAGTGGGGGCCGCGCGCGCACCCAACCGCCGCGCCGGCAAGCAAGTGCTGCCCGCGCCGCCGCTTCACCATCAGCCGCCCGCCCGCCCGCCCGCGAGCTCCTCCTCCTCCCCCACACCGCTTGCGTGCATCCCTCCCCTCCCCTCTCGAGGTCTTCCCTTCAAAGCCACTGCCACTGCCACTCCGCCTCCCGGTTCTCCTCTACTTAACTCCAAAGCCTCGCCTCCTCTTCTCTCTGTCCGCCCTCCTTCCTTCCTTCCTTCCTTACTTCCTTCCTGAGGTCTCGGATATTGGTGGGCTTATGGTGAGGAATCTCGATCAATCGATTACTGCTCTTCCTGCTTGTCTTCTTCTGGTTCAAGATCTGCTTCTTTCGTTAATGGTTATGCAAACAACCTGTTCGATGAAATGACCACTACAAGGGAATTCATTGACCTTTGTGTTGATGATGGGATGAGATCATCTTGACTCATCTTTCCTAGTCCTTACCAAATTTACTGTTTATTTTGTAGTCTGGCGTCAACGCTTTTATCATCTTCTAATAAAATTGTACTCCAGTTGAGCAAATGATTGCGACTGTGCTTGTCTTGTATGCATGGTTTTGCACATATCACTGTCTCCCTATGTTTGCCTTTGGTTTCTTCTAATGGTATCTCTGTTTTGATGCCGTAATAGCACCTACCCATTGATGTCAATTACCTCTGTTGAGTGTTGACTTCTCATACTGTCTCATCTTCTGCCCTTATTTGTTCAACAGAAAAACGTATGGCACTAGTGTTTACAGGTCCAAGTATGGGTTCCAGACAAGCATCCCTGAGTACCATATTCTTCTTCTTGCTTCTGTTCTGCCTCGGCTGCAAATGTCTAGCATCAGAATTAAAGGCGACCCAAACAGCGGTCCTCAAGGTCGATGCTTCGCCACAACTTGCTCGACAGATCCCTGACACACTATTTGGAATATTTTTTGAGGTGAGTCGTGTAATTCTGTTTTGCACCATATCAGTTTATCCTTTCCTCTGGAAATTTGTTAGGATTCTCATGTATGAATAGCATGTTTAGAACAGGCTTGTAAACGAATGCAGCCTACATGTTCCACTATGTTCTGACAATAATTATCTTGGCTACTATTGTAGGAGATCAATCATGCAGGAGCTGGTGGAATATGGGCAGAACTTGTTAGTAACAGAGGTAATTCAATTATGTTACATGCATTTATTCAATTGTGTTTTTCCCTATCTTTCAGCATAGAAGTAATTCTGTAAACTGGATGCAAAACTTTGATCAAAAGAATAAGCTTGAAAGAAAATAAGATGCCCTCTCTTTGGAATTATATTGACATTCAGAGTTTAGTACTATTGTACAACAAGTTTATGGGCTTTATGTGCAGGTTTTGAAGCTGGAGGACCTCATACCCCATCAAACATTGATCCATGGTCCATCATTGGAGATGACTCTTCTGTATTTGTGGCAACTGATCGAACATCATGTTTTAGTCGGAATACTGTTGCTCTAAGGATGGAAGTTCTCTGTGATGATTGCCCCGCTGGTGGTGTAGGCATTTACAACCCAGGTTTCTGGGGCATGGTATGGGATTTAGTATTGTTGTTCTTAAGTTGTTGTTACACTGTCATTTTTGTGTTGTTTTTTTTTTGCTCTCATAAAAGTGACTAGTAAAATCATGGATATCAACACATCCTGTTTCAATTTTTTAGGTAGTGATAGCTCTTTCATACACTTGTGTTGACAAAATATAGTAAACATTTGTTTTCCTAACTTTTGCAATGCTTCCTTTCCAATACATTGATCATCCTTAATTGTCATATCAACCTCCAGAACATAGAAGATGGAAAGACCTACAATTTAGTGATGTATGTTAAATCACCAGAAACTGTGGATTTGACGGTTTCCTTAACAAGCTCCGATGGGTTGCAAAATCTGGCTTCAACTACCATCCCGTTAGTATCTTTTCTCTCAGTTAGGACAGGAGAGCAAGCATATTTTCCCATTCCCATTGGCTGAAAGGATTATATTGTTTCAGGGTTTCTGGGGCATCGAATTGGACAAAACTGGAGCAGAAATTGGTTGCTAGTGGAACAAATAGAACCTCAAGGCTTCAAATAACAACTAACAAGAAGGGAGTTGTATGGTTTGATCAAGTATCACTCATGCCTTCAGACACATACAAGGTATATTATATTTTGTTGTCAAACTTTCTTACTGGAGAAAGGAAACAAGTTGATAAAAAACAACATCAGTTATTCATTTTTAGTTCTAGATAGGAATATGGCGCATTCTGCTAATCAATGACACCTATTGTCCAAAACAAGATGCATACAAATTACAAGATACACAATTCTTCATTAAAAGAATCATACTTAAGTGTCATTTTCTGTTAACATCTAAATTTTTTCTTTAGTATTTACCTTGATCACGTTAAATTGTTCTATGTGACCTCAAAATCTAGTTGTTTCCTGCACATGATATTGATGCCATGTGCCTCATAAAATACACTTAGGGGTGGCACCCAAACGACTAAACAAGCAGACTTAATTATGTCCAACTACTTTTATGGAATGGTGCAGGCCATCTACATGCCATTATACGCACAAGAAAAATAATTGTCCTCAACTGAAGGCATTTGATGCCCTTGTCAATACATAATTGCATAGGCTGTTCACACGTTGGTTAGTCTGTTTAGGATATTAAAATCTTTGAACTAATTTTATCTTGCTGACAACATGAATTAGCTATCTATCTATAGCGTATGATAATGCTTAAGTCCTCATGAGTTTTTTCAAGTGCTGCCAACATTTCTTTTTCACATACAGGGACATGGTTTTCGCACAGAACTTATATCTATGATGTTGGATCTGAAACCACGATTCTTGAGATTCCCTGGTATGAGCTGTATATTCCAATTGAAAATCAAGTTTTTGATATCCGCACATACATAGAATAGAAGTCTGGGATAATTGACTTGAGTTCCCTGCAAACAACCGTAGGAGGTTGCTTCGTGGAGGGGGAATGGTTAAGGAATGCATTCATTTGGAGAGAATCTATTGGTCCATGGGAAGAGAGGCCTGGACACTTTGGGGATGTTTGGCATTACTGGACTGATGATGGCCTTGGATATTATGAGTTTCTCCAGGTACCATTTTATTTCTGTCTTTCTTTTTCTTGTCCCTCCTGATCATATATTTCTTTGAACTCTATTTTTGCTAATGAAAACTTTATACTCTGCATCGAAGCTTTCTGAGGACCTGGGTGCTGCCCCAATCTGGGTGTTCAACAATGGTAATAATTGCCATATTTTTACATCTCGATTACCATCAGTCCATCACTGGCCTCCTTGATTGCTAATAAAATCTTTTAAAATATCAGGAATCAGCCATAATGACGAAGTTGATACTGCTGCAATTGCTCCTTTTGTAAAAGTATGTTCTGAAATCTAAACTCTCTAGTTCATGTTCTGCCACCGAGATGCTTTGCACTTTAAAAATGCATGGTACCGTCCTAGCTTTGGCTGGGCATTACCATGGATATGATGTGTGAGAAAATTAATATTATCTTTACTACCATCCTAGTAGTGTTTCATCTTTTGTCTCTTCACATCTAAATATTAAAGATCTTGATTGTGCAGATCCTAAGAATGAAGATGCATATGATGAGTCTCATTGAATGATGCTAAAACACTTGTCTTGTTTTCTCACTATTGAGAAAGAACTGATTTTCCATGTACAAAAGTAGAGATTATTTTGGGCTTGTTGTTACTCTATAATTCACAAGAAAAAAATCACAAAGTTCATGAACAGTGATGATGTTTAACCTGAATTTGCATTCTGATCTACTTACAGATCAAGAATACCAAATATATCTTTTCCTGAATTGAGATAGTTATAACACCACCTTTTTTTTGGAACATCTCCACAGGACGTATTGGACAGTCTAGAGTTTGCAAGGGGGAGTGCAGAATCAACATGGGGTTCTGTTAGAGCTGCAATGGGGCACCCTGAACCATTCCCTGTCAAATATGTTGCAATTGGAAATGAAGATTGTGGGAAAAAATTTTACCGCGGTATATCCTCAGCTACTTTCTTAATTTATCCACCTCACTATAAAACCAGATTAGTTGAACAGGCTTGTCTGCAATTTTCTAAGAAGGTTCATAATTGAGAAGGATGTGCACATGGACCATGCTAATCCTGTAAAATGCTTTTTATGGATATAATCACTCAACTCCCTCTCTCTCTTCTTTCAACAGGTTCTTGTTTTGTGATTGGACATGTATTTCAAAATTAATTAGCCCAATAAAATAAATTTCTATATGAACCAGAGGGAAATAAAGGTCCAAACTTTTCTATGATGCTGTATCTGTTTCCTGAGAAGTTTTTAATTAATTTCGCATAAATCTCCAGAGCAAAAATTTTATAGAGCAATATTTTGATCTTCATATAATATTACCTTTTCTTGTTCCATATGCTCTCCTTTTTCTCCATTGTAGTTTGTCAAGCCAATGTACTCATAGATGCTCTCATTTTTTATCCTTGCAAATAAACTAGGATCAGTAACACATAAAAAACGAGTCCTCGTAGCAAAAATACACTAAAGTATGGATTTTTTTTTAAAACTATTCGTATTCAATCAGAAGCTCCAATGGCATTGTCCTTTTACTCTGTGTAGAGAGCAACTGTTGAATTCTCGTTTTAGGCACATGCATGATATTCTCTTTGCTATTATACAGGTAATTACCTCAAGTTTTATAATGCTATAAGGGAGGCCTATCCAGACATTCAAATGATTTCAAATTGTGATGCTTCATCAAGTCCACTTGACCATCCTGCTGATTTATATGATTTCCATGTAAACCACTCATTCTGTGGAGTTCTCTTCTGTAGTTTCTCTCATTCTTGTCACCAATGTCAGTGCTTTTCCCATTTATTAAATTCTAACAGTGCTTCTTCTTCCAGGTCTATACTGATTCTAAGACTTTGTTTTCGATGAAGAATACATTTGACAGCTCATCTCGTAATGGGCCCAAGGTACGTTATATGCCTGGACTTCCATTGCTCTGTGAACCTTTTCATTTGTGGGAAGATGCTTGTCAAACAGCATTGCAAAATCTCCCAATTTGTGGGACTTCATGACATCTCTTGGTATTATTCTCAGAATGATCCCGTTCTCTATTTCTTAATGAACAATTCAGTAACATCCACGGTGCATCCAAGTCATGTGTGTTTCCATGTTTTGGATAATCTTGGGAACCTTGTTGCTTCTTATGCTTATTTACTTATCACATTATTGATGCACTGCCTTATTGATATATTCTCATCCTGTTAGCCATTAAAGATATTTCTTAATATGTCTTGGTTCCAGGCTTTTGTTAGTGAATATGCCGTATGGAGAAGTGATGCAGGTAGAGGAAGTCTTCTTGCTTCATTGGCAGAGGCTGCTTTCCTTACTGGACTGGAGAAGAATAGGTGATCTTTCCTTGAAACAATGCTCTTATTTCTAACTTGGAATGTGTGGAGATCACGCTTGAGCTTTCCTAGATAGATCTTTATTAAGATCTACTAACAAATTGAAGATCTTTACGGTGAGTTAGGTAACCTCTTGTTGGTTCTTTGCAGTGATATTGTTCAGATGGCAAGTTATGCACCACTCTTCGTGAACAATAATGATCAAACGTGAGTTTTGCGGACTCCATGGTTTCCTTGGTTCTTGTTTTCTTGTTGACTTAACAAGTAGTGTAATAATGTTTGAATCAAACAATCAGGTGGAACCCAGACGCTATTGTATTTAACTCTTGGCAACAATATGGAACTCCTAGTTACTGGATGCAGACGCTTTTCCGTGAATCTAGTGGTGCTATGATTCATCCAATTACAATCACTTCCAGCTACTCCGGTTCTCTGGCAGCATCCGCAATTACTTGGCAAGACTCTGAAAATAGCTTCCTAAGAGTAAAGGCAAGGAATTCTTTTTCTCAACCTACTCTCCATCTGTAGGGGGATTGCATAATCTCATGAATTGATCTTGAAATATGCTATGCAGATTATAAACTTTGGGTCAGATCAAGTAAGCCTCACGATCTCTGTAACTGGGCTTCAGGCCCGTGTCAACACAGTGGGATCAACTGCCACTGTTCTCACTTCCAGCAATGTGATGGATGAAAATTCTTTCAGTAACCCAAATAAGGTAAGCCAACCATTTCTGTTTTCTCTCTCTATATAACTACATCTCAATGAATAGAAGAGTTTGTAGTTTTTGGTCATCTGAAGCCAATGCTTGCTCATGTAACCAAACCAGGTTGTGCCGGTCAAAAGCCAGCTGGCCAATGCTGCAGAGCAGATGAAAGTCACACTTGCTCCTCACTCTTTCTCCTCATTCGATCTTGCGCTGGCCCAGTCCAAACTCGTGGCAGAGATGTGAAACGGCACCATGAGAATAGCGGCAGAAATACATAAGATGTGATATGGGAATACGAGCCAGCTGTCTATATATATGCTTGTATCTTGAAGCACTACTGTATAGTGTAACTCATAGGAAATGATGAATAAAATTCACATCAGGCTTATTTGCTTTTTTTTTCGCCTTCTCTATATTTGTATTGGATGAGACTAGATGGCAGTATGGCACATGCCATTGCTTTAATGCTTTGTTTGACCTAGAGAAAAGGAAGCCAGAAGGAGAAAATATGGGCTCTTGGGCTAGATAACATATTTGTATAGAAATTAAGGCTTAGATTAAGTACCGAAAATCTGAGTTTAGCATTGAGCAGATCCAAATGGACCCCAGTCCCTCGTAGGATGCCTGTTCATTCTTTTGTAGATACCGTAAATCTAGCATGTTCCCTATTAAGTATAGCGGCAATTGCGAAAGGACCTGTAGCCTAGTTGTTACAAAGGCCTTAGTAGCACCTGAGGTCTTGAGTTCAACTTCTCGTTGGAGCGATTTTCTAATGGCTTTGTAATTTCAGTGGGAGGTCGACAACGAGGCGTCCGTGATGACTTCGGGGATGCCGGCCAGTTTTATGAGGTGTTCATAGGGGCTTTGCTTGGAGGCCATACATCTTCCTTCTTTGGTTGGATCTAGGTCAGAAAGTTATATGTTTATGAGGTGTTCATAGGGGCTTTGCTGGGAGGCCATACATCTTCCTTCTTTGGTTGGATCCAGGTCAGAAAGTTATATGCGTGCGTTGTGAGCGTGACTTCGGGATTAGTCTTCGGAGGTGCTCATAGGGGGTTGTGAGCGTCTGCGTTGTACTGTGTTCTCAAATTTTTGGCCTTTACATTTTGAGAAGCCTAGCAGAGAAGAAACTCACTAGCTGGTTGATAAAATCACAAGAGAATAAAATGTCGAAGAGAGAAACTTCTGCCTTATCCACACAGAGTTATCGCCATCAAGACAAGTTTATCCATTACTCCTAAACATCTTTGATCATGGTTGGTTAAGGTTTACAGACATGATTAACTCCTCTCGGATAGTTAACCTCTGGAATAGTAGTCTGAAGGGAGTAACAAAACTACATCTAGCTAAGTGGAAGCCCGGGGCAGATCCAGATTAGCAAATTAGGGGGGACTAATTGCCTTCTTTCTCCTTTAGCCTCTCTACTCTTCATATTTTCTCTATTTTTCTTCCTTTCATCTCTCTTATTTTCTATAGGGATCTAGCGGGTAGGGGGGCTTGAGCCCCCCAGCACCCACATTGGATCCACCCCTGGTGGAAGCTGTTTACATGAAAATGCATGTGTTTGTTGGGTTATGGAGTGAAGAATAGGGAGGCACGTATAACTGGGCTCCAGTTCAGTCTCGTGGCTCCTATTTGCCATGAACATGCCACAGCAGGAAGCTCAAGCTAGCTAGCAACCCCCTGGTACAGAGAGAGAGAGTGTGTACCTGGGATCTTTCGAGCCAGCGAGGCTTAAGTATCAACCTTGATCACTGCTTCAGTTGTCTCTTGTCGTCCTCTACTGATCAAGCATAGCTGCAGGCGCTTGATCAGTAGAGGCCGACAAGCGACAACTCAAGCAATGATCTAAGGTTGATGCTTCAGCCTCGCATGCTCGGAAGATCCCAGACACACTCTTTGGAGTGTTCTTCGAGGCGATCAATTTCTGAATTTTTTTCCCTCTTCTTTCTTGTTCTTGCATTTCTTCCACGGGAATGTGGGATTCCATTTCCCCTCTTGTATCTTCTTTTTGTTCTTCTCTAGGAGATCAACCATGCCGAGGCTGGTGGGCTATGGGCTGAACTTGTCAGTAACAGAGGCGCATTGATTTGTCTCTACTTGCATTGTGATTTATGAGAAATTTTTGCCCAAATCTTTTCGCTTATGCTTATTGTCGACGATTGATGTCGGCAATAAACTTATAGGGTGGCTATTAGGCTCGGAACTCGATGTTTAAGATGAAGAAGAAGATGATTTACCTAGATTCAGGCTCTCGGCTAGGCGAGATAATACCTTACTCCTGCTTGGCCATCGTGTTGCGTAGATGAATCTCCGTGACCTCAAGGGGGTGCCTCGTACCCCTTTATATAGCGGGGGTAGGGTTACAGATATGGTAGAATCCTAGTCCAACAAGACTAAGATCTATCCCAGTTCGATTACAGCCCGGATATGGTGTACACAGCATGCAATCCGATAGCTACCAAACTCCTAGCAGATACCATACAGATACATACTCCTTCCTATTCGGTACCCTATTGACCGTACGTATTCATGTAGTCTACGGATACCCCTGGTATAAGTATCCCACAGCAGTCCCTGGAGTCGTCAGTAGCAGCGCAAATCATTCACTTAGATATCCATATCATGGATGACGTCTTCACGCAGCTCGCTCGACATAATCTGAGTGCTTCCCAGACGCTCCCCGAGTGTTTCTCAGGTGATCCCAAGTACTCCGTAATGATTGTAGAGGCTGTGGAGGGCTCTGAATGGAAGAAAGAATTAGGTGATGCACCTAATAGGTGTAGCCCCCCGACTCTATACTTAAATGCGTAACAATTAATAGAGTCATCTATGGACCGTTAACCAAAAAGACGTTCTCGACATATCGAGTGTCCCGACTCGAGCAACACTGTTCCGAGTGCTTCTGGACCCGAGTGGTACCAGCTCTGGCGTTCTACACCCGAGTGGTTTGGAGATGATTTTTGTGCCATGCTCCCCCAGACATATAATCTCAGATTATGTTATGCCTGTAGGGTAGGTTATGCTGACTAGCTTAACCATTATAGCCGAGTAGTTAGTATCGAGTATATTCGGGTTTACTCAAAGTTTAGGCACAGACTAAGAAGCGCTATTAAGTGACATGGGCGATATCGACCAATGCACGTAAAAGTGCGACCATGTGCCTACTATATAGGCGCACCGTCGATTCCCGGAGTTAAGGGAAATTACGAATTTATGTTACCATTTGGCGTTCCCATAAAACTCGCATCCACCCTTGAAAATAGCATGACATCAATTGTGCCAGCACCTAAAATTTCAGCCCGCTCTGCTTGTGAAGAGACACAACGACATTTAGCCCAGCAACGGAAATCTTATAGCCGTTAGGCCCATTAACGGCCCACTTAGCCATTCCGTTGATATACCCCTTCATCTTCTTCGCCGCGGTCATCATTCCATTCCCCACTCACTGTTTTCTTTCCTCCCATTGCTCCGGTGAACTTATGGTGCTCAAACCCTAGCCTAAGCCCTCGAGCCCACCTTGCGCGTACCCTTAATCGACCGCCTCACCTCGCCGCCGTCATCCCGCGCCACCATGATAGCCCTCGATCAATCAGAGAAGGAGCTTCCGCTAAACGCCTGGCACACCTCAGCGAACACGGAGCAGAACCTGGCGGTGATGACAAAGGTCAGCCTGATCCCGGGGAAGGAGCTCCTTGGATGCCGCTGCACCCTCGGTGAGTCGTTCCCCACTCCGGACTCTAGGGAAATAGTGGTTTTTGAACCCTTTTTTGAGCGGGTATTTGGTCTTCTGGTGTCCTCCTTCTTTCGGGGGTTGCTAGATTTTTATGGGATTGAACACCATCATCTAAACCCCAACTCAATCTTGTAAATCTCCATCTTCATCTACATTTGAGAGACCTTCCTTGGCATCCCTCCCCACTTCAATCTTTTTTGGCACCTTTTCACCGTTAAGCCCTAGCCAACCAAGCTGTGGCCCTCGGCAACTGGAGATGCCGACATTCAGCTATGGGAAGGATGCAAAAAGACTTGGTTCACTCTGCCGATGAAGACTTCCTTGAAGGGCTGGCATTCTCTCTGGTTTTACTGTCGGAACCTGAATAACTCCCTTACTGCCTTCGTCGGACATGCTCCCGTATTTCAGGAATCATGGTCCTCTCTGCCATCCCAGGACGAGATGGCACAAGTCAATGCCCTCCTCAACCTGGCTAAGAATCTAGCAGGGAAGAGCTTGGCGCAATGAGGGCAGAGAGCACGTGGGAGAGTCGCGGGAGCTTAAGGAAGGAGGAGAGAGCAATGGCGAGAAAGGGCTAAGTCTGGGAGGAAGGAAGCTTATAATGCAAGCGACAGGGAAATGACCGTTAGCACAATGTGCCAAAACATGGGAGTCGTTGAGATTGTAACGTTGCTACAGTGAGAGCCGATGGCAGAAATCGGTTACACGAGAGGAAATTTCGGAACAATGAGTTATTCCGAAATTGGGGGGGCATGTGTTAACGCCAAATTTTAGCAAATTGCCGTTATGAATTGAGACACAACTAGAAACTGAATCGGATAGGAAAAGGTGAATCGGTTGGAGGCAGGAATCTGGAAACGTCAGGGATGCGGCCGATGGAGTCCGAATCGGACATGAACTGAAGTCCTATTGGGCCCAAAGCTTAAATATAGATTCGGTGTTAGCTGTGAGTCCGTGTTAAATAATTAGGCCTTAGCTTAGAGTTTGTTTAGGAATTTTATTTCTAATTAAAGTCCGAGGGTTAGAAGTTAGTTAGTAACGGATTCTTATCCGGATAGATTAGTTAACACCCGGGGTTATAAATATGGGTGCCTGGGGCCAATTTGGCGCATCGCCTCAAAACCTTTGACTTGCTTGAGCTTTCGGCGTGTGGTTTGTCAGCTTCGCAATGTAAGTTATTGTTCGTCAAAACCCGTCGATCAACTGGACCAGGACTGTCTCGGTTAAGTCCGATCTTCTGCCTGGTTGATCGGCAGGTTGAGTTCTATTATTGCTTTAATCTATTTTGGCTTGAAGTAATAGTAGTTCTCGATCAAGTCCTCACGGGTTCTTCTGTTTGATCTGCCGGCATGACTTTAGTTAACTTGGTTCTGTCTCGGTTTGGTCCGATCAATCTGATTGGCTGGATTTATGTTGTCAGATTAGATCGAGCACTCGTGAGGGCTTATCGCTGGAGTTCTAGCCAGCATTATCTTGAGTAATTTGTTGATTGGTTCATTAAGCTCATCGATCTTCACGTTTTCTATAATTATATTGTGCTAGATTACATACTGTCTCGGTTAAGTCTGATCTATGTTATTAATTTGATGCGATCCGCTTATAGAGGTCTGTCCGATCAGCTAGGTTTAATGGGTTAGTTGATAGATTACGCTGGTTTGCTATCTTATTATTCGCATGCTGCAATGATTAGCTGATCTCATGCATGGTTATATTTAGATCTGTATTGTCTCGATTAGGTTCGATCTTCTAGGTCTAGTGTGAGCATGTATGTTGTTGATTATTATTTTTATGCTGGTAATTAGTATAGCCTTCCGGTTTATATTTAAATTCTACACTTAGTCTCCTATCGGCTGTCGATTTTACGTCAGTTAAGCACTGCATTGGTCCGATCGGCTGATTAATCTTAAGACTGTCTCGGTTGGGTCTGATCTTTTAAGATTAATTGGTTGGTTGGTCTGTTTAGTGTTTATCCTGCTTTTGACTTAGCCGATTGAGCACATTTATCCTCACTATCATAAAATTCCTGTAAAGTCGATCGTCTAGTTCATCGGCTAGGGTCCTGGGACGGTATCGGCTATCCCGGCCGATAGCGATTTCAGGGTTAACTGTTTTTCATGCTATATCTTGTCAGTTAGAGGATCAAACTGATTAGCACGCCCAATATTTCTAAGAATTTAGGTCCTACACTGGAGCTATCTAAGATTGACTCCCAGGACTTCATGTGTGACACGTCGAATCACATTTTTGACGTCAACAACAGTATAGATTGAATTGTCAAGATCTTTTTCATGAATGTGAGAGTTTCTATCTTTTTGATATCCCATAATTAATGTGGTGGCTTTTAAGAGAATTTCCTATCAGTATATATAAATATAGGTAGATGTATTGATATAAAATATGGATGATATGTATTGGATTATATATATATAATTTGAGATGGATATGTTGTTTAACCAGGGACACGGTCTTGCGAGGATTAAATTCCGTACAGGAGCATGGATGGAAACAATGTTTCCCACTTGTATTTGCCTGATGGTATGAGAGAATCTTTTTACCCACGGAGTGGGTAAGAGATGAAAATATACTGTTGCCATCTTTACTCGGAGATAGGCAGTAAAAATAGAGATTAGAACGATTGTAATGCAAGATAATGTTTATGATTTTTGTATCATAGGAAAATAAGAAAGGGAAAAGAAAGAAGAAAAAAAAAGGAGAAAATGAGAAAATGAAAAAAAGAGAAAAGAAAAGAAAAAAAAGGAAAGAGAATATCATGAGAAAGGTAAAAAAAGGAAAATTAAAGATCCCCTATGCACTGATTAAAATGTAACATTTGTATTAAATAAAAAAAATTCAAATGGATCAGAAGTCAAAGAACATGGTTGAAAATAATATATGTTTTAGTATGCCTCTGTTTTTCTTCATTGTCAAAAAGACCAGACATCTTATTTAATATATGTTGAGTATAATTTATTATTTTTAATTACAAGTTTCCCGATACAACGTGTGTTTAATAAATCAATTGTTTGTGACCACAATTTACTATTTTCGGCTCAATGCACAATTTATTTTAAAAAATTGTTTCAAAATTTAATTTAATTTATACCATTAAAATTAAACTGACCCTGTTCCACGCATGGGTACTTTTGCTAGTTATTAGAAAAGATAATTAAAGCAGAACATTGTCGATCGCTATCATGATTCGAAACGGATCAACAAAACGATGAGCTCGGCAAGCTGGAAGGCGTCGTCGTTCTCCGCACTCAGTGGCGACGCCACATTGCTCTTCCCGAACCCGCTCTCGCATTCCTTCACAGCGCTGGCCCTGAATTTATATATGCACATTTAATGATCTAGTTGATTGTCTCCAATAAATGATTAGATAGAGTGAATCCGTAGAATCAATCAATTACTCTCTTGATTTTTTGTTATTTTCTTTCCCCGTTATTAACTAGTGCTTTGTTACGTGCAAGTATTTTAGGACCTTTTTAGATGGAAAGAATTGATATGCACTTCCGGGCTATAAATAAATGTTATCTTAGTCATATTATAAGAGCAATATCAATAAAATAGCTAACTACTAACTCCAAAATCTTTTCATATTATTAATAGTTAGCATGTAGCTACCTTGTATAATAGTTTCACACTAACATATGCTATATTTTCGATGTGGTTCACCTCTCGTACACTTTTAGTCTTGGAGTTTTAAACCTCTCATACACACTCAGTGTTTTGAAGCTTGTGTTTTAGCTCGCTGCAAATATATAACCCGCTCTTTTCTCTCTCATTTCCTCTCCCCTTCACATAACCATAAATATGAAGTTGCAATTTCTAAAGTCCGCTTACATCACTTATTAACTTATTATACTCGTCCTAAGTCAAGTTTCTTTAAGTTTGACCAGGTCTATAAAATTATTTGCTATACTTTTAACATAAAATAAATATACTACAACAATATATTTAAGGTTAAATTTAATAAAATTAATTTGGTGTTTTGGATGATAGTACATTATTCTATAAAGTTGATCAAATTTTTAAATATTTAACTTAGAATAAACTCAAAGTGACTTGTATAAAAAGGAGAAAGCAGAAGATATCTCACACTTGGTTGCGCGCGGGATATTTGTGTGGTTGCTAAATCTGAAATTTTTTGCATACTCAAATGGAGAAAAGAAAAGAATTAAAAGTAGGCCATTTAGAACTAAAGTTTGGTCAAATGTATACGACTTATATATAGTCTCTCCTTCTCACAGTTAAAAGCAGTTTTCTATAGTTATGATATTATTGTTAAGAAAAATGTATTATATGGGAACATAGAACTTCAAGACTAGTTTTAAAGACCATCCATCCAATGCTCATGCTAGAGGGAGTACTGATGAAGTATATACGTTCGGCCAAACAATGTGAGCTATACAAGTTCACAATACCCTTTGATGAAATGAAAAGAAAGGGGCTATTTGTCTGCATGTTCTTTCTCTTTTAATTGCAAATCCATATATATCTTAACTTCCCAGATCTTTGTGTTTACTCCATTTGAAAAGGACACAAGTGAAATATGACTATATATGAAAAGCGAAAAAAATAAGAAACAATAGCTATATAAGCATTATTATCTCTATCAGGATTCCTCGTGGAGCAATAAAGCGACGAGCTTGGCAAGCTTGAAGGTGTCGTCGTCCTCCTCGGTGAGCGGCGGCGCCACATTGCTCTTCCCGAACCCATTCTCGCATTCCTCCACCGCACCGGCCGATTTCTCCAGCGCCGACGTCGCCTCCGGGAACCTGCCGGCCTGCACGCTGTAGAAGATGCCAGGCTGAGCTTGCAGCACGCCGGCGTACGCCTCCTGGCACGACTGGAGGCACCGCGTCGTCGCATCGCCGGGTCTCAGGCCGCCGTCGTCGTGCAGCATGCTGTCGATCTTGGACTTGGTGCTCGTCGCGTTGGACGTGAGGAGGTCGACGGCGACGACGGCGAGGTCCCGGTAGCTACTGGCGTTTAGGCTCCGGCCGTCGGAGCTGAGTGCGTCACGGCAGAACGCGACGCTGATGTCACCACCACTGCCGCCGGCGACGGTCTTGCATGCACCGTCCATGAACGAGTCGGTGCTGGCGGCGAGTTGAGCCTGAGACGTCGCAACGAGGAGAGCGAAGAGGAAGAAGAAGGCAGTCACGCCATTGGAGGAGGCCATTGTCATCTCTAACCTCGATCGATCTGTAAGATGATGTCGAAATTAATGGAATTGATTTTCTGGAGGGATGCTCCTGCGCATGAATTATATATGAATAGGTTTGCATGGCATTAAATTAGATCATCTCCGATTAATACTAATAATTGGATAGCGTGGATCCGTAGAATCGATTGTTGATTCCCCGTAAATTTCTCTCCCGTTATGGCTAATGCATCTGCCGAAAATTGAAGATTTTTTAAAATACCGTATAAATTATGTTGCATTGATTATGCCATCGCTAAGGCTAAATTATATTGCTATCAATGTGCAGTTTAACTCATTTTAAATATTTTTTGTTCAATGTTATGGCTTTATTAATTTTTATTTAAGTTTGAATATGTATACATGTAACTTCATAAAATTTTAGAAATTATAAATTTATTTCATGTTCATGTTAGAATAATTTATTACTTAATTTTTAATCTAAAATGTACATTTTTAAATAAGTAGCATGAGTGATTAGCCAGATATTGATTGACCCAGAAGCAACAGTTAAATTAGTGATGTTCTCGTAATGGTTAAGACATGATCATGCGATAAAATATCTGACAGTTTTGTGGTACATACTTAATAGAAGTTTTAGAAATGTTGCCGCTGTACTCGAGATGTTGCACGTGAAACTTAGGACCAAAGTATTGTAATGTAACATTTTTTCAACCCTATATAAGCCTCTCTCTCTTCTTGATTCCACCACGCCACATATTCTTATAAAAAAAAACAAGTGTAAACTCTCCCTGCATCGTCCATTCATACTCCCTAGCTAACTCCAGTATCTTTGGACTACTACCAATAATTGTGCAATAGATAGGAATGAATGATATCACAATAACTCTTTTATATTTTATATTTATATATTTTAAATAGCAATAACCTAAAAGTTTCATAATTTATTGTTCTGTTGAGGTGTGATGTGTTGAGGTGTGATGTGATGTGCATTAATATAGTTGCTTGTCTATCCATTTTTGTTACATTATGTATTGTTTTTCACAACAATTTGCGTACCTATCATTTAGTAAAATCCAACAGAATTAAGTATGAAAGGGTAATAGTAATAGTAGTTACTCACAGTATATGTATAGGTCACATATATGTGACTACTTGCACAAGAAAATCCTCTAGCTGATACATCAAAAGAACAACCACCATGCACGGAGAAAGGAAAGGTGAGCTAGCTATGACATATTTTGTTGTATGCACTTAAATAATATAACATGCATATATATTAAGGATGTCTTGCCATTTTGGGTTGCATGATTAATGTTTATGTGGTTACATGCTTGCATGTGAATAGGAGCATATTTTCTTTTTTTCTTGCCGTGTTGCGTGCCCTAAGAGGTTGTTTGGATCCAGGGATAAATGTTTGGACGTTAATTAGAAATATTAAATATAGACTAATAACAAAACTAATTTCATAAATAAAGGCTATTTCACTAGACAAATTTTTTAAGCCTAATTAATCCATGATTAGCAAATGTTTACTGTAGCATCACATTCGCTAATCATGGACTAATTAGGCTCAATAGATTCGTCTCGTGAAATAGTCTAAAGTATGGGGTAGGTTTTATTAATAGTCTATATTTAATACTTCTAATTAGTGTCCAAACATTCGATATGATAGGGACTAAAAGTCCTAATGAATCCAAACAGAATCTAAAATTCACTTATGAAGATCTATTTAGGCCCAACAATTATTCCAAGCAGACAAGAAGTTGCTTCATTTTGGGTCAGTACAGTATTGAAAGACTCACATTTTGTCGATGCCGTTCAATTGTTTGTCGCAACGGGGCATGTCTAGCCCGGGAAGCAACCGCCGATCGAGTGGTTGCTTGCTCGGCCTTTTCCACCGCTCGATCAAGATCCGACGGTCCGTATGCGCAGGAGAGGCGCTTGCATTATTGCGTCCGTCCGTGGCTCAGGCTACAGATGTCACGTTGAGATGTAGCCTAGCTCACACTTGTCTTGTTCATAGCATCTCACGCCTATTTAAGGATGCAAGCAGCAGCAGCGGCAGTACAGCTTCTGTTCCCTCCTGAGCTCTAACATCTTCGAAAGTTTCACAAATTTTAGTTCACGCGCTTCAAGCTGTTTGCCTCTCGTGGTCTCCGAGTGCGGGAGGCAAAGGAATCTGAAATCCTCAGGTCGAAAGTTCTGTCTCTCACTCCTGATTTTGTTCTTGTTGTGGTGCGGTTCAGCTGCTCGATGAAATGCCTAAAAGAACATCTCTATCCTGCTTTCCTTCTTTTGTTCTTGGTGCACTGCGAGGACTGGGTGAGAGACTCGTCCCCATTTCATCTAATCTGACCCTTCAGGCCTTTTTTATGTACTTTGTTAGCTGATCATCGATATATGATTATGGGCCTATGGGGGCATTAGGGGATCTTCCCCTGTTCTTCTGAAAAAAATACATCTTTTCTGACGGAGATTCTGTGGGATTTCTCTGTAGTTTAGATGGGTTCCGTGGTGACTGCTGACGATCTCTGGAGGTCCCTTTGTTAATGTTTGGTAGTGGATTTATGTTTCTGTAGCTGTCAGTTTCGATTTTCATGTAGGTCTGAATATCCAATGATGCTTATTCTTTTATCTCCAGTTTCTTGCTGTTTATTAATTCAATAAGTTTCATTTATTCCCCTTACTGCTACTTTTCTTACTCTACATTATATGACTCATGGTCTGAATTAGTGCTTACTGTTGTTTGACAGGCAGGGCTAAGGGCATGGATTTCAAATATGCATTCTTTTCCACCATGTTTTCCATGCTTCTTTTCTGTTTCAGCGGCACACGCCTATCTGCAGAACTGGAGCTGGCCCAGACAGCACTAGTGGAGGTCGATGTTTCATGGGAACTTTCGCGGAAGATCCCTGATACACTATTTGGATTATTTTTCGAGGTCAGATTTTTCTTATTTAATCCGTCCAAACCAAAAGATTTTTCTTATTTAGCTTGTGTCAGTTCATGATCTTATAGCACCAGTTCTGCATGCTTCAAAATATGCACCAAGATGGGTTCAATAATTTAGTTAACCTTACATTAGGGGATGCAGCTAGCTTTTTCATTTGAATTTACCATTGTTTACACTACAGTGCACTGTATTATCTACAGTGATATTTCATATATCTTCATGCCCATCTCTTGAATGATTTCAGAAAATATCTCCTAGTTTGCATATTTTTCACCTGCCTCCTTTTGCTTTTCCACCACGTATTATATGTCCATTTCTTCTGTGGATGCCAGTGTTGAAATTTTTTGTCTGCATTACTTCTACAAAGGGGAAGAGGAGGGGTTGGGATTGGGGCTGTGAAGATTTCTTTTGTCAGCCCTTGCTTTATAATCATTACATGTTCACTGCTATCTGGATATTCTAGATTATCCTCTTCAGTCATGAATTTGTGATAACTAGATCAGTAAACAATATAGGAAATTAACCATGCTGGAGCTGGTGGGATATGGGCAGAGCTTGTTGGTAACAGAGGTAACTCTCAGTTTGATAATCTTTTTTACCGGGTCGGCTGAAAACCGACCAAAATTCATTAAGCAGAAATAGAATGTACAGAAATTACAGAGATTGGGTCAGTTTGATAATCATGCCTCTTGGAAGATATGATGAGCAAATGGATGCACTTGACTAAGTTGCAGAATTTTTGTTTACACGGAAATATATAAATCATTCAAAATACCAAGCAATGAATCACTTGTTTGTGCTGTTCACATGTCAGAAAGACAGTGGCATCCATTGTAGGTTTACTGTATAACAAATGTTATTAGGTTCACATCCATCTAGTAGTTAATGAATGAAATTAAAGTGTAAAGTGACCTTTTTGTGAAAGTTATTCACAATGAATGTCTTTTACAACAGTTTAGAACTTCTTGTCAACATTCAGAACTTCAGTCTTTTGCTTCATGTATAAGAGCAAACCTCCTAAATGAAATGATATGCATTGCTCCTATTTTATTCAATAGAGAGAATTTCATCAACCTTTGTCAAGTGCATCTACTATATGTATCCTCATTCATATTGATAACTTGCATCAGGTTGCTCTTTTCTATTTATATTTTTGCTTCTAAGTTGCTACATGACAACAGATTAAAGTTTAGAACTCAAACATACGTGAAACGAAAGCATCCGTGTTTTATATTTTTTATTAACATTGAAGTCTTTCTTAACTGACTAATGCATGATTATACTTCAGGGTTTGAAGCTGGAGGGCCCCACACCCCTTCAGATATCGACCCATGGTCTATCATTGGAGATGATTCTTCTATATACATCACAACTGATCGTTCATCTTGTTTCAGCCAAAATAGTGTTGCTCTAAGGATGGAGATTCTCTGTGATAACTGTCCAGCTGGTGGTGTTGGTATTTACAACCCAGGATTCTGGGGCATGGTATGAGTCCATGTCGATAAAAAATAACTCATACTCCATTTTTTTAATCTAAACTAGCTAAGCTAACTTTTTCTTATTTAAATTCATATTGATATTTTTCTGACATAATGTTGTCCTCTTAACTGGTTTTGTTTCATTTTACTTAGAAATGTGAATAAATTTTATAGCTTTTCTTCAAAGCATTTCCACTTTTGTCTTGATTGGAATTTTACCTTCTGATTTTCATGTACCTGTTCATTTCAATGTCCAGAACATAGAAGAAGGAAAGGCCTATAATCTAGTCATGTATGTCAGATCATTAGAATCTGTGGACTTGACTGCTTCTCTCACATGCTCAGATGGTTTACAAAATCTGGCATCAGTTTCTATACAGTATAAATCTTTGCCAGAAGACTGAAATAAATATTTTTAATGTTCTTTGTTTATGATTGAAAGGATTGCATATGAAATCTTGCAGAGGTATTGATCTATCAAATTGGACAAAGATAGAGATGCAATTATTAGCTCAAGGAACATGCAGAGCTTCAAGACTTGAATTGACAAGTATGAAAAGGGGTGTAATTTGGTTTGATCAAGTGTCACTGATGCCTTCAGACACATACAAGGTTCATTGTCAGCCTTATCTTTTCGCTTTTGCTTATGTTATAAGTCAATTTTTGAATTTTCAACCCTAAATTTGAAGTTGATTTTAGGGTTTTTCATCATAATTTGTTTTTCAGCCTTTGCTTTTAGATCGCTAATAACATGTATATAAAAGTTTCATTCACAAATTATTTTTCATTTGCAAATATGTTGTTTAGCCTTTTCCCTAGAAAAGCGAAAAAATGACCCCTTGCATTTTTGTCTTGATATTGGTCACTGACAGTCACAAAAGCTTGCTTTTCTCTGGGAGTGGCCAGTGAATATTCATGAAGAAAATATAGTAACTATAATCCTCAAAAAGAGAAAGTAAGGATGCACCGCCTTAGTGCTTTGTGATGCAGCTGTGTGCACTACCAGAACTATAAATTGTTGATAAGTATATAACAAAAATGTTGGTTCCATCTCATCACTAATTAGTTATATTCATATTGACAGAAATTGGGAAAAAAAATCTAACCCTCCTTTGTTTATATCCAGACCATGATTAGCTTACAACATTTGCAAGTTGGAATTTTCTAGCAATATTTGTTAATGGGCACTTTCTTCTATGTTACAGGGCCATGGTTTTCGCAAGGAACTAATATACATGCTTTTGGAATTAAGGCCACAGTTCCTACGGTTTCCTGGTGTTTCCTGTGTTCCTTAATCAAAATAAACTACTAGGGGCTTCAAACATATGTCTAGGTTTTTAGCATATTTATTATCACTGCATTATGTCCAATGGTTTCTCGTTGAACTTCAACAGCATATCCCCTTGCAATTTTTTAAGACACTTAAACATGAACTAGTCTTATTTAGGTAACCAAAAATAAACTTAGACATGTGTACAACCAGAAGATTCTATGATGTCTGCCGTAGGAATTACTAATGAATTTCTACCATAATATAACAGAAATATATTATACTTTACTATGTGGTGCTATTTTACAGTTATGCTTTGCAAGGGGTCGTCTAAATCATTTCTGGGATAGGAACAGGGATAAATAATTAATAATTAAGACTTTAGAGTAAAGCATCGAACAATTGTGGCAAATTCGTACAAAAATGCATGTGAAACTTATAGATAACTTTTTATACAACATATCATATAGATAATTGTTTCCCCCTTTGCATTTATAGATTAACCCATATTTAGATATGTTTCCATGATGGTCTAGACAGTGATAATTTGTACTACTTCCGTTTCAAAATGTAAGACTTTCCAGCATTGTTTGGATTCATATAGATACTAATGAATCTATACATATATACAAATGATATACATTAATTAATAGACAAATTTAAATATAGACAAAACGTCTAAATATATTCAATAAAAAAATTTATATGACACTTTTGATAGGGGGGTGCTTTGTTGAAGGTGATTGGTTACGGAATGCTTTTAGGTGGAGGGAAACTATTGGTCCATGGGAACAGAGACCTGGGCACTTTGGAGATGTATGGAATTATTGGACTGATGATGGCCTAGGATATTATGAGTTTCTCCAGGTATCTGTTGATTATGATTAATAGTTTAATACCATCTGAGTTTTTCATCTCTTCTGTTATTAACATATCTAAGAAAATATTTCTACGGGAATTTTGATGGAAAGCTTGCTGAAGACCTGGGAGCTTCCCCTATTTGGGTGTTTAATGCTGGTAATATATTCTTCTTATTTAAAATTTTCCTGCATTGCCACATGCCCATTAACTATTTGCAGCTTTTATATTGAAATTTAGGGATCAGCCACCATGATGAAGTTGATACCACTGTAATTGAACCTTTTGTAAAGGTAACTTAAATGTCCTAGATTTTACATCGTATGGAGTAATTATTCAAGATGTGTTATTTTCAGCCCATGCGGGTGTTCAGCACAATAGACCAGTCATGGAATCTGAATGAACAATCACATATAATCTGTGCACTTGATGAAATGTGGCTCAAAGTACTTACACCACCAATACTGAATAAAGGAGATAGTTGGATCTTTGTCATATTGATATCAACACACTAATTGATGTGAAGCCAAACTGGCATATTGTTTCTTCAAAGTAAGACTAGTTTTTCCTAGGGTAATTCAAAGTAAGGATAGTCATCCAAACAGAACTGGTGGAGGGTTACTCCGACTCCGTTTTACCTTATTGCAGATACCACTATAGCAAAACAAATTGTTGTTAATTTATCATATGCATTTATCAATACTTTAAGTTCATTATTTTATTTTCTTATTATAGGATGTATTGGACAGTCTTGAGTTTGCAAGGGGAAGTGAAGAATCAACATGGGGCTCTGTTAGAGCCACCATGGGGCATCCTGAACGTTTCCCAGTGAAGTATGTTGCTATTGGAAATGAAGATTGTGGGAAGGAATTTTACCGAGGTATATTTTTATTAATTACAGTTTGATATATACTATATTCATAATCGTATTTGTTGTCAATATCATAGCTGTTTTCCTTAGGTTTCAATAACTTAGGCACACCTATAGACAAAACATATGACGGCCAAGTGAAATCAACACAAATCTCTTATCATTTATGGCTGTTTTCTGTTGATTTTCATATCTAAAACCGCTTATTTTCCTTCTTTGTTATCCCCTTATTTTATGTTTGCTTGTTTCTCATCATTACCGTGGAGTCAACTATGGTTGTAGCAAAATATTTTCATCCTGACAAAGGAAGCATGGTCAGAATATAAACGTTTGAAATAAGTATTAGATATAGAAATAGAATGTCTGGAACTTCGAGGCATTTACCTTAACAGTTTTCCAAGGATACATTTTCATTGACATGAAGCTATAGTTCATTATACGGTCATACTGTTACAATAACCTTCACTAATTTTGCTAAAGTACTAGAGAGCTGGCCAATAATATCCTATTTCCCCCCAGGTTGTCCATGATGGTTCTAATCCTATTGTACAGGAAACTACCTCAAGTTCTATGAGGCTATACGTGAGGCCTATCCAGACATTCAAATGATTTCAAATTGTGATGGATCATCTAGGCCACTTGACCATCCTGCTGATTTGTATGATTTCCATGTAATCTTCTTTCCTCCAAATAACTTTTTTCCATTTTCACTGTTTAGGTTATGCCTCATGACTTCTAGCGGACTTCCCATTGTGTTTTTGTTAAGACACATTCTTAAGACTTCGAGTATTATTTTTACAGGTCTATACCAGTGCTGCTAATCTTTTTCTCATGAAGAATAAGTTTGACAGGACATCACGTATTGGGCCTAAGGTATGTTTTAGCCTTGTTGGGATGGTCTGGATCCCTGGGAAAAAATATATCCTTAAAATACTCATATAAAGGCTGGTCTTGCATATACCTATCATCATAACTTCGGTAGAATATTTTTAGGACATTGCTTCTTCCATATTATTCTACTTGAGGTTGGCAAATTCATTTATTAAATTAATTTACAAATTACATTGAAGTCATAATACTATACACGCAACTTCAATTAATGATAGTGTAGTAGTGTTGGTTCTCTCTTCTCTTGCATGATGACGTCCTAGGATGTTGGACATACAAAAAAAGTATGTTATAAATCAGTATGCTACGACCTTGTTCCAGGTGTTTGTCAGTGAGTACGCTGTCAATGAACCAAAAGATACTGGTAAAGGAAGCCTTCTTGCTTCACTGGCTGAGGCTGCTTTCCTTACTGGGTTAGAGAAGAATAGGTGATCTCTCTCACTTGTTCCTTCCTCTATTTGGATAATCTCCCGTTCCATATTCTTGGGCTAACTGAGTGAGTCATCTAGTTGTATTTAGATCATTCATAACTTTTCCACGAATGTCAATATTACCATGGAAATTGAGTTTTATGGCCCTATTCAGATGATCAGATTTGACCCTGTTCAGAAATTACAAGATAATAAATATACTCATACTGTAAATACTACATTATATTCCCAAAAATACTAACATTGATATTCCCGAAAAATACTAACATTGATATTCCAGCAGCAAGAATACTCTGTCATGAATAAATTAGAAGTTTCTGTCCTGTTCCTTTGCAGTGATGTTGTTCAGATGGCAAGCTATGCACCACTCTTTGTAAACGACAACGACCGCACGTTAGTATCTTTGTCTTTTCTCGTTTTTCTTTTTCTTTTTTTTTTTTGTTGTTGATTCCAAGTGTGTGAGCTTTACCTTATCTGAATGTAATGATCAGCTGGAACCCAGATGCGATTGTCTTCAATTCCTGGCAACAGTATGGAACTCCTAGTTATTGGATGCAGACATATTTTCGTGAATCAAGTGGTTCTGTGATTCATCCTATTACGATCAACTCCAGCTACTCTGATGCATTGGCTGCCTCCGCAATCACCTGGCAAGACGCTGAGGATATCTTTCTGAGAGTAAAGGTAAATTACCCATTCCAGTTTCTCCTAACTTGCATACCATTGCAGCAATTTATTAAACAAGAACCTAAATGTGTTGAATGATTTAGTTACAGCTGTTAGTACACTATGATATAGAACTGATTGAACCACTGCATAGCTTGTATGGATTTTAGAGCAAACTGATCTTTAAAAGATCTTCTGCAGATAGTAAACTTTGGGCCAAATGCTGTGAACCTCACAATATCTTCAAAAGGACTTCAAGCTGGTGTCAATACGGCAAAATCAACTGTGACTACTCTCACATCCGGTAACTTGCTGGATGAAAATTCTTTTACTGAACCAAACAAGGTAAGACAACTATTGCATCGATGACAGCTATTTCTTTCATTATTACGCACTGAATTTAGCAGACGGCAGCCTTATCATTGAAACATTATCGTCTGCCAGCACATATGCAAGCCCTATGTCTTCCAATCTTCCATTGTCCAGTAATCTAGCATTTTACATAAGCATACACCTTTCTGGACTTGAATATGTCCTCCCCTCCCTGTTTCAGTTTTATTTGCAAGCTTTCCAGGAAACTGTTTATTTGGTTATGTCTTCAATTATTTCCTAGCATTTCTAGAGAAGTTGTATGCAAAGATTATTACTTTCAGTGTAGCACATGGTATTCTCGGGTTTTAGCGAGTTCAGCTAACATACAATAATCTTGTGAAATGACTCTTGTAGGTCGTGCCGGTAACAAACATGCTGCCAGATGCTTCAGAGGAGATGCAAGCCTTGCTCGCTCCTTACTCATTCACTTCATTTGACCTCGCTCTGGATCAGTACAGCAAGCTCGTAGCAGAGATGTGAAGCATTAATGCTGCATAGTTTTATCAGACAAACATGGTGATTACATGAAGTGTGGTACCTGAATTTCAGAAAGCTAGCTGACTGCATACTGCATTCTGTTATTTGCTAATCACACCTCGTCTGATCCTGCTGTTTTATGACGCTGCAAGCACACTGTAAAAGGTCTCTCAAATGAGTGAAACTACTAGCAATGCTAATATTTATATCAACGAGCTATTGGTTTGATCAAACCGAAGTATTGTTCAGATTGAGTGAATTCAGTCAATCTAAATCAGCGAAGAGAAGAGATTTGGCTTGAATTATATTTGAATCATCCTTATTTGTGCTTGTTTACCTTGTAAATACCGTAAGCACGATCAATTAATGACAACCGTAACTATACACTAAATGGACAGATGGTAAGAGAATGGTGTCTTTGCTTGGGGGAATTGACATAAACTCAAAACAGCCAATACATCTACCCCTCAAAATAAGTACAGTTACATAGGCATTTTGTAATGCTACCAAATAAATCCCAGTATATTTTCTGTTTGTTTCCATTCGATAGCATCACTTACATCAGCCAGGATCGACATACATGAGGATAACAATATTAGTAGCATTCTTGAGGCACTTAGAGAATGCATCCCCCTGGCCCTGCAAAGATTATAATTCAATAGTATGGCAATCATCCCTTGACCCAGTGTGCTTCCTTACTGGAGAACAAAGAACAATTCCTTCAGGTTAAGAAACACCGCTCATATCATCCCATCAAAGTAGAAAACTTTCAGCCCAAGAGATTTACCTCTTCTTAGGGAATCAATGAGGACGAAGTATGAGGGGATATGTACAGCACCAGCCACTACTCCAGCACTGCATGAGCAGTTAGACAAAAATATGAGGGGCCACAGTTATTATAAACTACTATGCCCAAAATTTTCAATGATCTCATACCACAGAAAGCAATGGCCCTTGCTTAAATTTGCTATGGAAGGCAAATGCAAGTGGTTTTGCTCCTTCTCCAGGTCCTCTAATGAATCCACTAGATATGCACATTGGAACTTCGTCAGACAATGTCCAAGACTATCAGGATACAATGTTCACGACCAAGAAAACATGGTAAATCATAGGACTGCACTTACACAAGTGAAACTGAGATAAGTGGAGATCTCCTCACATCATAGACAGCAACAAGGCCATGATAAATTTCATTACCATCTTTGAATGACAATGCCAAGCGCTCTCCTGAAGAATCCCATGCCAATTTCTCTATGCCTCGGCTAGATGAACCAGAGAAAGCTAGCATAAATTAGTACATGGATTGGACAATAAGTTGCTTGATAGGCTGTAATGGATGAACTTTTGAGCATGTAAGGTTTATCCAAAATGAAAGCATCTGGATATACACTACATGACAGCAAGAGTTGGATTTTTACAGGGTAAATCTAAACATTTACATGCTTCCATTGGTTAGGGAGAGATCATAAGTTACATATCAAAAGTGATTTCTGAATCAGTTGCAAATGTGGTTAACCAAAATATCATCAGTTAAAGTTAGTAGCATTTACGAGATCAGAAGTATAGAATGGTAGGCACTGCCACTGTTGTTACCTAACAATCACAGAGGAAATTTCAGCAAGTTCAACTGGTAGGAGATGGGCATCTGAAGTCAACGAAAACAACATAATGAAAACGATTCAGACAATAAAGATAATAGCATTATTTCACATAAAAGTGTTGTAGTGAGATGAGGGTAGCTGACTAGCTGTGCATACCTAAAGATGGTGGCTTTGATGAGAAGTGAACTGAGCCCAGTGTAGTTGAGTTAGAAAAGGATAACAGTGCAGTACGACCTTCTGGGTCCCAATTTGCTCCCTGGTATGGAAGCAAGATAAAAATCATAAAACATCATAACTCCAAAAATGAGCCATAACACCCATATTTCATTCAATACAATGGTTTAAGGGAGGAGCCTACATATTACAAGTGAATGAGATATATTGGATGCAAAACTGATCATATGTGATATAATTGGCAAGTTTCCAAATGAAGTTTTATGTAGTATTTACAAAATATAAAGTAAACAAACTGAGACACCATCAACTTTTGAACAAGCAATTACCCTTCTTGGCAAACAAAAGTATACATGCCTATTATCTATTCTAGATGCTAAAAGAACATAATGATCAGGTGTTGGAATGACAACACTAGATAAGTAAACAGGTAATGCAAGATAGTCATATATATGAAATAAAAAGTTCGATACAGGCATCTTTAAATAAAAGGTAATATACTGTATCAATCTTCATAAATCAGAATCATGCTAAACATACTAGTCTTCAATATAGATAAATTTATACCATCAGGAGTAAAGCTACATACACAATACATCATTTTCCAATAATTTTGTAAGTTAAAACAGAACCCAATAGCTTCACATGCAAGCATTTCCCCTTTCATGTCATGACTTACTAAGAATCCACTCCTTGCAACATGGTAAACAACAATGTTGAATGTTAAACAATACTCATTTAAGAATGAAGATATTGCTTACAGATACATATCCATTAGATGAAGACCACGGTTCTGACGTCCATGTATTTGTTTCCCATAAGTGAAAAGTTCCATCACTATTTAAAAATAAACCATATAAGTGTTCAAAAGGTATAAGTAATGAAATGAACTAGAGAAATGAAGTTCATACAGCTTAGCAGTTAAAAGGTAATCTCCAGTGGGTGACCACCGCACTAATGATATACTACTTAATCCACGTCGTATAGGTGTTCCCAACCCTGAAAGCAAAAGAAAATCCACAAATATTAGTGTGCAGCTCAGTGTAAGATAGAACTGGATATCTGCATTCCGATGAGATTTATATACCTTGAGAAACATCCCAAATTGTGAATGATGGGCTATCACAAGAGGCAGATACCAAGTATGTGGAGAGATGTGTCAAGGAAAACAGTTTAGAGTCACTGATAGATTTTATGTTTGATTATTCATAGTGAATACTGAATATTCATTTAAAAATGAAGATATTATTTGTTTTTGTTTTTTTCAAACAAGAATGATGGAACCAATGATACCCATCACTAAACGCTACACTGAAAAATTATAAAGGATATCTTCCATCAGGCTTCCAACAAAGTGCAGTAACTAGCTCATTAGCAGAACCACGGAGAATGTCCACAAGTATCCATTGACCTCCAGAACCTCTAGGGAAGGCACCAAATGAAGAAGAGGTGACACCAGATTTCACAGATGCAACATTGCCAGGATATGATGCTGACCAAAGGCATATCCCTCCCCTGGAGAAAAAAAAGGAAGAAACTAATGCAATCTAAAAGTAGATTATGGCACCAGGTATTATGACATGATAAAGATATCTTTAAATTGAGTTATTACTATAAGTTGGCAGTAGTACATACTTGCAGGCAACAGCAATCATCTTTCCACTATTTGGCCTCCATTCAACAGCTTTAACATCCTTTTGCTGGTCATTTGTTAGAATATAGGATTCTTTATTATCTATTCAGTGAATAGACATAATTATTTGTTAGCTTAGCTGAGTTGATAAACATAGTTCAGTTCATTACACACAGGCAAAAATGTTTATATAACCATGTGCCAAAAGAAACCAGGAATCACAAATATCTTATCAATACAACACAAAAAAACTTAGGCAGATTTCACCTGGCTCCTCAAAGTCATGAACTGTAACTTGGTTCCTCTCAGATACAAACGCCAAGCAATGCTTGTGCTGATTCCAGCTTACTTTCTGGGTATCCAATTCTTCAAGCAGATTTGGCTGATAAACCAGAACGTTTGTCATAAGTATATGGTTGTTATGAGGCTTTATAAAATATTTCCAGAGTGCTTTCGAGTCCCCAAAAAGAAAAAAAAATTCAAAGTTCAACTTTGGGTGAACCGAACAAATGTCAAGAATGGGGGTACATATGCTGGAAAAGTATATGGTTGTTATGAGGCTTTATAAAATATTTCCAGAGTGCTTTCGAGTCCCCAAAAAGAAAAAAAAATTCAAAGTTCAACTTTGGGTGAACCGAACAAATGTCAAGAATGGGGGTACATATGCTGGAACAGCAGTGAAGTAACGAATGCAAGGAATTTAGTCAATGAAACATGATGAACCAACTCACATCACAAGAAGGGAAGAGCATTTGTTTGAAGGACTCGGCTATGGTTGACACCAAACTTGCTTTGGGGACAATCTCTGCGGGCTGAGCTTCATTGGCAGCAGGAGCATCCGGCTGGAAAGGAATCGGGCTGAAGACCATTCCCTGGAGAGGAAATCCCAAACTAATAAGGGTTTCGCGTGGACAATGGGCTAGAGGCCAAAAATCAGTGGTGTTACGGAGACGATGGAATTTTTGCGACGCGGAGGAAGGGGAAGATGAACTGACGAGGACATCGCCGTAGGCCTCCTTGGCTCGATCATCCGACAGCGCATCCGCCGCAACTGCAACGCACAGATTTGGGGACTAAGAGCCGATTCAGAGGAAGAAAAGGAGCGGGGGCGTTGGCGGTAGATACCGAGGTCGCGGTTGATCTCGCAGATGGTGACGGCGCCGGGCGGCGGGAAGCTCGGCATGGTCTCGGCCGGCGGCGCGCGGAGACCGCACGGGGCGGTTTTGTTCGCCTTCGGGGCCTCAGGGGAAGCTTGGATTCCAATGAGGATTGGGGCTACAGGCGTAGAGTTCTCTCAAGGGCGCACGGCGGAGGGCTGGCTGTGGCCGGCGTTGAGGTTGACGGCGACGAGAGGGGAGGACTCGTGGTGTCCTCCTCCTTAAACCCTCGCCGACGATTGGACGGTGTAGATGACCCTGTCCCTAATCCAACGACGATACACAGAGAGAGGGGAGGGACCAACGCAAGAGGCTTGGGCGGCTCCCCGCCTCCCCCTCCCCGTCAATTCGATCCCCTCACCATCTGCAACCCCAGCATCATCCTCGTACCATCATCCAATGCGCCATCTCCTCGGTTACATCGTTGCTTGAGCTTCTTCGGCTACGATCTGCCGTTCCAACCACTCTGGTCGGTGCATTTGAGCATATCCTGTTCGATGAAATGCAGCATATTTAAGATACGGCTAAAATTGATCCTAAACCTGAATTTTTGATAATTAGACTATAAAACATATCTTTAACAGATTTCCAAGTTAATTTCTAAAATTTACGCATGATTAAAACCAGTTCTCTCGTATCCTACATTTAGACATATGTATGTGTTCCTAATATAATATAAAGTATTTACACGAATGGATTAATATGGCTTTATTTCAAAGGCGTGATTTTCATAAAAGAAAATTTACAACATTAATTTCTTAAAAGTTTCTTAAAGATATTTTTAATTTATAATAGTTAATTTATTTATTTGTATGTTTAAACAGTAACTGCAAAATTATTTAGCTACCAAGGAAAAAACATACCAGTACGTGTATTAATGATATAGAAAATCACCTTGTATTCCAAAAAATTAATGTCACTACCCATCACCACTGCAATTCTAAAAAAAATATAAATTGCTAATGCAACCTCAGAGATGACAAAAGAAAGTATTCACTGGCCGCGTTCGGCAGCCCTCACTAGATATTTTATCCTTCTTGTTTTTCGCGCGCATACTTTCTGAACTGTTAAATATTAAATGTGTAAGTTTTATGAAAGTTTTTTTATAGAAAACTTGTTTTAAAAAATCATATTAATCTATTTATATTTTTTAAATAATTAATAAGTAATTAATCATGTACTAATCTATTACTATATTTTTCTACGCCGAATAACTAGATCACCCCTCGCTCCTACCGAACAGGGCCACTGTCCCGCAAAGATTCTATCTTGTTGTTTATCTTATAAAGACTTTATCTTTTTGCAATTATTATATTAGAGTTTGATAAAGTGAAGATAAATACCTTGGGATTTGAAAATGTATGGAAATAAAAAAGCGAATGTCATTATAGTCTTGTAGCTTTTTATTGATATATGTGAAGCACGAAAAAAAAGTCTTTTTGGGGACGGATAGAGTACCTTTACTAATCTAGGTTAAGTTTGTTTGGGATTAGGAACCCGATATGCTAGATGGGGCAATGAATTAGTACATAATTAATTAAGTATTAGCTATAAAAGCCTTGAAATAGATTAATATAATTTTTAAACAACGTTTACATATATTTCTTTCAAAATGAAACACGATTTAGCAATTCGGCGAGCAAGTATTATCTCTGTATTTTGTTCCGGCTCTGTTGGATCATTTTGACAGAGTCTCAGTCAGCGCAGATCAAGATGGCCTTCTTCATCATCTGTACTCCAATAAAAAGGAGCTAGAGTGGTGGTGGTGAGTGCTGGTTATTCCGTCACCAACCATTTCCTATTTTTTAAATAAAAAATAATTAAGATATATATCAAATTATTTTTATAAACTCTACTTTATTATAATATTAATGATATTTTTTAATAAAATATCGTTGCAATGCATTAATATGCTAATTAATTAGACTCCGTGGCTGTTTGGATCAGAAACTTTTTTTCCCTTGTCACATCTATATTTGGACGTTAATTAGGAATATTAAATATAGACCGATAATAAAACTAATTGCATAAATAAAGGCTATTTCTTTAGACAATTTTTAAAGCCTAATTAATCTACGATTAATAAATGTTTACCGTAGCACCACATTCGCTAATCATGGACTAATTAGGCTCAATAGATTCGTCTCGCGAAATAGTCCAAGAGTACAGCGTGAGTTTTATTAATATTCTATATTTAATATTTTAATTAGTGTCCAAACAAGACTTAAAAAAAATCAAGAGGGAAACAAACACTCCCTTTGCACGAGTCAATTTCAATTTCCTGTTTCGAGTTCACAGTAACAGTATGGAACGTGCGTTTTTTCTTACCCAGTACACCACCCTAATTGTAATAATGGGGAAAGCATGGGTGATTGTTTGGAATATTTTATTAAAAACAATTGGCATATTTATAAATAAAAAATAATGTGTGAATAAAAATTTATACACGTATTCTTGGTGATTTAAAAGCTAATGTTGGAAGATAAACTTTGATAAAAAAATTTAAAATCAACTTCAAATTTTAATTAAAAAATTAAACTTTAGCATATAATTATAAGCATAAACGAAAAGATGGTTAAGATATATCTACGACTTTCTTTTTATCTAACATTTATTTCTTTTAGCTTTTTCTATAAACCAAAATTTAAATTTCTGATTTAATGTTGAAGTTCATTTTTTGCCCTTGTCTTTTAGACATAAAAACACACACATATAAAAAATTTATTCATAAAATATTATTTATTTATAAATATACGGATTACTGTTTTAACTTTTTTATTTGGAAGAAAAATGATGGTCCATGCCAGAACAGGTGGATGGGCGACCTCCAGACAAGTGAGCAGCCATGCCCAGACCTGACCGCCACAGCTATATCCTAGTAGTACTAGTTTGCTTCTGGTCAACATCATATCCTGGCAAATATTTCATCCATCCAATCTGGAGTCACTGCTTGTTCCTGACGTTCTGGTAGTGGAGCTATAGTTGGTAGCCTACTACTCTACTAGTACAAAAATGTGAAGCCTGATGGAAGATGTCATAAATATTCTGTGTGGTTCTTCTGCTCAGCTACTGGTAGCCTAATGCTACTACACAGATGAAGCCTCATGAGTGTCAGAGCATCTTCCAGCAGCCTCTAAGAGCATATAATGTCTGGCTATAAGTCAGCTAAATGCTGATATGAAAGAGAGCCAGCTAAATGCTGATATGAAAGAGAGAATGGAGGAGAGAGAGGAAAAGCTGGTTATAAGCTTATAGCCAGCTCAGGCACAAGAACCAAGACACCATGTGAGAGAGACATGTGGGTCCTGTATTAAAGATGAAGAGCTAACCATTATATGAGTGGGCTATAAAAAGACTACAAGGAGTCTTATAGCCGGCTTGTTGGCTATATTATTAGCCTTGCTCTAATATGTGTTTGGTCACTTTTCATTTAATTTGTGAAGTCAAATTTATTTTTCACTCCAATAATCTCTCCATCCATTCTATCTATTCTTAGTTTATGACATCGCGACCCTACATATTAGTCACTTTCCTTCATTCCTCATCTTTCTCCCCTTCTTCTCTCTCTCCCTCTTGCTCTCTCTCGTGTCATGTCGTAGCTAGGGAGGCGGCGCAGCGACGACAGGGCGCACGTCTGGGGACAACTCGGCGCACGCGACGACGGCCATGTGTGGGGGCGGTGGGCGGGCGGACATGTGGCTTCGACGGCGGTGACAGGTGGGCGGAGGGATGGCTGGCGGCGACGAACTTCGATGACCGGATCTAGATGGAGGCGGTGGCCTGCGACGGACTTCGAAGGCGACGACGACTGCCTCGTCGGATAGTGGCGGCGGGGGTGAGGGGACTAGTCGGACGCGTGCAGAGGAGGGGGGCTGGCTGGATGGAGAGGTGGAGTGTGGGCCCCACGCGTGGGACTAACGTTTGGCAAGTCTGTTTGGCTGGTCAACTTTGGCAAGTGGGGAGGCCAGTTTGGCCTGCCGAATTGCTTGGCCATTCGGTTGGCCACTCCGTTGGAATATAAATTTGAGGCCAAATTGCTAGATTTTAGCTTAGAGAGGCATTTAGCCATACTGTTAGAGGTGCTCTCATTGATAAATATTCAGAGCCTCGTTTGGAAAAAAAAATCAGATTTCATCATGTAGATGGTACAGTATCGTTGAATCTATCTATATCTGAAATAGACTTTGTTTATATAACTATTTTTAGAATTTAAATATTATCACATAACATAATCATTTTACCACTGTTTACAGTATTATTTTTTAGCAATCACTTTACATTCAAAACTTTTATAATTTTATCATCACATACTCTCTCATCCATATACAATCCACATTTATTAAGGTCCAATGCGGCATCATAGTTTTTTCTATTTTCAATCTTAGTCTCTGCTAAATAAGTTAAAAATAATTATATTTTGAAATTGAACTAGTTACAAGTCTACATTGGAACTAACATGTACAATAGATAAACTATAAGTTTGGTTGTAGTATTTTTTTTATCTTATCTATTTCTTTCACTTATATATTTACTACATTTTACCTTTGGATAGTTAGCTCTTGCATAAGTTAATACTCTTCTTTTTTATTTTCTCTCTATAGACTTACGGTATGATATTACATTATACTATCATACTTTGAAACATCATCGATGTAAGGCAGCACTGCCATGAATCATCTGGTAAAATACGAATCGGTGTGCTATATCATTGATATGCAGTCTCTTTGAGAGAATTACTTTTACGGGACTGTCAAACCAACCTACGCGCTTGGATCATTTATACGAATAGTATAAAATGCACGAGAACTTTTACGATACAATATACTGGCAGCATATACCGCCAGTATAAACAAGGGTATGTTTGTAATTTATCCTAAAATTAAAAAATATATTTTTTTTGTAATTTTATATTCTCTTCAGTCTAATGACGAAACCAATACGATTTTGAGATGTCTAAGGTTTGATCAACCCATAGTGAGAGATGACAGCCCTGTTTTTTGGTGGGATAAGAGCAAGTTCAATAGTCAACTACTAGCTTTAATTTATCTATAGTCAATCTAATAGCCAATTCATACAATAGTTATCTATAAAACATCAATACATGGTCTCACATGTCATACACAAAATTTGTCTTGGAGCCCGTATGCAGCTAGCTACAAATTAGTAGCTCACCTCTCTTCTCTCCCCTCTTATCTCTTTAAAATATACTTATAGCTAGCTTATAGCCTGCTGTTGTACCTGCCCTAAGTAACCGGCGTAAAAAAACGTAGCAATAGATTAATATATAATTGATTAATTTGCAGGTTATAAAAACTTAAAAAGTAGATATGATTTTTGGAACCAACTTTCCTATATAAAATTTTAAAAAAACACTATTTAGCAATCCGAGAAATATAAGGAAACGAGAGAATCCCGTTTAGTTAAGCAGGGGAAAGAACAAGTCGGCATCGCGTGTGGTGGCAACACAGCAAGCATAGATCTAAATTTACAATAATGCCCCTAAGGAACAATTAATATAAAACAAGAAAATTGTCCACTCAAAATTTTACTACAGTCGAATTAAGACCATGTTTGGTTTATGTTAAGTCCCTACTTATTAGTCCCTTTTAGTCGATAAAATTCTAAACAGGAGGGCCTAATAAGTCTCTATTTGAGGTGCTAAAATAAGTCCCTAAAGGAGGTGTTTATTTGGGACTAAAGGGACCAAGGTGATGTTTGGGACAAGTGACTTATTTTTGTCTCTTGTCCCATCGAATGTTTAGACGCTTATTATAAATAGTAAACATAGACTATTAATAAAACCCATCTATAATCTTGGACTAATTTGCAAGACGAATCTATTGAGCCTAATTAATCCATGATTAGCCTAGGTGATACTACAGTAAACATGCTCTAATTATGGATTAATTAGGCTTAAAAAATTCGTCTCGCGGATTACCACTCATTTATGAAATTAGTTTTTTTATTAGTCTATATTTAATACTTTAAATTAGTGTCCAAATATCCGATGTGACATGGTGCTAAAAAATTTAGTCTCATCTAAACAACCCATAAAGTCTCTATTTACATGAAAAGTACCTACTGCTCATTATGTCACCCTTTAGTCCCTTGAACCAAACAGCACAGACTAAAATAAGGGACTAAGTCATAGGACTAAAGGAACCAAATATGGTCTAAGTGAAAGGACAAACCAATTTACACACTTGGATTATTTATACTCGCGGTATATATTGGTCTTATATTGTACCACTAAAGAATAGAGGCCTTAGCATTTCTACAACATATACATTGCAAGCTAGGCCTTTCCTATTGAACTTGGTCTCTCCACTTCTCCAGTGTGCTATACTGCTATAGGCGAGATGAGAATAGCCATGCCAGCCAGCTGCTCGTGTAAGAGAAATTTTTTTTTAGTCGCTCTCCATAACTGCAAGTAGCTGTGGAGTTTAAAGGCAACCATTATACTACTACTTTGAGGAGAAATAATGTGCATGTATGGAGATTTGAGAAGACAACGTCAAGTTCAGACATACTACTTATAAATGTGAGGTGTGAGGTGCTGCAACACTGCGTGCGTGAGATAATATGAGGAAGTAAATCCCCCGAGATATGGATATATAAACACCTGGTTGCTGTCTTGCTGAAGCAAATTAAAAGCCAGCAAAGAGAAAAAGGAAAGGCTAGAAGAGCAGAGACGAGTTCGCCGAAGAGAGAAGTGAGGACACCAGAGAGCTAGCCGGCATGCATGGATCTGTCCAGGCACGCGGCATTCTTCGGCACTGGTAAGCCATACCCATACACCCACGTATTAGTAGCTTGTTTTTTTAGTGTGCATTGCTCCTTCAAAAAATTCTCCATTGATCCGTGTTTGCTACTCCATTCATATTAATTACTCATTTGTTTTGTGCTCAACCCAATAAAAAAAAAATCCAGGGAGCTTCGTTTCGTTGGCCAACCAGATGCTGTGGATGGCGGCGTTCTTCCCTTGGCATCACAGGATGCACCATTGGCCTAAGCCTCCAGCCACAGCCGTCGACGTACGTGCTACGGAGCGGATGCACAGCAGGCTTGGGATACTACGACACTGATCTGTACCTGCTGTGCTTCACAGAGGTTGTGTCCTGCGCCCTGCAGGCCTCCCTCATCAGCTTAGCCCCGTGGATTCTTGGGTACAACAAAGAGGGTTGATCGGTTGCCGGTGTGCCGTCTCCTTCGCCATTCTCATATCCATCCTTCACTGCTTTGTTTTCACTAGAGTTGGGAGGTTCTCGTGCCTAGGTTTGGCCAAGTACCTTATCGTCGCTTTCGATATCCGTCGCAGCTTTCGCTGCTCTCATGTTGCTCATCATAGGTTCGTATGTAGCCTTCTTTTGTCATTAGCTAGTTAGTGATCGACGAGTTTAGTTATTTTAACTGTATCCTCGTAGTGGCTCCATTTGTACGTTGGTCTAGCTATCTATCCTTGGTTCATCTTTTGTTGAGGTACTCAGTAGATTTATCTTTTGTTGAAGTAGTACGAATGCATGTCTGTTTGCTATCTCTATGAATTGTTGACGTACGCTCTATCTATCTATCTATCTATTATATACTTAAAAATTCATTAAACATTCTCTAGAACGCTCCTAGCTAGCAAGACGTACCACCGCTACGTCATACTCTAATACACCCATTGACCGTCACATGACACTCTAATAAATTAGAAAAAATCATAGGAAAATACGAGAATAAAAAGCAAAACATTTCTGGTTAATTTTAAGGCGTAAAGTAAGTACGTATGATCTGCCCGACCCCACATTTCTTATAATAGTTATATATCCAAGGGGCTGTTAGATGATGCTAAAATTTTTTAGTCCATATCACATCGGATGTTAGGACACTAATTTAAAGTATTAAATATAGACTAATAAAAAATAAATTTCATAAAATGCGAGCTAATCCACAAGATAAATTTTTTAATCCTAATTAATCCATAACTAACAAGTGTTTACTGTAGCATCACATAAATTAATTATAGATTAATTAGGCTCATTCGTCTCGCAAATTAGTCCAACGTTATAGAATGAGTTTTATAATTAGTCCACATTTAATACTTTAAATTAACATTTAAACATCCGATATGACAGTTACTATAAAAATTTAGCCTTTCTCAAACACCGCCTAAGCAAACAGGAGATTAGCTGGTCACGTTTGTTGTGTTGTGGATTCCTTCCTCCAAAATAAAGCACCATAACTGCTGAAATTAGTATAGTTGACTGTCTCAAACAAAAAAGGCATGTAGCTGCATCTACCAGTCCACTGCACCTACCACAACGAATTAATTATCTATCTCTATTAGCAGGCTTCTAGGGAGATCTAGCTTAGCAGGCTTCTAGGGAGATCTAGCGTGGCAATCCTATGTAATATCTGTAGCAGGGTGGGTGGAGCAATTACCTGCTCGCTATTTGTACCCATCGGACAGTGGACGGGAATAGGGTACCTGTCAGGCCTGTAATTTTACATGCCAAAAGCACGTACAAATAATCATTCTAACAAATACAACAAATAAAACATACTACCCATAATACAATTATTGGTCATGATAAAATATTTCAACAAATACAAAAACTAATTATAATAACAACACATATCACATAATATTACATTATGTTATGTTCCGATTTAACCATTCAATATTACATCGCACATTAAAAGTTTAAGATATATGTCATATCAAAGTGTTTAGCCAAAATGGAGTACATCATAAATATTATTACATAAATAATATAATAAGTTTTAGCTAAAATTCAATATGTGGGCTACATTCAGGCACCCAACAGATTACCCACAGGTGAAAAAACACTCATTATCGTACCCGTGTTGATTCGAGTCGGTCGATTTAAGTCGGGTACAGGCTACCCACGGGTAAAAAATCATACTCATACCCATTCCCGTTGGATCAGATAAGGTACCCAGCCCTGGATTGCCATGGGATAGTATGGATGTTTAGGAATTATGGAATTATTAAACATTTACCGGCTAGCTAGATGTATAGGACTTCCATCCCCCCCCGGCCTCCGAGTCTCTCCTCTTCTCTCCCCGTCTATTTCCACCTCTCCTATTTCTAGCTATCAACTCAATATTAAAACAATAATAGTTATATGGCTAAACGATTTTTAATTCTTTTTAATTGTTATTCTATTTAAAATTAAACAATAAGTCAATATCTATATTGCACATATTTTGCTATCGAAAAATAGCATCATTTTTTTAGGGTAGAAAAATAGGGACATGGCCCCCCAATCCTTTGCATGACAACTGGATAGCAATCAAACATTAAAGATCCATTAAATCTCCTCTAGAGCGCTGCTAGGCCGCAATGTGTCATTTCTAACAAACTAGAAAAATACTAAACATTAATTCAAAGTTTAATTTCACAAGCAAAATCATACTTTTTTTTATAAACACGGGGCCAGGGTCCCCACCTGAATTGCATTGAAATTAAACAGAATACAAGCGGGAAGTAGTCTCAAGAAGGCACGAATGCTATGTTAGGCTATTCAGATACAACAACAGCGCAAGAGTTAGAAGAAGAAACAATTAGAGTGAAGTGCACCTGCGGTCTCTATACTTGTGTGCATATGTTATCTAGGTTCCTGAATTCTCAAAATGCATTTTTAGGTTACTGAACTTGTCTGGTGTGTCATATAGATCCAAACGGACTCTGACCCGCTCCATCCATTGATGTGACATGCCACGGTGGCGCCCACGTGTTGGTGGGCCATGTGGGTCCCACATGTCAGTATCTCCGGTAACGACGTCACCGTGTGGGACCTACATGGCCCCACCAACACATTGGATAATAAAAGTCGTTGTTTTGCGCGGAAGATTGTGCGCTATGCTGGTTCCAGAATCGCTATGTTCAATAGTTGGATAATAAAAATTGGATAATTAATTACTTATTGTTTATCACAAGGTATTTAGATAATACAAATAGATGGATAATAAAAAATATGATTTTTTTAGGTATCCTTCCGTAATTATAAGCCGTCCGTTACTTTAGATCCAACGGATCTCATTTTCTTATACTACGCTGATAGTATTGCAGCAATGCCCAAAATTTTCTTACTATATATGCTGATGCCTGGTAGTATTTAGAAAATGTTTAATATATTTAGAGAAAAATATATGGTTACATTTAAATTTTACTAATTAATTGGCATCGCAGTCGTATCCCCCGGGACCACCGAAGGCGACATCGATGCCAGGACGGGGCCGCAGTCCTTGGGGTGGGTGACGATGCTGTTCACGGGGTCGTCGACCAGGTCGGCGCCGGTGTAGGCGATGGCGGCAGCGTTGCGGGGGCCGTCCGAGGGGAACATCCCGCTCCTCATGGGGGTGAGCGTGTGGGCCCGGCCGGCTGTCCAGCACATGCCCACCCATCTCGTTGTGGAAGCTCTCGATGAACGGCACCTGGAACCCACTCTCGGAAGTACCCGATCGCCTCGTCCATCAGCGACACCCACCACACCGACGGCCCAGCATCCTACCCCAATTAACCTTAATTAATTAATCAATCAATCTCCCTCCTGTTACATTGTCATAGTTTTCATCTAAAACAAGTTGAAACGTACCCTATATATTATGATGTGTGAGCCATAGAGGGTGCCGCCAACCGTGGAGAAGTTGACGAATCTGCCACCAATGGCAAACTTGTTGCTGGTCTGTACGAACGGACACTCTAGGTTGAAGCACTTTAATTTCACGCCAGCATCGTTCTGCATCCCGTATGCATAAGATCAGTGTGAGTAGTACTATAGTAGTGTAGTGTAGACACCAATTGACATTGGCAACTTTAACTAATTAACACACACTTTTGTGTCATTATTTTCTTACAAGAAGAATAGTAATAGTATGCATGTAAGTAGCTAGTGGAATACTACAGAGGCACTTTACAGTGGAGTATATGTAAAGCCGAGGAAAATCGTCACCAAAATATTTAGAGTAAACCTGCATACAACAACACAAGACAAAAATATAAATTTATATCATATATATATATAATTAATTGATATATTCACGTACAGCAATTCCAACGGCAACTTGGTTGTCGGTGTTGGGTGGATCTTTGCCTCTGATGGGCACGAAATCCCTGACCGAAGGACTAGCAATGAGGAGATAGCTCTTAGAGAACTCAGAGGGCTCCACTGCTGTTTTCCATATTGGAATCCATGCCGATGCACCGTGATACGGCCCGCTCACTCCATATGCCGCTGCAATCTACACAAATCATCCATGCATGAGACCATTGACTATGTATATCTCTCTGACGATTAAATTGATAATTAAGATTATGATATCCTACATACTTTTAGATTATAGTTGCTCTGCTTGCCAGCTTCATCCTGGATAGTAGTAATATTGGTTGGAGGAGGAGAGCGTCCATAGGAGGAGAAGAATGGGAGAATTTGGTTAGCGACAGTGGCACCTGCATTAGCAGGTGTCCTTCGGACTGGGATGCTTCCTTCAGGACAACTGCCGTTTCGTTGTCATGTCTGCTCCGCTGTAATCATGTGCGAGTTGTTCCTTCGCATCGCCATCATCTTCTCAACAATCTTGGGAGGACCCATGCTTGGTTTAAGCTGAATGATATCAATGGAAATAATGTTCATATGACGGTCCTTGCAAAATTACAGTAATAACTAATAATTAGTACTAGTGAACAATGGAAGCACCTGGCTCTTATGATCTCTGAGCAACGGATTCTTGAGGCTTGGTTGCTTGTACATGTCCACGCAATCAATAATATCACCGCACTCTCTGTCACTTAGAAACCAAAGAAACACTTAGCAATTGAAGCTTCTTTGGGTTAAGGTGAATGATCGGTGGAAAAAGTAAAATTTATGATTTATGAATTCAACCAGATCGATTATATATCAAGATCAGGAACATTTTAATTTGGGATTTGAGAATTCACCATGTAACAAAATTAAACAACAGATTACTGTGGATATATAGCAATAGATATCTGCCAAGTGGTTTTAAAATAATGGATTAAACCGGCTCAACATTCAACATGGATGTAAGCAGCCCAATCAACAAGTAGTTTTGCATATCCAATCCTAAAGGCTAAACAAGATTATCATCAAAATGTACAATTTCGTACCTGTATGGTCTTGATAATATCACTGGGATCAACGCGTACGCCATGAACAGTTCTCGTTGTTGCCAAAAGTTGGCTTACTACTGCAAATAATGCAAAATGCAAAGCAAGAAGAGAGCTCATTTTCTAGGAGTCGATCTTCAGTACAATCGAAGCCGACGACCGATGATACTACCTTTGGCAGACAGGATAATATGGACACTTTATATAGGCTTTTTTTTCAATGGTGCACCAAAATAAATGTGTTAACCATTAATTATATATGCATTTATCCATCGATTGCTATATCAATTTTACTCCGTTGAAATATAGAAAGGAGGAATAAATGAATACATTCCCCATAAGAAAAATTACGATTAATTAATACCGTAAATAAGTATGCCGGAATTTGAATGCAATTGTACACACCAAAATTTACCATTACGTCTTACTGTATACGTGTTTTGTGACCATGTGGGCCCGTGATGTCAGCGAGGTGGTAGCAACCCAGGCTAGCAGTCCCTCCGTCAGGCTCAGGCATTGCAGAAACGATCCAGCTCATCAACGCTGGATGAAACGTGTGACGGGGGCACACACACTCTCTCTTCCCAGGCGACGCCTCCCTCCCGCTGCATCCGTCGGGCGTCGCGTCCGATCCTCGAAACCACTCACGGTCGCTGCCGCCATCGCTTTCCTCCCGCTCTCTCCACGAGACGGTTTGCGGACCTCCGGCGAGCTCTCCATGGTGCGCCGGGCGACGGCAGGGCTGAGGCGGACCAGCGGCAGGCAGGACTCAGGACTCAGGAGAACATCCCCAGTTCGTTCTCCGTTTCCAGTTCCACCTACTCTACCTAGCAGCAGCCCGCAGCCTAGAGGCTACGTAATCCCTCTCGTCGCTGCTGCTCTCGTCTAACATTATTGCCCTTGTGCCGTCTGCATTCGTCGTCCTTCCACCTGGGTCCTGGTATAGCATAGCTTGCTTACTCCACCTCGAGCACCAGCTGTTCGATGAAATGCCTAGCAAGGTTAACGTTCTGTCACTCTCTCTTAGATTTGCACAACCTTGTGGAACAATAATAAAAGAAAATTGTCTTCTTCCTGCAGTTCTAAAGATGATATACTAATATTTTTCTAATCTAACAGTTAGCTCATCTTTTTTGTGCCATATTATATTAGAGATAACAATGCATCAAATTTCTTTCTTTGCAGATTGACAAGTCGGCCTTGATTCACTCTTACACTTTTGTATGCTCTAAATAAGGATTGGATCAGAATATACATCTGAATGGCCTCTGTAGTGTTTGGTCAAAGAAATTTACTTGCCTTTCATCTGAGAAGGAACAAATTGGATGAGTTATCCCGATATGGTCCTTTTAGTTGTAGCATACAGAGGAGGTGGAAAAAGCCAGTTGATTCAGCAAGAACTCGTCTGGAGGGCAGAACAAGGGATCATAGGCTCGACAAGCTGATGACTCAACTGAAGAACTTGAGGCTGGCTTTGGATTTACATGAGTTGATATCCCAGCAGAGGAACAGCTACGCATCTCTCCAACTCCTCTCCAGATGGAGACACGAGATTGGCCTAAACCTTGAGATTGGCGCCTTCCTCAAGAAATATCCCCACATTTTCAACATTTACATGCACCCGATCAAAAGGAATGAATGCTGTAAGGTTACCAGAAGGATGACTGATTTGATTGCAGAAGAAGATGCTGTCATCAGGGAAAATGAGCCTTCTGTTGTTAAGCGGCTGAAGAAGCTTCTCATGCTGTCTAAAGATGGAAGTCTGAATACACATGCATTGTGGCTCATAAGAAGGGAACTTGGGCTGCCCGATGACTACAGGTGCTCCATACTATCAAACCATCAGTCTGGTTTTTCTCTAGGTTCCCCTGATACTCTGACATTGGCCACTACGGATGAAAATCTAGCTATAGCCAATGTGGAAGAATGGAGAGCGAAGGAGTATACAGAAAAATGGTTAGCTGAATCTGAGACAAAATATGCTTTTCCTATAAACTTTCCAACTGGCTTTAAGATTGAGAAAGGTTTTAGGGAAAAGCTTGGAAACTGGCAGAGGCTTCCCTACACTAAGCCTTATGAGAAGAATGGATTGCATCCAATCCGCAATGTCGAGCGGCTCGAGAAACGTATTGTTGGCATTCTTCATGAACTTTTAAGCTTGACAGTAGAAAGGATGATTCCACTTGAGAGGTTGTCGCACTTCAGAAGACCTTTTGATATGGAGGTAAACCTGCGAGAACTTATTCTTAAGCACCCTGGCATTTTCTACATCTCAACCAAAGGAAGCACACAGACTGTCCTTCTTAGAGAGAGTTACAGTAAGGGATGCCTAATTGAGCCTAACCCTGTCTACAATGTAAGAAGGAAAATGCTAGGTCTTATTTTGTCAGGATGTCGTGGCATTGATGAAATGGACAGTGCAACCTGGGTTTCTGAGGAGCACAATCAGGAAAGTGCTACATAGAATCACATGTGTGAGACAAATACCATGAATGACTTGTTGGAAGATCAAGTGGCATTAGCCAAAGAATTATCATACCGGAAGGCAATTGCTGATATATGTTCGAATAAAGATTAGGCTTTGAATATCAATTGACCATGAGTCGGCAGCATCCCCCCAAAAATCTCCAGTAGCCTTTGTTTCTCCTTCAAATATGGTAAGATGGTCCTATATGCGATAATTAAAATAATTCATGTAGTTTTCTGGGGTGCCTTCTTGAAGTAATATCAACGTTCTTATAGTGCTTATAAGTGTATCATTTTTACAAGGATATACTTGACCTGTTCAAGAATCATATGGCTGAGAAAAACAATACATTGACTAGATTGCTAAAAACCACGAACCATTTTTTAATCTCTGACATGTTTATAGGAGTGCATATGTTGAGCTAAAACTAATGATGTCACCTGTGCAGTTGCTGATAAGAAGTTTGTAATTCTTGACATGTCGGTGGCAGAGTGCCATCTGGTGAAGATCTTAGAAGATTGTTGCAAGCTAAGAGTCAGCTGTCCACTCAGGGGCATGCATTGCAATGCTTAGCAGTTAACAACGAAGAGGTGCTTGAGGAGGTCAGTTAATCAGTAGTCAACCTTGGTTCGTGCTACTGCTCCACATATTCATTATTATTCTTACCGTACTCTGATGATTATTTTCACTACAGTCGTTTATGCTGTGGACTGGTCTATCATAAAACCAATTATCATTTCTCTCGTGGAAGTTTTTGAGGGGAAGGAACTCTGCTTATTGTAAGACCTGTCACGCTAGCTGCAATAGAAGAGACGAAGGCAGACATCAGAGGTCAGAAGCTATTTCACCGTCTGAGCCCAGAGTTATCATCGTCCTCAAAGCAAATGAAAACTTTCTGAATGAAAGGTGTTGTTGACAAGGAGTGGCAATTTCTTCGATACACAAAACTCTGCTCGTGTCGTGTACAATTACATCCCTTGGTGTTAAATTTGCATGATTGTTTTCATTTTGTTGGTCAATGCACATTTCAATAATAATAACAATGCTGTTGTTTGGAATATGATACTATTATTCCTCAGAACTGGCTTTATTAGAATTCATACTTCTAAATGCATCCTTACTAGTTTCACTAATCACTCAAGTTTAGCTAAGTGCAGAGTGTTATATTAGTTAAGTTACAGTGTTCGTTTCCAAGCTACTCCCTCCGTCTTAAAATAAGTTTATTTTTTATTTTTTGAATATAATGTTTGACTTTTCATCATATTTGATTTTTTATTAATATTTTTATTGTTATTAGATAATAAAATATAAATAGTATTTTACGTTTGACTTTTTTTGACTTTTTTATATTTTTTAAAATAAAATAAATGGTCAAATGCTAGACATAGAAACCAAAAAATAAAGTTTTTTTTAGGATGGATGTAGTATTGAAAGACCTGAAGCATACACAACCATAAGCCAACATGACAGATGATTGGGAAAGTATGGTTGTCCGGACGGTGATGTAGCATCAGAATTCAGAACTCTCAAGTTCATGTCCCTGTTCAACAGCGACTGCCCTTACCTTATCCATGTATTTCCTTGGATTCTAGCAAGTTGAACGAAGAGATAAAACCATCCTGAAGCATCGTCATTTGGCTGTTTATTCATGCATGAGAGGGGCCTACTGATCGATCAATCGTGTGAAGCATAGCCGAACGTTTTCTTTGCAGATAATTCATCAGATGTTTGTTTTGGCTGTATATTCAAGGTAAATGTCATTTTTTAAAAGAAAAGTCCAAACAGACGTGCTTCTTAGCAGGATAACTTCAAAAAAGTCAAAATGCTGCAGAGAAGTATTCCAAAATGTCACAATAACTGCACTGTGAATTTCTGACCAAGACCGATTTTTCATCATAGCTGTCATACAAGAAACATTGCACCAGATACAACAAAGTAGTGGCTAGGCTATGTGCATCCTAACTCCGAAGATCAGATCATCTCTGCAAGACTGCATCCATGGATGCTCCCTTTCTTGCCACTTCCCTTGCTGTTCTTACCACCCTCTCTTTGCTTGCTCTACCACTGAGTGCCGCATCTCATGATATTCTACCACTGAAATCCTCTCTCATCGTAGAAGACTACAAAACCAACAGTCTGCAGTCATCTGATGGCACATTCTCCTGTGGCTTCTACAACATCTACACAAACGCCTTCACCTTCTCAATTTGGTACTCCAATTCAGTTGACAAGGCCATCGTCTGGAGCGCGAACCGAGGCCGCCCCGTGCATTCAAGGAGATCGGCGATCACTTTGCGCAAGGATGGAAGCATAGTCCTCTCTGACTATGATGGCACGGTCGTGTGGCAAACTGACGGCAAATTCCCAAATGTTCAGTATGTTCAATTACTGAACACCGTAACCTTGTCCTGAAGAACTCTAGTGGCAACATTGTTTGGCAAAGTTTTGATTCTCCAACAGACACCTTCCTTCTAACTCAGCGAATTTTTGCTACAACAAAGTTAGTCTCCACCACTCGTTTGCAGGTTCCTGGTCACTACTCATTCCGCTTCAGCGATCAGTCGATATTGTCTCTTATATACGATGATACTAATGTTTCTGGCATATACTGGCCAGATCCTGATTACATGTACTATGAGAATAATAGGAACCTTTATAACAGCACAAGGATAGGGAGTCTTGATGATTATGGTAATTTTTTTGCAAGTGATCTTGCTAATCGTAAAGCACTTGTTGCCTCTGATAGAGGCTTCAGGATTAAAAGAAGGCTTACCCTAGATTATGATGGTAATCTTAGACTCTATAGCTTGAATAACTCAGATGGAACATGGATAGTTTCATGGATTGCCCAACCTCAAACTTGCATGACCCATGGTTTATGTGGTCCATATGGAATCTGCCACTATTCGCCTACACCAACATGTTCATGCCCACCTGGTTACAGGATGAGGAACCCAGGTAATTGGACACAAGGTTGCAAGCCTACAGTAGAAATTACATGCGATGGTACACAGAATGTGACATTTTTGCAACTCCCAAACACTGACTTTTGGGGTTCTGACCAACAGCGTATTGAAAAGGTGTCTTTAGAGGTGTGTTGGAACGCATGCATAAGTGACTGCACATGTAAGGGGTTTCAGTACCAAGAAGGGAACGGTACATGCTATCCAAAAGCTTTTCTCTTTAATGGAAGGACTTTCCCGACACCTTTGCGTGCGCACAATGTACATCAAGCTTCCTTTAAGTTTGGATGTTCCAAAGATCCCCATTCCACAGTCAAGTGTGCACGATTCTACACCAAGCCAACTTGTTTGTGATCATGTAAGAACAATAACCACAGAAGCATTTCTTAACATGAATGAGGTTAGTGGGAGTGAATCAAAATGGTTCTACTTATATGGGTTCATTGGTGCATTTTTTGTTATTGAAGTTTTATTCTTCGCATTTGCATGGTTCTTTGTCTTGAGGAAGGAGATGAGGTCATCGCGGGTATGGGCAGCTGAGGAAGGCTATAGGGTCATGACTAGTCATTTCCGAGCGTATAGTTATAGAGAGCTGGTTAAGGCAACTGAAAGGTTTAAACATGAGCTTGGATGGGGAGGTTCAGGAGTTGCCTACAAGGGAAAATTGGATGACGATCGAGCTGTGGCCATAAAGAAGCTGGAAAATGTTGCGCAAAACAGGGAGGACTTCCAGGATGAGTTGCAGGTCATTGCAAGAATCAACCATATGAACCTAGTAAGGATTTATGGTTTTTGCTCAGAAAGATTCCATAGGTTGCTGGTCTTGGAGTATGTTGAGAATGGATCATTGGCTAATGTTTTGTTCAACAGTAAAATCTTGTTAGATTGGAAGCAAAGGTTTAATATTGCTTTAGGTGTTGCAAAGGGGCTGGCTTATCTTCACCACGAGTGCCTAGAGTGGGTCATTCACTGCAACCTAAAGCCAGAGAACATTTTGCTGGATGAGAATTTAGAACCCAAGATCACTGATTTTGGGTTGGCAAAGCTGCTGAGTAGATCTGGGTCTAATCAGAATGTTTCACAAGCACGAGGGACTATAGGTTACATTGCTCCAGAATGGATTTCTAGTTTACCTATAACATCAAAGGTTGACGTGTATAGTTATGGAGTCATTCTTCTTGAGCTAGTGTCAGGAAGAAGAGTCTTTGATCTGATCGTAGGTGAGGATGAGAAAGTGCATTTCATACTCAAGAAGTTTATCAACATGATTTGTTATAGATTGGAAAGTGAGTCATTGTGATTAGCAGAGTTTGTAGATTGCAGACTGGTTGATGAATTCAACTACTCGCAAGCAAAAACTTTGGTAAAATTGGCTGTGTCGTGCTTGGAGGAAGATAGGAAGAAAAGGCCAACAATGGAATCGATAGTGGAGAGCCTCCTCTCAGAAGATAGCTAGAAGTTAATAAAAACAATAGTGTACCGAAGGAAGAATATTTGTAATATGGAAAATCTCTTAATGGTAGGCTATTGTGAGAAACATTCTAGTTCTAGAAGTTTTAGTTTCCTAGGATCCTAGGATTACTGCAATGTATATATTGTTTTATAGAAGTGTGTTTTGTTTAGATATCATAACTGGATCCATGTTAGTAATGGATTATGGAATAGTGGTAGTGGTAGTGTGTGTGTATATATATATATATATATATATATGCAACACAATGCTTATTAGGTTGCAGTTTTCTGAAATGTCTGCTCACTAAAATTTAGTTGGATCCATTTTTCCTTTTTTTTTGTGATGAAATTTAGTTGCATTCTGTACGGCTGTTTTCCTTGATATGCATACCCCATCGCATTTTCTATTTTTATCACATATACAAGTTTTTATAGAAGAAAGTTCCAAAAACTGTGATAATGACCAGACATACAATGCAGCAGGTGCTTATACATACCCAGTAGAAAATCTAAGTCACTCTATTAACTCTGAGAATCACATAGCATTAATTTTTTCTGTCTTTCAGCAAATAATATCTTGATCAGTTCTCTATTGCTAAAAATACCCATAAGGAGATTATTGTATTGTATGAAACATCAATAGCAACATCCAGAACCAAAAACATGTTTGCCGGAATTAAAATAGTACCTTTTTTCCTGTAGTAGTTTTTAGCAGAGCTGGCACCCAGTCAACCAGAAAGATATATTGATAACATGGATACTCGTCATGTGGTGAGGGTCAATAGTCAATTGTATGTCCTGGTCAGTAAGATAGCAGTTTGTATTAAATCCTGCAATAGCTTCTATTACCAGAAGCTATCATGCCCATAGGCTATTTTGGCAACACGAGATAGCATATATAACTAGACTCTCATTGGTGCCAAAGAAAATATACAAATGATGGCAATTTGGGCAGACACTTCACGTGCAAATTATTTCTTCATAGTATAAACGGTACATATTTTGTTGTTAATAATTCTTAATTTTATTTTAATCAATCAGAGCAAAAGTGACTTAGATATCAACATCGCAGCTCGACGACGACCATTCTTATCTTACCTGATCATCACTCCTCATGGCTGTGTGTACCGCAACCTATAGGCCAGTTCATTTGATTGTTCAAGTCCAGAGGAGCCACCATGAAGAATCATCTGCTAGCTGTACATGTAAGAGGGACCCCACCTTGATTGCTGGGTTTTTAGCTGGTCTTGTTGTTTCCATTGATCTGTCCTAGATGAGTCACTTTCCATAAGGACTTTTGTAGGTGAAGTCTAACTAGGAATGCCAGTCATCAGACCCCTGTATGCTACAGCCCATGTTTGTCAGAATTGCAATGTGCCAAAGAAAAATCCAACAGGTTGAACCTTCAAATAACACAATCAATGGTTTGACAAATCAGAGGAAAAATAAAGCCTTCTCCAAGAGTAACCTTCCCTACTGACTTTAAAATTGAGATTTTTTTTCTGAATCAGTTCATTTTAGTAGCAAAGTACAAACTGAAATATTCCTCAACAGGGCAAAGAAACCATAAACTGCAGAGTATTCAGAATGTCACACCAATTGGATGCAAATTTTAGACTGAAACCGATACTCATCAGACTCCTATACAAGGTTCACAAGCGAGCCTCAAATATAGTCCAGCTATATTCATTATGAGTTGCAGCAGTGACAATAAGTCTCGATGAAATGAGATAATACATATCTGATTTTCAATCCAATAAGTACCACAGTCAATCCAAAAGGAAGAAAAAGAATGCATAAAACATGCTCAATCAAAAAGCAAGGACTTGCAAAAAAGGAATCTGACCTGAAGTTGATCAACAATTGTGATAGGTTCAGTGCAGATAAAATGAACTTATGGAAAACGCTATGAACTAGTATGTACTCATAAGATATTCTAGCATAGAGTGTAGGGATGGGATCTAACTGTACATGACAGCCTAGGTTATGTCATATCTAATGAAGATGAATAAGAACTTTTAGGGCATATAATTGAATCAGATTTGATCAAAATAAGCTGATGGGATCTGCGTCCACTCTTCATCAAGGTTTAGGTGCTAATTGGGAGCAGGCAACACCTAGAACCTTGATTTCTATTCATGTAAGTGCTGAGCTTCTACTCCAAGATTCATGAGCTGACTTCATCCCAACTGAGGAATGAGCACAATCACCTATTAGATTTAATATAAGGCATTCAATCCCATAAAAAACCAGCAAATTTTACATCTACTTTTCCAGGGTACTATTCAAGTAACTCATCTCAGATATGTATTCTGCATCATCGGTAACTCCATTGAGGATTGTTGATCTTCAATAAACGGCCAAACGTTGCTAACGCATCATAAAATTTGCGGATCTTGAGATAACCCCTTATTGCAGAAACATCAGAGTCTCCAAGGTCTGCCTTTTCTATGATTATTTCAATGGCTCTAATGAAGTAATCATCCATACCCAGGTTTAATAGACCTTCAGCTAGCATTCGGAAGGATGAAAACTCTGGTATGAAACCCTTATCAACCATCTCCAACAAGAAATCAAAAGCTTCTCTAATGGACCCTCCACCACGACAAAGCCCACGAAAAACAATCTTATATGTGAAAGCATCAGGAGGCTCACCAACCTCTGTCATCTCCCTGAAAAGATTCATGGCATCTCTAGTGTTATTCCGTCTGAAGAGAGACTGAATCACAGGATTGTAAGCTTTTGGAGTAGCCCTCATCCCTTTTATACGCATACCTCTGAGTAGCTTCAAAGCAACTTGTGTCCTGCCAGCCTTGCATAGACCATTAATTAGTGTACCATACGTAACTACATCCACTTCAAATCCATTTGCAGTCATAGTCTGTAAAATATCAGCAGCTTTCTTGATGTCACCTTGCTTGCAATAATGAGTTAGAATAGAATTGTAAGTGATATTGTTAGGTTGCAACCCTTCACTTATCATTTGACTAATAAGCTGATTAGCGTCATCAATCCTTTTGTCCTTGCACAAGCCATCAATGAGAGTATTAAATGTAATTGCATTCCTAGAAATGCCTTGCAGATCCATTTGATCGAAAACCTCCTCTGCTTCTTCTATTCTCATTTTCTTGCATAGCCCATCAATTATAGTGTTATACGTAACTGTACTCCGAGGACATCCAGCAGACTCCATCTCTTTTAACAAATCCAAGGCTTTACCAAGCTTGCCAAGTGAGCAAAGGTTGTCAATCAAAGTATTGTATGTTACTTCGTCTGGGGTGCATCCACTGCTCTTCATCTCTTCAAACAATCTAAGTGCAAGTTGAGGGTCTCCTACTTTGCAGAGTGCATTAATTAGAATATTGAAAGTATAAACATCTGGAGAAAGTCCCTTGAGTGTCACCTGACGTGCTAGGTCCAGGGCTTCCTCAAGTCGATTCCCCGAGCACAGGGCAACAATAAGAGTGTTGAATGTGGTAATGTCAGGCAAACAGCCCCTTTCCACCATCTGGTTTAAAATTCCTTTCGCCTCTTCGAGCTGTCCATTTTTACAAAGGCAATTCACAACAATATTGTAGGTAAAAACATCTGGATCATGCCCCTCCTGAACCATCACATCCATGACTTTAAGAGCATGGCCAACATGACCATTTTGGCAGAGACCATTAACAAAAGTGTTATAAGTGATCTGATCAGGCTCAAACCCATTAGCAATCTCCTGCTGTATATATCCAAGAGCATCCTCCACCCTCCCCAACTTGCAGTACCCATTGATCAAAACATTAACTGTCACCTTCGTTGGTGAGCAACCCATCTCCAACATCCTGGCCTTCACCCTCAGCGCAGCCTTGATGCTCCCCTCCTCAACAAATCCTTGCATCAATGTGGTAAACGTCGTCTCGTCAGGCGCCACGCCACTGCTAGACATTTCCTCGAGCATGAGAACTGCAGTCCTCACCTGATGTGCTCGACACAACGCCTTCATCAGTGTGTTGAATGTGACCACATCGGGCTTGATCCCCCGTTCACCCATCTCCGAGTACACTGTCTCGAGGAGCTTCATCTTGCTCCCCTCGACGAGAACATTGAGGAGGTGATTATACA